>NC_138602.1:0-600000 GCF_964289735.1 Phaethon aethereus
GAGAGACCCAAAGATTATTTTGCCTTTGAGTGTGAGGACGAAAACAACAATTAAGATGGACTGTGTTACCACAAAGGTTTACAGAGTCACCAAATCTATTCGGACAAACTTTAGAGAAAATCTTACAAGATTTCACAATACCCAAGGAGGTAAAATTATTGCAATATGTGAACGATTTATTAGTAGTAGGAGAAACTGAAGAGGGGACCCGAAAAGCCACCATTAAATTGTTAAATTTTCTAGGGGAAAGGGGATTAAAGGTGTCCCGATCAAAGCTACAGTTTGTAGAACAAGAAATAAAATACTTAGGACATTTGGCTGAGTAAGGGAAGGAAGAAGTTAGATCCTGATAGGGTATCTAGGATTCTATCCTTAAGACCCCCACAAAATAAAAAGAAAATTAGGCAAATACTGGGATTATTAGGATATTGTAGACCATGGCTTGAAAATTACATCAAGCCAGACAGCATATGGAATTCTTACTCAAGACTGGGCAGGAATCAAAAAACCTGTGGGGTATTGTTCTAAGTTACTTGATCCAGTAAGCAGAGGATGGCCTGCTTGTCTCCAAGCTTTGGTTGCTACAGCATTATTAATAGAGGAAGTTAGGAAGATTACCTTTAGTGCTCCTTTAAAGGTGTATACCCCACACAATGTCAGAAATGTTTTACAACAAAAAGCGGAAAAATGGTTAACAGACAGCCGGATCCTAAAGTATGAAGCAATACTAATAGACTCCCCTGACTTAGAACTGAGGGTGACTTCTGCTCAGAGTCCAGCACAATTTTTGTTTGGAGAGCCATCAGAGGGATTACAACATAACTGTTTAGAGGTAATTGAGACCCAGACTAAGGTGAGACCAGATTTAAGAGATACTGAGTTGGAAAATGGAGAAGTGCTGTTTATAGATGGCTCCTCCCGAGAGGTAGAAGGGAAGAGAAAATCGGGATATGCAACAATTAATAAGGACTTAGAACTTGTGCAATCAGAACCTCTGAGTCCATCATGGTCAGCTCAGGCTTGTGAGCTGTATGCCCTATGTAGGGCCCTGGAATTATTAAAAGGAAGAAGCAGGACTATATTTACAGATTCTAAATATGCATATGGGGTGGTCCACACTTTTGGAAAAAATTGGGAAGAAAGAGGTTTGATTAATACTCAAGGGAGGAATTTAATACATCAAGAATTAATAGTAAAAATTTTAAAGGCGTTAAGAGAACCAAAGGAGATAGCAGTGGTACATGAGGGGACACCAAAAGGGATTAGATTACCGAACTAGAGGAAATAACTTAGCAGATAAAGAGGTCCAGGAAGAAGCCTTGAGGACTAGAGTTGCCAAAATTAATGTCACACAAACAAAGGAGGACACCAGCAAAGAAGGATGAGAGGAAAGAGAGAAGTTTACCCCAGAAGAACAAACAAAATTGGAGAAAATAAGAGCTAAATTAGAACAAGGAAAATGGACACTGCCTGATGGGCGAGAAATGTTGCCAAAAGCCTACACCAGGCAAATATTGGAACATTTGTATGCGCAAACACATTGGGGTACAAAAGCGTTAAGTGATCATTTTCTTAAACAATTTGGTTGTATTGGAATTTTTGAAATATTACACAAGGTTGCTTAACTTGTCAAAAGGTAAATAAGAAAGTGTTTCGACAAGTAGCCACGGGAGGGAGAAAAACAACTTACAGACCTTTTGAGAAAGTACAGCATCCAGCTGGGGTTTACCCCAGAAGTGTGTAGGAACTAACTTAGAGGCAAAAATTGAAAAACTGAGGACCTTTTCTAATTTTACAGCCCGTACCTGTAATCCGATAAATGTAAATGTAACAGGAAAAAGTAACCAAAATGGGACTTATGATATATGGACCTGGAGAAGACCCAGGTAAAGTTATTAGTATTGAAATAAAAGAAAGAACAGAAGAATCGGTACAGCATAGACTGTTATTTAATTCATTTTATCATGAAATAGAAACAGGAGTGAAACATGAAATTCCCACAGTGGCTAAAAATCTATTTGTAAACCTTGCTGAAAACATTGCTAAGTCATTGAATATAACTAATTGTTATGTTTGTGGTGGAACAAATCAAGGTGAACGATGGCCATGGGAAGCTATGGAGAGCAATATAAGTAATCCCCAGGTTTGGAAAACAATGGGAAAGGGTAATAGGAAACAACAATGGGTACTCCAAACGAGTATAATTGTGTGAGGAATGAGTGATTCGTGTAAAGAAAATCTAGTGAATATAAGCTTAGTAATAGAATAAGTAATAGAAGGGAAGAGAAAATCAGGATATGCAATAATTAATAAGGACTTAGAACTTGTGCAATCAGAACCTCTGAGTCCATCATGGTCAGCTCAGGCTTGTGAGCTGTATGCCCTATGTAGGGCCCTGGAATTATTAAAAGGAAGAAGCAGGACTATATTTACAGGTTCTAAATATGCATATGGGGTGGTCCACACTTTTGGAAAAATTTGGGAGGAAAGAGGCTTGATTAACACTCAAGGAAAGAACTTAATACATCAGGAGTTGATAGTAAAGATCTTAAAAGTGGTAAGAGAACCAAAGGAAATAGCAGTGGTGCATGTGAGGGGACACCAAAAGGGATTAGATTATCGAATTAGAGGAAATAATTTAGCAGATAAGGAGGCTCAGGAAGCAGCCTTGAGGATTGAAACTGTTAAAATTAATCATACACAAACAAGGGAGGACACTGGTGGAAGGGGACAAGAGGAAAAGGAAAAAAAGTTTACCCTGGAGGAACAAGCAAAATTAGAGAAAATAGGAGCTAGATTGGAACAAGGGAAATGGACATTGCCTGATGGGCGAGAGATGTTGCCAAAAGCCTACACCAGGCAAATATTAGAACGCTTACAGGTGCAAACACATTGGGGTACAAAAGCATTAAGTGATCATTTCCTTAAACAGTTTGGCTGTATTGGAATTTTTGAAATAGCAAGGCAAATTACACAAGGGTGTTTAACTTGTCAAAGGGTAAATAAGGTTGTGTTTCGACAAGTGGCCATGGGAGGAAGAAAGCTAGCTTATAGACCGTTTGAAAGGATTCAAGTTGACTTTACCGAATTGCCGAGAATAGGAATATTGAAATATTTGTTGGTTATAGTAGACCATTTAACACGATGGGTCGAAGCCTATCCTGTAGCAAGAGCAACAGCTCAGACGGTGGTAAAAATTTTATTAGAACACCTAATCCCCAGGTATGGGATAATACAATATATTGATTCTGATCAAGGCACTCACTTTACTTCTAGAATTATAAAATCCTTGTGCCAATCATTAGGTATTAAATGGGAATATCATACCCCATGGCATCCTCAAAGTTCGGGGGTAGTAGAAAGAATGAACCAAACAATAAAACAACAGCTAGCAAAGCTAATGGTTGAAATACAGATGCCATGGACTAAATGTTTACCGCTAGCCCTTCTTAACATAAGGACCAAACCGCACAGTGAGACTGGATTATCGCCATATGAGATTTTATATGGCATGCCCTATCTCCAAGGGATGCCCATTGGAAACAATATAGTGGAAGATTATAATATTCGGAAATATTATTGTTTTAGGAGAAAGTTTGAGAGAACTAAGAGATATAGGAATCATGGCACAAACCCCACCTTTGGGGTTTGCAATCCATCAATTCAAACCAGGGGATAAGGTATTGATCAAAACTTGGAAGGAAGGAACTCTAGCTCCTTCATGGGAAGGACCCTTTGTTGTATTGTTAACTACAGATACTGCCATCCGGACCACGGAAAAGGGGTGGACACACGCGACTCGAGTAAAAGGACCTATGAAAGACTGGAGAGTTATTTCACAACCTGGAGCTACAAAAATAACATTAAAAAGAGAATGAACTCATGGGAAATGATCACGAATTAAAGGCTATAGCACTAAGCAATTGTCAGGCAGGACTAAGTTTATGTTCACTATGTAAATGATGTTGTATGTTTATAAGAGCTAAGTGTAATCTGTGTGACAAATATATCATTTCCCACGGAGGCAAACAGGAGCATTTTCTAAATCAAAGCTTAAGTTTCTTCTACATTCGGTGTGGGCGGATCACTTTTATAGACGATTTCCGGTGGGTGAGATATTATTGCTGTCACCGAAATCAAGGAGTCCGCTTGAGACAGATTGAGGGTGAGAGGGCAAGACCGGATAGGGATTTTTCAGTCGTGACCAAGCAAGGCCAGTCAAGGACGAGCACCCCTTGTAGCTGACGCCTCTGACCATGAAAACCCTTACCGGACCTCTCCTGATTCTATCCGGACTCACCAACTTAGTGACAACCAACCCGGATTGCACCGAGTGCATGAGAACCACCTGGCATGGACGAGTAAGTACTAAAACATTAATATACCACACCTATTATGAGTGCAAAGGGAAACAGAATGGGGGTTGTATATATAATGGAATGCAATATCGGAAATGATTGGTGGGAAATGATACTATTTGTTATAATCCAGAAAATCTTCCTGCTATGTATTGGATTGAACTCAAGACTGGAGGACAATTGGCAAATTGGCAACCAACATTTAGTAAGAAGTTGAATACTTGTAATAACAACAAGCTTAGGACAGCCCATTTCAATTATTTTTGATGTTTGTCAAGCAATAGACTGGGAAAAAAGCACCTCATGTGGTGATATCGGGTGGCAATGTTATTATGCAACATTACCCAAGTACATTTGTATGCCTCCCCGGGTACTCATTGTACACCTGTACTGGGTGGTCATCATTGTAACAACGGTTGGGATTGTACCTGCTGGTCTACCGAAAAAGGATGGGGATATGAAAAACATTGTGGGGAATTAAAAGCCACAATAACTAATCTCCCTGCTCCACCAAATTGTGGACCAGGGGCGTGCACTTTAGAAAATTAAACAATAGAAAATCCTCAAAAATGGAAAGATAAGAAGATAAAAGAATTTGGAACAAAAATATATGCTAGCGGATATGATCCTGGAGCTCAGATTAAGATGGAAATAAAGGAGGACATACGTGAAAGTAAAGAAAACCAAATTTTGTTCCATTTTTTTTATCATGAGATGGAAACGGGGACCAAATATGAAATCCCAACAGTTGCAAAAAACCTTTTTATAAATTTAGCCGAAAACATAGCTAAATCTTTAAATGTAACTGATTGTTATGTATGTGGTGGAACTAATCAAGGGGAGAGTTGGCCCTGGGAGGCCCAAGAAAGCAACATATCAGACCCTAATGTTTGGAAAAAATCAACCCAGGTTAGGAAGCAACAATGGATATTACAAGCATAATAGGAAGAAGCTGTTGGCAAAATGACGGTGGGAATAAACCAGTCGGATATTTAGTATGTGAAGGGGGATATAACTGGAATAGTACTTACCAAAAGTGGGATAAATGGGGCACTGCCCAAGAAATAAGTGGAATTTATGCAAATTGGACCAGCGGAACCACTATTAATAAAGGGTGGTCAAGTCCAGAGGGGCAATATTGGATCTGTGGAAAATTTGCATATACCCGATTACCAAAAAATTGGACCGGAGCATGTGTGTTAGGAACTATTCAGCCAAGCTTTTTCTTATTACCTATAAACTGAGGAGAACACCTAGGGGTACCTGTATATACAGACGCATTAGAAACTCACAACCGAAGGGAAAAAAGAGAGCTACAAATAGGAAAATGGAAAGATAACGAGTGGCCACCTGAAAGAATAATAGCATATTATGACCCAGCGACATGGGCAGAAGATGGGTCCTGGGGATATAGGACCCCCATTTATATGTTGAATAGAATAATCAGGTTGCAAGCTCTAGTAGAAATAATTGTAAATAAAATGGGTAATGCTCTAGGATTGGTGGCTAAACAAAATACTAAAATGCGTACAGCCCTATATCAAAATAGACTCGCGCTAGACTATTTACTAGCACAGGAAGGAGGAGTCTGTGGAAAATTTAATCTCACAAATTGTTGTTTAGAGATAAATGATGAAGGAAAAGCCATCAATGAATTAGTAAGAGAAATGAAAAAAGTAGCCCATGTGCCAGTCCAAACGTGGAATGGAATAAATGTCCAAGGACTATGGACAACGTGGGAAAATTTATTCTCAGGAAACTGGGTAACAAAAATCATTATCGTTTTGTTAGGATTGTTTGGAGGTATGTTAATAATACCATGTATAATTCCTTGTCTTTCACAAGCTGTAGCTTCTGTGATTAATGAAATGAAATTTCCAGCCACTCCAACAGAACCAACACAGACTGAGAGAAAACATGTTTTAATGTTGGTAAAACATATAGAGGAACCTGAGTTAATACCCATCAAACAAACTTTAAATAAATTTTACACAAATCACAGTGGTGAAAAAGAAAACGGGGGATTGTGAGGAATGAGTGATTCGTGTAAAATCTAGTGAATATAAGCTTGAAGCAAATGTCATTTATATTGAAATAAAGGAATATATGTAGGGCATGACCATAAACAGGGGAGTGGTAGTCTTTATGTAACTTCCTGATAAGTATAGCTTGGGTAACTCCCTTGATATGTGTAGCTTATGTAGCCTCCTGATACGTGTATGTTAGCTCCTGATATACTAGTGCAAACCAGTGTTGTAGATAACCGCAGAAATGTCGAGAAAACATATAGCCAAATAAGGTAGCGTAACATAAGTAGAATAACGGAGCGCATGCGCAAACAGAGAGGTCATGTAGAGTGCACTGACGAAGAGGAGCATCTTCCTCCCAACGACCACCGGACGACCACCTAGAAAAAGATGAAGCATGCACAGACCAGGGAAGTGGTGACGTACTTAGAGAAAGAGTCATCTTCCAAGAAAAAGGCGGAGAAAGGCGAGAAACGAAGCCTAGAAAAGTATAAAGGAAGGAATTGTAAGAAGTGAAGGTGTGCGTCTAGGTGGAGCGGAGGCTCCCGGCGCACCCAGTGCTGTTTGCTTGCCTCTATTCGTTTAATAAATTGTAAACTTAAATCGGAATCCTGTGTGAGACGAAATAATTTATCACAATTGGAAGGAGTTGTTGGCAAAATACCAAATGGTTGGCCAACTCCTGAAGGACATTAATGGATTTGTGGCAAGCTAGCATATGCATATTTGCCAAAGAATTGGAACTATAAGACCTCGTTTTTTCCTGTTACCCATAAATCGGGGAGAGCGACTAGGAGTCCAGGTGTATAACGAATGGCCTCCTGAGAGAATCATTGCCTATTATGATCCAGCTATATGGGCAGAAGACGGATCCTGGGGTTACAGGACCCCAATATATATGCTTAATAGAATAATTAGGTTACAAGCTGTGGTAGAAATAGTTGTAAATAAAACCGGAGATGCACTCGGATTAATTGCAAAACAAAATACCAAGATGAGAACTGCTTTATATCAAAATCACTTAGCTTTGGATTATTTGCTAGCACAAGAATTTTCTTCCACACAAGAGGAGTCTGTGGAAAATTTAATCTTAGTAACTGTTGTTTAGAAATTGATGCCGTAAATGAGCTTGTAAAAGAAATGAAGAAAATTGCACATGTCCCAGTTCAAACTTGGAATGGAGTCAATCTAGGAGGATTTGGGGGAGATTTTATGGGTGGTGATTGGCTTACTAAGATCAGGATAGTTGTATTGGGGATATATCATTTATCTCACTAGCAATGGGCACTTCAGCATGTAAAGAAACTCATGGATTAATTTAGTACTGCAAATCACACATTTAATTGGTTCTAAGAAAGGTCTGATCGTCTGCTTTGCCCGAACAATGGTGACTGTCAGTTTACTTCAAAGCCCCTCCACTGGCAGGCACCCCTTTACATGGAGGCACTGTTGCCATCAGCCTCACTGCCCGCGTTGTCCCAAATATGGCTTCTTGCACCCAGCGTGCAGAGAGATGAAAAACACACAGTCAAGACATTTGCTTTTATTCCAAATCTACGCAGAGTTGGGTGCTAGGTGGCAGGTCCACAAAGCTGGCACACCTCAGATAACACAGGAAAATATACACTTTGAGCGACAGTTATCAGCATTTTAAAAGTTATCTCCATCATCCTTGTTCCCATTGGTTCTCACAAGCCTCATCTCCACTTAAGAGTCACAGTGTCCTTTTTTACTGCACACGCTCAGTGAGGAAGGGGCTTCTGTGAGTTATATGTATGTTAATTATATGATAATTAGGGTAGTTCACTCAAGGTTCAGTAGTTGTGTTCCTTTTGTGATTATCTTGTTCCTTCCCTCAAGGTTGAGCCTTGTTAACTGCTCACTGAGACTAAACAATATCCCCAGCTTAATTCCTTGCACACCTTCAACACCCACACCTAGGGCTCCTCCAGCCCCAGCCCACAGCTGAAGCCTGCTGGAACAGGAGGTTGTTGGTACAGCACAGGAAAGCCTCTGGCCAACCAGAGGAGGTATGTACCAATACCAATAGATAGGTAATTCTGAAAAGTCTATTGGCCAGTATTGCCCAGGAGGTATTCCTTGTTTCACACTTCCTCTTATAATCTTTTTCCCAATTTTGGGGTTATTGGCACAACCGATAATACTAATAAATAATAAAATTCGGCTTCTCTTACCAGTTAGTATCAGTACATCTGGTCCTGTATGCGTTTCTTGGTGTATTCTTTTAAGCAGATTTTCCATCATTTTCTCAGGGACCAATAACTACTCTAGGGGCATCATCATTTACCCATCATCCTTGATCATTTTTGGAACACTCTAATTGTTCTGCCAATTGGTCTTCCTTTTCAGTATATTTTGGTGGCAACAATTCTAGGCATGACCCCAGAATTAAAGCTCCTTCCAGCTTTAACTCTTTCGGGGCTGCCTCTTTAGCTAGTCAATCTGCCTTTTTATTTCCTTTTATAATTTCACTATTTCCCTTTTGATGAGCTTTACAATGCATTATTGCAACCTTTTTTGATTTGAGAACTGCTTGTAATAGTGTCATAATTTCTGTTCCATATTTTATTGGAGTCCCTTGTGCATTTAATAGCCCTCTTGCTTTCTAAATTGCCCCATGTGCATGTACCACTCCAAATGCGTATTTGGAATCAGTGTATGTATTGACTCTTTTTTCCACAACTCAGTTCCAGTGCTCAGGTCAAGGCTATTAATTCTGCCTTTTGAGCAGTTGTATTACCAGGCAGTGCCTTGGTTTCTGTTGTCTGGGTGTTTCTTACAACTGCATATCCAGCTCTTGGTTTTCCTTCCTGCAGCAGCTGCCATCCACTTCTGCATCAGGCAGGGGTTCATCCTGTAGGTCTGGTCTGCTGGAATACGCTTGTGTATTGCTCAATTTTTGTGTATTGAGCCCATATATGCTGCTGCTTAGAATCGGAGAATGCTAAAATGCATGATCTACAGAGGCTTTCAGTTCCTTCCCTGCTCCGTGGAGTATTGTTCTCTGCCGTAAACATTTCAGAAAAGAAAAATTTGTCTAAATCTATGAAGCTGAAAGCAATTTTTTCCCCAAAAAGCTCTGCAGGGAAGAGTTTAGAATAGTACAGAAGCTGGTGTTATTATACAGAATACAAATTTAGAAAAACTACTAATTTTCTTGATATGTATCTCAAAGGACTGAAAGCAATCAAACTTTCCTGGCACCTTTTTGCTTCTTGAGCCTTTTTGGGCTCATGAATATAATCAAAGATCCTCATCAGCTGCCTTTCAGAAAAATTCTCAATTGCAGGAATAACTGATATTTTTGGTTTTGTGTTTACTGGATACTGCTAGGTCTCTAAAAATTAGCTGTTGTTGTGATATTGACTCTTCAGGGCTTGTGCTCTCCTTCAGACCAGATACCATTTAAGCTCTGCACTCAAAAGGATGTCAGAAAACTGTAAGTAGCCTTCAAAACCACAATAAAAATGCCTTCCATCAAGCTGGTGACCTCACAAAGAGAAGCAAAGGAACTCCCTCAAGTGGAGAAGTTTTAAAAAGAAGACTTCCTTAGCTCTATTTCTGCCAAAAAAGTACATACTAGAAAACCGAACTTTTAAGTCTGTGACGATGTCTGCAAGAGTACACAACATCAGGGTTTCAGAGTTCAGACAGGTCGGTATCCCCAGGTAGACTTGGGAGATAAGAGCAGATAGACATCCACAAGCCCCACCATTCATCCACTTTTCTTGGTAGAGTAGGGTCTCCCCAGACACTGTCTAAGAACATGGGGAAAAGGCACCAACTCAGAAGAGGCATTTTTATTTGGTTAGAGCTTAAATACAGCATTAGCTCCTCAAGCATAGCCTGTAAGAGCTGACAGCAGGAATCTAATCTCTGCCACAAGTGAACAGAGAAGCAGAGTCTCTCTGAATTACCTCTGTGACAGACTGCAAAAATAAACCCGGTTTCTGGGGATAACGTAATAATAATTTTTCATTGCAGGTATTTGTCCTCCTTCCTGCCTGGAGCCAGCTATCAAGCTGAGAAATCTCTACTCTCTGCTTTATCTCCTTAATATAACTCTAACACAAGATGGGAATTTGATTAAGAAAATTAGTATTTTCTATTACTTTCACCAGTTTGTAACAGCTAATAACCCAGAACAGATATTCCTCACTCAGCAGCGTTGATTCTAGGTAAGAAGCACTTTGGGGCTTAAAATCAGATGCACTTTTCAATTTTGCCAGCTTCTTTGCTGCTCTGAACAAAAGCATCTCACAAAGTCTGTTATCTTCCAACATACACCCTAAAAGCTTCCCCCCCCCCTTTTTTTTTTTAAGAACAGGAATAGGCAAAAAGCTCCTCTGCATTTTTAAGTCTCCTAACTATCTTGATAAAGCCGAGCTTGCAGATACATCAATCACCAGCACAGTCTCACATCTCACAACCAGTTGTCCCTGTTGGCCAAAGGAGAGACTGGCTCTTCTGGAGGACAAACATCACCACATCTGTCCTCTCAAACACACCTTCCACCTGACTTTCGCAAAACTTATCTCATAAAACTTCACATTACACTTGCAAAACAAGGAATTACCTTTAGATGCCGATAAATGATGTAGATAAATAAGCAAGCATTTTCAAATCTGGCCAGCTAAAATGCAGATGTCTGACTTCGCATTAAGCATCATTAGCTATCCAGGAAACACTCACCTCATGCTCTGATACCCGACTTTAGTCTTACCCAACTGTCAGTGCTTCCTAAAACCTACCATCTGATCTGGCTTTAAACGATTCCAGAAGCAGAATTCACCATCAAGCATTTGGCTTGGGGTTTTTGGCAACTTTAACCTAAAATGAATTTTTTTTTGTCCTTATACTACTTGAATTTTGCTCATTGCACAAGTCTTTTTAAAAAGAATCAGAATCACAAACATATTCTTTCAGCCTCGTGGCCAGCTTTGCCACCCTTTTCGCTGGGAAGTTTTCATGGCCAGCAAGAAAATCTTCCCTCAATTCCATCAACTTCCACGCAACGGGTTAAGAGCGAAGTGCTGAGGACTCAGCTAAGAGCTACCTACGGGAGGACAGAACGGCTTCTCCGAAAGTGCCGCTACGATCGCCTGCTCTGCCCTTCCTCACCGCACAGACAGCTCCGCAGAACCCTTTCTTTCCGCAGGGATCCCGTACGGCCTGGCTGCGCGAAGCGTTTTTCTCCTCCTCCGGGTGTCGCAGCCAACAAGAGCCCACCCGGCCCCTTCCCCACCCCGCCGGCTGCCCCTCGGCCGGTGGGAGCCCCGTTCTCGCAGCCCTTCCCTCAGAACACGTTCCCGCCGGGGCGGGACGGGCGTGAGGAGCCGGTCCCCGAAACTCCCCTTTTCCACCCTGGTTCCTGCAGCCCGGGCGGGAGCCCGCGCCCCTCGGCAGCGCTCACAGCGCCGGCGCCGCAAGCCCCCGGCCCCGCCAGCGCCTCCCTCCTCGGACCCCGCCGCCGCCCCGCCGCCTCCCGGGCACCGCCTGCTCCCTCCCCCGGCATCCTTCCAGGCAGCCCCCCGCCCCGCCAGCGCCCCCGGGCGCTGCCCCTACCCTCCCGGCACCGCCAGCCCCACGGGCTCCCGCCCGTACTTCAGCCGCCGCCGGCTGCCCGCTCCCCTCCAGCCGCCCCCACCGGGGCGGCGCCGACCCGGTCTCCCCGGAGACCCGCGCCGCGTCCGGCCTCTGCGCGCCCCGGGCGGAGCCAGGCGGCGGTGGCGGCCGCGGGGCGGGGCCGGCCCGGGCGCCGCTCCGCTCCCCCCCGCGGGCGCCGGCCGGGCGCGGCCGGGCCGCCCCTCGCTCGGCCCTGCCCGCCGCCTTCCCGCCCGGGCCCCCCGGCCTGAGGGCGGCCGCCGCGGGGGGGTCTCGGCGCGGGTGGGAAAGGCCCGAGCTGAGGGCCCGGCGGCCCCCCGGGCGGGGCCTCCCTCGGGCGGGAGGGCTTTGCTGGGCGCCCGAAGCCAGCGAGCCAGCAGCAGGAGCACCCGGGCCTGCTGGGGACGGGGCACGCAGCGGGCTCGGGAGGCCAGGCAGGTGCTGGGGGCCCTGGAGTGCTTCGCCCTGTCTGAGCCTTGCCAGGAGCAGTGGAGCACGCAGGAAGGCCCGGGCGCGTAGGACATTAACGGAAGCCTTGGCCTGTTCGCCTTCCCCCAGAGGGTGCGAATGCCTCCGGGAAGAGAAGGGCTGGAAGGGACAGCTGTGCGAGGACACGTACGAGGTGACACAAATGAGATGGCGGCCCTGATACAGATGGAGTCCCTGCAGAAGAAAGCCGCCGAAGGCGCGATTTTCTGTCGCGCGTCACCGCGTGGTGATATTGCCATTTGCACGGTGCCATTTAGCCATTTATAGCTGCCAACGCGAGAATGAAATGCTAATGAACTAGTCTAATGGTTATTTGCACTTTTCATGAGTGCAAATAAAAAGATGGCGTACTGGGAATCTTCATCACAAGACCCTTGTTCCTGTTGCGGTCTGATGGAACAGACCGCCTTCACCCGCCCTGCCACTGCCCTGCTGAACCAGCTTCTGCTCCTTTTCTTGTCATGCATGCTTCTCCCCTTTCCTTTTGCCTGTAACCTCTTCTTTTACCTCCATTACTCTCCTAAAGCTCTTTACAACAAATTAATTTTATGCCGAGCACCTGCTTTTTTACTTGTGTAAAAATACGTTTTAAATGCATGTATGAATGCATGCGCACACCATTATATCCTAAAATCCAAACATGCATCAAGCAGGACATACAGCAGCCTTTAAACACTTGAGTGGATGATGCTGTAACCCATTTCTTCAGTTCCACATTTCATCTTTTGCCAACAATGAATGTGTTTAGTTTAAACCAGCGTTTTCTTCACAAGTGAAGAAAAAAAGAAAAAAAAATCAGGTCCTTCAGCAAATTGCAGCTGTTCTTTGTATGGAAAAAATGGTTAAAGTACTACATATTATTTCAGTCAAAACAAGGAGAAAGAGCTAATACTGAGGACCACAGCTCTGGAATCACTGCAGTACATTTGTAGATATTAAGGCCAGAACAACAAAAAAAATCCTTAAGATGATCTATTCTGTCCTCCTGCGTTACATAGGCCAAAAAAAATTCCACCCATCATTCTTGCTTTCAAGTCTTGGGAGTACAGATCATGTGTACTATTATTGTTTGCCAGTGTGCTATAAAGCATTCTTGGAGCACTTAAGACTGTTCTCTCATCTTACTAAAATGCTGTCCATCAGCTGTTTATTTCTTCTAAAGCTTCTGTAGTCAGCACAGTTATGATGAGCATGGTTATAAATACCTGTGCAGATAGAAATGTTAACAACTTTAAAACAAATGCAGTGACACGTTATAGTTTGGTCGCTTACACATAGTAGCCCGCATGCTGGTTCCGATCGAGCAATACACAATCCAGCTTGTTAGCTGACTGACAGCTTGAAAACAGTTCCTGCTCCAGTAGCCGCGTTGCCACGAACAGATTAGCACCTGGGCAAATGCATCAGTGAATGTATTTGCACGAGGTAGCAGGGCCCTAGAGCTACAGTCATGTCAGAAACCTCTGGCTGTATCATAGCCCCCTGGGGGGACCCCAGTGCTCCTACATGCAGGTACTGGTTTTGTAGCTTGTCGTGTGGCATCCCTGAAACCAACTTAAAACAGTGCTTGACCTGCAGTATCTGCATTTATGAAGCCTGTTTTTCTGGGTCTGATCCAAAGCCCACTGACGTCAGTGAAAAACTCCCACTGACTTCCAAAGGGTTTGGACTGGGCCTTTCATGAGCAAAAATCTGCTCATTTCAGCGTGTGCAGAGAGTGAAACAAAAAAACATCTAAGACTACTGGAGCAAAGGAAGGGGCTGTGTTCAGGGTGTTATTTGTCTTTTTTTTTTCCTTGGGTTAGCTGTGACTCTCAGTTGCAGAGGTGTAATATGAGTCCTGCCACTCAGGAGGAGCATTCTCTGCCTAATCACCAGAGAGTCACCAGCACACAGACCCGCAGCATCGTCAAAGCACAGCACAAACCTGCAAGGCTCCACACAGCAAGCAACTCAAAACACAAATCTTTGGTGAGGAGACCTGACCTAGTGCACCGGGGTATGACCTGTACATGCCTCATCAGTTGTATAAATCACAGTGAATTTTGAACTATGTCTATGAGTGCTGAACACTGCCCATCACTCCCACTGTAGAGAGTGCTCCCTTGAAGCTGTAAAAGGTACCAGTCTTTTTGGGATATGCACCTTGAGATATCCAAAGGGGTCTGAAACACAAGGATGGGCACAGAGTCGCTAAACATCAGGCTTCTTCAGGTTGTTTCATGAACTAATTAAGATTTGAGGCACTTAAAAATCACCATTTTAGAACATAGGCTGCTGAACCCCTGACGAGTTAGTGTTTATATTACAATATATTTATAAGAAAAACAGTGTTTTTTGAATGTAATCATTTATTCACCAGCTGCCCACTGTGAGCAAGACGATATTGTGTTCAGCTGTCAAACAAGTCCTCTAGTTATAGTCTATGAACGAGTGACCCTCTGAAATCCTGTTCAACAAGTCCAAATAAAGCTCTGACCGGGCCTGATGGCCAGTTTGGCTCTGATCTCGCTGGTGCCATGCTGGGTTACCATGTGCTCTACTGGAAACCTGAAGTATGGCCTTTGCCAATGTGGACAGCACCCTCGCGTGGAAAACCAAAGTCCCTGCACACCCAGCTCGATGTGTAATCCCGCTCCAGACATAACTGAATGCGGAGAAGTGTACAGCTGGGTGTGCGCCAGGGTCGGTGATGGTGAGGTGGATGCTCCTGCGCAATGTGGCACTCGGTGTTGGACAGAGCTGCTGGGGACCGCAGCCCTACGAGTCCATCTTCCCACCAACAAATCTCACACCTCATCCTACCACCTTCTTCATGCACCTCTCGATCCTAAGGATGCCAAAGCCCGTATAATCCAAGACCAGGACACCGCATATCCATGGTATTAGTTCATCTACTCCTCAAATAAATCCCGTTTAGGAAAAAATGGGGAGGCTGTCTTCAGGAGATATTGCAATTCCTCAGATCTTAAGAGAGGATGCTGTGAGACAGTGTCTAACTGCAACTCTTGTCCCGAAAGTGAGATCGTACACCTGGTGTGCAACACGCCAATACACACACAGAGTAGAGGCATTTTATTTATAGCATATTTGCGCAGATATGGGTGCTAGGTGGTATTCCGCAAAGCTAGCACACCATACAAAGGAATCACCACATATTTATCCCGTTACAGGATTAGTGAAAACAACGAAGAACCCTCCCAAATTTACAATCATTGACTAGTAGTTACCACATTGCTTATTATTAGTTACACATATTTAAATTATCACGCATGCTCCTAGAAGAGGAGGAGAGCAATTTGCATAGTCCCTCGATTGTGTGGGTGGTCGCGATCGCCCCCTGCCGCCCTTACCTTTACCCCAGTTACTGTGGATTCTGCTGACCTCATGACAGTTACATTTTTCAAGAGTGGAGGAACAGCTCAGTCTTCATGGTTTACTGCTTAAGTACAACTACTTCTTCACCTTCTTGACCACTAAATCTAGGTTTGTTAATCTTTTTTTAATTGTGTTGTCTCCTATTGACCTGCCCCCTAGAATCTTCCATTTGTCGCAGATTATCAGAACTGCATAGATAGTTCAGGGAAGAGTATGCAATCATTTACACCTGAAACCTGACAAAATGCTGTAACTAACATGATTGTCCTTTTGAACATGCCTTCCTGAGTATCGCTTTGTGTCTCTTTGTCAAAGCAAAGTAATTTGGGAGGAGTCAGTAGTAGCAGACAAACTCAGAAAGCTACTTTCCTGTAGATTACAGTTAAGCATGTGGTTATGATCAGACCATGAGGGTAACAGTGGATAGATACTATGCTTCTCAAGAGGAGGCCCAACCATTATTAACTGCACCAAACTTCCCTTCTAGAAATGCCCTTGTTCTAAATTGGTGACATTACTCAGGCCAATGCTCCTAACCCTAACAGGCTAAGGGGTCTTAAAGTCTTTAAGTAATCAGCTAAGCTAAGTCATTCAAAATAAATCCTCATGTGTCTTCACAGAAAGCAGATAACGCTGTTCCAAGTCTGTTGGCCACCCCTTCTTTAGAGACTATGAATTCTAGCTCCGCTTGGGCACCTGCACATCTACTTGCTGCTACACCTGACTTGGCATAGTTTCAGCATTGGCTGGGGTCAACAGGATAAAGGGCATTTACATGATTAAGGTGTACCAGGAGTCAGCTCCGTTTGCAGTTCAACAAAATGTAATGCAATAATATAATGCACTGCTCACGTGAATGTCTCGGATCCTGTTTCTCTGAAGGCCATTGGAGCCTGCACATTACGACAGCAAAAGCTTGGTTTTCTTTACAGCACCTTGATAAATGACAACACACAGGTTGTTCTGACAGTGCGGTTGGTTTCACCAGCTACCGTATGTTCACCATGCTGTCCTACACTGGAAGCACTGACTTATATATAGCATGTGTTGTGGTTATGTTGAAAAATCTTTGATTCAGTGACTTATACCCAGATCCTTGACTTATTTTTATATTCTCACAAGGTATAATAAGCAACATGAGCACACTAAGAAAAACTCTTTCATATACCCGCCTAGACATAATGTGCTCAGAGTGCTTTGAGCAGGTCTCTGACACCCTAGTTACCCTGAAATACAGAATAGCTAAAGGGATTTAAAGAATGTCTTGATTAGGAAGAGATTATATACATTTGCAAACCTTCTAGATCCCTTTCTCTTTCCATCCACCAATGGCTATTCCTGTAAAAGCAGTGTCTTCTGTGAATCTCCTGGAATAACAGCTCCCTTCTGAGGGTCAACACCATCCCAAGACATTCCAATACTATTGATCATACTATTCCTTAGGAAGGTAACGTGCAGCTCCCTGTTACCACCATTGCATGGATATTTTTATTAATCTGCTTTCCTTTTCCCCACTTAGATCATCCTCATCTCTCGGTGCCATTCAGTTGCTTCACTTGTTTTAAGCCTGATGCAGAAATTTTTATTCAGGGACATTGGGTCCCTCCCCCTTACCTGTCTCTCAGCATCTATCTGCTACCTGGACTCTGCCCTAAATCCTGCAGGTGACAGATGATGGCCCATTGACTCAGCTCCACCTCCTCTCTTTCACACTGCCAGCCCCACTCCAATCCTCTGACACCGGTGTCTGCCCTTGCTGTGCCGTTTGGTTTCTCAACTCTAATGTTTAGGATGACGGAGGGGCCTCAGACATACCACGCAGAGACAGCACGTCCCAGTGCTTATTGCGGTTCACTTAACCACTTCTGCTGCTGGCATCCACTGCACTGCCTCACTCACACATTTTTCTTGCCATGTATCAGCCTGACTTGGTAGTCCTTGGGTATCTCTACAACCTCGGGTATCCGGAGAAGGTGGCTTGTTGCCTGGTGCCAAAGTTCAGTAGCTTGAGCCAAAGTTATGGCTTTGTGAGTGTAACAGAAAAAAGAGAGATGCAGACACCATGAGCACTCCTGGATGCCATGCAACCTCTCCCCGCAATCCCAGGCTCTGTGGAAAGGCACAGGGGAGCAGCTTTGTTCCTATTTTAAGTACAGACCAAAGTACCCAAGAGTCATTTTGTCTCCCCTATGCAGCCTGGCAGGATTTGTGTTACAAACCTCAAAGGACTGCTACTGAGTGTGCTGCTCCAGGGGATTACACACAGGAAAGCTGTCCCTGGAGCTCTGTCCTTCTCGAAAGGGCTTCCGAAGTATATAACCTGTGGCTAATATTAGACACTGCAACGTCAGCAGGCGGTGCAGGGCTCTTTCTGTACTGCTTGGCTCTGCCCACTCCTGCTGTGATCTCAGCCTGCAGAACCATTTCAGGGTGAATGTCAGGACCCCAGGACTCACATCACAGGGCAGTTGGTCCCTTGCTGAGGTCCCTGCTCCTCCAGCCCCCTGCTCTGCACGCCTTGAAGAGAGGGAAGTGTCCTGAGAGAGCCCAGCAGAGTGTCAGAGCATCCCCCCCCACCCCTTGCACAGCCTGTGCAGCAAACTTCAGGGTGCTAAATAGGTGACTATTAGGTGACTAGATATACTAAATAGGTGACTTTATTTTAGACAAAATTGATTTCATTCGTACTCATTCTCCCTTGAATTTCATTCACTGGTTCTCTGATACTCACATACAGGTACTGTGATGGATGTGTACAAGCGGTTTGGCCAGGGTCACTTGTGATAACATCGAGTACAGGCATCACCTGGCGGCTGAGTCCTCATCGCGTCTCTCGGTTCTTTATGAATTGGTGGCCATGTGCTGTATTTTACATACACCTTTCATACCCGTCAGGAAGCTCTTCCTCCAGAGAGCACCCGCGCTTTCACTAGCATTTGCCATGGCCCAGGTGGGAACCTGCTGCCTTCCAGAGATCCCCAGGACCTGAATAGACTAGAATATTTCACTTGGAAGGGACCTACAATGATCATCTAGTCCAATTGCCTGACTACTTCAGGGCTGACCAAAAGTTAATACCTATCGTTAAGTGCATTGTCCAAATGCCTCTTAAACACTGACAGGCTTGGAGTATCGATCACCTCTCTAGGAAGCCTGTTCCAGTGTTTGAACACCCTCTCAGTAAAGAAGTGCTTCCTAACATCAAGTCTGAACCTCCTCTCGTGCAGCTTTGAACCATTCTCACATGTCCTGTCCCTGGATCCCAGGGAGAAGAGATCAGCACATCCCTCTCCATGTCCCCTCCTCAAGAAGCTACAGAGAGAAATGAGGTCACCCCTCAGCATCCTTTTCTCCAAACAAAACAAGCCCAAAGTCCTCAGCCGCTCCTCAGAGAACATACCTTCCAGCCCTGTCACCAGCTTGGTTGTTCTCCTCTGGCTGCATTTGAGGACCTTCACACCCTTCTCAAATGGTGGGGTCCCAGAACTGCACACAGTACTCCAGGTGCGGCCGCACCAATGCTGAATACAGCAGGATAATCCCCTCTCCTGACTGGCTGGTTATACTGTGTTCGATGCACCCCAGCGTGTGGTTTTCCCTCCTGGATGCCAGGGCACAATGCTGACTCCTATGGAGCCTGCTGCCGACCAGCACCCCTGCATCCCTTTCTGCAAGGCTGCTCTCCAGCCACTCCTCTCCCCATTTAGACTTGTGCCCGGCGTTAATCCCTCCTGGGTGCAGACTCTGGCATTTGGACTTGTTCAGTTTCGTGCCATTAATCATTGCCCAGTGCTCCAATCTATCTAGATCCCTCTGCAAGGCCTCTTGTGCTTCAAGAGACTCAGCAGCACCTCCCAGTTTCCTATCGTCAGCAAGCTTGCTAACGGGGCATTCAGTTCCTGCATCCACATCATGGATCAAAACATTGAACAGCACTGGCCCTGCGATTGAGCCAGGAGGAACAACGCCAGTGACCAGTCACCAGCCAGATGTAGCCCTGTTCGCTACCACCCTTTGAGCTCTGCTGCCCAGCCAGTTGTTCACCCAGCGCACCATGAACTCACTTATCTCACAGTTGGACAACTTGTCCAGAAGGATGCTCTGAGAGACACTATCAAAAGCCTTATTAAAATCCAGAAAAACGACATCCACCACCTTCCCTTCAACTCCCTGGGTGGGTGACCTTTTTTCATAGAAGGATATCAAATTAGTGAAACAGGACTTTCCCTTTGTGAACCTGTCTTGGCTGAGCCTGATGATTGCATTAGTCTTTAAATGCCTTTCAATGGCACCCAGTATAATCTTCTGAATAATTTTTCCAGGAACTGAGGTTAGACTCACAGGTCTGTAAGGTTCCTGGGTCTTCCCTCACTCCCTTCTTGCAATCTGGAATCACGTTGGCTAGCTTCCAATCAGAGGGGACCTCCCCAGACTCCCAAGACCTTTGGGAGGTGACCAGGAGGGGTCCTTCCTGCCCATAACATCTGCCAGCCCCTTCAGTACTCTGGTACAAATCCCATCATGCCCCATGGCCTGATGTGAACATTCAACTGATACAGCTGGTCCCTGACAATTTCCGTGTTTGCAAATCAAAAGTCACTGTTCTCACACTCGTGTTCCTCTGACTCAGGGGACCGGGCAGCCCAACGTCTACCAGCATTATTAAAGACTGAGGCAAGAAAAGCCTTGAAAGCCTCTGCTTTTTCGTCATCCCTACCAGTCAGGTGACCACCTTCAACAAGGATTGCCCCAATGTTTTCTTCAGACCTCTTGCTATGAACATACTTTAAAAAGCCCTTCTTGTTGTCTGACGCAGCGCTGGCCAGTTTCAACGCTAATTGAGCTTTGGCCTTTCATGTCTTTTCTCTGCAGAAATGAACCATGGCTCTGTCATTCATGTGTGTGGAGACAAAGCTGCAACTCATAGTCCAAGAGCGATCAAAAGAGACTTCAGGGCCTTGGGATGGCTGGTAAGGGAATCTGGAGCACATGTTATTTTTTCCTCCCTCCTTCCAGTGACATGAAGCAGTGACATAGGAAGAAATAGACGTATTTAGTGTATTAATGCATGGCTGCATGACTGGTGCCACCGCCACAATTTCAGCTTTTTTGATAATGGGACAGCCTACACGGCACCTGGCTTGCTGGCATCAGATGGGATTAACCTTTCTCAAAGGAGGAAGAGGGTCTTTGCTTGCAAGCTAGTGGGGCTTATTGATAGGGCTTTAAACTAGACTTGAAACAGGAGGGGGATAATATCAGGCTCACCCAAAAGAAGCTGTGGGATGACACACCAAGGTTAGAGGGCAGGGGGCTAGCGAGGCCCCTCAACCTGTTGCACCAGAGAAAGACCTCAGAGGAAGTAAAGGAGGTTCCTCTAAGAGGGTGACATGGCTGACAGCCCAGCTGAAGTGCCTCTACACCAATGCATGCAGCATGGGCAACAAACAGGAGGAGATGGAAGCCACTGTGCTGCTAAGCAGCTGTGACCAGGTCGCCATATCTGAAATTTGGTGGGACGAATCCCATGACGAGTGTGGCTATCGATAGCTACAGGCTCTTCAGAAGGGACAGGGAAGGAAGGAAGGAAAGGCAGAGATGTTGCCCTCTATGTCAAGACATGGGTAGGGTGCGAAGAGCTGTCTCCGAAGAATAGCCACGAGCAAGTCAAAAGCTTATGGGTAGGCATCAGGGACCGAGGTGACAAAGGGAACCTTGTAGTTGGTGTCTACTACAGGCCACCTGACCAAGGGGAGTCTATTGATGAAGCCTTCTTCACTCCAACTACAGGAAGCATTGCGCTCGCCGGCTCTTGTCCTGCTGGGGGATTTCAACCACCCCGACATCTGCTGGAAAAGTAGTGTGGCAAGCTGTAGGCAATCCAGGAGGCTCCTGGAGTGCACAGAGGGTAACTTCCTGTGCCAGGTAATAGACAGCCCTACCAGAGGGGATGTGATACTGGACCTGTTGGTCACCAACACATGTGAGCTAATTGGTGACATCAAGATTGGAGGCAGCATGGGCTGTAAGTGATCATGGACTGGTGGACTACACCGTCCTGAAGCTAAAGCAGCATAACTCTACTGATTTGCTCTCTCTCTAGCCTTCCCTTTCTTCCTGAGGGCTTCTGCCTGCAGGGTTTGCTCCCAAGTTCTTGCAGATGCAAATAGAAACCCTTCTGTTATGGCCTAGGAACTAATTCACCCACGAGGTGTTTTTCAGAAAGGCCTACAGTTGTATGCCTGACATAAGCAATGCCCAAACTGAGTTTCTGATGCATCTCATGAACAGAGGAATGCAAACAAGGGATTGCTAAGGCTTAGAGTAACTCACATCATTTAAGAACACAAAACAGGCAATTGAATGTGAAAATGAGCACAATGAAACATGCTCAGGCAGTGTGTGTTGCATGGACGCCTTGACCATCTGCCAGCCGAGGCACATCACCATAGCTGTTACAAAATGTTCCCAGGCACAGCAGGGTAAGGTGATAAGCAGTACAGCGATACCGCAAGCAGCAAAAGCAAAAAGCGGACACAAAAGAGCACTAGACTCTAATACATGGTAAGGCAAGCAGCTCCACGGCAAGCACAGAAGCCTGCCCATTAATAGCTAGACAGAAATAACAGCTATAAATTTGATCTAGCACATTCCAATCAAATCTGTCATTATGTCAAGCTCTTCAAGCCCCACAAAAGACTGTTGTTGTTTAACTCTGGCCAGCAACTAAGTACCACACAGCCACTTGCTCACTTCACCCTGGTGGGATGGGGGAGAGAATGGGAAGAGTAAAAGAGTGAAAAAAGTGAGCATGACATCATATGGTAAGGAATACCCCTTTGGTAAGTTACAGAATCACAGAATCACAGAATCACTAGGTTGGAAAGGACCTTTAAGATCATCAAGTCCAACCATTAATCCAGAACCACCATGTCCCCTAAACCATGTCCTGAAGCGCCACATCCACACGTTTTTTGAACACTTCCAGGGATGGCGACTCCACCACCTCCCTGGGCAGCCTGTTCCAATGCCTGACCACCCTCTCAGTGAAGAAATTTTTCCTAATATCCAATCTAAACCTCCCCTGGCGCAACTTGAGGCCATTTCCTCTTGTCCTATCGCTAGTTACTTGGGAGAAGAGACCAACACCCTCATCGCCACAACCCCCTTTCAGGTAGTTGTAGAGAGCGATAAGGTCTCCCCTCAGCCTCCTCTTCTCCAGACTAAACAACCCCAGTTCCCTCAGCCGCTCCTCATAAGACTTGTGCTCCAGACCCCTCACCAGCTTCGTTGCCCTTCTCTGGACACGCTCCAGCACCTCAACATCCTTCTTGTAGTGAGGGGCCCAAAACTGAACACAGTATTCAAGGTGCGGCCTCACCAGTGCTGAGTACAGGGGCACAATCACTTCCCTACTCCTGCTGGCCACACTATTCCTGATACAGGCCAGGACGCTGTTGGCCTTCTTGGCCACCTGGGCACACTGCCGGCTCATATTCAGCCAGCTGTCAACCAGCACCCCCAGGTCCCTTTCCGCCGGGCTGCTCTCCAGCCACTCCTCCCCAAGCCTGTAGCATTGCATGGGGTTGTTGTGGCCAAAGTGCAGGACCCGGCACTTGGCCTTATTAAACCTCATACAGTTGGCCTCTGCCCATCGATCCAGCCTGTCCAGATCCCTCTGCAGAGCCCTCCTACCCTCCAGCAGATCAACACTCCCACTCAGCTTGGTGTCATCTGCAAACTTACTGAGGGAGCACTCAATTCCCTCATCCAGATCATCTATAAAGATATTGAACAAGACTGGTCCCAGAACCGAGCCCTGGGGAACACCACTCGTGACCGGCCACCAGCCGGATTTAACGCCATTCACCACAACTCTCTGGGCTCGGCCATCCAGCCAGTTCCTCACCCAGCGAAGAGTAAACCCGTCTAAGCCACGAGCTGCCAGTTTCTCCAGGAGAATGCTGTGGGAGACGCTGTCAAAGGCTTTACTAAAGTCCAGGTAGACAACGTCTACAAGTTGAGGTTAGCTGTCCTGGCCGTGTCCTCTCCCAACTTCCAACACCCTGGCCTTTCCACCTCCATGTTCATGCCGTGCTCCCCTCTCTCCCAGGCACCTTTCTTACCCACTCCATGACCTCCCAATGCCTCTGTCCATCTCTATGTTTGTGTGGCAGATGTTACATCAGCAGCATTGTCCCAGATGGGTCACCCTGCATCTCCTTATACTCCTCCTCTGCTGCCAACATGACTGTGCCAGTTGTCTGATGCACTTTTTGACTTCATGGGCCCTTTTGCCCTGCCTCCCTTCTGCTGTTAAATCCTGTTCCTGGAAGAGAAGTGAGAATCAGTCACTGTCCCCTCTGTGGTATCTCATCTGGACCTTCCTGAGCTGGATAGCTGGTGGGTACTGTCACCATCAACCCTGGCAGTGCTTGAAGTTTTCTCCTAGCACAGGGGCAGTTCTAGGTGTGCTTGGTATGTACCATGCTTCCTGAAGGAGAACAGCAACACTCAAAGTAACTCCTGGGCCGTGTCCTGCTGTGAGAGCTGATTTGAAGGCAGGTCCTGAGGCTGGTCCAGGGGTTCTCTCCATCCCTCAGCTCAGCCACAGGTCTCACACCTGGCTCCTTCCAGTAGGATTTTGGAAAGCCCGTTCCCAACTATTAGCACCAGGCCAAGGGCATGGGGCAGAAACAGCCCCTACCCCTGAGGGCCCCAGCGCCCAGCTGGTCTCTGCCCCCAAACTACTAAAACTTCCCAACAGGCTCTCTGCCTAAATGTGTTATCTTCAGTTTTATGAAAAGAAGCTGTTTCCAGGTTCAGTAGTCTGACTAAGACTGTTAGAGGGCGATTTGGGCTTTGGCTCCAGAACAAAAGAATTTCCATTACACAGTCTTAGTTACCACCTCCATGATCATTGTCAGTGACCTGCAAAAGCTGCGTTATAAAAAAATATCACAGCTAACTAAAATTATCCCCTCTTCCCCAAATCTTTGTTTTTCTCATACTCTCAGACTACCACAGTAATAATATAATTATTCTGTAATTGCCACTAATCTGAAACCCCTCCAAAGCATTATTCACTGACATGACTGACAGCACTATCGCTAAGTGAGAACCATCACTAGCCATGCACCCACCTTTTGCCTCTGTGACCAAGCACATCTACATGGATATCTCTGACAGGAAAAGACCAGCATGAAAAAAATCTTTCATTGTCTTGCTAAGGAATTTATAATAGTGATATAGACAAGTTCAAGAGAAAGAAAGATAGCGGAAGAGGCAGAAAATGTGATAGGTCTCAGCCATTTCTAATTTCAGAGGAATTTTCAAGGGTGTTTTTTTGTGTTTGGTTGGATTTTTTTAAATCACTGCACAGCACAAGTGAAAAAACATACACCTGCATTTTAAGGAGAGATGTAAACTACAAGAGTAAAACTATCCAGCCTGTGTAATTACACTTCTTTCTAGGATACTTCACACCTTTTTTTTACATTTTAGTGGAGAGCTTTAAATTAAAATCCCTAAATTCTGATAGGGAAATAGCAAAACGTCATCTGCATACCTTTGAAAAGAACAGTACATTGGAGGAAAACTATTCATATAAACTGTAAATGACACATTTCCACCGTCAAAGGCTATAATTCTTTTGAGTAGCTTTGCCATCTTCATCTTCTTTGTCTTCACTTTCTTCTGATAACATAACTACCGTACCTCAATGTAACATTAAACTGTTCAAGCACTCTTGCAAATTGTATGAAATCCAAAATGCCCTACTGTACTGGTTTTGGCTGAAATAAATTTCTTCATAGTAGCTTGTATGGGACTTTGTTTTAGATTTGTGCTGAAAATAGTGTTGATAACACATTGATGTTTTAGCTACTGCTGAGCAGTGCTTACACAGCACCAAAACCTTTTCTGCTCCTCACACTGCTCCATCAGCAAGAAAGTTGGAGATGCACAGAAAGTTGGAAGCAGACAGAGCTGGAACAGCTGACCCCAACTGACCAGAGGGATATTCCGTACCATATGAACTTCATGCTCAGAAATAAAACTGGAGGGCAGGTTGGCAGGGTGGGCACTGCTCAGGGACTAGCTGAGCATTGGTTGTTTGGTGGTGAGCAACTGTTTTCATTTGCATTGCTTGTTTTTCTTGGGGTTTATTTTCCTCTCCTTGGTCATTTTTTTCTTTTTCTTACAATTATGTTTTAAATTTCTTTTTCATTATTAAATTGTTTTTAACTCAACCCATGAGTTTACTTGTCACTTTTACTTCCAATTCTCACCCTCATCCCACTGTGTTTTGTTATTACCATCATGTTAATCGCAGAATCATAGAATCATTTAGGTTAGAAAAGATCTTTAAGACCACCAAGTCCAACCACAATGATCCTAACAAACCTACAACCTTCAAAACCTGAAGACCAACTTATGCAAGACACATTCCAGAATTTACAACCAGCACAGAGGAGTGCATGTATCTATCTTGTTATGTCCTTGCCAAAACTGCAAGGTGACTTGTCATCAGTCTCAGTGACTAACAGAAGGCAAGACTCTCTAATCTGGCTTAGCTCAGAAGCAGCTCCTAGGAAAAGAGCTATTTCAGAAAGTCATGCCTTCTTACTTTGGGAGGTGTTTTGAGGCAATGTTTTTAATACTCTAGAATGGTAAGACTCATTCCAAGTCCTAGCTCTGCCACAAATTTCCTTCCCCCCACCTCTTTTAACCAAAAGGGTGGCACTTCTTTCAGAATGCAATATGTTACATGGGGTGTACAGACAGCCTGTGGAAAAATGAGAAATCAGTCTGCGATCACATCTATCCCCATTCCCTGTCACTCTAACACTCCTAGCACCCTCTTTTCCTTGCCATCAGTCAAGCCTCACCCAGTCTGCGCAACACATACAAGAGGATGACTTTGCCAGGTATTGCCCAAATCATCTCCTATTTGAGTTCTGATCAGCTCAACTACTGAACTAGTGCCCACAGCCTGCACTCTCCTTACATGCAGTCTTGCCCCTTCTGACCCACTCAGAGAGCTCCTACAAGGACCATCTCATTCATTGCCTTAATCACAGCAGTCTCTTTAACACCCCGAAGCTGTTTCTGTCACTTCATTCATACAGTTAATATGGCCTTTCATGACTTAGCCTCTTCCTTCATGTTATTTCCTCCTGTTATTTCCCACTGAGTACCAAGACGACGGCTCCTAATTACAGGTCCTGAGAGCAGCTTGCACCAACTGTCACCTGGTAAACATCAACAGGACCAACACTATCTTCTCCCATGCCCATCTCCACTCTCAGGAGGTGCTGTTCACACATCCTGGCAGCCAGCCTTACTGCCTGAAAATCTTTGCCATGCTGCTCAAGGCCATGAAAACTGTCACACTACAGGTGTAAGCAGATCACCATTCCTCATTCTGAGTGACACTGCCCATTTCTGTGTATTCCCACCTGCCCACAGCTATCTGTTGTCTTCAGTCTTGTAAGCATTTTGGAAAAGCACCTTTTTTTTTTAATACCTCCTCCGATTGTGTAAGGATGAAAAACACCCAGTAGTTCGGTTCAATTCACCTGTTTAAGACAAGACTGCTGGGTAGAAAACAGTCAAGAAAATTTAAAACCAGAACTAACCTGCACTCTCTCCTTGATTGGCATCTCTTTCTTCATCAGTTCTTTGCATTTCTTTAGTTCCTGGGGAGCACATATAAAGATTTTCCTGCTTAAAAGAAACAAGAAAGGTCAGTTACAAATACATGCAAAACCTGCCATTCACATACATGGTGTCCGCACAGTAGCATTACCAAGGCTCTGCGTATATACAAAAGAGTAAATTAATGTACTGTTTTGCTACACAGGAAGCAATTAAGAATTAACTGAATACAATCATCTGTCTGTTACTACCAAACTCCAGTACAGGCTTCAGATTTTGAGCCCAACTCAAAGCACTGGATAACCTGTCTCCTTGCCATTAGGCTGACGGCAGTATTGCACAACCCCTGGTTCTCAAGCTGTTTCCCAGCAGACTCCTTCTGCCCACTCTGCTATAGGCTGCTATATGGTCTCCAGGAGCCATATTCTGGATCTGCTCTGGCATCTCCCATCAATGATCAGATCTCTGTATCAGAGATGGTCTCTCAGCACACTGTGCTCCTCTCACCTGCTCTTGTCTCTCTGCATTGTCCTTTCCTCATGGCCAGCCAATGGGTTTTGACCTTCATTCAGACTCTCCTTCATTTCACGGAAGTCAACAAGATGACCATGTTCTCCTGATCCTTGTCTTTTATGGGAACTTTAGTCTGGCAAACAGTACAGAAAATGGCAATGTGATCACCAAAACAGCAAGGCTTGCCCCAGAGGCAGGCAGGCTGAGATTTGCTGTTGTTCTGCAGGGAAGCACAGCACAAAGAAAACTTGTTGAGGTTTAACCATTAACAACTTTACTGGGCTTTCGCTGCCTTCTGTGGACCTCTTGGGTGTTGACATGCTGAACTTTGAAGACCCCTGGGTTTCCAGAAGGTTTATTTTGGTTGCACTAGATTATCAGTTAACACCTGCACTGCTGGACCCTTGTACACCTGAGCATGCTCCTCACAGCTATGTAATGCTGTACCCTGTGGGAAGTGAGGCTTGGGGTGAGCAGTGCTGCGCACATATGTGCTGAAAGACAGCACAATAGGAATATATATATGAGACTAGTCAGGAGAAAGTAGAGTATTGTAACTGGGGAATGTGATTCCAGTTCAGTGTCTGCAGCAGGATCTGGCAGCCACATTACTGAGCAGCAACTCTGGAGACCATGAGGCAATGGATACCCCTCACTCCAAGGACTCATTCTAGGTGACATCCCACTTCTTGCATCCTTGCCCTCCTTTTCCCCTTCAGATTTTCAGACCGTGGGAGTTGTCTTCTGAGGGTAAGACTAGAAAAATTGCCCCTTGCTGAACCACCACCATTTCCTCTGCTGAAACCACCCCAGGTTTGCACACAATTACATACTGCAGTGGAAGCAGTTCACTCCCGTTCTGCTCTCTATATACCTCCTTGATGACTTGAATGAAATCTGCTCCTGGGGTCATCCTTGAGTCCACACCAGCCTCCTTGAAGAAGTTGACCATGGGCCACTTCTGTTTGTGCATGAGGTTAGACCACATGACAAGAGCCTGGGTTGCACAAAGAAAGGGGAGGTGTTACCCCTCCTCCAGGGCTGGCAGCTCTCTGGTGGTGAGCACTGAAAAAGGTTTGAAAACATCCTGAGAGCACCCTTACCCAGAGTCCCCGTGCCAGCACATGTGTCACCATCTGGGATAAAGCAGCATAACTCTACTGATCTGTTCTGTCTCCCATCTTCACCTTCTCCAAGCAAGGAGAGAGAAGAAAGAACCTGGCAAATTGCAGAACAGACAGAATTTAATTAGGTAAACAGTCATTTTCTCCTAGGAGAGAAAGCAAAACATCACAGAGGAGAACAAAAGAGCAATAAAAGGAATGGGGCCAGAGGGAGGATTGTATTTGGAACACCATTTAATTCTTGTTATAAGCTGGATAGAAGAGTAAATGTGCTTGTTGATGGAGAATGGTTTTTATGTCACACAGAACTACAGAGGCATCATTCATCTCGTACCAACATCCACTGCTGGTTTACAAAGACAACAATGCCTTTAGATGAACTGCAGGGTTTCTGAACAAAAACACTGACAGGTAACCAGTGAAGAAGAACACACCAACACAAACCAAAGTTAACACCTCCAGAGACCTTGTCCTCAAAATCAGGGCTTACCAGGAACATTTGCATTAAAGATTCTCTTTACCAGCACCAATTTTCATGCTGCTGGGAACCAAGGTGGAATTTACCTTTATGAAGAAGTAATAGTGTCCTGTCTGATACCTGAAACCATGTACAAGGACAGCACACAAGGAATTCAGCAGAGGTTCTCCAGTTGCTTGAGAAGTGTGCACCAAGGTCCAACTATTGCAGATATTGCACAACCTAAAGAGAGATCAAGAAGGCTCAGAAATTATCCTGACATACTTTAGGAAACAGCTTGAGAAAACCCCTTTGGCAAACAGAGGCTACAGGTATAGAAATAAGATCTTTTTGTTTCACCAGAAATAGGTTTTCCCATTTCAACATTGAAGTGGCAGAAAACTGTCCTCAGCAAAATCAGCTCTTCACGAGCACAGTACATGCTTATCTTCCCACCAGAACTTTCCTCCTATCACAAGAGAAAGAAAAGGCATAGTGATTGCATTGGTTATTGTTAGATGTCTGCACTCAACAGTTATTGTCTGCAGACATGAACAACTTCCAGAAGAGTATCCTGCTGCATGAAATGTCCCTTTCCAAGCAAAGGGCATTGCTGTTGTATACATACTTTACTGATGTTCTTGCAAGAGAAACCTTCAAACCTTTTCAAGCATGCTGTCAGCACATTTAAGGCACAATGTATGGTAAACCTCCTGGATGCAGAAACCACGTTTTTACACCAGCAAAACAAGAACAGACCCTCTCCTCAAAAACAAAAAACAACTTCACAGAAGTTTTCATGGCTCAGACATGCCTACACTACTTGAGTGATGTTTACTTGTGTAAGACAGTTTGTGTTTTCATGAAACCATGCACTGCATGTTCAACTTGCAAGTACAGAGAAGACAGCGGGACATAAGAGGACAGCTCCACAGAACAACAAACCCAAGACAGAGAATGGCAGCTCTGGACAGCCAGACAAGTGTCTGACCACTGTGGTGGCTGCCCGCATGAAAAGAAAGGAAGGCTTGCCAATACTTCTGAATGTAGCAGGAAGACAAATGTCTTGCTGGAGCAGAGCTCCAGAACGTAGCAGAGGGTAGCACCTGTTAAAAGAAAAGCCACTGCCTGAGCATTCACACACCAGTTGAGGAGCTACACACACACCACGCGAGACCTTAACTGCTAGGACCTGAGTCCCTTCAAAGTGGGTGACTCCAGTGAGCTGACGGGTGTCCGTTTCGACTCCTCACACACTTGCACAGTCACTCTCAGGCAATTCCTCTTCCCTCAGGCTCGACCCTAGGTTTTCTGAAGCAGAATCTCCAACATGACGTACACCAGATGAATTTATTAAGTGGTACAGTGGTGAAGAACAGCTCAAACTGGGTGCCTCTGGAGAGAGACCTCGAACAAAAGAATCTCTGGGCAATTATACCCTTACAGTCTAAGGTTCAGTTCAATAGTAGTATTTGGGTCTGGGGTCTCCTTGTTCCTCAGTGGATCCTTACACTGTCTCCAGGCAGGCCATTCTTCTTCTTTTCTCAAGGAGACAACTTCTGCTGATGGACGTGGATATCTTATCTTTCTAATTTACACTGGTTTTGGGGTCTTCCCTCATGTAACTAAGAGTTCAATATAAGTGTATCAGTATGTAGGTGAAAGATCACAGCCTGCAGCCTAAGGCTTTTTATTAATGCTATACAATGGATTCTGTCGGAACTAGGAAGTGACTCCTATTGACAGCACCCTTGCCAGTGCTAAAGGGACTACTCAAAACTCAAGCCCTGGAAACTCTCTTTCAGCTTTCTGCTGCAATAGAAAGGCTGGAAGAACTGGAAGAAGGCAGCTCAGTCCTCAGCACTAAAAGCTGCATGGAATTTCCAAAATGGTTCATTGATCAACTTCAAAAATCCCAAAGAAGCCAACAGTCTGCCTCCATGGAGGTGTCCGGGACAGAGATAAAACCATCTCAAATCCATGTATATTAAACTCTTGTTACAGGTTTATTACATGGTCCCCTGAATGGCAGGACATACAGGGAAACTAGGGAAACACAGTACTCTCACAGAGAGATCAATACTGACATGCATCACCTTACATCATCAGGACAAGTACTGTTAATAGCTAGGAAGTTGAAAGAATTAAGAATTAGTGTTGCTCCACCAGGAACACCAGGACCTTAAGGAATCCCACCACAAATGACTGTCCAGAGCACCTCCTTGTTTCAGCTCACCACTGCACATGGGATGTGGCTTTTGACTTCTGGCCACAGGACTATTTCAGTTGGCAACTTCATATCTAGGAAGGTTAACCACCTCCAGGGTAGACAATTGCAGGAACAAAATGCTCATGTGACCTAAGGACTAATCTTGTCAAAGGTCTCCAACTATTCAAGAGGGTGGTAAAAATTTGCTTGCTTAGAAACAAATGGACAGTTTTCAAGTTCTGGATGATTCAAGTGTATTAGTTGTACACAAAGGGAAGGGGAGGGGAGGGGAGGCAAGGGGAAAAAAAAGAGTATTCAAAAAACATGTGCATGTGGCACTTCAGGACATGGTTTAGGGGGCATGGTGGTGTTGGGTTAACGGTTGGACTTGATGATCTTGAAGGTCCTTTCCAACCTTAGTGATTCTGTGATTCTGTGAAAAAAAAGCTGTTTCATGACAATATGAAGGAACAGGAGGAAGCAAGGCTCTCATGCAAGTCACATATACACAGCTGTGGAAAACCTTCAAGAAAATTCTTTAAGTCAGAGGTGCAATCTCCACTATCCAATCTACATCCTCTTCTCCTCAGGTGTCAATATCATCCCTGCTGAACGTTCTCAGCTCCAGATCAGCCAGATGGTGCAATAGCACAGATTACATCACCCAGGCTCCCAAAGCCTCTATGATGTTTTAGTGTGCTTCCATGACGATCCCATGCTCTCCCCAAGGCGACCTGGCAGCTGACACCACAACCCATCTTGCTGGATTTCTGCTGGCCCTCACCACTCTCCACACTCTGTGACTGAGAACAGCAGCAGCAGACAAGGTCATCCTCATCCCATTTCACTTCCACAGCTGAGACAGGTGAAGTAGAGGGACTCGTCCTGTGGAAAGTTTCACAGCTTCCGTGCCATAGTTTAGCATCAACGATGAGCTCCATTGGGTGTGATGGGAGTTTCAAAACAAGGCTTGAAGTACTTTCTACAGCAGAGAAATTATGTCAGGCTGTTCTTTTATTAAGAGCCAGAACCTATGCGGTGGCAATCCTCCTCCTATCTCCCCCACTTACAGGAAAAGCAGCCCGCAAGGCAAATGACCCATCCAGGTCTGAGGCAAGCACAAGTCAGTTACTCTCTATGTGCTCTTTCTGTTACACTGGAAAAAAAAAAAGATAGAAAAGTTTGAGGTGATGAAAAATAAGACCTTTCCTGCCTGTCCCTCTTCACTCAAATGAATTGGGGTCAGGAAGCAAAGGTGCAAGGCAACGGTCTTTTACCCACACAAATGATGCTCATGCACATGAACAGTTGTCTGTATTTGAAAGTGTTTACAGGACCACACTTTTTCAAAGTTTTATTTCATATTCAAATTTCTGTAAATCAGTGAAAGAAGCAGCAGCAGCTTTGTTTCCTCTGAATACAGAATATCAACACCTAAAATGCTGCAAAGCAGTGTGCTTTAGTCCTGCTCATGTTCCACAGCTCCAAGACTTGGACACATGCCTGTGCTCAGCAATTCGCCAAGAGCAGAAGAAAGGCGGTGGGATTCAGGACAAGTAGTTGGAGACTTAGGACAAAAGCCTAGAGTGAGTCTTGAGCTGTAGGTTTGGCAGGAGAAAGGCAGAGATTTCCTGACTGTGCAAGGATGCTGGCTCACAGCTGATGCTTCAGAAAAAAAGGTTCCTAGGATGAAGAACAGGAAAAAGAAGAGGAAGAAGAACAGTAGGACAAACAGGAGGAAAAGGCAGAAGAAGAGGAGGAGGAAAAAAGGGAACAGGAGGATGAGAATAGAGAAAGAAAAGAAGGAGAAGGGAAAAAAGCAAGAGGGAGGACCGGAAGAGAAAGAGGACGAGGATGACACACAGAAAGAACAAGAAAGAAAGAGGACAAGAAACAGGAGGAGGATGAATAGGAAGTGGAACAGGAGGAAAATATAGAATATGAGTAGGAAGAAACAGAAGGATTAATATGAGGTAGAGGAACATGAATATGAGTAGGAGAAGTAAGAACCGGAAAAAAAAAGGAGCATGAGAGAAAGGACGGAGGAGGACAAGGAGAAACATGAGCACAAGGAGAATGAGGAGAAAGCAAAGGTGGATGAAGAGCATAAGTAACAGGAAGAGAACAGCAAAAACAGTAGGAAAGGGAGGAGGAGGAAATGGAAGTCAAAAAGAAGAAGGAGGAGAAAAAGAGGAGGAATAACAGAAAGAGAAGAAATAAGATGAGGAACAAAAAGGATGAGAAGAAGAAGGTTGAACAGGAGGAGGTAGAATAGGAAGAAGAAGAGAAAGAAGAGGGGGAAGAGGAGGAAAAGGAGAAAGGAGGAAAAGAACAAGGAAAATGGGGGAGAGAGAAACAGGAGAAGAAGGAGGAGAACAGGAGGAGGAAGAGGATGAGAAGGTGGACAAGGAGGAGAAAGAATAACAAGAGGGGGAAGAACAAGACGAGAAACGAGAAAAGAAAAGGAAGATAAAGAGAAGAAGAGGAAGAGAAGGAGGAGAATTAAAAGGATAAATATGACAGGAATAACAGGAAGATGAAAAGGAGGAGCAGGAAGAAAATGAGGAGGAGATGGAAAAGGAAAACAAAGCAAAGGAGGAGGAACACGAACATGAAGGAGGAATAGGAGCAACAAGAAGAGGAGGAGAAGAAAAGAAGGAGGAGGAGGAACAGAAGAACAAGTGGATAAAGAGGATGAAGGCCAGAAGGAGGAACAGGGGGACGAGGAGGAACAACACAAGGAAGAGGAGGACAATGAGGAACAGGAACAGGAGAAGGCAGAGGAGGCAGATGGAAAACAGAAGGAGCAGCAGGAGGAAGAGGCAGAAAAGGAGGACCAGCAGGAGGAAGAAGCGGAGGAGGAGGACAAAAAAGAGGAGGATTTGCCAACTGGGGGCAGTAGTCAAGGACATGAAGGTCCAGGTGATGTTCTCCTCAGTCCTGCCGGCGGAAAGGGACCTGGGGGTGCTGGTTGACAGCCGGCTGAACATGAGCCGGCAGTGTGCCTAGGTGGCCAAGAAGGCCAACAGCGTCCTGGCCTGTATCAGGAATAGCATGGCCAGCAGGAGTAGGGAAGTGATTGTGCCCCTGTACTCGGCACTGGTGAGGCCGCACCTTGAATACTGTGTTCAATTTTGGGCCCCTCACTACAAGAAGGATGTTGAGGTGCTGGAGCGTGTCCAGAGAAGGGCAACGAAGCTGGTGAGGGGTCTGGAGCACAAGTCTTATGAGGAGCGGCTGAGGGAACTGGGGTTGTTTAGTCTGGAGAAGAGGAGGCTGAGAGGAGACCTTATCGCTCTCTACAACTACCTGAAAGGGGGTTGTGGCGATGAGGGTGTTGGTCTCTTCTCCCAAGTAACTAGCGATAGGACAAGAGGAAATGGCCTCAAGTTGCGCCAGGGGAGGTTTAGATTGGATATTAGGAAAAATTTCTTCACTGAGAGGGTGGTCAGGCATTGGAACAGGCTGCCCAGGGAGGTGGTGGAGTCGCCATCTCTGGAAGTGTTCAAAAAACGTGTGGATGTGGCGCTTCAGGACATGGTTTAGGGGACATGGTGGTGCTGGATTAATGGTTGGACTTGATGATCTTAAAGGTCCTTTCCAACCTAGTGATTCTGTGATTCTGTGAATAACAGGAAGAACTTGAGGAAAAGGGAGAAGAGGAAAAAGGAGAAAGAAGAGGAACAGAATGAACAGGAGGAGGAAGATAAAAAATATGGCAGAACAGGAGGAAGATGAGGAGGAGCAAGAGGAAGGATAGGAGAAACAGTAGGAGGATGAAAAGGAAGAATAGGAGGACAAGAAGAAGGAACAAGACAAAGAATAATTACATGAAGAAGAAGAAAAGGAGGAGAAGGAAGATGAAGTGGAGGAGGAAGAGGAGGAGGATGATGACAACTTGGACAAACATGAACAGCGACAGCAGGAAGATAAACAGGAGGAACAGCAGGAAGTGGAGAAGGAACAGGAGCAGGAAGAACAGGAGGACATGGAGGAAACGAGGAACAAGAGGAAGACGTATGAAAATGGAAGAGGAACGGTAGGAAAACAAAAGGGAGAAGGAACTACATGTGGAACAGGAGGGAGGAAAAAAGAAAGGAAAAGGATGAGCAAGAGAATGGGGAAGAGGAGGAACTGGCTGAAGAAGAGTCAATAGAAAGAAGGAAGAGGTGAAAAAAGGTGGAACAGAAGGAAGAGCAAGATGAGAAAAAGAAAAAGAGAAGGAATACAAACAAGAATAGAAGAAGATGAGGGAATATGTGGAGGAAAAGAAAATAAGGAAGGAGGAAGAGGAGGATGAAGAAGAAGAAGAGAAGGAAAAGGGCAATGATGAGGACAAGGAAGAACGATAAGAGAAACAGGAGGAGGAGGGTTAAGAAAAGGAGGAAAAAGAGGAGGAGAAGGAAAGGCTGGCGGAGAGCAGGAACTGGTCTAACCAGAGGAAATAAAGCAAAAGGAAGAAGAGAAGGAACAGGTGGAATGGGAGGAACAGGAGGAGGAAGAAGAGGAGCAACAAAAGGAGCATGATGGAACAGGACAAAGAAAAAAGGAACAGGAAGAGTTGAGGAAAAGAAACAGGAGGATGAAAAAAGACAGGAAGATGAGGAAAAGGGAGAGGAGAGCAGAGGAGGAGGAACAGGAGAAGGAAAAAGATGAAAAGAAGCAGGAGGAAGAGGAAGAGGAGGAGGAAGAAGAAGAGGAGGAACAGCAGGAACAAGAGGAGGAGAAGTTGGAAAAAATGGCAGAGGAAAAGAATGAGAAGGAGAAAGAAAAGGAGGAAGATGAGCAGAAGAATGACGCAGAATAGGAGAAAGACAAGAGGAGGAAAATGATGAAGAGGTAGAACAGAACAGGAGGAGAATAAACAAGTATGAGGAGGAAGAACAGAAGGAAGTGAAAGAAGAGGAGGATGGGGAAGTGTAGGAGGAAGAAGATGACGGAAGAGAAGTATGAAAAGGAGGAAGAGAAAAAGGATAAAGAGGAACAGAAAGAGGGAGGGAAGCTGAGGAAAAGGATCAGGAGAAGCAGGAAGAAGAGGAGGAAGAAGAGGAGGAGGAATACAAGGAGAAAAGAAATGGATTAGTAATAGGAGGAAGAACAGCAGGAGGGAGAACAGCAGGAGAATGAGAAGAAAAGGAGGAGGATAGAGAGGAGGAACAGCGGGACGAGGAACAGGAGGAAGATAATAAGAAGGAGGAAGAACAGAAGGAGATAGAGGAGAAAAAATGGCAAAAGGAGGAACAAGAGGAACAGGAAGACTTAGAGGAACAGGTTGAGGAGGAAAAGTGGGAAGAGGAACACATCGAGAAAGAGAAGGAGGAAGAGGTGGAGAAAGATGAAAAACAAGAGTAGAAGGAGGTGCAGGAGGAAGTAACATCAAAGGAGGAGGAAAAGGATAAAGAAGAGAAGAAGGAGAAAGAGGAGAAGAAAGACGATGAAGAAGAACATGATGAATAAGAAAAATAGAAGGAACAGGAGGAGGACTAAGAACTGGAGGAAGAACAGGAAGAAGGACAGTAGGAGGAACAGAAGGAGGAGCAGGAAGGAGAACAGAAGGAAAAGGAAGAGGACCAAGAGGAAGAGGAGGAAGAAGACAGGAAGAAAAGGATGACAAGGAGAATAAGGAAGAGGATGAGAAAGAAAAGAAAGAACAGGAGGAACAGGAGGTGAAAAAGGATGAACAGAAGGAGGAGGAAATGGAGGAAGATCAGGAAAAGAGGAGAAGGAGGTGTGACAGTGAGAAAGAGACTTCACTGTAAGGTTCAAATTAACAATTTAATTGAACTTCACTCACAGGTCCAATATGCCACTATTGCAGGGGTTTTATGGATACAATGGAGGAATGCACTATTGCAATAAAAAAAAATTCATAGAATACACTATTACAACCTATGAGTGATTTCCAGAATGTACTAACATAAACCACAAGCATGCTAGATATTAATACCTTAAAAAAGTGCACTACTCGCGATCTTAAAGCATGCCAAATACCATAGGTATGTTTCTTAATCACTTACCCTCTCTTCCAGGTAAGGCCTCCTAACCCCTGGGAAGTTACCTTCTACAGGGAGGAAGAATCTCCTACACGCCAGCTGTATCATTGGAAAAAGATTCCCCCATTTTCTACCCAAACTTTATGGTTTTTATTTCCTGATTTGATGGGTGGACAGGATTATGCCCAAGTGGATTATACTATCTGGAATGTTTATCTTTGGTGGTGTGAAGTTCACCTAATTAGTCTGTATTGCTAATTTTGTGATGTCTAGTACACAAAGTTACTGAATAGTGGTGGAATGCTGCTCAGGGCATTTTGTTTGTTAAGGTATTATTCAAGGCTCCTTTTGGGTTTCAGTTCTTATCAAGATGCAGTGTTCAGGCAACCTCGGGCTGAGCCATTTACGCAGCTTTCTCCAAGTCATCTTTGCATAGATAAGGATCTGTCAAGGTGAGTCAAATTTCAACTCCCTGCATTTCACCTTTGTGCTCTGAAACTTGTTTAGCCAGGTGATCCCATACAGGGGGAGAAGGAAGAGGAAAAGGAAGAGAAGTTATAGGAAGAAGAGTAAAATGAAAATAAGAAGTAGGAGGAAGAAGAATAGGAGGAAGGACAAAAGGAACAGGAAGAACAGATTGAGAAGGAGTGAGAACAGGAGGAGGAAGTGGTGAAGGAGAGGATGAAGATAGAAAGGAGAAGGAGGAGACAAGAGGAGGAGGAAGAGGAATAAAAGAGTAGTAAATAGAGAAACCAGTGGAAAAACAGCAAAAAAGGTATGAACAGAGGAGGAAAAGGAGGTAGAGGAACAGGAGGAACAGGAAAAGAAGGCAGAAGAGGAAGAGGAGAAGGATAAAGAGGAAGATGAGAAGGAAGAAGAAAGACAGAAGCAACAGAAAGAATAAGATGAGGAGGAGGAAAACAGAGGAAAAGGAGAAGCAGGTAGAACAGAAGCAATACAAAGAACAGGACAAGGAAAATGAAGGGAAGCAGGACCATGAGGCGGACAAGGAAAAAAAAGGCAACGGAGAAAGAAGAACAGAAGGAGGATAAGGAGGAGGAGGAACACAAGGAGGACAGAGAAGAGGGAAACAAAGAGGTAGAGGAAGAACGTGAAGAAGTGGAGGGAAAAGAAGAGGAAGAGCAGGCTGAAGACTAGGAGAAACAAGAAGAACAAAAGGAGGAGGGGTTGGAGGAAGAAAAGGAGGAGGAGGAATAAAAAGACAAGGAGAAGAAGGAAAAGTAAGAGCATGAGGAGGAAAAGGAGGTGGATAATGAGGAAAAACAGGAGGAAGAGGAGGAAGAACAGGAGCAACAAGATGAGGAGGAGCAGGAGGAAAAGAAAAAGAAAGAAATAGGAGAAAGAGGAGGGGAGAAGGAAGAAGGAACAGGAGAAGGAAGAATAGGAGGTGGAGGAAGAGAAGGAAAATAAGGAGGAACAGGAGGACAAGGAGAAAATCCAGGAGGAATAACATGAGGAGGAGGAAGAAGAACAGAAAGAACAGGTGGAGGAGGAGGAGGAAGAACAGCAGGAGGTGGAAAAAGAGGATGAAGTACCAGAGAAGGAAGAACAGGAGGAAGAAAATGAGGTGGAAAAGGAAAAACATGAGGAAGAAGACAGCAACAGAGAATTAGTAGAATCATAGAATCATTTAGGTTGGCAGAGACCCTTAAGATCATGAAGTCCAATGGTTAACCTAAAATTACCAAAACCACCACTAAACCATGTCCCTAAGTGCCACATCTACACATCTTCTAAATACCTCCAGGGAGCGATGGTGATCCACCACTTCCCTGGGCAGCCTGGTCCAATGCCTGATAACCCTTTTGGTGAAGAAATTTTTCCTAATATCCAATTTAAACCTCCCCTGGCACAACTTGAGGCTCTTTCCTCTCATCCTGTCTCTTGTTACTTGGGAAAAGAAACCAACACCCACCTCGTCACAACCTCCTTTCAGGTAGTTGTAGAGGGTGATAAGGGCTACCCTCAGCTTCCTTGTCTCCAGGCTAAACAAGCCCAGTTCCCTCAGCTGCTCATCATAAATATTGTTCTCTAGACCCTTCATCAGCTTCGTTGCTCTTCTTTGGACATGCTCCAGCGCGTCAATGTCTTTCTCCTAGTGAGGGGCCAAAACTGAACACAGTATTCAAGGTGTGGTCTCACCAGTCCTAAGTACAGGGGGACAATCACTTCCCTAGTCCTGCTGGCCACGTTACTTCTGGATCCACATGCTAGGATGCTATTTGCCTCCTTGGCCACCTGGCAACACTACCAGCTCATAGTCAACTGACTGTCGACCAACACCGCCAGGTCCTTTTCCGCTGGGCAGCTCTCCAGTGACTCTTCCCCAAGCCTGTAGAATTGCTTACGGTTGTTATGACCCAAGTTCAGGACCCAGCACTTAGCCTTGTGGAATCTCATATAATTGGCAAGGAGAAAATGCAAGAGAAGGATGAGGAGAAACAAAAAGAAATGGATGAGAAGTTGGATGAGAGGGTGAAGAGGAGGAGGAGAAGGAGGAACATAGAGGAGAAGGAAGATGAGGCGAAGGAGGGAAAAACAGGATGATGAAAAGGAACAGGATGGGGAGGGGAGGGAGATGAGAAATGGCCATGAGGAGGATGAGGAGGTGGAGGAGGAACAGAAGAAATAGGAAAAGGAACAGGAATAAGAAAAGGAAGAGGAGGTGAAGAAGGAGAAGGAAAAAAAAGGAGGAGGGACAGGAGGGTGAGGGGGGAAGGAAAGAAGCAGAGCCTCCCCTGGAAAAGTAACAGGAAGAAAATTAAGAACAGTAAGAGCAGAAGGAGGAGGTATAACAGGAGGAAGAACAGGAGGAGAAGGAAAAAGAGGAATATGAGGTAGGAGAAGATGAAAAGCAGGAGGAGGAGGGTGAAGAACAGGAAGAGAAGGAAGGAGAAGGAGGAGGAAGAGGAAGAAGCAGAAGAAGAGAAGTTGTGAAAAGACCAGAATGACCAGGAGGAGGAGGATAAAGAAGAAGAGGGTAAACAGAATAACAGGAAGAGGAGGAAGAAAACCAGAAGGAAATAGGGGGAGGATGAGTTGGAGGAGAAGAAGGAGGAGTATAAGGAGAAGGACTATGAAGAACAAGAAGAAGAGGAATTGGATGGACATGCAGAGGTGGATGAGGAGGAGAAAGAGAAGAATGAGGAATAGGAAGAAGTGGAGGAAGAACTGAATGAAGACAAAAAGGAGGAGAAAAAAAAGAACAGGAGGAGGAGGAAGAACCATAGGAAGAAGAGGTGGAGAAGATGAGAAAGAACAATTAACAGGAAGAACAAGAGCAGGAATAGGAGAAGTACGAGGAAGAACATAAAAAGGAAAAGAAGAAAGGACAAGAGGAGGAAGAGGAAGAACAGGAGGTAGATGAAGAAGAAATGGAGGAAGAGAATGAAGAGGAGGGGAAGAAGAAGAGCAGGAGGAGGAACAAGGGGAAGAGGAACAGGATAAGAGGGGGAAGAGGAGAAGGAGGAGAAGGGGGTTGATGGGGAAAAGGAGGAAGAACAGGGGGAGGAAGAACAGGGGGAGGAAGAACAGGAGAAAGAATAGGAGGTGGAGGAACAGGAGGAGAAGGTTGAAGAACAAGACGAAGAAGAACAGAAGGAGGAAGAGTAAGAACTGGAAGAGTAAGAGGGTGAAAAATGGGAGGAAGAACAGGAGAAAGAGGATGATGATGAAGAACCAGAGGAGGAAAAGGAGGAAGAAGAACAGGGAGGAGGAAGAGAAGGTGGAAGAGAAGGAGGCAGAGGAAACACCTCCAAATTCACTCTAATGTCAGCACAGCAAAAATCTTGGATGGAGCTCCTGCTACACCCATTTGTCCATGAGGATTCACTAAATCCAAGCCTACTGGTGAAGCTGTGTATTGGATCTGGCTGAGATGGTGTTAATTTTCCCCATAGTATCTCTCATAGTGCTGTGCTGCGTGTTGGTAGCTAGAAAGGTGTTGATAACACACCAGTATTTTGGCTACTGCTGAGCAGTGCTCGCACAGCATCAAGGTTGGACTTGATGATCTTAAAGGTCTTTTCCAACCTTAATGATTCTATGATTCTAAGGCTGTCTCTCCAACATTCCCCCCTCTGCTGGACCAGTAGGCTGGGGGTGGGCAAGATCTTGGGAGGGGCCATAGCCAGGACAGCTGACACAAACTGGCTAAAAGGATATTCCATACCATATGACATCAGCTCAGCAATAAAAGCTAAGAGAAAGGAGGAGTGGGGGCATTTCTTTTTTCAACATTTGTCTTCTGAAGTAACCGCTACACACTGTGACACTGCTTCCTGGGAAGTGGTTGACCATCCACCAGCTGATGGGAAGTAGAGAATAAATTTTTGTTTTCTTTTGCTTCTGCGCTCAGCCTTTGCGTTTTGTTTATTAAGCTGCCTTTATCTTGACCCACGTGTTTGGTTATTTTTTTTCCCCATCCTAATTTCTTCCCCCCATCCTGCTGAGGAGGGGAATGATACAGTGGCTTGGTGGGACCTGGTGCCCAGCCAAGGTCAACCCACCAAAAGCTGCTACTCACAGTAGTCATTCTGCGTTGTGGCCATCACTCCTGTCAGGAACAGACGGGAAAGCTCTGGATGACAAAGGCTGTCAGGATGCGCTCCAGAAACAGAAGATCAGTGCAAGAAGATCCCCATCACCTAATAGCATAGAAATAAATCTAGCTCAGTGAAATGATTATTGAAAACGAAACACACAGAACAGCATCCACCATCAAAATTCTTTCAGTGGTAATTTCAACTGCTGCAGAGCTGCAGGCTGACAACCTTACCATCACTGTCACAGTGCCCCAAAAGAAATAATAACTGGCAAACAATGACTCTAGCTAGAGTCAACATAGCCGCTAGCTAGCTAGCCTTTAACGGTAGAATAGTTTAGCATACATTTCTGGAGGTATAGACCAGCCTCTACATATATCCTGTGTCTACCTACTCGATGACCTGTCCAGAAAGTCAAATTATAATTACCTTTAATAAAGGATGGAACTGAGGGGAAGGGGAGAGAAAGAAATAATTTGTTGGAAAAATGGGAAAGTGTAGTCACACAATTAAAAGAGAAAGGAGCCCCGTTATGCCAAAGGCCAGGTCAGCCTGACTCACTTTCGCTGGCAAAAAGCTACACAGCATGAAGGAAAAAAAACAGACTTTGGTGCTGGGATGCACACAAATGTCTGAGTTCAGATCTAAAATAGCAGAAAAACCTTGACATGTCTCCTTTTCACTGTCTTCATACCTTGTGTATGCTGTGGCTTCCTTGTTTCCGTGAAGTCTCTTCTTAATAGGAGGAGACTAACAGGGAACTGGCTTCTTGCCCAGTCCATGTGCCATGAAGAGAAACAGTTTTAATCACTAAGTGGGTAGCAAATAACTGCATATGCAGAAACAAAGGGGCAGCTGCACCTCAGCTTCAGAGATGCCTGAAGCTGCCCTGAGCCCCAGGTGATCTTGGCTTTCCAGTGTTTTCTTTGCCCTGAAGCCCTGTGGGGCCTGTCAGTGCTGGGGAGCCCCAGGGACAGTGGTCAGTCCCCATGGGGTGAGTGATGAGGGTCTGTCGTTCCTTCTGACCACATGGGGATGCCCAGGACAGAGCATCACTTGTCCTCATCACCTGGGGGAAGGTGAGGCCTGAGGAAGGCCCTGGGTGCTAGGCTCAGCACGGATGATGTGACTGGGGCAAAGCCCTGGCTCCTGCCATGTTCCGGCCTGGCCAATGTGAAAGGCTCCCATCATGCAGCTCCTCCTTCCCAGGGCTGTGGCTGTCAGCAGACAGACTCACATTTTCAGAAAAACTTGCTGATCCAGAGCAAATCCAGGGAAACACCCCTCCTGCCATCTCCCCACCTATTCTGTCCACTCCCCCTCCTTCTCCTCCCCTCCACTGCCTTCCCCCCTTCCCTTTCCTCCCTCCCTGAGCAAGCCAAGTCCCCATGAGATTACTTAGGGATGGCACATCTGAGTGCACACCTTGCACTGCTGAGAGAACAGCTCCAGATGCAATGGCCCTTCTTGCAGGCCATCCCTCTGGATGGAGAGGAGAGCTGTGGTTTAGAGGGGCAGTGGGCCCTGGGCAGCTTTGTGAGGAAGGGCTGGGGCTGCCTGTGCCCTCCCGGCAACAGCAGTGCCATTGGCCACAGCTGAGCCAATCAGTGCAGCCACAGGTGGCCTGTCAGTCATAGCTGGCCTGAGACTGTGCCAGATGAGGCTGAGGCCAAGTGGCTGGAGGAGATTGTCTGAAAGATGGGCTGGGGGCACCTGGAGCAATGCAGGGGACCAGAGTTGGGGCTGGGGCCAGGCCAGGACCAGAGGTGCTGCAGGCACAGGAGCAGGTATCTCCCAGTATGGACAGGCCAGGGGGGGGGATGACCTGGAAACCTCACTACCCACAAGCCCACCATGGCGCAGTTCACCAGTCCTGGCCCCTAGTGTTCTGCCCCAGGGACAATCCCATAAGTCAGGGTCAGAGCGGTTCCTGTTGCTGCCCCGAGGGTCGCCAGCCTGAGCACTGACATCTGGAGGATGGTGTTTCATGGCCACAGGCCAGGGGAAGGTAGAGTTGCCTCCTCTCTAACAGGCGTCTCCAAGATTTGGAGCAGGCATGTTCTGGTGAGGACAGACCAGGTGCCTTTGCTGTCCCCAGGCCTTCACGGGGGTTCATGCTCATGGACAACCACTTCTCTATTGACAGCCTTTCATAAATGGGGATTTCCAGACATGGAAGTTGTTTCTATCTCCTGGTGAGAGCACACACTGGGGCTTTGTTTTCAGAGAAGCAAGTGGGGAGTGCTCCTGATCGGATGCAGCTCCTTTGGCAGACGCTTGTGCTCCTCTCTTGGCCCTGAGGTCTGATATGTGCCTTTCCCCCCACTCAGGCTGTGCTGCTGGCTCTTGGGAAATGGGGTACAGAGAGCGGATGGTTTTACCACAGCCAGGAAGTTGCAGTCAATCTCTCAGGGATTTTTTTCCTTCCTGGTTCCTGCAGTAACAAGGGTTTTTTTAAATTATGTGTTTTCCAAGGCAACTTCACCAGGCAGCTTTTAGTTCTGATTGCTCCTTGTGCGGATTGTATTTGTCCTTAGCCTGGCGCGCAGTACCTTTCAGATGAGTAATGGGCCTATTCCAGAGTGAAGTGAGCAATCAGGATCCCAAGGCTGTTTTAAGGCAATCGGGTAAAAATGTGAGGTTAGAACTGTCTGCATTGCTTACCCTTTTGATTGCAGTGCTCCCCTCTAATTCTCTGTAATACTTGACTCCCACCAGGTTTAAACTTCTGTAAATTGATGTGACACTTTGCAACTGTTTCTACCTGATTCTTCACAAATTTGAAAATTCCCTGTTCAGGTCTCTCTACCTCTCCCACAGGCCTATAGAACTGTATTTGACAGCAAGAGCTGCACATTCTGTATTTCCTGCCTGCGGTGAGAAAAATATGGACATGAAAAAGGAATAGACACCGATTCTGAAAAGACCCCTATGCTGGTTTTGGCTGGGGTAGAGTTAATTTTCTTCCTGATACCTAGTATGGTGTTACATTTTGGATTTGTGCTGAAAACAGTGTTCATAATACAGGGATGTTTTAGTTACTGCTGAGCAGCGCGTAGACAGAGTCAAGGTCTTTACTGCTTCTCGCACAACCCCACCATCAAGTGGGTCAGGGATGCACAAGAAGTTGGGAGGGGACACGGCCAGGACAGCTAACCCCAACTTACCAAAGGGGTATTCCTTACCATATGATGTCATGCTCACTTTTTTCACTCTTTTACTCTTCCCATTCTCTCCCCCATCCCACCAGGGTGAAGTGAGCAAGTGGCTGTGTGGTACTTAGTTGCTGGCCAGAGTTAAACAACAACAGTCTTTTGTGGGGCTTGAAGAGCTTGACATAATGACAGATTTGATTGGAATGTGCTAGATCAAATTTATAGCTGTTATTTCTGTCTAGCTATTAATGGGCAGGCTTCTGTGCTTGCCGTGGAGCTGCTTGCCTTACCATGTATTAGAGTCTAGTGCTCTTTTGTGTCCGCTTTTTGCTTTTGCTGCTTGCGGTATCGCTGTACTGCTTATCACCTTACCCTGCTGTGCCTGGGAACATTTTGTAACAGCTATGGTGATGTGCCTCGGCTGGCAGATGGTCAAGGCGTCCATGCAACACACACTGCCTGAGCATGTTTCATTGTGCTCATTTTCACATTCAATTGCCTGTTTTGTGTTCTTAAATGATGTGAGTTACTCTAAGCCTTAGCAATCCCTTGTTTGCATTCCTCTGTTCATGAGATGCATCAGAAACTCAGTTTGGGCATTGCTTATGTCAGGCATACAACTGTAGGCCTTTCTGAAAAACACCTCGTGGGTGAATTAGTTCCTAGGCCATAACAGAAGGGTTTCTATTTGCATCTGCAAGAACTTGGGAGCAAACCCTGCAGGCAGAAGCCCTCAGGAAGAAAGGGAAGGCTAGAGAGAGAGCAAATCAGTAGAGTTATGCTGCTTTAGCTTCAGGACGGTGTAGTCCACCAGTCCATGATCACTTACAGCCCATGCTGCCTCCAATCTTGATGTCACCAATTAGCTCACATGTGTTGGTGACCAACAGGTCCAGTATCACATCCCCTCTGGTAGGGCTGTCTATTACCTGGCACAGGAAGTTACCCTCTGTGCACTCCAGGAGCCTCCTGGATTGCCTACAGCTTGCCACACTACTTTTCCAGCAGATGTCGGGGTGGTTGAAATCCCCCAGCAGGACAAGAGCCGGCGAGCGCAATGCTTCCTGTAGTTGGAGTGAAGAAGGCTTCATCAATAGACTCCCCTTGGTCAGGTGGCCTGTAGTAGACACCAACTACAAGGTTCCCTTTGTCACCTCGGTCCCTGATGCCTACCCATAAGCTTTTGACTTGCTCGTGGCTATTCTTCGGAGACAGCTCTTCGCACCCTACCCATGTCTTGACATAGAGGGCAACATCTCTGCCTTTCCTTCCTTCCTTCCCTGTCCCTTCTGAAGAGCCTGTAGCTATCGATAGCCACACTCGTCATGGGATTCGTCCCACCAAATTTCAGATATGGCGACCTGGTCACAGCTGCTTAGCAGCACAGTGGCTTCCATCTCCTCCTGTTTGTTGCCCATGCTGCATGCATTGGTGTAGAGGCACTTCAGCTGGGCTGTCAGCCATGTCACCCTCTTAGAGGAACCTCCTTTACTTCCTCTGAGGTCTTTCTCTGGTGCAACAGGTTGAGGGGCCTCGCTAGCCCCCTGCCCTCTAACCTTGGTGTGTCATCCCACAGCTTCTTTTGGGTGAGCCTGATATTATCCCCCTCCTGTTTCAAGTCTAGTTTAAAGCCCTATCAATAAGCCCCACTAGCTTGCAAGCAAAGACCCTCTTCCTCCTTTGAGAAAGGTTAATCCCATCTGATGCCAGCAAGCCAGGTGCCGTGTAGGCTGTCCCATTATCAAAAAAGCTGAAATTGTGGCGGTGGCACCAGTCATGCAGCCATGCATTAATACACTAAATACGTCTATTTCTTCCTATGTCACTGCTTCATGTCACTGGAAGGAGGGAGGAAAAAATAACATGTGCTCCAGATTCCCTTACCAGCCGTCCCAAGGCCCTGAAGTCTCTTTTGATCGCTCTTGGACTATGAGTTGCAGCTTTGTCTCCACACACATGAATGACAGAGCCATGGTTCATTTCTGCAGAGAAAAGACATGAAAGGCCAAAGCTCAATTAGCGTTGAAACTGGCCAGCGCTGCGTCAGACAACAAGAAGGGCTTTTTAAAGTATGTTCATAGCAAGAGGTCTGAAGAAAACATTGGGGCAATCCTTGTTGAAGGTGGTCACCTGACTGGTAGGGATGACGAAAAAGCAGAGGCTTTCAAGGCTTTTCTTGCCTCAGTCTTTAATAATGCTGGTAGACGTTGGGCTGCCCGGTCCCCTGAGTCAGAGGAACACGAGTGTGAGAACAGTGACTTTTGATTTGCAAACACGGAAATTGTCAGGGACCAGCTGTATCAGTTGAATGTTCACATCAGGCCATGGGGCATGATGGGATTTGTACCAGAGTACTGAAGGGGCTGGCAGATGTTATGGGCAGGAAGGACCCCTCCTGGTCACCTCCCAAAGGTCTTGGGAGTCTGGGGAGGTCCCCTCTGATTGGAAGCTAGCCAACGTGATTCCAGATTGCAAGAAGGGAGTGAGGGAAGACCCAGGAACCTTACAGACCTGTGAGTCTAACCTCAGTTCCTGGAAAAATTATTCAGAAGATTATACTGGGTGCCATTGAAAGGCATTTAAAGACTAATGCAATCATCAGGCTCAGCCAAGACAGGTTCACAAAGGGAAAGTCCTGTTTCACTAATTTGATATCCTTCTATGAAAAAAGGTCACCCACCCAGGGAGTTGAAGGGAAGGTGGTGGATGTCGTTTTTCTGGATTTTAATAAGGCTTTTGATAGTGTCTCTCAGAGCATCCTTCTGGACAAGTTGTCCAACTGTGAGATAAGTGAGTTCATGGTGCGCTGGGTGAACAACTGGCTGGGCAGCAGAGCTCAAAGGGTGGTAGCGAACAGGGCTACATCTGGCTGGTGACTGGTCACTGGCGTTGTTCCTCCTGGCTCAATCGCAGGGCCAGTGCTGTTCAATGTTTTGATCCATGATGTGGATGCAGGAACTGAATGCCCCGTTAGCAAGCTTGCTGACGATAGGAAACTGGGAGGTGCTGCTGAGTCTCTTGAAGCACAAGAGGCCTTGCAGAGGGATCTAGATAGATTGGAGCACTGGGCAATGATTAATGGCACGAAACTGAACAAGTCCAAATGCCAGAGTCTGCACCCAGGAGGGATTAACGCCGGGCACAAGTCTAAATGGGGAGAGGAGTGGCTGGAGAGCAGCCTTGCAGAAAGGGATGCAGGGGTGCTGGTCGGCAGCAGGCTCCATAGGAGTCAGCATTGTGCCCTGGCATCCAGGAGGGAAAACCACACGCTGGGATGCATCGAACACAGTATAACCAGCCAGTCAGGAGAGGGGATTATCCTGCTGTATTCAGCATTGGTGCGGCCGCACCTGGAGTACTGTGTGCAGTTCTGGGACCCCACCATTTGAGAAGGGTGTGAAGGTCCTCAAATGCAGCCAGAGGAGAACAACCAAGCTGGTGACAGGGCTGGAAGGTATGTTCTCTGAGGAGCGGCTGAGGACTTTGGGCTTGTTTTGTTTGGAGAAAAGGATGCTGAGGGGTGACCTCATTTCTCTCTGTAGCTTCTTGAGGAGGGGACATGGAGAGGGATGTGCTGATCTCTTCTCCCTGGGATCCAGGGACAGGACATGTGAGAATGGTTCAAAGCTGCACGAGAGGAGGTTCAGACTTGATGTTAGGAAGCACTTCTTTACTGAGAGGGTGTTCAAACACTGGAACAGGCTTCCTAGAGAGGTGATCGATACTCCAAGCCTGTCAGTGTTTAAGAGGCATTTGGACAATGCACTTAACGATAGGTATTAACTTTTGGTCAGCCCTGAAGTAGTCAGGCAATTGGACTAGATGATCATTGTAGGTCCCTTCCAAGTGAAATATTCTAGTCTATTCAGGTCCTGGGGATCTCTGGAAGGCAGCAGGTTCCCACCTGGGCCATGGCAAATGCTAGTGAAAGCGCGGGTGCTCTCTGGAGGAAGAGCTTCCTGACGGGTATGAAAGGTGTATGTAAAATACAGCACATGGCCACCAATTCATAAAGAACCGAGAGACGCGATGAGGACTCAGCCGCCAGGTGATGCCTGTACTCGATGTTATCACAAGTGACCCTGGCCAAACCGCTTGTACACATCCATCACAGTACCTGTATGTGAGTATCAGAGAACCAGTGAATGAAATTCAAGGGAGAATGAGTACGAATGAAATCAATTTTGTCTAAAATAAAGTCACCTATTTAGTATATCTAGTCACCTAATAGTCACCTATTTAGCACCCTGAGGTTTGCTGCACAGGCTGTGCAAGGGGTGGGGGGGGATGCTCTGACACTCTGCTGGGCTCTCTCAGGACACTTCCCTCTCTTCAAGGCGTGCAGAGCAGGGGGCTGGAGGAGCAGGGACCTCAGCAAGGGACCAACTGCCCTGTGATGTGAGTCCTGGGGTCCTGACATTCACCCTGAAATGGTTCTGCAGGCTGAGATCACAGCAGGAGTGGGCAGAGCCAAGCAGTACAGAAAGAGCCCTGCACCGCCTGCTGACGTTGCAGTGTCTAATATTAGCCACAGGTTATATACTTCGGAAGCCCTTTCGAGAAGGACAGAGCTCCAGGGACAGCTTTCCTGTGTGTAATCCCCTGGAGCAGCACACTCAGTAGCAGTCCTTTGAGGTTTGTAACACAAATCCTGCCAGGCTGCATAGGGGAGACAAAATGACTCTTGGGTACTTTGGTCTGTACTTAAAATAGGAACAAAGCTGCTCCCCTGTGCCTTTCCACAGAGCCTGGGATTGCGGGGAGAGGTTGCATGGCATCCAGGAGTGCTCATGGTGTCTGCATCTCTCTTTTTTCTGTTACACTCACAAAGCCATAACTTTGGCTCAAGCTACTGAACTTTGGCACCAGGCAACAAGCCACCTTCTCCGGATACCCGAGGTTGTAGAGATACCCAAGGACTACCAAGTCAGGCTGATACATGGCAAGAAAAATGTGTGAGTGAGGCAGTGCAGTGGATGCCAGCAGTAGAAGTGGTTAAGTGAACCGCAATAAGCACTGGGACGTGCTGTCTCTGCGTGGTATGTCTGAGGCCCCTCCGTCATCCTAAACATTAGAGTTGAGAAACCAAACGGCACAGCAAGGGCAGACACCGGTGTCAGAGGATTGGAGTGGGGCTGGCAGTGTGAAAGAGAGGAGGTGGAGCTGAGTCAATGGGCCATCATCTGTCACCTGCAGGATTTAGGGCAGAGTCCAGGTAGCAGATAGATGCTGAGAGACAGGTAAGGGGGAGGGACCCAATGTCCCTGAATAAAAATTTCTGCATCAGGCTTAAAACAAGTGAAGCAACTGAATGGCACCGAGAGATGAGGATGATCTAAGTGGGGAAAAGGAAAGCAGATTAATAAAAATATCCATGCAATGGTGGTAACAGGGAGCTGCACGTTACCTTCCTAAGGAATAGTATGATCAATAGTATTGGAATGTCTTGGGATGGTGTTGACCCTCAGAAGGGAGCTGTTATTCCAGGAGATTCACAGAAGACACTGCTTTTACAGGAATAGCCATTGGTGGATGGAAAGAGAAAGGGATCTAGAAGGTTTGCAAATGTATATAATCTCTTCCTAATCAAGACATTCTTTAAATCCCTTTAGCTATTCTGTATTTCAGGGTAACTAGGGTGTCAGAGACCTGCTCAAAGCACTCTGAGCACATTATGTCTAGGCGGGTATATGAAAGAGTTTTTCTTAGTGTGCTCATGTTGCTTATTATACCTTGTGAGAATATAAAAATAAGTCAAGGATCTGGGTATAAGTCACTGAATCAAAGATTTTTCAACATAACCACAACACATGCTATATATAAGTCAGTGCTTCCAGTGTAGGACAGCATGGTGAACATACGGTAGCTGGTGAAACCAACCGCACTGTCAGAACAACCTGTGTGTTGTCATTTATCAAGGTGCTGTAAAGAAAACCAAGCTTTTGCTGTCGTAATGTGCAGGCTCCAATGGCCTTCAGAGAAACAGGATCCGAGACATTCACGTGAGCAGTGCATTATATTATTGCATTACATTTTGTTGAACTGCAAACGGAGCTGACTCCTGGTACACCTTAATCATGTAAATGCCCTTTATCCTGTTGACCCCAGCCAATGCTGAAACTATGCCAAGTCAGGTGTAGCAGCAAGTAGATGTGCAGGTGCCCAAGCGGAGCTAGAATTCATAGTCTCTAAAGAAGGGGTGGCCAACAGACTTGGAACAGCGTTATCTGCTTTCTGTGAAGACACATGAGGATTTATTTTGAATGACTTAGCTTAGCTGATTACTTAAAGACTTTAAGACCCCTTAGCCTGTTAGGGTTAGGAGCATTGGCCTGAGTAATGTCACCAATTTAGAACAAGGGCATTTCTAGAAGGGAAGTTTGGTGCAGTTAATAATGGTTGGGCCTCCTCTTGAGAAGCATAGTATCTATCCACTGTTACCCTCATGGTCTGATCATAACCACATGCTTAACTGTAATCTACAGGAAAGTAGCTTTCTGAGTTTGTCTGCTACTACTGACTCCTCCCAAATTACTTTGCTTTGACAAAGAGACACAAAGCGATACTCAGGAAGGCATGTTCAAAAGGACAATCATGTTAGTTACAGCATTTTGTCAGGTTTCAGGTGTAAATGATTGCATACTCTTCCCTGAACTATCTATGCAGTTCTGATAATCTGCGACAAATGGAAGATTCTAGGGGGCAGGTCAATAGGAGACAACACAATTAAAAAAAGATTAACAAACCTAGATTTAGTGGTCAAGAAGGTGAAGAAGTAGTTGTACTTAAGCAGTAAACCATGAAGACTGAGCTGTTCCTCCACTCTTGAAAAATGTAACTGTCATGAGGTCAGCAGAATCCACAGTAACTGGGGTAAAGGTAAGGGCGGCAGGGGGCGATCGCGACCACCCACACAATCGAGGGACTATGCAAATTGCTCTCCTCCTCTTCTAGGAGCATGCGTGATAATTTAAATATGTGTAACTAATAATAAGCAATGTGGTAACTACTAGTCAATGATTGTAAATTTGGGAGGGTTCTTCGTTGTTTTCACTAATCCTGTAACGGGATAAATATGTGGTGATTCCTTTGTATGGTGTGCTAGCTTTGCGGAATACCACCTAGCACCCATATCTGCGCAAATATGCTATAAATAAAATGCCTCTACTCTGTGTGTGTATTGGCGTGTTGCACACCAGGTGTACGATCTCACTTTCGGGACAAGAGTTGCAGTTAGACACTGTCTCACAGCATCCTCTCTTAAGATCTGAGGAATTGCAATATCTCCTGAAGACAGCCTCCCCATTTTTTCCTAAACGGGATTTATTTGAGGAGTAGATGAACTAATACCATGGATATGCGGTGTCCTGGTCTTGGATTATACGGGCTTTGGCATCCTTAGGATCGAGAGGTGCATGAAGAAGGTGGTAGGATGAGGTGTGAGATTTGTTGGTGGGAAGATGGACTCGTAGGGCTGCGGTCCCCAGCAGCTCTGTCCAACACCGAGTGCCACATTGCGCAGGAGCATCCACCTCACCATCACCGACCCTGGCGCACACCCAGCTGTACACTTCTCCGCATTCAGTTATGTCTGGAGCGGGATTACACATCGAGCTGGGTGTGCAGGGACTTTGGTTTTCCACGCGAGGGTGCTGTCCACATTGGCAAAGGCCATACTTCAGGTTTCCAGTAGAGCACATGGTAACCCAGCATGGCACCAGCGAGATCAGAGCCAAACTGGCCATCAGGCCCGGTCAGAGCTTTATTTGGACTTGTTGAACAGGATTTCAGAGGGTCACTCGTTCATAGACTATAACTAGAGGACTTGTTTGACAGCTGAACACAATATCGTCTTGCTCACAGTGGGCAGCTGGTGAATAAATGATTACATTCAAAAAACACTGTTTTTCTTATAAATATATTGTAATATAAACACTAACTCGTCAGGGGTTCAGCAGCCTATGTTCTAAAATGGTGATTTTTAAGTGCCTCAAATCTTAATTAGTTCATGAAACAACCTGAAGAAGCCTGATGTTTAGCGACTCTGTGCCCATCCTTGTGTTTCAGACCCCTTTGGATATCTCAAGGTGCATATCCCAAAAAGACTGGTACCTTTTACAGCTTCAAGGGAGCACTCTCTACAGTGGGAGTGATGGGCAGTGTTCAGCACTCATAGACATAGTTCAAAATTCACTGTGATTTATACAACTGATGAGGCATGTACAGGTCATACCCCGGTGCACTAGGTCAGGTCTCCTCACCAAAGATTTGTGTTTTGAGTTGCTTGCTGTGTGGAGCCTTGCAGGTTTGTGCTGTGCTTTGACGATGCTGCGGGTCTGTGTGCTGGTGACTCTCTGGTGATTAGGCAGAGAATGCTCCTCCTGAGTGGCAGGACTCATATTACACCTCTGCAACTGAGAGTCACAGCTAACCCAAGGAAAAAAAAAAGACAAATAACACCCTGAACACAGCCCCTTCCTTTGCTCCAGTAGTCTTAGATGTTTTTTTGTTTCACTCTCTGCACACGCTGAAATGAGCAGATTTTTGCTCATGAAAGGCCCAGTCCAAACCCTTTGGAAGTCAGTGGGAGTTTTTCACTGACGTCAGTGGGCTTTGGATCAGACCCAGAAAAACAGGCTTCATAAATGCAGATACTGCAGGTCAAGCACTGTTTTAAGTTGGTTTCAGGGATGCCACACGACAAGCTACAAAACCAGTACCTGCATGTAGGAGCACTGGGGTCCCCCCAGGGGGCTATGATACAGCCAGAGGTTTCTGACATGACTGTAGCTCTAGGGCCCTGCTACCTCGTGCAAATACATTCACTGATGCATTTGCCCAGGTGCTAATCTGTTCGTGGCAACGCGGCTACTGGAGCAGGAACTGTTTTCAAGCTGTCAGTCAGCTAACAAGCTGGATTGTGTATTGCTCGATCGGAACCAGCATGCGGGCTACTATGTGTAAGCGACCAAACTATAACGTGTCACTGCATTTGTTTTAAAGTTGTTAACATTTCTATCTGCACAGGTATTTATAACCATGCTCATCATAACTGTGCTGACTACAGAAGCTTTAGAAGAAATAAACAGCTGATGGACAGCATTTTAGTAAGATGAGAGAACAGTCTTAAGTGCTCCAAGAATGCTTTATAGCACACTGGCAAACAATAATAGTACACATGATCTGTACTCCCAAGACTTGAAAGCAAGAATGATGGGTGGAATTTTTTTTGGCCTATGTAACGCAGGAGGACAGAATAGATCATCTTAAGGATTTTTTTTGTTGTTCTGGCCTTAATATCTACAAATGTACTGCAGTGATTCCAGAGCTGTGGTCCTCAGTATTAGCTCTTTCTCCTTGTTTTGACTGAAATAATATGTAGTACTTTAACCATTTTTTCCATACAAAGAACAGCTGCAATTTGCTGAAGGACCTGATTTTTTTTTCTTTTTTTCTTCACTTGTGAAGAAAACGCTGGTTTAAACTAAACACATTCATTGTTGGCAAAAGATGAAATGTGGAACTGAAGAAATGGGTTACAGCATCATCCACTCAAGTGTTTAAAGGCTGCTGTATGTCCTGCTTGATGCATGTTTGGATTTTAGGATATAATGGTGTGCGCATGCATTCATACATGCATTTAAAACGTATTTTTACACAAGTAAAAAAGCAGGTGCTCGGCATAAAATTAATTTGTTGTAAAGAGCTTTAGGAGAGTAATGGAGGTAAAAGAAGAGGTTACAGGCAAAAGGAAAGGGGAGAAGCATGCATGACAAGAAAAGGAGCAGAAGCTGGTTCAGCAGGGCAGTGGCAGGGCGGGTGAAGGCGGTCTGTTCCATCAGACCGCAACAGGAACAAGGGTCTTGTGATGAAGATTCCCAGTACGCCATCTTTTTATTTGCACTCATGAAAAGTGCAAATAACCATTAGACTAGTTCATTAGCATTTCATTCTCGCGTTGGCAGCTATAAATGGCTAAATGGCACCGTGCAAATGGCAATATCACCACGCGGTGACGCGCGACAGAAAATCGCGCCTTCGGCGGCTTTCTTCTGCAGGGACTCCATCTGTATCAGGGCCGCCATCTCATTTGTGTCACCTCGTACGTGTCCTCGCACAGCTGTCCCTTCCAGCCCTTCTCTTCCCGGAGGCATTCGCACCCTCTGGGGGAAGGCGAACAGGCCAAGGCTTCCGTTAATGTCCTACGCGCCCGGGCCTTCCTGCGTGCTCCACTGCTCCTGGCAAGGCTCAGACAGGGCGAAGCACTCCAGGGCCCCCAGCACCTGCCTGGCCTCCCGAGCCCGCTGCGTGCCCCGTCCCCAGCAGGCCCGGGTGCTCCTGCTGCTGGCTCGCTGGCTTCGGGCGCCCAGCAAAGCCCTCCCGCCCGAGGGAGGCCCCGCCCGGGGGGCCGCCGGGCCCTCAGCTCGGGCCTTTCCCACCCGCGCCGAGACCCCCCCGCGGCGGCCGCCCTCAGGCCGGGGGGCCCGGGCGGGAAGGCGGCGGGCAGGGCCGAGCGAGGGGCGGCCCGGCCGCGCCCGGCCGGCGCCCGCGGGGGGGAGCGGAGCGGCGCCCGGGCCGGCCCCGCCCCGCGGCCGCCACCGCCGCCTGGCTCCGCCCGGGGCGCGCAGAGGCCGGACGCGGCGCGGGTCTCCGGGGAGACCGGGTCGGCGCCGCCCCGGTGGGGGCGGCTGGAGGGGAGCGGGCAGCCGGCGGCGGCTGAAGTACGGGCGGGAGCCCGTGGGGCTGGCGGTGCCGGGAGGGTAGGGGCAGCGCCCGGGGGCGCTGGCGGGGCGGGGGGCTGCCTGGAAGGATGCCGGGGGAGGGAGCAGGCGGTGCCCGGGAGGCGGCGGGGCGGCGGCGGGGTCCGAGGAGGGAGGCGCTGGCGGGGCCGGGGGCTTGCGGCGCCGGCGCTGTGAGCGCTGCCGAGGGGCGCGGGCTCCCGCCCGGGCTGCAGGAACCAGGGTGGAAAAGGGGAGTTTCGGGGACCGGCTCCTCACGCCCGTCCCGCCCCGGCGGGAACGTGTTCTGAGGGAAGGGCTGCGAGAACGGGGCTCCCACCGGCCGAGGGGCAGCCGGCGGGGTGGGGAAGGGGCCGGGTGGGCTCTTGTTGGCTGCGACACCCGGAGGAGGAGAAAAACGCTTCGCGCAGCCAGGCCGTACGGGATCCCTGCGGAAAGAAAGGGTTCTGCGGAGCTGTCTGTGCGGTGAGGAAGGGCAGAGCAGGCGATCGTAGCGGCACTTTCGGAGAAGCCGTTCTGTCCTCCCGTAGGTAGCTCTTAGCTGAGTCCTCAGCACTTCGCTCTTAACCCGTTGCGTGGAAGTTGATGGAATTGAGGGAAGATTTTCTTGCTGGCCATGAAAACTTCCCAGCGAAAAGGGTGGCAAAGCTGGCCACGAGGCTGAAAGAATATGTTTGTGATTCTGATTCTTTTTAAAAAGACTTGTGCAATGAGCAAAATTCAAGTAGTATAAGGACAAAAAAAAATTCATTTTAGGTTAAAGTTGCCAAAAACCCCAAGCCAAATGCTTGATGGTGAATTCTGCTTCTGGAATCGTTTAAAGCCAGATCAGATGGTAGGTTTTAGGAAGCACTGACAGTTGGGTAAGACTAAAGTCGGGTATCAGAGCATGAGGTGAGTGTTTCCTGGATAGCTAATGATGCTTAATGCGAAGTCAGACATCTGCATTTTAGCTGGCCAGATTTGAAAATGCTTGCTTATTTATCTACATCATTTATCGGCATCTAAAGGTAATTCCTTGTTTTGCAAGTGTAATGTGAAGTTTTATGAGATAAGTTTTGCGAAAGTCAGGTGGAAGGTGTGTTTGAGAGGACAGATGTGGTGATGTTTGTCCTCCAGAAGAGCCAGTCTCTCCTTTGGCCAACAGGGACAACTGGTTGTGAGATGTGAGACTGTGCTGGTGATTGATGTATCTGCAAGCTCGGCTTTATCAAGATAGTTAGGAGACTTAAAAATGCAGAGGAGCTTTTTGCCTATTCCTGTTCTTAAAAAAAAAAAGGGGGGGGGGGAAGCTTTTAGGGTGTATGTTGGAAGATAACAGACTTTGTGAGATGCTTTTGTTCAGAGCAGCAAAGAAGCTGGCAAAATTGAAAAGTGCATCTGATTTTAAGCCCCAAAGTGCTTCTTACCTAGAATCAACGCTGCTGAGTGAGGAATATCTGTTCTGGGTTATTAGCTGTTACAAACTGGTGAAAGTAATAGAAAATACTAATTTTCTTAATCAAATTCCCATCTTGTGTTAGAGTTATATTAAGGAGATAAAGCAGAGAGTAGAGATTTCTCAGCTTGATAGCTGGCTCCAGGCAGGAAGGAGGACAAATACCTGCAATGAAAAATTATTATTACGTTATCCCCAGAAACCGGGTTTATTTTTGCAGTCTGTCACAGAGGTAATTCAGAGAGACTCTGCTTCTCTGTTCACTTGTGGCAGAGATTAGATTCCTGCTGTCAGCTCTTACAGGCTATGCTTGAGGAGCTAATGCTGTATTTAAGCTCTAACCAAATAAAAATGCCTCTTCTGAGTTGGTGCCTTTTCCCCATGTTCTTAGACAGTGTCTGGGGAGACCCTACTCTACCAAGAAAAGTGGATGAATGGTGGGGCTTGTGGATGTCTATCTGCTCTTATCTCCCAAGTCTACCTGGGGATACCGACCTGTCTGAACTCTGAAACCCTGATGTTGTGTACTCTTGCAGACATCGTCACAGACTTAAAAGTTCGGTTTTCTAGTATGTACTTTTTTGGCAGAAATAGAGCTAAGGAAGTCTTCTTTTTAAAACTTCTCCACTTGAGGGAGTTCCTTTGCTTCTCTTTGTGAGGTCACCAGCTTGATGGAAGGCATTTTTATTGTGGTTTTGAAGGCTACTTACAGTTTTCTGACATCCTTTTGAGTGCAGAGCTTAAATGGTATCTGGTCTGAAGGAGAGCACAAGCCCTGAAGAGTCAATATCACAACAACAGCTAATTTTTAGAGACCTAGCAGTATCCAGTAAACACAAAACCAAAAATATCAGTTATTCCTGCAATTGAGAATTTTTCTGAAAGGCAGCTGATGAGGATCTTTGATTATATTCATGAGCCCAAAAAGGCTCAAGAAGCAAAAAGGTGCCAGGAAAGTTTGATTGCTTTCAGTCCTTTGAGATACATATCAAGAAAATTAGTAGTTTTTCTAAATTTGTATTCTGATCTTAATTCATAGCCACCTTCTCAGCCAGAGAGTAAAACGCAGCTAGAAAGTTATTGTACACTACTTTTTCAGGTCTAAGATGAGTAGTTAGGGTGAAAGTTTTATAAGCTTGCTGCTCAGCCTTAAGAGAAATATGGGAGAAACAGAGGCATGGAGTGTTTTATGTGACGTAATGCTAAGGGTCCCTGCAAGTTAGTTGCATATGTACACTCAGAAATTGCTTTGGGCTGCATATATATTTAGGCTTTTAAATTTTGTGGTTTGGGGATTTTTTTCAGGTTCCTTTTGCAGAGGCCAGTGAGGACTTGATGACATGAATCCAGATATTTCCAGGTATGGTGTAGCACAAACAACAGTACAGTTTGATCAGCTTGAGCTGCATTTCTGTAGAGAGAAGAAGTAACACCTCTGCCTGCCCCAAGCCACTTGTCCTTTTTTTCCTCGTACCTTGCATTGAGCCCACAGAAATTATTTTGAAGCCAGGTAGTATATCGCACTGATGAACCAGCATGGGGTAAAATTAACCCTGAGAAAAAAAGTTTGTTTTAAGTTTTAACCCAAATCTTTTTCTCAGCCTGGTTCTCTGTGAAGACTCACAAATTCTTGTATTGAGTACAGGGAGGTAGTGGCAGTGAGGTGGGAGTGGTGGTCAGGAATGGGTGGAGGCCAGGATCTAGTCTTTGATGGCAATGTTGGTTTACACTGGCTCCAAGTTACAAAGAACCTGTCTCAGCAGGGAAATCTTTTCACGGTGGAAAGAGCAGCCGTTTCATTTTAAGGTTTGCAGTGGATCTCCACCCATCAATACAATCTTAAAGGAAACACATCTGCTTCTTCCCTTGCTGTGGTTGCCCGTGCTTCAGTCTTTGGTTTTGTTCAGGTGAAAGCAAATTTACAAGAAATGAGATTACAGAATCTCAAAGGACTAACATCCACAAGTCAAAGCAAATACCCTGTCTGATTTTCTGTGCTGTGTGCTGTAAGTAACATATACTTGTTCTCTGAAATGCTGAAAATTGAGTCTGTATCTGAGAGCTCTAGTCGAAAAATAATTTTTAAAATTTGGACTCCAAACATTGCTATGACACAAGAAGTACACACTAAAATCCAATGTAAAGAGGGGAGTGCAGTTTTGAACTAACTCTACTTTAGCTGTGGATTTAGAGCCTGTTGGGTAAGAACAGAAGTGTAATAAGATATCCAGGGTCAGGATTGCCTATTATGCTCTGTGTTTTATCTCCTGCTTGTATTTCTAATGTCTTTTCCAGATTTCTTCCCTGTAGGAGAAAATCCATGCTTTCACCTAAAGGGGAAGGGGAAGTCAAGAGTCTTTATCTGATACAAGAACTTACTTAAAAATAGATAGCTCTTTAGAAAGCCAAAATCATATAATTATTTCCTACTAGTAAAATTAATTACCCTCATTCTAGTTAATATTGATAGAGTAATTGAATGTTTCAATTGAATATGTCACAAGTTTAGAATTTATACTGCTGTTTTCATTGCAGTGTAACACACTTCAGGCTGTGTTGTAAAAGCTCCAGCTAAAAGAGTCTCTAGACCTAGACTACATCTGATAAAGAGGTATGTAGGAAACTGTGCCAAGAGCTGGGGCACTGCATCCTTGCCCAGCAGGGTATAAAGCCCCGGCATACACAATTGCAGGTTCTTGTTTCATTATGTTGGGGAGATCGGTTCCAGGAGCCATTACCCAGCCCAGACATCAGTCTGGTGCAAAGCTACCAAAGAGCTGAGGCGTGCAAAGCGTTGCTCTTGCCCCGGTGCATCCTTGCCATCAAAGGAATAAGGTAGAGCTACTTTCCTTGATCCTGCTGTGTGGTGGTGGTCCTGGTCTTGCACATTGACCTTCTAGCTGTAGGCTGTTTTCCACAGGTTGCTGAAATATATTGCAAGTCCTTGTTCCATGTCTTTGACCACCCTCCTCTTTCAAATAAAGGCTTCATTTTATTGTGGGTCTCTATCATTTTCATGTATTTACTTTTCGTATATCTGTATTGAAAGTTTAATATTTACGGCATTCCATGACAGATTCCTCTTGAGTAAAGAGAAATCTAATGTCATTTTCCTAGTTCTGAAAATCCACTTTGTTCTGTTGGGGGTAATTTTTGTGGTGTATTCATGTTTATTGAGGAGTACACATCAGCATGTTTGTCCATAGTTACACAGCAATGTCAAGAATCACGTGCATGTTCCTTTTTTCAATATGCTTTAGTTTTAATTAATTTGAGAGTAGCTTTCATTTGAAAAAATAGGAAATATCTCAAAGAGGACCAACTGCAGTAATTCCATTAACTTCAAGATTAATTCAGCTTTTACCGAAATTGATTTTGATAACAACTAGTTTCTTTGTTTCAAGAGTCAGTTCCAAAAATCAAGAAATTCTTCAAATATTTTGTTTTGTGAGATTGTTGCACAGGTGGCCACAGACACGGGTATGGCATACGCCTTCCAACCCAACAAGTGCCAAGGCTTTGAATCAAAATAGATAAAGCAAAAAAACCCCAAATCTTGAAGAGGTAAACTGTAGACTGTGTTCAGGTTATTTTTTTTTTTGTCATAAGCACTGTTACTTCTACCCCTGGGGTACTACCAGAGCTTTTTGGGCAACTGCTTTCTTATTGTTCATCTGTCTTCATACATATATGAAAAATAGCCTCCTTCTGGAGGATTTCAAAGGTGTTTTGTCAGAGTTTGTGTTTAATTTTTTCAAAGAAAAGATAGAAGACTTTTTCTCTTTAGAGATGGTGCTGAAGTAAAGGCATGAAGGCAAAATTCCCAAAATAATAATTTCTGTGTGATTTTTCTTGTAAAGTTATTTGTGGTGAAACAAGGAGAAAGTGACCCTTAGTATCTGTATTTTAAAAATAAACCCTGAGCTCAGCCAGCATGAATCAGGGCTGTGCTGCAAGAGCCAGAGGTGCTGGCCTTGTGCAGGGGTATCCAGAGGGCTGTGGCTGTCGCTCTGGCCCGTGCCCAGGGCTGGCGTAGGCCTGGTTTGCTCAGCTTGGGCAGGGCAGAGCAACTGTATCGTAGAGAGATTGGCCCGGTGTGGAGTAAGTGGGGTGTTTGAGTTCTCTGTCACGGACCCCTCATGCCTGCAGCATGATGCAGGGACTCCTCGTTAGCAGAGCAGGAGGCGGAATCTGCAGCTTAAGGAGTGGCCCTGTTAATAGGGAGAAGCCCGAGAAGACCACCTCGGCTAAGCAGTCTGGAGTAAACACTCTCCCTGCATTTGGCAGGACCACTCATTAAAATGGTCCCGTTGCATGTCAAGTTCAGAAACCATCCTGTAACACCAAAATTGCTGGATAAGTAACACGGTGTGGTTGCAGCCTTCAGTATCATGACAGATAATTTATTGTCCTATAATGATTTGTTTATGTAGTAGGTGAAGCTCAGTTGGAGACAAGTTCTCTTGCTGTTGGATGCTGTTCGAGCAAAGAACAGAGAAGGACAGTGCCTGTTGAAAGAACTTGAGTTTTACATTCTGCTTTATAAACTATCCATATTACAAGGCTTTTTAGTTATCTGTGCTAATAAAGAATAATTCATATTCAATTTTTTTAAAAAATAACCTATCATCAGGTTATTTTTTTTAAATAATCTGTCATCGTATGATAGATTGCATTACTCATTAAGCAGTAATGATTGTAAAAAGTGAGTCACAATTGTTTTTAATCTTGGAGAAAGGCAAATCTTTCTATTGGTTGCTGTTTCTTAATGCTTTTAATGTATTTTGCTTTTGTGGTAATGTTGGGAATGTAGATGTTATTCTCAGATAAGGTTTTAAGTTTTCTGTTTTGAAGTGAAAAATAATGAAAATACATAGTAGTTTTAGAGGTATAAGAGTGTCGTTTTTTAAAAAATCTTAATTTTAGACTAATTAAATTTCTTTTTTTTTTTCTCTAAGCTGTGGAACAGCCTGGGGAGTTTGTGGGAACAAATACCTGGGAAACTGATGGAACTGTTGATACGGAAATTCAAAGCCAGCTCATACAAACTAATTAAAGCCTGTGTGTTTCCTGCAGGAGAGAGAAGTATGATTGCATGAAAAGTCATGCTCTGCATCTTGTTGGTGTACTAAGTTGAAATATCAGCTGCCTCCCTCATTCTCATGCAAACAAATTCATCCCAACTGATAGATGAGTGCTTTTCTAATATGCATTGGCATTTAAGAGGATCCAATTCCACTTCTGTGGTTTATCTTCACTAGATCTGTGGCAGAGAAGTTGTGTACATCTGTCCCTTTGTCTTCCTTATTTATTACAACTGATTCTCTCATTTTGACCTAAGATTAGCAATTCAGGAGTTCAGTGCTTTGCATAGCTGAATGCACACAGTTGCTGGTGTGATGAATTAAAAAACATGTCTTTGGAGAAGTGGCCCATTTGTGGGAGAGAGGATAACTGAGTACTTGACTCACTGTAGGGGTTGACTGTACCAATAAGGAGCAATGGTGAAACTTTGGACTGCAGTGAAGTAGGAACTCTAGATGAGACTAGGGATGAATTGCTTCTGAGGGCTGCCACAAACTGCAGAATTAAGCGTGTGTGCAGAGGTGGCAGGGCAAAAGGGGAAGAGCTGTCCTGGAAGGGAACAGAAAGGCTTTGCCAAGGGTGATGCTTAGACAACAGGTTAGGAGGGGGCCATTAGACCAGAACTGTACAACTCTGAAATAGAATAGAATATGTATGTTTTGAAAGGGCTGAAGAATCAGATAATGCCTTGGACAATAATTGCACTGTCCCATAAGCTTAGATGAAAGGAGACTTTATTGAGAGCTGTGCGGTATTTTAATGTGACTTGAGTATGGCTTGGAAACTCATCCCTACTACCTGCTTTTTTTATTTTAAGTTTGAATTAAACTTTTTGAGGCCTCATATGTGTTTGTTGAGTAAGAGGGATAGTGATAATCAGTTGAAAAATTCCAGTTGACAGTAGAAAAGATGTCTGGGGTATGTATCGTATCAAAAGGTCTGTGCAAATATTTTCTGTTTCTTCAGCATCTGAACCTCCATGCACAGGACCTGGGTTGTAAGGCCAGAACTTGCCTTTGGAAGAGTTTTGAGGATCTCACAATGTTATTGCTGCTCATGCTTAGTTTTGAGCCTTATTCAGTGTGTATTCTCAGAATGAGTGATTCCTTTTTGTCTCTTTCTCCTTCCAAAATCTGTGAAAATGCTTCTGTTGGTGTACAAACTGCTTTTTGGTACAGTCTTCAGGGATAAATAGCATTTCTTTGAAGGAGGTGGTCTCACTAAGACTGCCTGACTCTTGCTTTGTTTGGTACTGATGAATTCAGAGAAAAGAACGATGAGCAGTTCAGGTGGAAGTAAGCTCCCTCTTCATTTCTTTGTGGGATCTTCCAACCTGAATTCTTAGCTCACTGTAGCCTAAGGCCACTAACTTGATTTTCTTACTCAGTTCTATCACGTGATGTCAGTCGGTGACTGCTATTTCTACAGTGAGACTGGATGAAATCACAGGCATTAGAAGAACAAATGAAGGAAAAAATCCAAAGAAATTGCTGAGTAGCTAATTTGGATTTTATAGGTACCTTTTTCTTGCAGTTTACATGTGTACTCTCTCAAGAAACACACATAGATGTGGGAATATGTTTATGTTTTTTGTGGAGATGTTCTAACTGGTACCTTAAATGCCTCAGTTGCCTTACTTGGACACTAGTCATGTCTCATGTTCTTACTAAGATGTAGTATGCTCTGTAGTTTTTTACACAGAGATGGTAGAACATGGTGTTCTTATGCCTTACCAAAACAATCAGCATGAGGTCTCCAGTGTTTTCTTGTTGAAATTTTTTTTTGTTTGTGGAGTTCAGTAGCAGAATACTGATTGTTCCCAAGTGTCAGGACAATGAGGTTGGTTACCTTACCCTGCCCTGGAAGAAATAAAGGAATGTTATTTCATTTAATAATACAGCCATGGGGTAAGTGCCAGATAGAGACTGCAAAGGTCTTCAGCTCTTGTCTCTGCTGCTTTTTACTGGTAACTTAACACAGCACTTTATTTTTGAGACTGGTTTTACAAGGGGTGCTGCAGTTGAACCTAGGTTTCTTTAGCCTTGGTAGGGAAGAATATGGCAGAAACAACAGTGGTATTTAAAATGTCCATGTAATTTCTTGGGTTTTTCTTTAATTTCAGGAGGGTAGGTTTTGGTTGTTCAGGGATCTCCTTGGCAGGATCTCACAGGAGACTGTCCTGGCAGGCAAAGGGGCCCAGACAGCTGGTTGATCTTCCAGGACAGCCTCGTCCAAGCACAAGCGTAGTCCATCCCAACATGGAAAAAAGCAAACAGCAATGGTAGGAGGCCAGCAGGGATGAACATGGAGCTGTTGTTTGAGGTCAAACAGAATGGAAGTATCAGGAAGGTGGAAGTGGGGATGGATCGCCAGCAGGAATAGAGAAGTGTTACCTCAGCGTACCAGAATGGAGACAGGAAAGCCACAACACTGGTAGAGTGAGGGGTGTGAAAGGCAACCAGAAGGGCTTCTATAAGTACACAGGCAGCAAGAGGAAGGCTAAGAAAAATTTGTGCCCACTGCTCTGAGTAACCTCCTGACCAAAACTATGGTGAAGCTGGAGGTACTCAGTGCCTTTTCTGGCTTCGTTTTTAACTGGTTAAACCAGTACTTGTTTTTTACTGAGCAAAACGAAGGCGTTGTACTCATCCCCCTCAATGAGGGATGATCGAGTGAGAAGAGCTGTCTGATTTGCATTCTGATGCGGATGAGTGACATCAGCCTGGAACCTGTGCTGTTGGTCATACCTGCTTGGGAGCCAAACACTCAGCAGTCAGAGCGACAAAGGAGCTGGCAAGTGGAGCACAAGGTATGGAAGTTAGTAAGGAATTTATGCTGTATAAGGAAGATGTTCACTGGAGGTCTAGGTGAGCAAGTTTGTCTGCTTGCTGGGCTTTTATTTGCAGCTTCTAACACTTGTTTGGGCATTTTATGCTTTTTTCTGGGACAGAGGTCTCCTTCCCAAAAGAGGGTGTATATGAAAATTGTTACCTTTGAGCAGAGTGGCACATGACCAGCCTGCACCAAAGTGTGAGATAGGGCTAATGTCAGTGAAAAGCTGGAAAGTCTAGGAAGCAAGGCATAGCAACCCAGCTCTCTGTGGGTTGAAAAGATGTGTTTTCTTAGTCAGAGGGTTGTGGGGGCAAATTTTGCCTCTCTGCTTTTAAAGTCAGGAGTGAAGAATCAAGCTTCTGTTGAACCAGTAGCGGAAGTAAACAAGTAGTGAAAAGTTCCTTGAAAAAGATGAAGAATTGCAAAGTGAATTTATTCCTGGGTGGGCAGCAGACATGAAATAATTTGATAGGAAACGTCAACTGGTAGATCTAGGTGAGGAGAGCATCTGAAAGCCAGAAAGTTGAGGATAACTGTTATGTCACTGGTGGAGAAACAAGGCTGCAGACATAGTCTCAAATTTTCAGACACTTCTAAAGAAGAGCATGTGAAGAACAAAGTCTGGATGGGGAGAGTGAGCGTGGAGAACGTATGTTGGTGACTACAAAGGGAAGGAGATTGTGGTTTTGTTTCTTTCACTACTTGTCAGAGTTGCAAAACAGTCTTATTTGACACGAGAACAAAGAGGAGATTCTGCCAGAAGTTCTGGTTTTAGGGAAACGACAAGACCATTCAGAGTCAAAAGAGAAAGACATGAGAAAGCTGGGGAACAGAGGAGAAATAAGGCAGAATTAGCTGCAGGTAAAAAGAGGTTTGTACCCAGGATTCTTACCAGAATCCGTTCATGTGATTGGAGATTCTGCATCAGTTATGGCCAGAGCAAGCAGGCTTACAATAATCTCCAAAAGAAGTTCAAAGAAATGGAGGTGTAGAAGGGTGGTGGGTTTTGTAGGAAAGTTACTTCAACAGAGTAAGCAGAAGGCATGCGAGTGAAGGTCAATAGGGGGTTCATGGACTGGATCTATAAGATTTTTTTTTTTTTTTTTCCCCCCATGGGAGGGCATTCTTATAGAGGCATTTTTCTTAATTGATAAATTTCAGCTGAGTCCCTTGGACATTGTCCATCCATGGTTAAATTCACTTGATGATAAGAAAAGCCTTTAATGATGAAAAACCAACAAAGGGATAGGGAAAGAGAGGGATCTCAGGCAAAGGAAATGTTGTTACGGATAAGGCAATAACAGAAAGCAGGTATGACACCACGATAGCTAACAGGGATGAGGAAATGGAAATGAACATATCAAAGCTGAAGTGAAGTTTGAAAAGGTTAATGTATTCCCTTTAGGCAGGAGACTGGAACTAGCTAAGGAGGTCTCAGCGTGCTGAAAAGAATGGTACATGTAATTAAGAATTTTGGAGAGAAGATTTTTTTACCTATAAGTTTTAACAAATCTTTAGTGACAATACGTTATATATGTTAGAAAAAAAGTATGAAAAATGTTAGAAAAAATACATGAAAAAAAAATTATCTCAGCAATTATAATCCCAGTATTGTGACCTGTAGTCTGAAGTTTTTACCAAAAAAAAAAAAACAAAACAAAAAAAAACCCCTGGAGACTGAGATTAAGAGATTAAATATGTGTGTTCAAAAGATAGCCTATGTCACATTACTCTGAGCTTGCTGTCTTAAAATTATTTATTTCTGCGTAAGGGAGGTCCAGTAAACTTCATTTCTGAACTTGTAACTTCTCCTGAGTAGCCGTAGCAGGTAGTTTTGGTTAAAGTGGAAGACATCAGGATTATGGGAAGAGTCAAATAGGTAAAAAACTGGCTAGAAGAGCTTTCAGGGGAGAATTTACCCATGGAATTCTTGAATAATTTATTTCTTAGCAAAATTAATTAAAGGTTCAAATGCATAATATGCAGTGGTAGTCCAAATTCAGGAAGCATGGACAGGAGTAGGACTGGAATACAATGCTCTTCCGAATCAAAATAACAAGAGCCTTTATAAATATGCAGAGAACTCTGCTTCTTGACCCCAGCTGCTTCTAAGAAAGGTAGGACAATCCCCTCCATTTTGGTCTCCAGCATATCAAGATTTAAGAGGCTTTTTTGATTTTAATTATTTCAGCCATGGCCCCATGGAAAAAATAAAGCAACTTGAATCAAGAAGCAATGTGAGTGCCAGCCTTACGGTGGTGTGCTTCCACATTAACTAATAATTTCCCCTGTGGCAGTACTGTGCTGCTGGTGGTTAATTAAGTCCTGGGAAAACTGGCTATACCAGGAAGTCTTCTGCAGGAATACGTGTGCTCGTTCTGGCAGCGGTGTTGTTAGCATGATGCTACATTTTAAGCTAGTGAGACTTGGCAATCCTAAACGGCTTGGCGCAGGGCTGCTTTGGGGATGTTTGTACCCGTGGTGTTGTCTACCCACAAACTTTTATAGTCCAGCTGCAGACGATGGACCATCTCTGGTATAATCAAGAAATGGAAGGCCTTCATAGCCAGAGTAAGAAGAATGAGGTGAACTTGACTAGCACAGTGTGCAGAGTTGTGTATTTGGGGACTGACAAATGCTAAATGCTGTTAATGCTAGACACTCAGCTCAGAAATCCTGTTCAGAAACAGAATCTAGTCAGAAACAGAGGAATGTGCAAAGAAAGGTTTTCAGTTTCTTTGGCTACAGCTAGGTGTATTTAGCTATATACAATATAGAGAGTATTAGAAGCAGTGAACTTGTTTAGCCCAGGCAATGAACTGTGAAAGAAAAGTATTGTTCTATAAACAGTAAGAACAGCTTGTTTGTGGTGAAATCCAGTGTTAATGCAAAACCAAACATCACTAAAATTCGTTATTGTGGTCATTTGGTGCCCACCAGATGGTTTAGCTTTCTATTATGAGCAATTGATGCAAAAACACTGAGACACCTCTAATGTGGTTTGGTACCCTTATTGAAGGGATTATTGTTGCAAAATCTTGGCTGTTCCTAAAATTAACAGCTTCCTGAGGTAGAGAGGAGGAGGAAACAACTTAGTGAGTTGTACATTGGAATTTGGAAAGAAGGTGGAAGTTCTGTGCTCTTGGGGTCAGAATTCCTACAGCAAAGACCAAAATGACCATCACATGGATGTTGATAGGATCTGCTGTGCTAAGGCTAAGGCAGGGGGAGGAGGATTGGGGGAAGGAATATTGGTTAGTCCAAAAGCAAATTTAAAAGTCCAGTGTAAACTTAAAAAAAAAAAAAAAAACCTCTTGATTTAAAAGCAACTTGAAAATGCCGGTGTAATCTTTTCTTTTACAATGGATCTTTATATTATCTTAACAGTGTAAGCAGTAAACAGTGGCTAATGCAATAATATCTAGTGTAACACTGGACTTTCTGACCTGCTGTAAAGTGCAGGGCAGATACCTCCACTTACTCTTCTTCAGAGTGAGAGGGTAATTACCCAGTTCTTTACAAAGGCTCGTAACCCTTTTCTCTCTCTCTGTTTCTCCTCTGCCCTTATCTCCTGTATTCACATATCTAAATTAACATGACTATTCATGTACGTATGTATTAATGTTTAGTTGGGGGTAGATGCTGGAAGTGAAGCAGCAGAATAACCCTTTGAAGATGTAAGCAACAGTTACGTTTTCTGGGTAAACCTGCTTGGCCATTTTACCTGTGAGACAAGGAGTAACCTTTCTAGCTAGATGCTGTGCTTCTTCTCAAAGAGTTCTGCTTTGAAAGTGAAACTGTACGTAAATATGTCCCTAAAGGGTTGAAGTATAGTAGTGTTCCTGACCTATGGCTCAGAGTTCAGGGAGCTCTGCAGTGCTGCGCTCTGCTGCAGCATGCAGATACTGCGGGCGCATTCCTGCTGGCCAGCACAGCAATTTCTGCTTTCCTTGGAGCAGCTCAGGGCAGCCTGACAGCAGAGACCTTTGTAACTCTAAGGATTCAGATAAAACCACCAAGTTTAAAAAAATAAAAATCAGGAAAGACAAGATTTAACGAAGTAAATATAGTGGACACGACTGCAGGGCTGCACAAAGTCCAGTTGCTTCAAGACCTTCTAGCTGCGTCAACTTAAAGGAGCTTTGTTGGATTCTATATTGAGTACCTGATCTTGTCACAGTATAGGCTCTGTAGGTGGTGAAGCCTTGTCCTCCCTGTCCCTATGGCATAGTTGCAATACTTGTCTATTCTTGATTTCATCCTTACATGCATTTTCTATGACAAACTTAATGCTTTTCTTCCAGCAGTTACTATTTTGCTCGCTGTTTGTGAAATCCTAATGCTGATCTGTTTAGTGTCAGGTATGGGAGAGTATTTCGCAGTGTTCTTTTTTTCCTTTGTTCTTGCTGAACTCCTCGTTGCGAGAGAAGTTGTCTTACCCTGAAGTTGTCTTATCCATGAAGCTGGAAGGCTTCATCCTGTATATTATTACAAAGCTACAACTAATAATGCAGGGTGCTCTGTGAGGCATAAGTAACTTTTGAGAAAGAAATGGACCCGCGTATGCTTTTCAGTGGGTGGTCAAAGGCAATTGTCGTTGGCCTTCCATCTGCTTCAACTTGGGAACTTGGCCTGTGCAAAGTGCAAAAGATAAATACGTTGCTTCATACTGTACCCTTTTCTATATTTTTGCAATGTGTAAAGATAACTGCATCAATAAAGAAATCTTCCAGGAAGCCGATCCTGACTATGTGTAGTTTGCACATAAGAGTAGATTAGATAATGGCTGTTTACTTCCTTAGCACTTTGAATCTTAAGAATATTCCCCCTACGCAAATTGGAAGGCTTTATTCTATATACACCCCACAGAGAGCCCTCAGCAGAGTTCAGCTGCTGTCCTCTACCAAGCATGTGTTGCATCTTTTTGTGTTGCTGCCAGTTATGTAGAGTTCTGGAGGGAGAATCCTTGCTTGTGTAATTGCAAAGGTAACTACGATGGCAGCTTTCCCTAGCATGACTGCTGTCTCTGCACTGTGCAATAACCGTGTTGTACTGAAGAAGTGTTTTCTGAAGAGCTGAGGCAGGGAGGAAGTGTAATTTCTGTATAGTTCTCCTAGGTATCCCTGATGCCCTGATACTTTTCCTGACTAGAGCTGGTATTTTCAACAGCTAAGAAAGTTCACCAACACTTTTGAGGTTGGTGTCTTTTATGCCTTTTGTATATTGTAATTCAGACACCTCACTTAGCTTATCTGACTTTTCTAAGCTGGTATCCAGTACCTATCTGAAGTGCACAAGCTGTTTTGGAACACTGTCAACCACGCTTCATAGTGACAGTGTGTTGAATTCATCATAGGCTAAGCCCATACTCATACAGTTTGCTTCTACATAGATACTTTCAGCTCTATAACTGTAGAGTTTTGTGCAGAAACCTGTGTTCACACAGTCTACAGGAGACGTGTGGACATCCTGAAAACCTGAGTCACCAAGGCTATGAGGTTCAGCCTGTACACAGCCTGTCCCATGGGCTTATGTCTGTGTTGCCCAAATGGAGCTATACTGGTTAATAGGATGTTTATTGAGTAGTCTGAAAAGATTTCTCTAGCATGTATGTATGTGTGCTTCAGCTGACATCTTTCTTTTTAATGCACAACGAGTGCCGTCACCACTCTCCCATGGTCCTGGCTTCAGGTGCCTTTGCTGAATCACCAAAGGCAAGATGGAAGGGGAACTAGCACTAAAGGATCCTACAGCCCGGCCAGAGGAAAAGGGGACAGATGGGGGGTAGCAGATGTTCCCACCTTAAAACAGCCTTGATGGGGGAAGTTAGGTTATACTCTAGGCCCCACAGAGTTGTAGAGACTCAAGATTTGTCAGGCAGCTTAAAAACTGTTGCATGTTGATTGTAGGCTCTTAAAACAGAATTTGAAGAGTCTATAAACCCTGTTTATCTTCATTTTATGTGCCAGTGATTTTTGTCCAGATACAGCACTGCAAAGGAGAGCTAGCAGAAGGAGTGGAGAACAGCGTAGAAGCAGGAGCAAAGCCACAGTCTCCAGGGTCCCAGAAGCTGCACCAGAAACAAAATGCTGTGATTATTGTCAAACTGAAAACTGGTAAAAGACCTGGATGTTCTTTTCAGTGCTACTGAAGTTGGATATTAGCCTTATTGTCACTAATTTTGCTTGCACTTCTGCATTATATCAGATTCTTAATTTTTAGAAGGTATTTTAATGTTGTGGGGTTTGATATCAAAACCTGAAATCAGGGAATGCAGGGAGGATAAGAATGCATTTTTAGTAAGATGGTTTTCCTTTTTCTTTGGGGAAAAGGGGAAGGTGTTTTCCTGCTTTGTATATTGTAAATGGTCAGAAAGTTCACATCCACTTGGTATCAGTTACACATATATTTGTAATCAGCTTTGTCATCATACTGAATTGGCTATGTATGCTCCAGGAGAAATGAGATTCATATTTGAAGAAATAGGGGCCCTGTTCTTCCCTGTTGTAGTCAGATCAAAGGACACATTGAGATGAATACTAAAGTCCAAATCAAGAAGAGACATTATGATTCAGACAATATCCTTCAGACTCTGCAAAATTCTGGAATCAGGCAGATCTTCAGTTTATCTAACAATGAAACTACTTCTGAATTAAAGATATCTTCAAAAATCAAATGTATGATTCATTTTCAATTTGTTAGGCAGTTCTTCTTGCAGAAAATGGGCCAGGGTTTGGGCATCCACTGCAGTGAGATGCTTTCTACTACTCAGGTCAGACACTTAAATGATGTGCTTTTTCCTTGGTTTTGTAAGATGGCAGTTCCCATGTGCTGTCAAGATGATCTCAATGGGCATCTCATTCCCATGCTTCCCATTTCCTTCTTCTGTGCGTGCAGAGAGTCTGTTTGGCTTGGGTTCAGAGCTGGTGTTTGGGATATTTGTTGTTACCAGTTAGAATGAGCAGCCTGTATTGGAGGGCAGTGCAGCTCATATTTGTGTATGAGGTAGAATTATCTAGCAAGAGTGTTTTCATGTTGAATGCTTTGTTACACCCATGTCACTGTCTTTTATGTTGCTAAATTCTCTGATCATGTATGTAAACCCCACCTTCAGGCATGGTCTTTAAAATTACCTTAAGAATCCAGCTTACCACTTAGTACAAAAATTCTCACCTGGAAGTACTTTCCAAAATCATTTAAAGCAGAAGATAGATATTTTTATTTTTTAAAGGCGAAGTCTCAGAATAATATTAATTATAATGCATGCATGCACACACATGCACCCAGTGGAATTGCAATGTGTAAACAGAAATAAATAAATACAAAAGATCAAAGACTAAAAAATAAGAATATGTACATGTAAGAGGACAGCTGGTAGCCAGCCCTGGAGCAGACTTGTTGCATCCTTGTGATACCAAGCTGTGAGTCCTTTAAAAAGGAAGCTATGAACCTGAGAATCTGCAGTATTAAACTTAAAACTTTCTGATACATCTTGCTGAGAATGACAATAATGTTCTGTTTTGAATTCTGAGGCACTTATCTCCCTTTTAGCCCTTTTTTGGTTCTGTGCCAGGAATCAGCAGTCACCAAGCACCTGATAAAAATCTGTGAGCAGGTTATCAGTTCCTTGGGCACTGATGCATTCCACACCTCTTCTGCTTCCACAGCCAGATGCGACCTCAGCGAGGGTGTAATCCTTCCTCTGCTTCGCTGGCTTGTGCTGACAGGTTTGCTGTGTGCGAGGCTGTCCTCAGTTTATTCTGGTCTCTCCTCCTTCCAGGATGGCATGCTTTCTGAATGAATGGCTGTGGCAGCACGAGTTCTGGCTGCCCCCAGGAATCACCTGGGAGGACATGCAAGAGTCAGAAGACATCCAGTACCCTCAGCCTCGTGATCTCCTGCTCAGTATCCCTTTTGCATTAATATTGGTTGTCATTCGATGTGCCTTTGAAAGGTAAGTTATTTAGTACTGTTTGGGTGATTTTAGGGATAATGCTGGGTCCAAAAGCTGTTTTTATTGTCTGTGCCAATGTGTGACTGAAGAGGTGCACAGAAACTCCAGGTCATGAAGTCTGCTGAGGTACATTTTTCAGCTCTTTCTTTCCAGCCCTGTGTACTGGCTAAAGAAGTGTGTTGGATGTAGAACACAAACCCTACCCTTAAGGTCTAACTATAAGCAATGTAACTTCCTACACTTAAAACAGATAGGCCCTAGCTAAGGTTTATGCTTGTGTTTTAGAAGGCAGACATGCTGGTTTGTTTTTTGTTGCACATTACTTGCTGCTTCTGGGTCGAGTGCAGCAGAAATCATGTTTAGACTACCCATATACAGTTAAGGCTCCTTTATATTAGGTAGTGGGAATCTGAGGTGTTGCACCTGACAGACAAGCCTGAATAAAATGCGTTAGATTGGGCTGAGTCGTCTGACCTCAGAATCAGCACTGCATAGCCGCACAAAGGTGTGCATTTCACTGACCACTGCTCTGGGTTCAGGAGTGTCATTTCCTTGGGAGTGAGTGCCATATAAAGACATTTGTAGGTGGTTCTTTCTGGCCAGCGCCATTTGAGTGTTTTTCATATTACTCTTCAGCACAGAAAATTTGAGGGTTATGGCAAAGGCATAGCTAGAAATCCTGCAGGGTTCATTGACTCTGAGTTTCATAAAGGTCCTGAGCTGGTGCTGTTGCTTTATGCAGTTTAGTTAATAGTGTGATCTGCAACACAGCATGATTTGCTGGTGGATAACTGAGATTTACTATAGTGTCAGCCATTGTCAAGACTGCAGAGTAAGTTCCCTTTCATGATTTTGAATACTCTTCAAAGTGGTCTTCTCTGGATTGAAAAATCCCTATTCCTAGTTGCTGATCGAAGAGATAATCTTTTGAAGTAGTTTAGTCAAATCTACAGTGGTTTTAAGCTTAGAAAGAGGGAAAAAAAGGCAATTAAAAAGTTTTTGTCATCTTTTTAAAAAAAGCAGCTGCATAAGAAAATGGAAGCAGAGCTTTGTAGGCTAGAAAGATGTTTTTTAAGATTTTCTGTGGTATAAGGACAGCTTGGAAAAGTTCATAAAAGTTGAAATGATTCAGGGCTCTGCTGTAAGAATGTTTTTAATTTAAAAAAAAATATAGCCAGTATTTTTACATAACACAACTGTGTGAATGATTCTTTAAATAATCACTTTATGATGATACAAAATTGGAATCCAAATCTCTTCTTTGTAAACAATACGTTTAGTGTGCATTCCATAAATTCCATGGATTTTATCCTGCACTTTCCTGGGGACATAGGCATCTTGGTTACCTCTACTGATGTGGGAACCAAGGTTCTGTAGGTAACCATTAAAACACAAGTGACTCACATTTCTTCCTTGATGATCTGCAAGACATGGCTGTATACAGTACTCCTTTAGGTAGGCACTGTCAGTTGGTACCTTGGACACATTTGCTATGTGAAGCTGGAGGTTAGGCCCCATGTCCTGCATTGACGAGGACTATTCAGTTCTAGGCTTCCCATTACAAGACATGAACAGGAGGAAGAAGGAGCCAGACTCTTCTCAGTGGTGCTCAGTGACAGGACAAGAGGCAATGGGCACAAACAGAAACTCATGATACTCCATCTGAACATAAGAAAATACATTTTTAACTGTGAGGATGGTGAAGCACTGAAACGGGTTCCCCACAGGGGGAATGGAGTCTCCATCTGTGTAGATACTCGAAACCCAGCTGGACACAGCCCTTCACAGTCTTCTGTAGCTGACCTTGCTTGAGCAGCAGAGGTGGGCTGGATGATCTCGAGAGGTCCCTTTCAGCATAGATTCTGCGCTTCTATGACTCTCCCTTTATTCCCCTTCCTCCTGCCACACTGCTTCTAGTCAATCTAAATATCTGTTCTATCTGCTTTAGGACATCAATGGGCAGGTAAAAAGGATTTCTTTCTTTCCCATCCAAGCACTGCCTCAGCTGGGAAAGTTTGCACCGGCCTGGTCCTACTCATTAATTTTAAAGCTGTTTTGATTCACAAACTTCATTAAATAAAAGCTTCTTGTCACACCCTTAAAAAAAGATAATATCACAAGCCCATTTTACAGGTCCAGGAAACCTATAATCATACCACTATCTTACCTATGCCGATTACAAGCCAGTGTTTGAGCTGTATTCTTGTTTGTTCTAACTCTCTGCAATCATTTATTTCAGCATGACATTTTCTCATTCTCAAGCGTTACTCTTTCACATTCAGTTCATCCTGGAGAAGAAAGCTTCCCATAATGAATGGGAGGTATGAATCAAGTCCTCTGTTGCTCCGTTACCTTGTATGTACAGTGGCTCTAGCCCTGCTTAAAATAATTTGCACAGATTTTCGGAATTTCAGACTGAAAGGACGTGTGTGTTATTTCTCATTCTCCATGTAGATGGCCTTGACTTTGTGGCTTTGTACATCTGGTCTGTGGGTCAAAACGAGTGTAGGTAGCTAGTATACAGCTTTGGTTTTGGTGGCTTTAGCTTGGCCTCTGGCAATTTATTCTGCCCTCACCTATTACTTGCAACTGTGCATCGAGCACAAAGTGTTTTTTTTCTCTAGACACGCTCTGTATTCCTGGTGGTGCCTGCTCTGGGATTTCGGAAATGCTTTAATGTGTTCATGTCATTAATCTGTGTCAGAACTCCAGGAAAATACTGAGGCAGGAGAAGCCCAGAGGATTTTCTGCAATCCCTCATTCAGCAACTGCCTCAGCCACAGTGCTTGGCCGATGGTTCCATCTTCTTGGTGTGGAGATGAAACCTGGGAGAGACCCCGCTTCCTCAAGCATGGATTTTCCTCTCCTTGGCGCCTGCTGGCTGAACTGGGAAAAACTGAGACAGTGACATCCTTTTAACGACCAGTTGTCTGTGGATTAGGTGGAGGCTGTGGGAAGAGGACATGCGGTAGCTGGGTGGGGCCTGGGAGAGCTGAGGAGGTTGTGGGTGCAGCCCTAGGGGGGAAGAAACAGCTCACGCTTGGGTGAAGCAACTCTTCTGTGAGCAGTTTGCTCTGGGGAAGGTGGAAACATGAAACATTCAGTGCTGGAGAGCAGAAAGCTTGTTACTGCTGCAGTGCTCCTAGTCTTTGCCACAATGCCGGAGCAGTTGCTGGGGGAGGTGGGTAATGATGTCATGACAAAAGAGAGGACCTAGAAGTTGGGAACCTCTGCCTTTCTTTTGATGTTTCCAGACTGTGCTTGTGAGAAGGAAAAGTGTCCTTCATCCATAACTTGGAGCCTGATTTTAAGCACCTATACACCTTAGCAGAACTTTTCCCTGGACATATGCCTGCAAGCAGGGTTGTTGACTTCTCTTCTGGTTCTATAATGTTTGAGACCTTCTTCCATAAAAATAAAATTCTTGGAGTTTTATGATTCTGAAGGAATCACAACTTCTATTACAAAGTGTTTCTTGCCTGTAGGGTTAGGAAAATGTGGAAACTGAAGTGCTTTGATGGATAGCAAAGCAGAAAGTTGAAAAACAGAATTTACGTACAATTTGTGTGATTTTTGGACTTGAGCAGTGATTTTTTTGGATATTGGGGAACTGAAAGCCAATGTCAGTGAATTTGAATCCAAAGAGTTCCCAAATTGTGCTAGAGGAGGATTTTAGTCAGAAAGGTTAGGTCTATTCTTAGGAGAGTTTGTGACAGTACGTGAACCATGTGTTGTATGTTAAAAGAAAGGGATACTGTTGATCCTCAGGGAACAGCTACTTGAACTCAGAACTAGATGAAAGATAGAAGAGGACACCCTTTTCAAGTATTTTATTTTGAAATGTATCTTTCTGAAATTCATTTTGCACAGAGACTTTTGTTGTTGATCAATTAATCAGGAAGGATCTGAAAACAGCTTCCTGTTAGGTCCGTATAGGCAGTTTTTTTGTGCAAAGGTGTGGGACACATTGTAGTATTTAATTGAAAGCTGGACTGACTTGTCTCTGTTTGGATAGTAGCACTATAGTGACTTGAGATCCTGTATATTAACTTTGATGTGAAGCATTCTCCTGTAAGCAAGAGAAGGTAGATACTATTCCAGGAGCTCAGGGATAACCCTCTGCCAAAAGAAGCATGACACTAAAAGAGATTGTGCAGTTCAAAGGACAGAAGTTCTGGTTGCTGCTGTCACTGGTTCTGCATTTTTTAGTACTAGAAGATATTTGTAGAGTGTCGCCCTTATAAATTAAAAACATTTGTGGGAGGTTAAAAAAACAACTCCTCCCAAAGTTAAATTATTTCTTGTATCTCACACTAACTCTAAAAGCCTCTGCAGAAGGCATGTAGCCCAGTCTTGCAAGGTGAGGGAGTATCAGTTTATGCCCCTTCATGATAAATCCTTCATGAGACTAAATGACTTCCTTTAGTCTCAACTTCAGCAGGTTTTGCACAAGACAGTTTGTTCTTTGGTACCAGATTACTGAATAAAATGCATTAGTGTGCACTTTCCCATGTAAATGGTGAAGTGAGAGAAGCTGACTGATGAAGAAGTAGGCTTGAGATAAGAATCATCTCACTGAATGTGTCTTGCCTTACCTAGCTGTGGAGAGTGGTACAGTTTAGTCCTCAGACTTTCTCCTTCTGTCTTCCAGAGAGCTGATAAACTGCCATGATGAGACCATCCCTGCAACTGAGATGAGGAATCTGTGATGTTGAAATCAGTAGAGGCATCATCCTCTTAGGGTTGTGCTTGGAACAAGATTTAACTGAAAACTGAGTCAGAGCATACATCCAACATGTACAAACATCCCTTAGGAAGAGTTTCAGGCCTTGATTTCCCAATGATGTTCATAAAAATAGGATTGGTCCCATAATTCATGGTTAAACTCAAAACCTCCACAACAAAGTAATTGTAACTTTGGTTAATTACAGTCTTCATCAACTGCAGCTGGCTTGTTTCTGTTATAGTAAGATTTTATGCCATGACCATAACAAACCAGCAGGAAAGAGGGAGAAGACAGGGATTAAACAAAATTGAGAAATCAGTCAGAATACTTTAAATATTAGTTTTTCAATAAAAAATTTGTGGGCAAGCTGCCCTGACACCTGGCAGAAACATTTTCTTCCCTTTTAATGTGTCTGGAAAATTTGAGACCTTTCAGTTCCCGATGTGGACTGATAAGAAGCTGCAAAGGTTCTTCTTCAAAACAGAACTTGATTACATCTTCCTCTTCAGAGGAACTTGTATCAAATGACTTACCTTTAAAAAAGAAAGATAAGGCCCACTTCAAGGAACCACTTAATATAAGAAACAAGACCTAGTGCAGACCTTAAGGTAAATGTTTTCCCAATTTTGATGGCAGTTACAGGTATCATTGAAATACTGTGTCATTGTTCTTAGCACAGGACTTGCTGGTCCAGTGTCACTGTTAACCCCTTTGATATTAAACAAATCATAAGATATAACTGAAACATTTCTTAAGAGCAATTAGAGCTAAAATCCAAAATTCCTAATGATGATGATGTTCCTCTGCCATGCGCTGCTTCTTGCAGCAATGCCAGGGTGCTGCTGAATTTCACTGAAACTAATCAACGCATACACATAGCTTGTGCGATAACTATATGTCATGTTGGAAAGTAGCTAGCAAGCACGCTTACCCCTGGGCCTTCTCTCATGGTAGAAACATACCTTTTTCATTGGTCTTGGTACATCTTTGAATGTTCCCGTAGCTAGTGATGCCAAAGGAATTTCCAAGAGGTGATGAAAAGGAACGACTGATACACAGGCTGGGGGGGCTGACTGTGCAAAAGAAAGGTGGAAATCAGCTGTTACATGACTGAGCAAAATGTGGAAATCAGCTCTTCCATGACTGAGCAAAATGTGTAACCATTCTGCATTTTATGCCGTAATGTAATAGAAGCTAGAACATTCCTTAGGTAGGTGGTCTGTTTATAAAATTGCTTTTGATACCTATTAAATAAATTAAGAAACGGGTTCTTGAAAAGAAAACTTCCAAAAGACTCTTCTGGAAGGATGCTTGATCTAGAATGGGCCCTAAGTACATGCGCATATGGAGTATAGGCTGTATGGCTGGAAGAGACCACAGGCATATACACCTGTGGTCTGTACACTATACAACCTCACCATATAACCCCATTCATACATATATCCCATACTATTTTCAAGTAAAACACCCTTAAACACCTACATAGTGAAGTATCTTCCACTGCTTTTTTGCTGCAAAGAAAAAAAAGAAATCTTGTTCTGTGTCTGAATCATTAGGGATAACTGATCAGAGGACCTTCCTGAACAGCACGGAGATGACCAGGTAGAGCAGGCTTGGGTCTCAGCATCACTCCTTCTGCACAGTGTTCGTCAGCCCGTAACCACCCTCAACACCAATTTACAGTTGATAATCCAATAACTGTTCAGGGAAGCTGTTAGAACCTTAAGCTAAAAACTTTTACTCCAAAATGCAGAGTTTTTCCAGAGATTTTGTGTGTTCAGTGCACAGCAACAGTGCTGAACAGTGCTTCTGTGCAGACAGTCTGCTCTTTTTTCTAATGAGACTAATTGCATGCCAGTGGCAGCGTGTAAAAGGTAGCGATTAATAAGGAATAACTAATTTTCCAGAAATTCAAGGAGGAAGCAGTTAATTTGGGACTTCTTTTTTAATGTTGATTTGCCAAGTGTCCTGCTTGTGCAATGTCCGTGCGGGATCTCACTTCACACCAATCATGAGGCTGTTTCCTACTGCCGAGGGAGAGAAGAGTGTTTGTAGTGGAGTTGAATTGTTGAGCACAGCAGTTCTATTGCCCAGTTTTGTTACCCCTTGATAATTTTTTTCTATATATGCAGATATTTTTCTTTGAATTGTTTCACTGTGAAAGACTGAAGATGCACAGCTAGCATAAGCATCGATTCCTTGTGAATAGGTTTTTAATTGCTATATCCTTATTTTACAGCAAATGTTTGACTTGTGTTAGAAAAAATGGAGGTAAGTTACTCCAGTAAAGACTAAGTGCCTTGTGTTTCATCAGGACATTTCTTTTGCATTAGTATCGCACATCTGATAGAGCCTCCTTCTTGATCCTGAGCCAAGTCCCTAGTTCAGGTGGATGTTCCACGTATGTTCAGTACTCTGGATTGGGCAGTGAACAACATTTAGGCCTTATCATCAATGTGGTACTCTGCATAAGCTGCAAGCAAGCCAAAGACCAACGATGGGGATCAGGGCTGTCTCTCTAAGCCGCGGCTTCATGCCATAATCCCAGACACCCAAGCACAGTGGATTCAGAAGTTGACAAAGCAGGATATAGCATTTCCCAGCCTCATGTAATTTTGGATATTACAGTACAGAGCTCATGGCAGTAGAATACAATTCCTACTGTTTTTTGTAAGTTGGGGGGTTTCACAGTTTCTTAGCTATCTTATCTGCTCGACATGATATTTGTGTTTGGATTCAAAATGTGGGAGGCAACTGTTATTTACTACATCATGTTTTAACAGTGCTGCAGTATCAGAAATTACAGTTCTGCTTTTGGCTGAGCCTTTATCTTTTCTTTTGCAGAGCCATAGCCCTGCCCCTCAGTAGCAAACTGGGTGTGAGAGACAAGCAGAGACCAAAAGTTCAGCCCAACCCCATGCTGGAAACATTCTACAGTACGCGCTGCAAGAACCCTGAAGAGGCGAGTCCTTTCTTACTTTGTTTTACTCTAGATTTAGCCCTTGTGTCATTAGCCAAATAAAATCAGGTTTGGAATCCTGAAGTTTGGCAATGCCATTCATGCTTGGAAGCTCAACAAAGCAGCAGGAACCACTATAGCACTGGCCACCTGACACAAGCCAGCCACAGGAGACATTCTGCAAATGCCATCAGCTATCAGTTCTGCTTCTGAACATATGGAAGTAGCAGCTTTCTATAGGTAGCATTCAAAAAATTTAAATCCCAAACTTCTATGGACAGGAAACTGTTCTCCCAAAGGAAATAATGACAACTTCTGTTCCCTCATGGGGGGCACAAACTGAAACAAAGGAGGCTCTGTCTGAACTTCAGGAAACGCTTTCTTATTGTGAGGGTGACCAGGCACTGAAACAAGTTGCCCAGAGAGGTGGTAGAGTCTCCATCCTTGAGGATACTCAAAAGCCATCTGAACATGGTCCTGGGCAACTGACTCTCGGTTGCTCTACTTGGGCAGGGGGATTGGACCAGATGACCTCCAGAGGTCCCTTCCAACCCCAGCTACTATGTGATTCTGTGATGGCTTCTTCTCATATGTTAGCAAATCCCTGTCACATCAGCTGCCTTGAACTGACTCCCATGTTGCTAGTCCTTGCAGCTCAGCAGGCGTGGATTGCTTGATGCTCCTAGTTCTGGAGTGGGTCATTCGGTTGCTGTACAATCCATGGCCTTTCAGGAAGCCAACTAAAGTCTTGGCCATGATCAGAGAGATTGTAAGGAACATCAGAAAACTGCAAACACAAATGGTGGGTAGTTTTCCCATGAGAAATAAGAAGAGTGATCTTGAAGAACTTGGCAGGATAATCCAGTTATAATGGCTGTGGCTGAGGGAAAAAACATTGGCAGGATTGTGAATTGTCAGGCAGTGTTAGGATTTAACCCTCTCAGTGAAGTCCCTGGGTGTGACCCTTGTGGTAGGGAAAGGAATCGGATTTTCTTTCAGCTCCTTTTTGCACGCTCTTTTGGCCTTGAAGTAATAGTAACACTTACCACGGGCATCTGAGCAGGGGACTGGGGTTCCAGTCCCCAGGGGTAGTCCTGGGGCGAACATGTTGCTGCCTTGACAAGGCTGTTGTGGCATGGTTCGTACTGCAGTGGGGCACGTGGAGCCCCAGGACATTCAGTACTAAGTTAAAAGTAAAAGAATGGAGGCTAAAATAAAAATGCAGGCATTCATCAAGGTTGCACAGCCAGCCTTTCTCCCCAGAAGTGGGAAGGAGTTTTCCAAGGAACACTTGCCAGTATGGTGGTCCCTGACCTTCCTGTTGCCTGTCTGTGAAAGCCACACGTTTTTCAGTAAAACTGGTCCTGTCACAGAGACCTAACTCAAGGCCTAGCTTTGCAAGCAGGATTTCGCCACAGCTCTCACTGCACCCACATTGCACTGAAGCTGGCACTTTTATCCCAGAGAATCCATGCTGCTGGAGCACAGCCTCACCACGAGACTCCCGACAGCAGCGTGACATGGAGCAAGAGCGGTGCAGCTGGCTGCTGCCTTGCTGGCTCCATTCACCGGTTACACCTCAGCCAGTCTTCTATCATCTTCCTCCCTCTCCCATGAATTCTCAAACACCTGCTTACGAGTCAGCTTTTACTTGTCCAATACAAGATGAGATTTTGCTGTTCTCAGCAGCCTTCCCCTTGGGAGAAATTCCACGTTATGGAGCAGTTGGAGAATATAAATCAGTGTCTCCATTTGTCTCCACCACAAGAATAGAAGTCACTAAGTAAGATTGGAAAGACGCACATCTGAAAATTGGTAATGAGCATACTTTTGTACATGTTTGGACTATGTAAGTCACTCTTAGATGATACCATTAAGGTAAATGCATTCTGTGAAAAAACAGTGTCTTACTTAAAAAATAAGGCTATCCATGGTGACTCTTCCAGAAGGAATATAAGGCATGACAAACTTTTTTCACGTCACATGCCAAATTCTTAATAGCTTAAGGACAAAAAAGAAGGTAATTGCAGTATTTCTGTGGGTAATCTATTGAAAAATTATCCCTAACAGGTTTACCACAACAGGAGAATATCCGGTAGGAAAATGGTGTTGCCTCTGCTTATGACATCAGTCAGGTTACTGGCTGATACTGCATCAGAATGCTGAAAGGCATGACAAGATTCGGTGCAGAACTTTAAAAATTATTTAAGCTTCCGTAAATCTTTCTTGGAGTGACAGATTTAAGGGAACTTGGTCCCTGAAGACAGGGTGAGGAAATTATTTGATAGCAAACTCCTGTGAGGAGATAAGCCCAGAGTTTGAAAGTCGAAACTAGAGAAGTTCACATTAAAAATTAAAGTTTCAATATTTAGCATTAACAACCAGTTGCTTATGGGGGGAATGGAAAGATTTTCTACTATCTGAGGTCTTTAAGAGTGGACAGCTTTCTGAAAGATGCCTTAGCCTGAACAGATTTGGGCTTGCCAAGAGCCCCTTCCGGCCTGGATCTGACCCCGGCTGCCTCACCTGTTTTCCAGGGTGAGCTGATGGGTTTAGCCAAGCAGTGCGACCTGCCGGTGAGGAAGGTGGAGAGGTGGTTCCGGCACCGGAGAAACACAGACCGACCCAGACTGTCGAAGAAGTTTTGCGAGGCCTGGTGAGCAGGAGCACAACCCATGAGCAGCAGGGGCCTTTCGCCGGAGCTGAGCTCCGCGGGCCGCTCGCTGCCGCCCGCCTGCCCTTCACTGTAGTGCAGGGAGCGTCCTGGGTCTTCCCTGCTCCACCTAGTTCTTCTGCAACTCTCTGCTGCTTCTGTTACTGAAACATTCCTTGCTTTTCCCGTTATTTTCACTCCCAAGTCTCCTTTTACTCCTGTCTCACCTTTATGCCTTATAGGCCCTCTGTTTCTGACTTTGTAAGGTGGGCATCCTGCTTTGAAACTCCCTGCTGTTTTGCATCTTACTGCTTCTTGCTGCAGTGCTGCTGTTTCAGTTCCTCCAAAATAGCCTTTTTGTTGCCTTTCCTGTGACTTCCCTTTGCTTTACTGCAAGCTTTTGCAGCATCTTTCCTGAAACTGTTCTGCAGGCTGTTGCTTTCAGAAGTCCCAGGCAGCAGGCTGGATTGCATCTAGGACTTTCAGCATCCTGAATGTCAAAAACCAGTACCCTCTTACAGTGGCAGAAAAAGGGGCCTATGTGAAAGCTTGTGTTTTCCAAAGAGCAAAGTTCTCTTGTAAATAGCTGTGTAGAAATACTCCTTATTATGTGGAGGCACAAAATAAATGTCACATCAGCCAGTTCTGTGAATGTTAGTCCTGGCTGAGCTTTCCACAGAAAAGGAGGATTCTCCTGAGCTTGGTTGAAATGCCTTACTTATGAGTGGCTGCTCTGCTATTCGTGTAAGGTAGTAGGTTCTGCCAGGAAAGCCACAGAGATGAAACAAGTCATTAAATATTTGCAGTGCTATTCATCTGCCTAAAAGTGTGTATCTGTAGGGTAGGCATCAACTTTGAGCTAACCACCTCGTGCTCCATTTAGCACTCAACCTCTAGTTCAAAACCCCTGCCTAAAAACCCTAATTGAAAAATAGAAAAGAAAAAAATTATGTGTAATAATTATTTATAATATTCCAGATAGTTGCAAATATTTACAAAATCTGTGGACAAGGAGTTGTAAAGCAACCACCTTTAATCTGCTTCTACCAAGATGAAATCTGAGTTCTCCCTGCGCTCAGCTGACTTGCAGTAAATAGTAACAGTAAATAGTAAACAGGAAATTCTTTTCTGACTCAGCTCACCGCCAGTAGTGTCCTTCCACCTGCCCTTTATCCCCATGGGCAGTCTGTAGAAAGAATGTCTCCGATGTGATGGAGCAGCTTTGTAGAGTTTATGCCCGTCTCGGAGCTTCTGGGGGTTTCATTGACAAGTGGAGTCTCTCTCTCAAAATGTAGTTAGTTCTGATTTGTTACGGAGATTTTTGGAAATTAAAGGACTTTTAGAAGGTTTAGACAGCTTTACTCCTTTGAAGATTTCCTGCGTTTAGTCTATTAACTTGTTTATTCTGTTGGGGTGAAATTCGTCTCATTCCTTAATATATATGTATACATTCAGTGTGACCTGCCTCTGTCCACTGAACTTGGCAAACAGTTCATATGTGCTTCTGTGTAAGTTTAATGTGAGTAAATCATTACCCGCTCCTGACTGAGACCAAACGTGACAGTCATTAATTATTTTACATGATAATGAATTTAGCATGCCCAATCTCCAAAAGCCTAGGAGAGAGATTGTCATTTTGACTTTTACAAGTGCATCTGCTCATGCTGGGAAGGTTTTGGATGAGTATCTGGGTGATTTTAGTCAGTGGGATTCTTGTATTTTCTGCCATTTCTAAAGCAGAAGAATTGCTCTTTGTGAAGTTTGATGAATGTGCTAGTGTCATACAAAGAGCAACTCCTGATCTGGGCAAACTTTCAATCTGTTAGTGTATGTCTTCACCTTAATAGTGTCTTTCTTTGAGTGTGATTGATACACAGAATTGTAGCGTGATGGTTAATGAATGGGATTCTAATGCATTCTGTTTTCTTGGTTTGTAGCTGGAGGTTTACATTTTACATCATTTCTTTCTTCACTGGACTTGCCGTTCTGTATGATGTGAGTACACGAGCAGTGCCACCTGCTGTCCTACCTAGCCAGTGCCTGCAAGAATGGCAGATTTTGTTGTCAAACGTCCTTTCAGACCTCCTTATAGAGGTTTTCCCACAAGGTCAGTGTGTATCCTCTGCACAGCACACTTATGAGACCACAAACATATTGGACCGTGCTTATTTAAAAAACTCCAGGTTAAAACCAAGAGGTTTCCTCTTCTTCTGGCAAAGCAGAAGACAAATGAGATTGTGTAAAAATATATTTCTATGGGGTAGGGGATGGAAGACTTTCCTGAGATGGGAGCTGCAGGGCCTGTTTGTGTGTTGTATCCAATACCTATTTAAGGTAAAAAACCTTAGACTTCCTTTGGAGCATGGACTGCAATTTAATAATTATATTTTTAATTTTCTTTTTCTTACCCAAGGTGTGAATGGTTCAGGCTCATGCCTCTGCCTTTTCTCTGATTTGATAAATAATGAATTCTCTTGATACAAATTGAACTGCCTCAACAGGCAGAAGAGGTGATAGAAGCCATGCATATGCTCTAATCACTGAGCTGTGGTCACTTAGCTGCGACTAGGGTCACTGGTCATCCTCTCGCTGTGTTTTAAAGGTTCCCCTGGCTCTTTCACTGAATCCAATTCCCTAGGTGAGCTTTGCAAAAGCCTTCTACACTGGCATCTTCCGAAGGGTTAAGTAATGGAAAACCTGCAGATCCCAAGAGAGCAGGCACAAACTATGCTTGTAATTTCTCATTATTGTAACAAGTGAAGAGCTTTGAACTTACACTGACTTTAAAGTCAGAGCTTAAGGTACTCTAGTAGTATGAGGACTGCAGGATGAGCTAGCAGAGGAGTGAAGGCACGTAAATCCCGACTGCAGTGTTTTGTGAATCTGTACATCAAAATAGAAGACTATTCTTTGAAGCCAGCTATGAAAGTTTGGTATGGATACCCTGCTTAGCATAGTACAAGAGCCCTGTGGCAACACAAGGGGCAGAATCCTCTTGTTCTGCATGTTATCTGACCATTCTAGGAATGAAATATCATCTTTGCTTTTCATGAAAGTCTTTTCTTTATTCAGTACACATCTTCCAATTTTCACAAAAAAAGAAGGCATCTGTCCTACAAACAGCACTTCTAGATCCTGTAGCAAATAGCACATCATTCTGTTACCTAAAACTGTACCAGAATGACTACATTAAAAAGAAGGACAAAGAATTAATGTGACAAGGTGTATTTGTGTGTCACATTTCTTGACCTTTGCATGTTTACTTTGTAATCTGAGTAGTATTTTAACATGCAACTGTTTCTGTGAAACACCCTTTTTTCTTTAGAAAAAAAGAAAATGTTTAAATTCTATATTAGTAGCTTTAGACTGGTGTCAAAAACCTCTGCCCCATGAGTCAGTGAAATAGCAGGTAGCAATGGAAGGTTATCTCACAGCAGGCCACCAGAAAACAGCTTGATTTGCTGAGAGTAGAGGAATGATGAAATTCATTAATCTGGCGTTCCTTTCTAGTTTCGGTAACATGGTGTGCCGTAGTTCTTTCAGAGTTTTTGCTTAGTCCTGATTCCATATCACACATCTCTCCTGGTTCTGCACCTGTATTTGCTGCAAATCCTACTCCCAACCCCATTCCCAGCCAGCAGGAGGCTGTGTCTCCTCCTTATTACCACTGCTTGTAAAAACCACTGCTTCCTGCTTCCCTTCCAATGCTCATGCACCAGCAGGTGCTTACTGGGAGAAGCAGCAATGTCTTCTTGCTTTTAGCTCTGATATCTGGAGCCTCATAGAACTGTTCTAGAAAATTACCCTTACAGATGTGGCATAGAATACGTTCTGTGACTGGATGCTCTAGGACATGCTTGCTTTGATCAAATCTGGGCACAATGAAGGGTCAGAGCATACTCCATGCAGGAAGAACTTTTGGGGACTTTAGTTGCCATGTTTCTGTGAAAGTTTCAAAACTGCCAGGTTCTGAACCACCAATTTTCTATGAAGTGTGAATAAAGTAGGATCTTTTCAAAGGTTCATTACTTAACAGACTGCAGCAGGATCCTTACTGCTAGAGGAAAAACCATGTTCCTGACACAAGTTTTCATCCTTCTTACCACATTTAAGTGTTGTCCAAACCACAGAGATTCTTAATGAAATAGTTGTAAGAATATTTTAATATATTCAGAACATCACCACCACCCCCCCAAACTTGTAGAAAGCTGCAACAGGTTGGTATAAATCTTCCCTGAGCTATTCTGTTTGGAACTGGGCTAAACAGCATGTGAAATTTCAGCGCAATAGCCACAAATTGGCAATGACACAAGCAACTGCAAGTTCTCTTAGTGGAAGTCTCTTGGCAACTGAATTCCAGACAGTGCAACCAGCCTGCCTGTAATAAAACAAAACAAAGTCTGTAGTAGTAACAAACTAAAGGAGTTTGGCAGTTGATTAGAGAAGAATTCCTCTGGCATTCTCACATTCATGTTGCATTTTCTTTCCAGAAGCCTTGGCTTTGGGACCACAGAGAGTGCTGGACAGGATATCCACAACAGGTGAGTCCTGCAAGAGGGAAAATTGCTATTATAAATCATGTATTGTCTTTTGATATCTTTTGAAAATATTAATTATATTAGTGACAAAAGAGAGTTAAATTAAATTAATTAATTAATTCAGACTCACGAGCTGTAAGAATTCAAAGTCAGGTCCTGTTCCAGGGATCTGGTCTTTTTATCTGGTGTAATCTAAACACAATAGAGGATGAGTCAGGAAAGCAGGAGTAAAGGGAAGGTGAGAGTTCTGACCAGGTGAGCCAAGAAGCTGAAAAATGGGAATGTTCCAAGGTTGTTTAGTTTGTAGAGGAAAGAGACTGAGGCCAGAGAAGGACACATTGCCTGAGGAGAAGAAATAAAAACTTTAGTGGAGAGTATGTAGAGCAGGGGCCATGCTCTGAATGTTACGTACTTTCAGCTATACTGAAGAATCATGTCCAACAGTGCTCGCCAATGAGTTTGTTTCCCAGTGGAACTGGCAGTATGGCCAGTAGCAATACAGCATCATTCCCATTAAGTTCAGGGCATGCTCCCCTACAGTTTTACAATGTACATTCTGAGGTTTTTCACAACAGCACTGCAAGAAGTTGTCCAGTGGGTTGGAAAGCGTACATCTCTTATTAGCCCAGACCAGAATAACCTTAATGAAAATTGCCAGCTAGGCACAAAATTTGCTCCTTGTTCATCAACACAGGCAGCAAAGAGAGCAACCAAAAGCCAGGTGCTTTTGCTAGCTGCCTCCCTTGCTATTCCTACTCCCATAACTTGACATGTTGAAAGAGTTAGAAAGTGGCTTCACCCACTGAGCGCAGGAGCTGTTGCCTGCTCTGCCTTTCCCTTTAGGTTTTTATGTGCTCTGAATTCGCTAGAGAAGACAACTATTGCCTGTTCTATAGCAGGAGCCTTCCTATATCATACTGCTGTGGATGCCAGAGCAGACATAGTAAAGAAAGCTAAATTTCATTAAAGTTAAAAATCTGATTCCAACTTTGGAAGAGGTTCCCCTCTCCTATGAGAGCAGCTGGTAAGTGTTTCTAGCAGTATCATGCAGGGAGCTACCTTGCACAGAATTGTACAGTACTAGAATTTCCTGGTTAGGAAATAAAATCTTTCATTAATGGAAGAGGAGGCTGAAGGAAACTTGATCCCAGTACCAAGACAAAATGAAGACTGCCTATGTTCCAGGGCTTTTTGGTCTGGCAGTCAAGTTAGAGCAAGACCCTGTGACTGTACATCGAGGTTGCAAACCCATAAAGGGAAACGTAATGAACAATTTTAACAGTGTAAGCCACAGGAAACATAACGGAACAAATGAGTGAAGAATGAGGTAGTATCCTTCAAGCCAAGTCTCCAGACAATCTGCTGTCACTCAAAGGCAGAAATTTTAGGGGCAAATCTGTAGTTCACTATAAAAGTCCATCCATACAAACAGGTGTTGCTTGGATAGGAATGTAAAAGTAAAAGGATCACTTGGGTCCTTGTGTCCTGTTCTGTACATTTGGAGTACATGTCTTTTCAAAAACAATCCAAGCTATCATAACCGCATATTGGGGTAGGTTGACTCTGGCTGACTGTCACATGCCCACCAAGCCACTCTGACTCCCCACTCCTCCCCACTCTTCTGGGGAGGAGAAAATACGACAAAAGGTATGTGGGTTGAGATAAGCACAGGGAGGTCTCTCAGCAATTACTGTCACAGGCGAAACGGACTTGTCTTGGGGAAATTAATTTAATTCATCGACAATCAAATCAGAGCAGGATAGTGAGAAATAAGAACATATCTAAAAACACCTTCCCTCCACCCCTCCCTTCTTCCTGGGCTCAACTTCACTCCTGATTTCTCTACCTCCCCCCCAAGTGGCAGAGGGGGATGGGGAATGAGGGTTGCAGCCAGTTCATCACACCTGGTCTCTGCCACTCCTTCCTCCTCACACCTTTCCCCTACTCCAGCGTGGGGTCCCTCCCATGGGAGACAGTCCTCCATGAACTTCTCCAGTGGGTCCTTTCCACAGGGTGCAGTCCTTAGGAGCAGACTGGTCCAGCATGGCTCCCCCCTGCAGGGCCGCAGGTCCTGCTGGGAGCCTCCTCCAGCGTGGGCTTTTCATGGGGTCACAGCCTTCTTTGGGCACATACATGTGCTCCGGTATGAGGTTCTCCATGGGGTGCAGGTGGACATCTCCACCCTGGACTTTCACGGGCTGCAGGAGAATTTCTGCTCTGGTGCCTGGAGCACCTCCTCCCCATCCTTCTTCACTGACCTTGGTGTCTGCAGAGTTGTTTCTCTCACGTATTTTAACTACTCTGTCCCAGCTGCTGTTGGCAGCAGTTTTTCCCCCTTCTTAAATATGTTATCGCATAGACGCTACCACTGTCACGGATGGGATTAGATTTGGCTAGCAGTGGGTCTGTCTTGGAGCTGTCTGGAACTGGCTCTGTCAGACATGGGGCAGCTTATGGCATCTTCACACAGAAGCCAGCCCTGCTGCCCCCCTGCTAGCAAAACCTTGCCATGTAAACCAAATACACACATTTTCCAACATCTGTAACAAACAGAGAAGACCCAAAACCAGAGCTAGTAATGTCCCACTGGCAAAGAGTAAGAAAGGTCAAGGACAAATCTGTGTATTAGCAGGAACAAAGAATGTATTAAATACAAGTTCTACTAAACAGACCATGCCCTGTGCTACAGACAATGACAAAAGAAATGCCAATTCTCCCAAATAATCTTAACTTTGGGGAAAGAAAATCCCTTCTGATCCAGAGCTCCTGTTTGGATAACCTCCAGAGTGTGAACAGCACCTACTAGCCTGGGAGGTGTTAATATACCCCCGGTAGCACCAGTGCATCCAGCTGTGCTGCTGCTTGTGGCCAACCACTCGTGCTACAACGAAAACAAACTAAAATCTATGAAGGCCATCAGTCAACACTTTGGGTAGAGAACGCCCAAGTAAATTGGTATTTGGGAGCACCATACTCTATGATTCTTTGGAAATGCTAGTTGCAAAGACCTTTTAGTAATAGTATTTTTTTTTAATCAAATAGGTTTGGGTTTAAGGAGGCCATATAGTGCTGCAACAGTGAAAAATTACTTGTTAAATAGTATATATCTTGCTGAGTGGGTCTAAGTTAGCTTTCCATCTGTAAAACCCCAGAAAAATTACCCAGAAGAATGCAGATTACTGTTCACACTGGGATTGCACTTTCCCCCATTAGTTTTAAACTAAAAAATCCATGATAGAGTACAAGGTGTCTGAAGTATCTCCTTGAATTCCAAAAAGGGGAATGATTTATTCAGCTACTACTTATCTATTTCACCATAGTGAAATGGTTTACATAGTTTTTAAAGCTCTATACTGACTGCTGAGGAGTCTGCACAGTGCTGAAGATACCTTAAAAATATTCAGGATCTTCCTGGTGGTTCCCTAAGTGTTCCACATGGGGTGGCAAAGTGGAATTGCCCCTGCTATTTGCTTTCACCTCAGCACAGATGGCACTTAGTAAGTAATCACATTGTTCAAATGCAGTATTTCCCCCTGAAGCTGAAAGAACCATTTTTGGTTTTTTGGTTGTGTGATACTCTTTTGCCTAGGAAGGTGTCTTCACTTCCAGTCCTTGCTCTACTTTATCTGATGGATATTTCACTGTCTGTCTCACAGCCTCTCCAACCCTCCCTGTTCTGGTACTACCTGCTGGAGCTCTCCTTCTACTGGTCACTGGTCTTCACCCTGCCCTTCGATGTGAAGAGGAAGGTGAGTAGCAGCCTCAGGGAAGGATCGAGCACAAACAGGACCCAAGCTGAACACTCAGGAGAGTGATCTGCAAGAGCACATGTATAGTGCTAGTCTGAGGTTTTGAGCAACTCTGTCCTTGCTCTTTCCTGGGGATTTCCATTCCTGGTCACTGCCTTTTCTCTCTTCTGGGAAGTAGAGAACACAAACGCTGACATAGAAAAGTGCAAACTACTGCAGAGTTCTCAATGCAAGCTTAAAAATGGCTCTTCTGGGACTCCTCTAGGCTGCACTGATCATAGAGATGGGAAAAGAGATGATTCTCTGCTAGCTAAGCTTCATGCATTCCTAGGGCAGACAGGATGCTGTGTGATCACATAGGCATACATGTTGCTAATATACCCTTATAAGTAAAGGGTGGTTTTGAGTCACCATCAGCGAGCCTGGGGATATGAGATGGTTGTGCAAACAGGTGGGCATGCACAGGGGCACAGAGCAGAGATGCATATGGGCACTGCTTTGTTACAGAAAGGAAGCTGTCTTTATGTTGAATTTTTCTGTGCTGAATCATTGACTCTTGTGTCTTCTGATTTGCACCATCATCGGACCATTACTGGTGGAGGGAGAGCGTATTCTTTGTTGTGAGATCCTCAGTTTAAATCATAAACTTAATTCCTGGGTCTCTTGGCTGCCTACATTTCTAGAATGTATTTGGTAAAAGAGTTATACGGATAAGACCTTATAGTGGGAGGTTTCTTAGTCACTGGGTAGAGCATTTCATTGCTACCTGCAGGAGGCATACTTTAACTGGGGCAGAAGGTGCATTATGTGTTTTCTTCTCTGCTGTCCCCTTTCTCATCAGGACTTCAAGGAGCAGATAGTCCATCATGCGGCAACCATCTTCCTGATCAGTTTCTCATATTGTGCTAATTATATCCGCATTGGGACACTGGTGATGGTGATTCATGATGCTTCTGATTGCTTCCTAGAGGTGAGCTCCACAACTTACGTGCCAGGCAAAGCCTAGTTAGCAATGATGCTCTTCAGCCAAAAGGTGTCTTTTGATCTAGCACAGTATGGGCCAAACACTGTTACGGAGTTTCACAGATAACTCAGTACTGAATCTCCTGACCCAGCCTAGGGTACCTTGTGGAGAGCCAGGAAGAGGCATGATTACTTGCATGCAAATTGTATTGTATCTGGCTCATTACCCTCCTGAAGCACGTGCAGATGCGCTGTTTTGGCCTGCTGTTTTATTCTTTCTCCTTCCAGCCAACTAAGATATTCAATTACATGAAGTGGAAAAAAACTTGTGACAGCCTCTTTATGATCTTCTCAGCTGTTTTCCTCATCAGCCGCCTGGTCATTTTCCCCTACACGTGAGTCTGCTGCAGTCAAGGGAAATGGAAAATCTGCCAGCATAATTCAGCTGGGTGCTGAATCTTTTGGTGCAGCCTTTGCTTTTCAATCCTTGAGCCTATGTCCTGTCCTTTGCATAGGCTACAGTGCCACATGGCTGTTGCACCTGCCTTCTGGTAAACTAGGGTGGTCTGCCTTGGAGTTCATAGTGTAGTCTTAAAGTCCTGAAGTATACTGCAGAGGAGGAGTCATCAACTCTACCCTGCTTATTTCTGGTGGGGAGTTGGCTCACATGTGTTATATGTAAGAAGGAGGGGACTGACCTGAAACTTATTCTGTGACTAGAGCTTTCTGGGGCTTAATTACAGCCCTACTAACAACACGGTTTCCCTCCACTTCAATTCCCTCTCTCTTGCAGAGTGCTCTATAACACCTACTATTACTCCATGGAGATATTCCAGCCATTCTTTGGATACTACTTCATGAATGCTCTCCTGATAATTCTGCAGCTGCTCCATGTCTTCTGGTCCTGCCTAATTATTCACATGGTCTACAAGTTCATCCTCCAGGGCACGGTATGGATCAGTTTGTAGTCCCCTGTACATCACATGGGGAGGGCGGGTCCACCTAGACTGCTTGAGAGCACAGGGGTTCATCTGGGATGGATTCCTCCTTGCCCTAGTGAATTATACGTGTACATTCCTAACAGTGAGGTGAAAGGAACACTCAGTATTATTAGGGAAAGTTGACCAAAAAAAGGTAAGATTTTTATGAGTCACTACAATATTGGGTCCACTTCTGATGGTTATAATCAAGAAAAATGTGGCTTGCACTCCAGGGAAGATTCTGTGAACAAAGCCAGTGACATCTGAGTGAGGATCCCAACACTTGGTCCAATATGACCTGCATTTGTAACAAAACTAAGAAATCAAGGCAGGGAAAGTTGCCATGATTGGTGAGGCCAGTGCAAAAATGCTCTTACCCTTATAGTACAGGATTTTTAATTACAGTATTACTGAGATCACAGAATCACAGAATGGCTGAGGTTTTGAAGGTACCTCTGGAAGTCTTATCCATATTCCCTGGCACAAGCAAGGTCACCTAGAGTAGGTTGCCCAGGACTGTGTCCAGACAGCTTTTTAGTATCTCGAGGGACGGAGACTCCACAACCTTTCTGGGCACCCTGTGCCAGTACTTGGTCACCCTCTCAGCAAAAAAAGTGTTTCCTTGTGTTAAGAGGGAACATCCTGTGTTTCAGTTTGTGCCTATTGCTTCCTGTCCTGTCACTGGGCAGTACTGAGAAGAGCCTGGCTCCATCTTCCTTACACCCTCCCTTTAGATATTTCTGTACATTGGTAACATCCCCCTGAGCCTTTCCTTCTCCAGGTTGAACGGTCCCAGCTCTCTTTGCCTTTCCTCATGGGAGATGCTCCAGTCCCTTCATCATCTTTGCAGGCCTTCACTGGACTCTCTCCCGTATGTCCATGTCTCTTTTGTACTGAGGAGCCCAGAACTGGACACACCACTCCAGGTGTGGCCTCACCAGTGCTGAGTAGAGGGGAAGGAGCAACTCACTCGACCTGCTGGCAACACTCCCTAATGCAGGCCAGGAAGGGCAAGGGCACCTTACTGGCTCATGTTCAAGTCGGTGTCTGCCAGGGCCTCCAGGTTTTTCTTAGAAAAGCTGGTCAGCCCCAAGCAACCAGGTGCCAGGGATTGTTCCTCCCCAGGTGCAGGACTTCATACTTCCCTTGTTGAACTTCACGAGGTTTCCATCAGTTCACTTCTCCAGCCTGTCAAGGTCCCTCTGGATGACAGCACGATCCTCTGGCATATCAGCCACTCCTCCCAGCTCTGTGTCTTCAGCAAATTTGCTTAGGGTACACTCTGGCCCATTATCCAGATCATTAATACATGTTTCATATGGATTGTCTTACAGTGCTGTAGATGTCTACAGAGTGGATATTTCTGTCTAAACTAGCTGTCTGGACTCTTTTCATAGCAGCAGAGGTAAACAGGCACGCCCAACGCATAATTCATTCAAGATTGCACCCAGGTAGTGCTGTTCATCACTATCAATCATAAAGCAGCCTTAGAGGAATGACTGAGATGCAGCTGTATAAGCCTAAGTGAAATGCATCCCACTCTTTCTGAGCAAAAAAAAGAGAGACCAAACTGGGGCCAGATTTTTCTGGGAGACCAAACTGCTGCTCAGCATGAAATTCTTCCCAAAATCAAAGACGTGGCCTAATGGCACTAGATTGGCCACATGCCAAGGACACAGTCCGGGAGTAACAACTCGTGGGATTTGACCTCATAGAACAGGATGAGTTGTTTTATTAGCATCCAACTGGGGAATTCTGTCTTACGGGAACTGAGAACAAGCATTAAAGGCTCATCTTCATCCATATTGCCCCTATTTTCTTTATCTGCCTTCTCTTAAGGTAGCACAGAGCAAATTACTTGCAAATTAGGAAACAGTAACTTCACACAGGGCAGAAAAAGAAAACACAACTGAAGAAGCCTTTTTATTGTTTTCCTAATTCTATTGTGGGCCAAATTACCATTGCAGTTACTACAGTGTAAAATGATGAGGTAATAAATAGCCTTATTAGAAAGAAATCAACCACCTGGGAGAAAAATACTGAAGCATATCCAGAATTTTTCCTATTTTATCTAAAAATCATCAGCCACATTTGATGCAAAAATATATTTGAGAGCTTTCCATATTGAGCAGTGAATAGCAAAGAAAAATTGTCCTAAACAGATCAGTTTCAATGATGATATTTTGTAGCCCAAAGCAGTATCAGCAAGAATACAAGACATTCTATTCTTTTTGAGATCCATGAAATTCTCCCTCCAGTCAGAAGTTCAGATTCTTCTCATGGGCCTTTTGGTCTCCACAGTTTTCCTCTCTGGCTACAGGATTATCTGCACCACCTTCTCACATGATGCCCCCTAATCCACAGTAATTAGAACTCAGCCTAGATCCTGAAGTACGAGTTTCGTTCCCTCACGCAGGCAGCCCGAGATACAATGATAGTTCCTTTGTGAATCTTGCTAGGTTTGAGGCCTTGGCCACATTCTATAGCCATGAATGGATAAATTTAGACATATTGATTACTGTTTGTCCTTATGCTGCAGATCAAGACTCTTGCATAGTTCCTGAACTGCCAATTCCAGAATAACATGAGGTCCAGGTTGTTCACAGAAGATAGTATCTCCTACCCATATTGTCTTTGGAGGCAGTTTGAATTCAGTGCGAATTTAGATTCTTATAAATCCTGTCTGCATTTGGGTGTAGGGATCTCTAGAAAATACATCAGACCAAATAGACTTCTTAATGTGACCCAAGAGATATCCCCAGAAGAACAGAGTAAATGGACAGACACAGGTGTCCGTGCAGCAACTGACAGGCCCCTGAGCAGTTTCCAAAGCACTGGTCACAGGAGGAGTTTGCTGCTTTCCCTCAGAGCACTCACTCCGACAAGGAGTGTGACACCGTGAATTTGTCCCTAATTTTGGCATCTTGTATTGCAGAGTAGAAACAGCCTGGGAAGCCAGCAAGTGCTAGACTGCTTTTTCTAAACTGTCATTTTATCTCATTGTTTCTTCTTTGTCTTCCTTTTAAGGCAATGAGTTAAATATTTACAAAAGTAGATGACAGATCTCTCAGTGAATAGTAAGAGGAAAAGCCTGAACATAAAACTGAATGTAATCAGAGTTGAGTGGCTTTGTGTTGAGCTATTGGTTTGCTTGAAAGCATTATGCTTTCAAACTGTCCAAAGCAGTGTGCCCAACCTGCAGCCACCCAGGGCAAGTGTGGTCAGAAGCTATCTCTTTATCTCTTTTGGAAAATGTAAAAGAGCTTAACTGCCTCCCCCACCCTTCGTCCACATGCTGATGCCCAAAGCAGCAATGTGGATCTCCTTGACCTTACACGGTTGTCCTCAGTCTGGGGCATATGTGGTTTGGTGTGGCTTCTAAACCTGTAGAGTAATTCCTAACGTTTATCAGGATCACAGAATTCTACTGAGGCTGAAATCAAAGAGACAGAATCTGTTTCTTTCATTCAAAGGTGATGTAAAAGCTGAAAGGACATGGTAGAACTGTGTGCCAAAGGCATGTGGCTGAAGTAGCAGATGAATGTTTAGCCTGTGGCTCAGCTAGCACTGCTTCTTGTGCAGACTTCTGTGTTTGTATTGCTTCTCATTTACATTTTTCTGTAGATGGAAAAGGACACAAGAAGTGACACAGAAGAAAGTGACAAGGATGAAGAAAGAGAAAAGATTAGGGAAAAGGAGAAAAATGGGATCGCATATTTCAGCAACGTCACAAGCAACAATTATATCCAGAGGAATGGGTCTGAGCCACTGAACAACAGAACACATCTCACCAATGGCCATGTCAAGGAAAGATAGCTACTGTTCCCGTGCTTCAGATTGGGTCTTTAATGACTCCAGCCCACCGTCTTTAGGAACAGTTTTGCTCATTGTTTAGATAAAATGGAGTGCAATTGCAGTATCATAGCTGAATTCCTGCTTCCTGTAATCAGAATTGTTTATAGTCAGTGATATTTGAAGGAAGTTTTTGGTCTTTCTTCAATAAAAGCTTACTATAAGTTGTAGCTTGAAGCAGATAGAAAGGGATCAAAGTGGTTTGACTTGTATTAGACTGTACCATAGTTGTGTTAAATGTGTTAATCTTGAAAAAGACTTCAAAAAAAAAAGGTGGATAAACTCTGGCAATGTCAAGTCTTAACCACCTCATGTGTTTTGGTAGGAATCTATTTAGCCTTGATCAGCCTCTGGAGGCCCTGGCCCATTGCCACTAATGATTATGGCTAACAAGTAAGTGTGAGACTCTGAATCTTAATATGAGGACACCTCTTTTGAGAAGACAGGTGCCCTATACACACCCAGAAAATAAAAACTGAACATAGTGGAATGAAAGCTTTGGAAAGACATAGGAGAAAACATTTTCTTCTCAAAGGAAATGCTGCTGTGTGCCACATGGCCAGTTTTGTAATGGTATGGATCTTAGTCCCTTCTGTTGTCAGCATTATTGCCACAAAGGTGGGAACTCCAAAGCTCAGATTGGAGAGAGTACCCACCCAAATCATAGTTGGAGAAGCTGGAAAATCCAGGCAGCTGTGTCTCAACTGCCAGGTAATCCTTTAAACCTGTCTTGGAAAGAAATGCAGTCAGAAGAAGGGAGGTGACAAGAAACTAGACAATCTGGAAGACAGCAGTGATTAAGTGCTCATGTTTTCATCTAGTGTGATTGGCACAGTGGGAAATGTTAGAGAGTCAGCTTGTGGCAAGAAGGGAATACATTTCCCCTACCCTCAGAGGAAAAAGGATCCAGAGAAGATCTGCTGAACCTTATGGAATAATGCTTTAATGTGGCCTTCTGACTTAGGGCCTTTGCCTAGATGTATCAAGAATAGCAAGTTTAAAGCAGTAGTCCATGAAGTCGTATGACACAGTTCTGACTCAGTTTGTTTAGATGTCCTATATCTTATATCCTGTGTAGTCTTAGACTTTGGATTCTCTAATCCCGTAAAAGAGTTAAATTAGAATGACATGAATTTCTGTTTTATAGATCAATTAATCTATGAAACCAAAGTATTAACATTCACTGTAATGAGTGCAGGGACAGACTGCCAAGGCCATGCAGACACTTCCCTGTAATATGCCCAATAAGGGCCAATGCTAACGAGGAGGGGAACATGGACCAAGGACATGCCTGATTTGAGGAGGTGGTGCACATGTTTAAAATTAAAAGGTAAGTGACAGCATAGAAGGACAAGAGGGTTTTCAGCAATCCACTCAGTTCACCTGCAGTGTGACTGAGTGAGCTTTGATTTGAGCTTGTATGTGCTTATCTTAGATTTCAGTCAAAATACATTGGATAATTTCAGAGGGGAAAAAGTTCTTCCAGCACAGGTGATTCCGGGGCAGTAACATGCTCTGGGAGAAGAGCATATGTTCCTGCATCTTCATTTAAATTCATATTTGCTGAAGATAGTTTGAAACCTTCAGCTAATTTGAAGTTCGAAGTACATGTTCTGTATACTGTCATGTTTCTTTAAGCTGAATCTACAATCTTGCCACTCCTCTGCAGGTGATGTGTTCAGGAGGGATGGTTATATAACAATTTGTACTACTGAATGTAAACGTTCTTTATAAATTACTTTTGAAAGATTGCTTCTCTGGCTCCTTTTCTACTTCTTTAACTAGCAGGCGGTAACCTGGCTAGTTGCATGTGTGATGAGGGAGACGTGTATGGGTGCCATTGCCCAGGTCGATACATATGCAGCGCGCATGGAGAGGATGTTGCATACCCACGACATGCAGCTATACTGAGCCATGCCAGTAGAGAACCGCAGCTGCCTGATTTGTCTCCCACTAGGTAAATCTGTGTTTGGCCCTGGAACAAGGGGCACTTTGGGGCAACCTTACACTAGACCTAGGGGCGGGCCAGGTTGCTTGGTGTACTGCCAGGGCAGTGGCAAGTCCCAGATTGCAGCACTGGGGAGATACTTTGAACTTTCAAGGGTAGGAGGAGATAAATTAATGTCTATTCTTCTTTTTCATGAGATTTTAGAAGGCTAGGAAAGTTCCCTGTTGTAAAATCACACCACCTTTCACCTGAGGAGCTGAATGCTTCCCAGAGACTGCAGAATGTGCTGTAGAGCCAGTGCAGACACATGTTGATGCCTGCTGAGTTTTATCCTCGGGGCTTTGCTGTCCCCCTGAAGATTGAGATAAGCTCATTAGGAGGCAAATCTGGCTCTTGTGAAAGGATACATCAAGGATTCAGGAGAGCTGTTGGACTTGATTAAGAACTACTGAGTGCTGCTTTTAACTGAGGAACTGAGCATGACAGTGATGAGTCACTGGGGCAGTTCAACTGCCGAATTTGTTTTCTTACCATTAACTTGCTAAGGCTTAAAGAAGCTCTGTGTGTAATCAGCTTCCTCCCCACATTGCTCTACCTTTATGTCTGCTCCAGGGTTGGGAAGCTTGTGAGTGCTGTGATAGTATTTATTAATTTAGTGTATCAACTCCTTCCCCCGCCCCTCCATACTAGGGGCATCATGGCCCCCAGCACAAAGAAGCTGTTGTAGGAAACTGCAAGACTGTCACTTTTCTGCTGAAAAACCTAGCAGAGCAGATGGAGCACTGGGCACCACAGCAGAATCTGAACCTACTTCCCCTGTATCTTTATCACCCTGTGTGCACAGGGGAGGCATACATCATGCAGTGCATACATCACATAATGTTATCAGTCAGCTGTGGGAGATGAGGTGTCCAGCTCCAGGTGAGCTATGAGAAAAAGAACCAGGCCGCTGTGTGGTGGGTGAGTCGAGGATTGGCAAAACATGGCCCCCAGGCTGGCATCTGGCCATCCTAGCCCAAAATTACGGCTAACATGAATCTGCTGACTCCAGTAGACTTCAACATTTAATGGTGTTTTGGATCTTGTTTTAAGAGCAGTTTAGCACAGTTGTTCCTTTCCCCCTGCACACACTGGGGAAACAGCAGAGATGTGCATTCCCCAATGTTTTTTTTTCATTTAGACATGTATGCTAAAGGGAACCTTTACTTGGATGGCTACACTTTGAAAGACATTGCTTTTCTCATTCGCACATGTACAACAGACACAGTGCCTGCAGGTAAGGGCATCCCTAAGAAACAGCAAGGCATTGTTCAAAAAGCTGAAGTCATGTCTAAACACAGAGAGTGGAAAGGACCTGTAACTTTGGCAGATTAACGTGAACATGCAGTAAAGCAGGCCAAGAAGTATCTTGAGAAACAATTTGAAAGGTAATACCAATCTCTAAAACACTGGAAAGATTGCAGGACTCATAGATAATCAAGGCATATAGCAAGAACACTGATACAAGATCAGACGAGCCAAAAAATTCAATGAACTGTCTGCTTCAATGCATTCAATGACTTCCCTGCTTACATCAGAGAGGGTCCAATACCTGACATCTTGCTGAGGCTACATCCCAAGAGGATCCATCTCAAGCTGATGGATGAGAAGATGTTATGTGGCCAACAGACTAACTGAATAATAGCAAACCTTCAAACATGGGTGGCATTCACTCAAGTGTCAAGAGGAAGTTCATACTAGAAGAAAAAGTACCAACTGTGGAATGCCACATTTTGTTTCGAATCTTGTTACCAGAAAAATTTAAGAAGGTTCCAAGTGGGAATGTGAGGAGCTACAGCCATCTGTAGTCTGACATACAGACTGGTCAGACCAGTAGAAAGTGTAATAAATGATGGAATTTGTGGAAACACATATGAACAGAATATTATAGGAAAGAGTCCCCAGGGGTTGTGTATGAGGAAATTATGTCTCACTCCTGGAATTATCCCAAAGAGTCAGTGAGCACATGGAGAGGAGAGAACCTGCTACCTACTCAGCTTTGCAAAGTTCAGAGAGGTCCCTATTCACAGACTTAAAGAAATCCACCTGAGGTTACCATGAGAGACCAGGGTTTTTTTGCAGCTATGTATTGTTGCAGGTGCCTCAAAAAGGGGGAGGGAAAGCAGATGGCAAAATTGGCTGAAAATGAAAGTTACTTGTGATGATGATGCAGACAAACTGCAAGCAGTTCAGAAGGGTTTACAGTACTGAGGGACTGAGTGATAAAAGAAGTGAAATTTAATATAGAGGAGAGCAATGTGGTGCACCTGAGAAAGTCTCCTGAAGCGCTGGGCTGAGTGTTAGCACTTCAGAATACTTTTGGGGAGCAGTGTATCAACTCAGTGCTCAGTATGTGGTGTGGTGGTTCAAAATGCAAATAGGATATGGGATGTTGCTGGGCCACATGGAGGAACCAAAACCGAGACTGTTGGGGCCCTAAGGGTGCCAGAAGATCTCAGTGGCTGTGGCGAATCTCACCTGGAACCTCCATCCACACCCTCTGGTGGTAGAAAGAGGGGGCAAGAGACAAGCCCCTGCTGTTATTGTCACGAGGTAGGGACTTCAGTCCAGCAGAGTGTAATTGAAATTAGTCACCTCCTTGACACCCAGTAATTACTTTCTTGTACTACGACATCTTACCCCACCTTCAAGCTCACGGGCAGGTCAGAACAAGTGATGCTATTTCAACTACTCTGAAGTCATACTCATGGGATTGAGTGAGAGGTGGGGAGTGTGAATGGTGAGCTGTTGAGCTGGGAATCCTGATTTAGGAGTGAGTGCTGCTACCTGCTTGCCTCTGCTTTCCGTGCCCACCATCTTGACCAGGATGGGACTGTCAGAGCGGTTCTGGCACCATGAATACTGGCTGCCACCTGGAGCTACCTGGGAAGACATGAAGGAGTCTGCAGGCATACAATACCCACAGCCTCAGGACCTCTTGCTCTGCATCCCTGGTGCCCTGCTCTTGATCATTGTCCGATGCATCTTTGAAAGGTGAGTGCAGCAAATCTAGTTTCTCCTGTGCTGGTTGCCACCAGTGTCTTGCAGAGTTGCTCCAGACTAATCCTTACCTGCTTCCTGACCACTACAAAGTGGACAGGGGATTGTCCCCAAGAATACTGAATCTGTATGCTTTTTGTGGCATATGGTATTTGCATAGCAGCTCTTTGCCCTGTCCTCTTTCCTGTACCTGTAACATAACCTGTACCAGCAGGTGTGAAAAAACTAGTTTGTTACTCAGTCACACCTCAACTATGGGTGGAGGGTCCCTCTGGAGAGAGCCCAAGTGGGAGCTTGCCACACGGATAAGGGATTTGCTGGTACATCAGTGTTGGGAGCCCCCAGCTGAGCCAGGTTTCAGCCTGATCCTAGAGGATGCTCCCAAAAGTGCTATGTAAGCCCCCACTCTCTGCACAGAGACAGAAGGAGGGGATGACCATGGCTCCTGAAGCTCATTGTGGGACTGCTTTGTTCACAGCGCTCCTCCTTGCCCAGCTCTGCCCTGCTCGCTCTTCCCGATGCCACAGATCCCCAGTTCAATCAGGGATGATGTATTCCAATGCCCTCCAACACATTCACCTGGCTGAGGGAAATGGTACCCCTCAGGGGAGCCAGAGGACTGACCGGCATCTCCCCAGGACTCACATGTGGAAACGAGGCAGGTCCACAAGGCTCAGCATAGGAGATGGATTCAGACTGGGCTTTGGGCCCCTCTTCTAGAAACACAGAGACTGAGACATGGGGAGGTACAGACCAACCCTCATGCACAGGAAATCAGGGAGCTATCAGTTAAAGCAGAGCAGTGTGCTAGTGTGGGCAGACCTGCTGAGATGCCTTCCCACCAGGCAGAGCAGGTCTTTGGGCAGGGGATGTGAAGCAGCAAAGCTGTGGTCTGCAGACCTGCCCTCAGCTGGGATATAGGCTTTCTCCTGTGGCCTAGAGGAGCTGGGGGAGCACTGGCCCATTTTCCTGGAGAGCTGGCTCCTGACTGCTGTGCACAAGACGTGTGAGAAGCTGCAGTAGACACGGGTTGTAGGAAGAGCCAGAATTAATTCCAGGGTCATCAGGTTTCCCTCAAAGATGTTGCACTTGCCTGGCTTCCCAGAATTTTACAAACCAGTGCCTCCCACTTGAGCCTTGCCGGGCTTTCCTGCAAAGCTAGTGTTTCCTACAGGAACCAGCATATCCCCATGTTCCCTGTCCTTCGCTCCCGCTGCAGCCAGTGGTCAGGTACCCTGGGCACAGAGCACATGGGACACTTGTATACTTGCAGACTGGTTTCATGGTACAGTCTAAACTGCCTGGGAACATTGTAAAGGGGTCCAGCATGCACTCCAACACAGAGAAATGCAAGGTGTCTTGATGCCTTGGCGGAAGAATTAATTATTGCTTACTTTGTAGTTGTTATTGTTGTCTCCACTGCACATCCAGCATTCCTCACCTTTTCTGTGGTGCCATTGCGTCTCTCTTGAGAAAGAGCACTGACCTGACAGAGGCACTGGACTTTGTGTGTGCCCCTGGAGCAATACTGCGTCCCTTGGGCTGTGCATGCATAGCTGGGGTAGTGCTGGACCCCTTGGACAGGGCATGTGAGCACCCAGCGCAGAATCTTGCTGGTGGCTGACCGTGGCTTACAGTGCAGGCACACATGTCCTCTCCTGGCTGAACTCTCTTTCCTCTTGCAGAACTGTAGCTCTCCCCTTGGGCAAGAGGTTGGGTGTGAGCAACAAGCTAAGGCCCAAAGTTCAGCCCAATGCCACGTTGGAAGGCTTCTACATTCTGCTGGGCAGGACCCCAAAGGAGGTGAGTTTCCCCTGTGTCACAGTGTCCCAAGAGCTCAGGCGAACAATATCTTCTCTCTGCCCAGATATCCCAGCCCAACCAAACCAGCCTCACAGACAAGGCAGTTACTGCTAACTACCCTTCCAGGGAAGAAGACACATAAGCAGATATTTCTGCATCTTCTGTGTTCAACAGCTACAATCCCAGCAATCCCTGACCTGCTGCATATGGAATATATATATGGTAGCATGAGAGCTGCTGGCTCTGGTAAGGAGGCAACCATCACCCCCTTTGGGTAGAGTCTATGGGTAAGGCTCCTTATTTTTAGCCAGGACTATAAAAGTCCTTCAGAATCATAGAATCATTTAGGTTGGAAGATCATAGAGTCCAACTGTAAATATAACACTGCCAAGACCACCACTAAACCATGTCCCTAACCATGGCTTTTAAATACCTCCAGGGATTGGTGACTCAACCAATTCCCTGGGCAACCTGGTCCAATGCTTGACAGCCCTTTTCAGTGACGAATTTTTTCCTAATATCCAGTCTAAACCTCCCCTGGCACAACTTGAGGCTGTTTCCTCTCATCCTGTCTCTTGTTACTCGGGAAAAGACACCGACATCTACCTTACCACAACCTCCTTTCAGGTAGTTGTAGAGAGCGATAAGGTCTCCCCTCAGCCTCCTTTTCTCCAGAATAAACTACCCCAGTTCCCTCAACTGCTCCTCATAAGACTTGTTCTCCAGACCCTTCACCAGTTTTGTTGCCCTTCTCTGGACATGCTCCAGCAACTCAATGTCTTGTCTCGTAGTCAGGGGCCCAAAACTGAACACAGTATTTCAGGTGTGGTCTCACCAGTACTCAGTACAGAGGCACAATCACTTCCCTACTCCTGCTGGCCATGAAGCCAGCCTCCTCTGATACAAGCCTGGCCTCCTCTAACACAAGCCAGGATGCTGTTGGCCTTCTTGGCCACCTGGGCACGCTGCTTGCTCATATTCAGCCAGCTGTTGACCAGCACCCCCAGGGCCTCTTCTGCTGGGCAGCCTTCCAGCCACTCTTCCCCAGGCCTGTAGCATTGCATGGGGTTGTTGTGACCCAGCACTTGGCCTTGTTGAACCTCACACAACTGACCTCAGCACATTGATCCAGCCTGTCCAGATCCCTCTGCAGAGCCCTTCTACCCTCAAGCAGTTCCTCCCAACTTGGTGTTGTCTGCAAACTTACTGCAAGTGCACTCAATCCCCTCATCCAGATCATTGATAAAGATACTAAACAGAACTGGCCTCAATACTGAGCCCTGGGGAACACCGTTTGTGACCGGCCACCAACTGGATTTAACTCCATTCACTGCAACTCTTTGGGCCTGGATCATGACTTGCACTGATGTATGGATTTTAAATTTTTTTTACTTAAATTTGTATGAAGCTTTGTCAGATTAATTAAAAAATGCTCATGAGCTCATCTTTACACTCATTTTAATCACCATTTATACATCTTAAGGCTAGGTAGTTTTATTTGGAATTCATGCATAAGACAAAGCATGTTGGAAATTATGCTTTTTAGCCTGTGAATGTGCAGTCACTCAAACAGCTGGATGTTTTTTCTGACAATACTGAGTGAACTATATGCTTGTTTCTTTATCATCACAAGCGAAACCTTTTTTTATCTTCAAGCTTGCTATCTGTAGCTGATAATTATCAGTCAAAATTGCATCAGAGGTGGAAAAAAAATACATATTTAGCCTTTTATAGCAAAGATATTGAATCCCATTGTGTACAGCTGGCAAAATTTAACCAGGGAGAGCCTATGCTTATTTCTGAACCTGCATTTAGATATGGCTGAATTGTAGTTTTAAAATGGCCAAAATTATTTAGTTCACAAACGCAAATAGAGCTGATGATACGATTTTTTCCCAGAGAAAGGTGTTTTTCAGGGAAATGTGGACCCGCAGAAGCAGCCTGCAGGAACACAGGTCTTCCACCCACACAGGGACAGACAGGAAGGCTAAGGCCTGCTTCCCTGCTCTGTTTTCTAGGGGGACCTGATTTCACTGGCCAAGCAAAGTGACCTACCGGTCAAAAAGGTGGAGACCTGGTTCCGGCACCGGCAGGCCCAGGACCGGCCCAGGCTGATGAAGAAGTTCTGTGAGGCCAGGTAGGTGGGCCAGCAGAGCCTTTTGGTGGTAGAGACCTCCAACAAGGTCTGCACACCATCACCATCCCCTGCCCTGTCCCTAGCCCCAAAACACAGTCCCAGAGGAGCCCACTGCCAGCTGTGGCTGTGAAAGGAGACTTTGTACCATGACGCTGAGTCCCACCACTGCACACACTGACGACAGAGCCACCAGTGCAGCGCTGCCAGCTTCATCCTTCCTTCCTTTCCACTTCTAACTTTAAAAAGTTAAAGTTGCCTCAAAAGAGGCCACTGGCCTTGATGCAGATCAGGTTTAAATCTCAGATGCTGGAGATTTTGAGCAGCAATGTCATTTGCAAAATGCATCAAACTTCTTTTCAAGATGATCTTGGTAAGAAATTAAAATTTTAAAATATTCTAGGCGTGGATCGTTGGGCACATAATAAATGCATGAAGTGTGCAGTGTTACTAGGCAATTTAGTTACTAGGCAATGCAAGCCATGAACAGAGGGAGGTAAAAACTGAAAAGCACCAGAAAGCACTGAAATCTTCATATAATTCTTTTTACTCAAGCTATTTGCTCACTCATATGAAATCTTTCTGCATATCTCAGTAATTCGTGGAGTCAGAATAGTGAGAGTCATCATCAAGTGTCTCGACCAAAAGAATCAGGTTATCTCTGGGTGGTGGGTTGACACTGGCTGGGTGCCGGGTGCCCACCAAAGCCGCTCTGTCACTCCCCACCGCAGCTGGACAGGGGAGAGAAAAACATAACAAGAAGCTTGTGGGTCAAGATAAGGACAGGGAGAGATCAGTCAGCAATTACCATCATGGGCAAAACAGACTCAACTTGGGGAAATTAGTTGAATTTATTGCCAATCAAAATCAGAGTAGGATAATGAAAAATAAAAACAAATCTTAAAACACATTCCACCCAACCTCTCCCTTCTTCCCAGGCTGAACTTCGCTCCCAATTTCTCTACCTCCTCCACCCTGAGGTGGCACAGGGGCTGTGGTCAGTTCATCACACATTGTCTCTGCTGCTCCTTCCTCCTCAGGGAGAGGACTCCTCACACTGTTCCCCTGCTCCAGCCTGGGGTCCCTCCCACAGCAGACAGCTCTCCACAAACTTCTCCAACGTGAATCCTCCTATGGGCTGCAGTTCTTTACGAGCTGCTCCAGCCTGGGTGCCCCCCATGGGTGCCGTCCTTCAGGAACAGGCTGCTCCAGCCTGGCCCCTGTGGGGTCCCAGGTCCTGCCAGCAAACCTGCTCCAGGCTCCTCTCTCTCCCCACGGGGCCACAGGCCCTGCCAGGAGCTGGCCCCAGCTCGGGCTGCCCACGGGGTCACAGCCTCTTTCGGGCATCCCCCTGCCCTGGCATGAGGCCCTCCCCGGGTGCGGGTGGAGATCTGCTCCCCCATGGAGCTCCATGGCCGCAGGGGCACAGCCGGCCTTGCCATGGGCTTCCCCAGGGGCTGCCGGGGACCCTCTGCTCCGGCGCCTGGAGCCCTCCTGCCCCTCCTTCTTCACTGACCTGGGTGTCTGCAGAGCTGTTTCTCACATAATCTCACTCCTCTCTCCGGCTGCAAACACTGTATGCCACGTTTTTTCCCCTTTGGAAATACGTTATCACAGAGGTGCTACCACCATTGCTGATGGCCTTGGCCAGTGGTGGGTCTGTGTCAGACACAGGGGAAGCTTCTAGCAACTTTCCACAGAAGTCCCCTTGCAACTCCCACCACTACCAAAACACAATACACTCTGGTTCTCACATTGAGGTTTAATGCTGTGTGTACACAAAGACCCCCATCAGGTATGAGATCTACTCTCCCTCCCTCTCTGAAAAATATTCAGTGCTTGAATTGAAGTCCTGTTATTATGCTTCTTAAAAAATACTCTCCTCCTGAAAGCTTGTTCAGTGCTCCACACTAGAGCATTTCTGAGGAAACTAGTAAAATCCCCAGTATTCCTGTGCCATCACTGGGAAAAATTACGTGCCTTCCACAGGCTATGGTATATAAGCATTTGCACAGGTGATCTACAAACACCCATGTAAGAAAGGAGACAGGTAGAGGCATTCTGGTAGTCATGCTGCAACCTGTTTAATGCTGATGGAGTATGCCAGGAATTTGGGCACAGTGTGGACCGCAGCAGTGCGTGGGTGGGCTGTGGATACCCTGTTGCCTTAACAGCACATGTGTGCATGTGTGAACAGAGCTGAGGCTCTGCAAACCTCGGTCCAAACAAGCATGTTGGGCTTTGCAGCATCCTGGGCATAGCCTGGGGAGCTATTCCAACTCTGGAGGAAGTCTTAATTCCTTGCTTTTTCTGTTTTAGCTGGAGATTTACATTCTATTTCACCTCATTCTTCTCTGAGCTGGCTCTTCTGTATGATGTAAGTATGTGAGCAGAGTGATGCTGTGGAGTGACACCTTTCTCAGTGTCCTATTCCTCAGTCATGGCAAATGAGGCCGGTGGTCCTGGGCCATTTCAAAGAGTCCATCCAAAGATCATGTATGGCCATGACTATGGATCCAAAGCCAGAGGAGGACAAATTCAAAAGCATGGAGCAGACCATCCCCAATCCTGATCCAGCAGAACAGTTCCTTTTTCCCCAGGTGGACCTGGCTAGGTGTCAGTGATGTTACCATGGTTTTCTCCTTGTCTTAGATCATTGTGTAGGTGATTCCTCACTGCTACCCACATAGAGTCCTTGCATCTCAGCCAAGAGCAGACCCTGTCCTGGCTGTGGCTTGCTCCCCATATCGAGACTGTCCGTGTGACATCCTGTGCATTTACTAAGGACAAATGCATTTTGCCAACCACTTTTTCCAAAGCTCAAAGGCAGATTGGGTTTAGCATGGGCACACTGACTTCTTGAATCACAGAATCATTAAGGTTGGAAAAGACCTTCAAGCTCATCAAGTACAACCGTTAACCCAACACCACCATGCCCCCAAGCACCACGTCCACACATTTTTTGGACACTTCCAGTGATGGTGACTCCACCACCTCCCTAGGCAGCCTGTTCCAATGCTTGACCAATCTCTCAGTGAATAAATTTTTCCTAATATCTAATCTAAACCTGCCCTGGTGCAACTTGAGGACATTTCCTCTCGTCCTAACGCTGGTTACCTGGGAGAAGATACCAATCTCCACCTCGCCACAACCCCCTTTCAGGTAGTTGTAGAGAGCGATAAGGTCTCCCCTCAGCCTCCTCGTCTCCAGACTAAACAACCCCAGTTCCCTCAGCCACTCCTCACCAGACTTGTGCTCCAGACCCCTCACCAGCTTCGATGCCCTTCCTTGGACATGCTCGAGCACCTCAGCGTTCTTCTTGTAGTGAGGGGCCCAAAACTGAACACAGGATTCAAGGTGCAGCCTCACCAGTGCTGAGTACAGGGGCATGATCACTTCCCTACTCCTGCTGGCCACGCTATTGCTGATACAGGCCAGTAATTGAAGTAATTCTTCACATGGTCATTACATGTTGTCATTACATGTCATCAAAAGGCTGTGGGTTCTTACTGCTGCCTTCTCTCTGCACAGAAGTCCTGGTTTTGGGACCACACCGTGTGCTGGCTAAGATTTCCACAACAGGTGAGCAGCAAGTACATGGAATCACAGGATGATATTGGAAGGGGGGCCAGGAGATCTTTTGTCCAACCTCCTGCTTGCAGCACTCAGCTGTGACACCAGACCAGGTTACCCAGGGCTTTTTCCAGCCTAGTTTTGAAAACCTTCAAGGATGGAGACAGCACAACCTCTCTGGGCAACCTATTCCACTGATTGACTGCCCTCGTGATGAAAAAGTTTCTCCTTACATCCACCTCTCTTGTTTCAACTTATGCCTGCTGTCTCTCATCCTCGCACCATGCACCATGGTAAACAGCTTGGCTCTGTCATCTTGACAAGCTCCTCGCAGATGCTCCATATGATAGCGGATGGAGAGTCTCTGCCCTGAACAGGCACCTCTTCTCAACAAGTTTCTCTGTAACACAAGCCTGGCTGGAAGTGGCTCCGTGTCTGTGGCCACAAAAGGGATCAGATGGTCAGGACATCCCTTGACCTCGCAAATCAGGGATGGAGATGAGATGTCTGACCCCCTGCAGAGGGGAGACCCTGCTCCTTCTGCTCAGTCCCTCTGCAGACTGGCCAGGGCTGGTCCTAGCTTTGGACCAGGCTTGACAGTGCATCAGCAAACACTTCAGTCACAGGGAACATAAAAATTTAGGCATAACCAAGCCCTGCTGTGCCAAACATGGGTTGAATGAAGGGGCTTTGCCCAGGAAGACCCTTCACCTCTGCTATCCCCCAGGGCTAGGCAAGGGTGTCATGCTGCCTATCGCTTGTCTCACAGCCTCTCCTGCCCACATTGGGCTGGTTCTACCTGCTGGAGCTCTCCTTCTACTGCTCACTGGTGGCTACCCTGCCCTTCGATGTGAAGAGGAAGGTGAGTGACAGCAGCACAACTGCAACCCACTGGCTTGGCCCCCACCATGAGGCTCTTCCTTCCCGCTGTCAGCTCCCCAGGGGTACAAAGGACAAGGCATACATGCTGCTGCGAAGACCTCTGAGCACATGAGCTCCCTGAACCTCTCATAGCCCACCATTGCACCTTGTGCTGGGTCCCGCTCATGTGAAGTGTGGCCTTCCTGCCTGCTAGGCTGGGGAAGTGCCGGAGGCTGACATGGGGTCCCCATGCCTGGCCAAGGGACAGTTGCTGGGTGGACATGGCATCATGCCCCTTTCCAGCTCTGGTCTCAGGTGCTGCCTGAACCAGAGGGCTGTGTCCTCCTGATGGGAAGGAGCTGGGCTGTTGCAATGAGGGTCCTGTAGATGCATGTGGGGCTTTTGCAGTGTGGGATGAGGTGACCTCCTCGGACCCACAGGCCCAGCATCCACTGTTGCCCTCACCTCATTCTGCCATTGAAACTGCACAGAGCTGTGCAGTTCAAGTTCAAGAGCTTGTTCACATGCAAAAGCTGAGGTTCAACCTCAGCTTCATTTGATTTGATTGTTTAATTTGATGATCACATCTCTCTTCAGAGACTTCATGCTTTTTCCCAGAGATGGGCTCTGCCCAGCTCTCACAAAGCATGCCCCGGTTCCTAGAGAAACTCTGTATTAAAATTACCAACACTGCAATAGTCTTTGTAGACAGGTTGGTTATTGGACACCTGCAATGCTTCCCAGAAGAAGCAGGATCCCACTGCCTGGCAGTGAGCCTCCCTGGGCCAGAGCCAGAGCTTCCCTTCCCAATCCCTCCACAGAACACTCGGGAAGCATCTTCTCGTATCCCAAAGTATTGCTATTTTGCACGTACAGATTTGTCTATGCAAGCATGAACCACCCAGCAAGGTCCTCTCTTTACCTGAGGCCTGTGAGAAGGCATATTCACCACCTGCAGTATCTCTAGCCCATCTCCATCAGTCTCTCTCCATGGGCAGCACAGGGAGGTTGAAGAGCTGCCTCCATTATCGCTAGTGGATAGGACCTGCCCCAGGCCAAGGGCAATCTACTGTCATTACAAAAAGCTCTTCAATACATAGTGGAGGTGTCTGGGAGGAAAATATGGGGTGTTAAGAAAGGAACTTACAAAGGGCAGATTGATTACAGGAAAATTTATAAAATCTGTCTTCTAGCATATGTGTACCTCGCTGGTATTTATCTGGGTTTCCATAAACTGGGCATAAAGATGCTTATTCTTTTGAGGATTGTGCAGGACCTCAGAGAGCTGTAGCATGGTAGGGAGCACTGATGCTTTGTGGACGTGTTTGACATGTCCTAGTGATGCAGCAGCATCCAGGAACAGATGCTGCCAGGTGAAGGTAGGACTGACACACAGTCTCTCTTCTCATGCCAGGACTTTAAGGAACAGATCATCCACCACATCGCCACCATCACTCTGATCTCTGTCTCCTATTGTGCCAATCTTATACGGTTTGGGATGATAGTCATGCTAGTCCATGATGTCTCCGATTATATTTTAGAGGTGAGTGACTCTCACCCAGAAATGCCAATTTCTGCTCATGTCTGTGGGTACCACTGGGAACTGTGTGCCTTACTACACCTGATGCATGTGGATGCGGTGTACTATATGTATACTATAGTGCCAGTGCCATTTAGGAAGTGTCAGATCTACTGCTCTTGGGGAAAAGTAAGTGAGTGCACAGGGACTGGGACACATCCCCACAAGCCTGGTAACCCTTGCAGGACATGGGAAGTCCCTCAGCCCCCTAGAACATACGGCAATTTGTCTCTCTACAGCTTGCCAAGATGCTCCATTACATGAAATGGAAGTGGGTCTGTGAAGCAGTCTTTATTGTTTTCGCTGTGGTTTTCATCATCTCCCGGCTTGTCATTTTCCCATTAATGTGAGTTACATTTTAATGTTCTCTGAACATGGGTGTTATGCCCTATTTGAGTTCCTGAAGAGAAAACCCTCCATGCTGAGGGGAGGAAAGGCAGGGAACAGGACACTACAGGTAAGCTCAAAGATTAATCCAACTGGAACTGAGGAAGCCAAGAAAAAACCCCAGAGTTTTAACTATATTAATTAATCTAGAGTCACAGCCTCTGCCCCTCCCTTCCCGTGCCCTCACAGTCTCTCCTAGGCAGGGACTGTCTCTCACCTGGGGCTGTGTCTCGTGCTGTGATGAGATGCTTACATGCAGCCACTTCTCATGAGCTACTGTGGCACTGAGAATGTTTTAGGACTGTCTTTCTCCATCCTCCTAAAGCCATCCCCACCACAGTCTGAGGGTAATCCTTTTTCTCCTCTACTCCTGCTCAAGACCTGGTGTGACTCTTCCAGTATATAGGAAGTGGCCTCCTTCTGTTGCAAACACTGGTTCCTACAAGAGAAAGAAGGTACAAACTGGTTAGAATTACTTAGAAGAATAAGAAAGGCCTGCTTAAAGTTCTATTAAGATAAAATTAATATAGAAACAATGTCATAGCAATTTAAGGTGACCCACCTTTATTTGAAATAAAACAAGAAAATCATGAGTACATGCTAAGGATTCAGGAAGCAGGATACTCGATGTGCTGGGAGGGTACCAGCAACGATACCTCCAGAAGCCCCACACAGGCATCAGTCTTGGAGAATGGCTTTTGCCTACACACACCTGACCACACTCCCAGCCTTTAACTATGCTGAAATTGTTCCCCTTTCTTTACCACTGCCAAATCACCTGGAAAAGCTGATCCCAGTTAACTTCCCAGAAACTCATTCCACAACACTTTCTAAGACACTAGTCTAAGGTTTCCATTTTCCTTCAAAACCAAACAAACCTTTCATCTATTACACCCAGAAGAATTTTTAAAATGGGACATGTTATACACATGTAAGCACAAGTCTGCATTGCTGTCCTCTGTTCCTGTCCTGGCTCCACACCAGCACTGAAGATGCTGAGTTTTGAATTTTGGTCCTGCTGCCATTTAGTTTGGATACCTGTGAGACTGACTTTGCATAACAAGTCCCAGATTCTGGTGGTGAAATGGCTCCCATAGAGAAAAAAAGCTGAGAAAGAAACTAGAACAACCATTACTTCAGTTGTCTCCACTGCAAAAAGCCAGGCCCAAATATCTCAACCTGCTGTATCATAAGCACAAAGAAGATAACGGATGTCCCAGGTCAGACCAAGGGTCCATCTAGATCAGCACCTGCCTGCATCAGCAGCAAGCAGCAGGTGTCTAGGAAGGCAAGAGCAGAGCAAATACATACTATGTCCAACAATGTTTCCCAGCTTCCAATATGTCTTAGATAACTTATGGAGGAAGACACATACTAGCGTTCATCATTTCTCTCCTGCAATGAACTGCTCTCTGTTCTGTCTGCTCTCCGTTTCCAAACCAGTGCTTTCCACCTTTCTGTCCCCATCACTGATGGTACAGATTTTCTGTGACTTCTGCCAGAAATAATGCCCTGCCCATCTGCTCATCTCTTCCCTAACTTTGATTAAAAAATTAATTTATAATCTTTTTATTTAAGTGCCAGTGGCCAGGTCCCCTTATGGTTTAATTTTTGTCCATTGCTCCTCTCCAGACTTATTTTAGGAGAAATGCTGCCAGTTCCTGCTTCTTCTGGGAAGCATTGCAGGTTTCTGATAACTGACCTGTCTGCTAAGACTATTGCATTGTTGGTGATTTTAATACAGATTTTCTGCAGGTCCTCTGGGACCTGGGACATGCTTTGCAAGAGCTGGGCAGAGTGTGAAGCCTGATAGTGCAGTCCTAGTATAGCTCAGCTCTGCCCTGGGAACACACGAGCCAAGCAGTTGCCCAGAAAGACACTTGACCCTTGTAAGTGGGAAGGTACTTGGCCTGCTTTAGTCTGGCATCTACTGATTTGTCTCTCCCTCTCTCTTTCCCAACAGCACATACTATTACTTTGTGACAAAATTTCCATTATTCCTCGTAAGCTGTCTGATAAACACTTTCCTGATGATCCTGCAGTTGTTACATATTTTCTGGTCCTATCTAATCATCCAGATGGTCGTCAGTGTCATCCTCCATGGTGCGGTATGAAAAATCTTTGTCTCCTTGGTGCCACCACTACTCATGAGACCATGACATCCAGGGTGACTCCTGCGTGTCTGCAGGGAAGGGATGAGAGAAATGGGACTGTACAACAAACAGCCCCAGAGCTTCTGAAATCACGTGTTGGGAGTTGTGTAGATACTTTTGCTCACGGAGATCAGAGCAGCAGCTCACTTGTAGTTTGCAGCTGTGTCCTAGTGACATGGGAGCCATCCTTTCTCCTCACTGCCCAACAGCTTCTCAGTATGTGGTTTGGGAGAATATGAACCTGTTGGTATGTCCAAAATAGAGTAAGAAAGAAGCAGTCAGGTAAGCCTGGTAGATAGCATGCTGTGTATTTGCACCTCTGAATTTTGGGTGCATTCCACAAGCTTTAAAGCATGCCAGAGTTTGTATAGGGATCATTGGAAGAAACCTTGTCAGCAGAGATGCCAGTTCACTGGCTTGCCTTGCTAAGGTAAGCAGATGGCATCGTGGTAGCCCCCGAGTAGATTTGGAAAGGCCTTGGGGATCTGTGGCCAGAAAAAATCCCACCACAGTGTTGGTGTTATGCCTTCAGCTTATCTTGAACTACCCCTTCATTGAAGCTAAATTAAGAGGAAAAAAAGTTTTCTAGAGGAAATGATGGAGCATACTCTCAAGTTTGTAGATGATTTCTGGTGTGTTTTAACCCCAGCCAGCAACTAAGCACCACACAACCGCTTGCTCACTCCCCCTTGGTGGGATGGAGGAGAGAATCAGAAAAGTAAAAGTCAGAAAACTTGTGGGTTGAGATAAAGACAGTTTAATAGGTAAAGCAAAAGCTGTACACCCAAGCAAAGCAAAACAAGGAATTCATTCACTACTTCCCATCAGCAGGCAGTCTTCAGCCATATCCAGGAAAGCAGGGCTCCATCATGTGTAACCGTTACTTGGGAAGACAAATGCCATCACTCCGAATGTCCCTCCTTCCTTCTTCTTCCCCCAGCTTTATATACTGAGTATGATGTTACATGGTATGGAATATCCCTTTGTTAAGTTGGGGTCAGCTGTACCAGCTGTGTCCCTTCCCAAATTCTTGTGCAACCCCAGCCTACTCGCTGGTGAGACAGTGTGAGAAGCAGAAAAGTGCTCAGCAATAACAAAAACATCTCTGTATTATCAACACTGTTTTCAGCACAAATCCAAAAACAGCCCCACACTAGCTACCATGAAGAAAATTAACTTTATCCCAGCCAAAACTAGTGCAATTGCAAAATGAGGAAATCAGTCAATATGCTCACTGGACAAGTATGTGTTTACTTTCGAAAGTAATAAACTGCACGGGAAAATATGCAGAATAACTATATGGAGAACAAATACCAACTTATTTTTAGAAGGCCACATTAGAAGAACATTATTAGGGCAACAAAAAAAAGCATTCAAAAGTTAGGTGAAACCATAACAAAGTCAACCTCTGGCAGTTTAAGTCAACCTCTCAGTGCAGGGACAATTGGAACATTGGCTCTAAGGACATGATCATGCCTGTGATTTTTATTTTAGCTATCAGGTTAACGCACCAGTGCTGTGAATAAAAACAGGACTAATCCCCTCTAATACATACCATTACATAGGTTTTGCAGCTCATTTAAATTGTCTGTCTTTCCTACAGAAAAGAAAAGATGCCAGAAGTGACACTGAGGAAAGTGACAAGAGTGAAGCAGAGGATCTGCCAAAGAATGAAGAGTAACACAGGTCTCGCTGCAAAACACCAAGAGCTGGGCAGACTCTTAAAAGTGGCTAGGCTGAATAGGACCTGGGGGGAGAGGCCGAACAGGCTCACACATGGCTTCACAGCAGTCTACCTGAGGCATCATCCAATGTGTAGATGGAAGTGCATTTCATCGTAGCATTTACAGGCAGTTAAGTCACTTCAGGGAGAGGTTTTCTTCACTTCTCCTGTTGGGACCATTATTATTACTCTATGATCATTTATCCAGGGGAAAAAAAGGCCTACCAGCCAAAGTCTCACTGTAAAGAGGAGAAGAGAGGCTGAACAAGCTACTGAAGTTATGACACTTAACTGTGGTTACCTCAAAACCTTCCCAAAGGTTCATGAGATAATAAGTTACAACTGCTTTAGATTTAGGTTTTAGAAGATTTAACTGACTTGCAATTTCAGAAGACACTAACAGCTACTGCCAGCCACCTCATGAAAGGACTTGCATGTGAAAGACACTAGCTTAAGTGGTAAATAAGTTTTCAGTTGTATAGTATAAAATGGTCAGGCTTTGGGGAAAGATAAACCATCTCTGCAAGTAAGACCTGGACGACTGATAACAAGCTGTGTTTGCTATGTGAATTATACAAAACAGCTCATGTGTCTAAAAGATTTTCCTAACTGAATGTCTACTCGGGGAGAATGCTCCTAAAATTGAAAGCAACTGAAACTCTTCCAAATGCACACTTTTCCACCAGAAATCCTAATTTAGTCTAAATGGAAACTTTCCACAGGGATGTATTCATTTTGTTGCGGTTTCATTCTCAAAAATGTAAAATAAGAGTGTTACAATACTAACATTTTAATGGGATAGTTTAGGTGTTGGATGACTTTTCACCTTGTAATATATTGTACCTGATGTAATTTTCAGAATCTATAGTAGAAAAATTTAAAGTCAACATAAAAATTAATTACACCTAAATCAAAGAGTCTGTTTTACCTAGATTTTGCATGATGTAGAAGTTTCTTAGAGTATCAGATCTTATGTCAGTAGAAAAAACTTCTTTGAAACCTGCTGGAGGTCTGGCATCACTGCTAACTCGAAGGCTCAGAAAATGCAGAGGACAGATAAATCTACATATATATGTCCGTAAACAATATACAGCAATCTGCAAACACTGTCGTTAAAATGTTTTCTACTCAGGCTTTGAGTATGCTTCCAAGGAGTCTGACACATTTTACACAAATACTATGGAAAAGTCTTTCTGAGAGATGCAAAGAGGTGGAGAATGAAGGATAGTGTAACTGGAACACACTGCTGTGAAGAACCATGGTCCATCTCTCACACCTGACCCAAGGCAAAATATAAATAAAGTCAGGAAAGATGTGCAAGAGAAAGGCAGAAGGAACTGAACCAACATTCCCTTGAAGGATTTTGACATTCAGAGCTGCAGGAATGCTGAAAGGCAGCCAGCCACCTATGGCTGGGTAGGACACCATCCTTGAGAAGGATGTCACCCAAACCCGATTAGCTGTACTTTGCTAGGAATGCAAGACCCTTCATCAGGATACCTGGTGTAAGGATTTGCCCAGGAATTATTTCACCCTGTCCTTCAAGGATGTTCCTTTCTTTTAAAGCCCCAAATGATACATGAGAATCTCAGCTTTTTTAAAAGATTTATATAGCCTCCAGGGCACAAGAGTACAACTGGTCATCAGACTCAAAGAACAGGCCCAGCTTTTCATTACTGCCAGCCTCATCATGGGGGAAGCACCAACCCTGCTCTCAGCTCATGGAGCTGGCAATACCACAGCCTGGCTGGAGGCAGACAGATAGACTAGAGCCAAGGAGTTGGAAGCCAGCCTGGATTGAGAGGGCTCCACATTTGCAGGCCTGGATAGAGTAGCACCTGCCATCCTGACATAGTTCTCACAGTGGTAGGGTTGCTTTTAACCAACACCTCTCGGTTTTTAAGGCCTCTCCTGCTCTCCACAGATGATAATCATTCAGCTTGGGAACTCTCTTAAGTACATTTTCCTTTCAATGTTGCTGCATCACATCAAGGAACAGACTCTGCTAACACAGATGACAGCAACACTTGTAGTGCAACCTCCCAGGCCAGTGCTGTTGTGCTCCCCTTCTCATCCAGTCAAGCAGACTTGTGCAGCAGCCATTCTCTCAGCTGCTCCATCCTTGGAAGGCCTGAGCACCATTGGCAATCTATCCCCTACTGCTGTGCTAAGTCCACAGTCCTGCCCATCAAACCCTCTTCCTCATACACACTCTTTAATTAAGGCCACGTGCAGGTCCCTGCTCCTTGCACCCTCATTTCAGTACTTTGTGATGGGGATTTTTATTCTGGGTCTATACAGCAATGAACCCAAAGGGGACTAAGGAAACTGAAGCAAGCCCTTTAAGTGCCCCAGTTTGCAAATGTTTATCATCACATACCTGAATCCATAAATCCAGAATAGCCTCCCTCCTTCTGTGGTGCTCTCCAGCCTGGAATAAAGGTAATTTTAGCCATCATTACATAACCTGGGAAACTTACTTAAGGCTAAAATAATACTGATACTGGATATGGCTTGACTGCAGTGGTGGTTTGGATTTGTGGTTGGTTTTTTTTTTTCCCCCCTGCTCTGTCCTACAGCACTAAGAGCTCATACATCCTGCTGAAGATTCCCTTGCCACACTTTTATTATTTTACTTCTACAGTATTTTCTAACACTGATGCAATGACTTTCCTGTCTCTCATAGCTGTTGAAAGGACAGAGCACCACAGATCACAGCAGCCCTTTATTTAATGCCTTTTATGATGGAGTGACCACATCAGTGGACAAGGGAAGAGCTACCAATGTCATCTATCTGGACTTCTCTAAGGCCTTTGACACAATCTCCCACATCCTTCTCTCTAAACTGGAGAGATACGGATTTGATGGGTGGACTGTTTAGTGGATGAGGAATTGGTTGGATGGTTGCATCCAGAGGGTAGTGGTCAAATGGCTCAATGTTCATATGGAAACTGGTGACGAGCAGTGTCCCTCAGGGGTCCATATCAGGACCAGTACTCTTTAGTATCTTCATCAATGACATAGACAGTGGGACGAGTACACCCTCTGCAAGTTTGCAGGTAACACCAAGCTGAGTGGTGCAGTTGACATGCCTGAGGGGTGGTGTTCCATCCAGAGGGACCTGGACAAGCTCAAGGAATGGGCCCCTATGTACCTCATGAGATTCAATAAGGCCACAAACAGGGTCTTGCACCTGGGCTGGAGCAACCCCCGGTATCAGTACAGACTGGGGGATGAAGGGATGGAGAGCAGCCCTGCCGAGAAGGACTTCAGGGACCTGGTGGATGAAAAGCTGGACATGAGCTGGCAACGTGTGTTCGCAGCCCAGAAGGCCAACCATATCCTGGGCTGCATCCAAAGCAGCGTGGCCAGCAGGTCAAGGGAGGTGATTCTGCCCCACTACTCCACTCTGGCAAGACCCCCCCTGCAGTGCTGCGTCCAGCTCTGAAGCCCCCAGCACAGGAAAGACATGCAGCACCAGAGGAGGCCACAAAAATGATGAGAGGTATGGAATAGCTCTGCTGTGAGGACAGGCTGAGAGAGTTGTGGTTGTTCAGCCTGGAGAAGAGAAGGCTCCAGGGAGACGTTATTGTAGCCTGCCAGGACTTAAAGAGGGCCTATAAGAAAGATAGGGACAGACTTTTTAGGAGCACCTGTAGTGACAGGACAAGGGGTAACAGTTTTAAACTACAAGAGGGGAGATTCAGACTAGATATAAGGAAGAAATTTTTCACAGTGAGGGTGGTGAGACACCGGCACAGGTTGCCCAGAGATGTGGCAGATGCCCCATCCCTGGAAACATTCAAGGTCAGGTTGGATGGGACTCTGAGCAACCTGATCTAGTTGAAGATGTCCCTGCTCCTTGCAGAGGGGTTAGACTAGATGACCTTTAAAGGTCTCTTCCAACCCAAAGAGTCTATGATTCTCTGTACCATGACAACACCAGCCACTACTTCCAATAACGACCCTGCAACCTTTGTGTAGGCACAACAGTTTCATTGGCTTTTGCTTCAAGTTCATTTGCCAGACAAAGTTACAAAGGAACAGATCTATTTTCAAAATTAAAAAATTTCACAGACCAAACTTGACGCAATCTAACGCCCATCAGCTGTAAAGCACATGGCTTTTTCTTTTTGGTTTCGCTGGATCTGGCATTGCTCATGCCCATGTATCAAATCTTCGCACAGAGACACACCCACGAATAGGAAGGGGGCAAGGGAGTTTGTTATCTATGACCTGGCATGTATCAATGTAGGGATCAAAGAGGACTACGACAGGGAGGGTAGTGTTCCCCTTCCTCTGTCCAAGGAGATAAATTCGTCCATTCACAGTGCTACATCCCATGAAGAACTTCTGGGTCAAACATTCCTCATCCACCTGGGTCCATTCATCTGTTTCCACATCAAATCGAAAAGCTCCCCCTCCTATGGTGTACAGAGCACCATTGAGTGCTGTGATGCAGAGGTCATACCTGGGAGGGAAGAAACCTTTGATCAGAATCAATAGAAAGATCTAGCCCCTGAAATATTCAGTGCGACTTCAGTCCTCCTATGAAGAGTCCCGTTTAAACAGAAAAATCACAGAAGTGTCCGTGGGACAGGACTTTCTCCAGTCCAACCTCTTCTTAGAACAGGACCAACACTAGAAATCTTTCTGCTCCTGCCAGGTCCCAGAATATTATTTCTTACCTTGGAAGTGGCGAGAATGAGATGACATCCCAGCTGTCCGTCTCGGTGTTCAGCCTTTGCACTCCATCGTATACATGTCCATTTTCATCCAGGCCACAGACCACATAGATCCTTGTTCCCACACTGACCGCATCTCCTCTCTCCACAGGTTGAGCCATAGGACTCATGCTTTCCCATTCTGACTCCACCAAAGCCATGCGCTCCACTGCTGGGATTATCCCCTCATCTGTGTTCCCTCCAAGTACGTACAGGTAGAGTCCTGCTCCTACTGCACAATGGCTATTGCGGGACTTCTTCATGGCAGGCCCTTCCAGCCAGCTGTTTTCCAAGCAATTGTAGATAAGCACCCAGTCCACACTATACCACACAAACTCATCACGGAAATATCCTCCTGTCACAAAAATGAAGCTCCCTGGAAAGACAGCAGAGAAAAGTATCCATTACACAAAGGCTAAAAATGGCTCCTGAGAACTAGAGTTCTCATTTCTCCCTGGGCTGTACTGATGCAGGGGAAGATGAGCAGAGAAAATTACTGTTCTTTGTATCAATTTGCAGTACTTGATTCCTCATCTGCACAAATATACTGGGCCTACAGGATGCAGTAAGTCACAGAATCACAGAATCATTAGGTTGGAAAGACCTTTAAGATCATCAAGACCAACCATCAACCCAACACCACCATACCCACTAAACCATATCCTGAAGTGCCACATCCACACAAGTCCTTCCAAGTCTGCTCACACTCTTGAAGAGAATCATGGAAACACTGGTTGGAAAGAACCTCTGGGAATCTCATGTCCAAACTCCCACTTGAAATGGGACTATTACCAACACTAAATAAGGGAAGCCTTATTTATCTTATAAATATATCTTATAAATATATCTTATTTCAAGATATTGAGCTATCTTGAAAGTCTCCAAGCATGAAGATTTCACAACATCCATGGGTAAATTTAACTTAACGGCAGCTATAAATCAGAATTCACCATCTGTCAAAACCACCATGAAAGAGAAGGCCAAAAACTTACGCTGCTTAAAGTGAAGTTATTAGACTCAATCCAGATAAAGCTAATGTATGGAGTACAATAGTTTCTGCTGTATGAAAACAAATATTCAGCCTTGTCTAACATTCTCCCAGGACTAAAGAAAACAAAAGCATTCTTTAAACGAATATGAACAGGTTTTACGAACACTAAACAATGCAGTTTTACAGGAGAAGCAGCTGAACTCCCTGCATTTGGATCTCTAAGCCTCAACTTCTGTTTGCATTTGCTTAGTCCCACTTCTTGGTAAGTTACCTACTGCTGCCACTGCGTACTGGGTGAGGTTCCTGCGCTGCAGTGGAGAACAAGACCGCCAGATCCCTGTTTTAGGTTGAAAGAGAAATAATTCTTGCTGTTCCTTGTCATGCTTTCCTCCCAGGACATATAAGGTGTCATAGCTCCGACTAGCATAAGGACACAGTTCTGTATTTTGCCAGCTTGGTGGAGGACAGCTGTCTAACTTCTTTATTAATCTGGAAAAGGTATCTGTCTCTCCAGGGCGCTTGCTGCGTTTCACCAAGATATCAAGGAAGGACAAACTCAGAAAAGTGACCCTGACTTTGCCCACCAAATCCAGAAAGTCTTCCTCTCTCGTTGCTGGGTCCTCCATTATCCACCTCATAATACTGTCAAAAACCACATCTTCTCGCGAAACAAAGAGGTCATCACTTTTGAGGAGCTGCATCAGCATTTCTTTGGGTAGTGCCTTAAATTCTTCTTGGCACATCACATCCCCCCAGTGAGTAAGAGCCACATTCATAGCAGACGCATACAGCTCTATAAAGGCAAACTGCTGCGAGTAGGTCATCAGGCCCAGGCAGTTGGAAACATGCAGCTCTCTCTCCAGAAATTTCTCACATAACAGTTTCACCCTGTCAAACTGAAAAAAATCAGCTGTTTCCAGTAAGCTGGTCACATTCTCTTGACCTATAAGCACTTGGGATGTGCAAGTGAACTCAAGTAGTGCCTGAAAAGGTGCTGCATCAATCCCTCTGATCACTATGTGGTGTTCAGAGCTCTCTCTTGCCCCCCCAAAAAACATGGCTTCAAAATAACGACTGTGTACTGAAAGTACCCTACGGCTGACCTGAAACAGTCTCTCTCCAACCTCAAGAATTGTGTCTGCAATCATTCCTGTTTGAGGTCCCAGGTCCTCTGGTTCTTGTGCAGGCTCCATGCTTGTTGACTGCCAGGCAGTTAAAATTAACTCAGTCCTTATGCAGCCTTTACTCATGTGAGGTATCTGGAAACATTATCCTGGAGAAACACAAGATAAGCCAATCTTGTCCTAAAAATAGAATATATTTTTTACCCTCCTGCTTTGCTCTTCAGTTTTTCCTGCTGCTTCAGAGCAGCAATAGCAGGAGAGCTGTTTAACAAAAAAAAAAAAATGCAGATTTAGTTGGCATCTACCTTTGCCAGGTAAGACCACAGCAAATTAGGGGAGCTGTTAGCCAAGAGCCTGGACTATGAGGAAAGAGGAAAAACAACCAAAACCCTCCTAAGCACTGATTAAATATCGAGAAATTCTAGAAGAACATTGAACCCATTTGGAAAAAAGTACCCATTACAATCCTTTTCAGTTCTGCACATCAAAAACATAGGAAAGCACAAGACTACCTGGTAAAAAACATCGATTTCCCCAAAGCCACATCCTTCATCAGTTCAAGTTTAATATCAAATTCCAGGTTGCTTGCAGTATTTAGTACATACTTAACTTTATACTTTAGTAAGAGATAGACGGAAGGAATGAGCCCCCATTCAAACCCAGATGGCTGTCACATTCTGCCATCCTCAATATCAATGCACTAATTAACTATCGTACAACCAACAGCTCACTGATTCCACACAGTGAATTTGTCTAAGGTGTTCAGACCAAGCTATTAAGTGGACATATTTGCATAGTGACCTTGATCTAGTGCCCCTTATCCCAAAGGGCCCATCCCAGCAAGACTCAGTCCCATTTCTCAGTAGAGTTCAAGAAGCAGAATAGTGCTGTCTGTATCAAGAGCACCTTTTTTTCCCCTGGAGGTTCCCTCCTGCATTTCTGGAAGAGGCTTCTGCAAAACTGCTGTGATAAATGGTTTTATAAAGAGTCACTTTTAAGAATTAACCTAATAGAAAAGCACACACACATTTAAAATTCAGTTACCATTTTCATATTCTTATTTTCAGGTATTTGACTCCCAAATATAACCCAGAAGTCTGCACTGCATAAAAGGACAGCCAAGTATCTGGCAATGAAGATTGAGCAACCTATTAACGGAGCAGGAAATGCTGTAAACATGCCCCTCTCCAGAGTTTATGCACTTGACACATGACTTCAGGCAGATCTCTCTGTACCCTCTACATCTAGAGTCTAGAATCACTCAAGAGCTTCAACAGGTCTGTCTCCAATGCTACACTCAGAAAACGAGAGTGCAGAGATGGTGCAGCATGTTATTTGGTACCAACAACCAGCAATCTCACCTTCACCTAAGGGACAGTTCAAGACTCTACTCAGGCTGATGACAAGCATGTTCTGCTCCAAACACTCTCAATAAGGAGGCTCTTTTGAATTGCGCAATTGCAAGAAGAACAAGATTTCTAGTGTTAGAAAAAAATTATGTTGGAAGGAAGATGACCCTACACACAGCTCTGTGAAACACTCAAAGAATGAACCCCTAGGAGATTAAAATCCAAAAGCACTCAAGTTTACACAGGCAATATGCCACATAATACAACTGGTCCCCAGTTTTATAGCCTCCTGGAAGAGTTAGATACATTGAACTGGAATTTATTTACTTCAAATTCCCATCCATTTCAGAGATGACCCAGGAAAGGCTATGACTGAGAATACAGTGCTGCTGTCAAAATGAACAGCTAATACAACCTGTCCTCAGCATGTTTTCTTGACAACCTCTGGGAATAAGACTGCTGCTGCCACCAAAACAATTTACTCTGCCACAGCCTCCTCTAAAGGGCCCTCAAGAAAAGCAGGTGGCAGAAGCAGGTTACATACAGCTTACAGGCACATATTCTCTACTAGACAGTCTTTAAAATGCCTAACGGAAATGTAACAGAAACGCGTAAGTCCTCAGAAAAGGGAACAGATGCTCTCAGTCATTTCTCATCGATTTCCTATCTTAGAGTGAAGCATGGCTTCTGATCTGGTCCCTCCTGATTTTGCTGTGTTTACACACCTCCTGAACAAATTTCGTTTAGATTCACAGCTGTGGAGAACTGGAAGGTCAGCTGTAGATCACTTTCCCAGACTAAAAACCAGACATTCAAGAACAGATTAATTTGTATTTATTCACTCAAAACTCTTTAAATCTTGCTATTTCTGCAGTAGAAAAGAAATAAAATGGTTACTTACAAATCAAGTTATAACAAGCAAAATCACAAGTAGATAGCTACAATAGAAAAATATGCAGTATTTAAAGACACTGCCTACAACTGAACATTAGGATCTTAAATATTCTTCCCCTAAAATTCCAAGTATCAAATAGATACTTCCATAAGGTGAACCTTATGGTCACTCAGCCAAAAATCATCCTAGAAGTTAGTCCAGTCCTTCTGTAGAAATTTTGGAGCCTTCCGATACACATATCGCAGCCCACAAGATCTGGAACGAGTGCTAGAAAAGATCTTACCTTCATAGCTTGTACAAGTGATGACAAGGTACTATACAAGGAAAGTAATTTTCCTGCATGCATTGGAGCAAGCGGGCAAAAGAGACTGAACTAAACATCAGGAAGACTACAACACAATGCTTCCCAGGCGAGTACTGACATCTAACAGGAAGAAAAACATGTTCTAATGTATTTAGTCTTTAGATTAATTTAGATTAAATACATTTTTAATGTATTCAAAAAAGTAAATAATATAACGAATAATCAGTACATTTTTTACTAATGTTGTTTCAAAACTCACAAGATCAAGAGGGTCTCAGACAATTCCATGACAATATATTCTCTCCTATCAGCTCTAAACAATGTAGTTACACATTTATTTGGGGGGTGGGAGGGTTCAGAACTTAATTCTTACACACCATGCCCCATCGTCTCATCATTTATGGAAAGCCACAAAAATAACAGTTGACTGTTCTTTCACGCTAACAAATACACATTCAAACTCCTCCCGCAAAACAGGAAGCTTCTCACACAATGATAGTTTTCTCTGATGTCTTGGATCCCTGAAGTCTTCAGAGACAATCCAAAGAAAGCATTAGCCATCTTGCTGCTGAATGAAAGGGTTTGGAATAGCTTCCATTCCATCCTGTGGACAAATAAGAACCACAGAAGTCCCTCTGCAGACCACAAGTCCCAGCTGACGTGTGTCTTCCGTTAATTTGTATTGATCATCTGGATCTGAAAAGCAGAGATCCACAGTTACAATGCCAACATAAGGAAAAGAAACCAAATACCATCAACTTCAAAAGGCACAGACACATGGGTTTTTTCCAGGTATCTCTGCATTGTTTTACTGACCTAAAACTTTTATGGACTATGAAAGTGATACAGCAGTAATATGTGATGTCTCCAAGACATTACTGATTTACTAATTTTTCAAAGTAGCACATGCCACAGTGAGCAATACAAACTTTGCCTCTGTATGCAAAGCAGAACACATATCTTAAAGAATTCAAAGGCCCCTTCTTTCATCTAACGAATAGCATACAAGTGATTAAAAAAGCTCCTGATCCAGTTTCAAATGCCACTATAGATAAACATTTTGGGATCAATGCAGATCAGAAAAAGACCCTGACTTCAGAATGCACTAAGTACAGAATGCATTGATCCATTCCCAGACCAAGCCAACCAACACCATGGATGGGGACAGACAGGCAAACACTTAACACAGCAATAGCTAATTCTACCCTCCTTAAGATGTCAATATATTTGATAAAATACACTACACTCATCTTTTAGGACTCCCTTCTAAGAGCAAAGTTAAAGCATCAGGTGCTTCCTTGTAAGCAGGTAAGAGAACACTCTTCAAAAACACTGTCCTATCATATGATAAATCTTGTTTCAGAGAGGAGAAAGGGAAATGGGAGTATTTATCCTCAGATGGGAAAAAGAAATAAATAATAAGAAAAAAAACTTACAACTCTATTAGCTCTAAGAAGCTATAGAAGGCTTTAGTTCCATAGAAATGCAGGGATTGCATTTAAAGTAGAGTTTAAGACAGTAAGATACTAGTTGTTGCTGAGATGCTTTTCTTGATTTGAGCAAACCAACAACCCTCCAGCAGTATAAACAAAGGCAAAGGCAACTGCCTTATCTGAAGAGAGACACGCTACTTTATTCAAGCTTTAGTGGACAAGAGCACCAAATGAGTTATAGAGGAGCTCAAGCAAGGACTACGAAGAATGTTCTACCACAGGGAATGTGCTTAATCTAACTCTATTCTCTTATTCCTTTCTTTACAACTTAGCAATCAAGAGCATGTCTCGGTTTGGATGATGCCAACCTGCAGTTTCTGGTTATTCACTCACAGAGCTGTAAGACTTTTGTTAAGAAAATTGGGGGTGGGGTAAGGCAGCAGGGAAGGAAAGCTTTACACAGATAGCATATTACTTACCTCGCATATATTCAATGGTACCATCAAGCACAAGGTTCAGAAGAGGGTCAAATCCTTTCAAGACACCACTTGCTATTGAAGACCACACACAAAACAATGATTAGAGACCAAAACCAGGTATACAGCTGGTGAAGGGCACATTCAGTTCTCCAACTCTATTCCCTCCTTCAAGCAAGGCTATCAAGCAAATGACAGATATTAAACATTGCCCTCTTTACCAAAGTGCAAACACATAAGAACCTGGTTTGTGTTGTGCCAACTGAAACTTACAGGTTTTTCAATCAATTCTTCAGAATGCTCTTCAAGACGTATTTTTGTTTTCAGCCAATTTCAGGGGAATTTTCAGAATGCTTCAGCATAACAAATCAATACAAGTTACACCACAGAAAAACAAAACAAAACAAAGCCACTCCAAAACCAGATAAATACCATTAGCGAAGAGGCATAGCAAAAAAAAATGAAGCAAGACTGTCATATTTTCCTCAGAAAACCCATCTTCCAGGTGCCCTCCTGGAATATAACCTCTTTAGCATAAGCACTGCTTTCACAGGAATGCACTGCAGACAGACAAGCACGTTGTCCTGAAACAGAACATGATTCCACAAGACTGGTCACTAACTAAATCACAAGACTACACAGAATCATCTCCCAGTTTCAAAAATACTTGTTGATTACCAGCATTACTATAATTGCTAACAGCCCAAATCAAAGAAGAGACTCTTACAATCCCAGGTGTTATGTGAAGATCATAAAGACACTTGATGTGAATTTTTTTAGAAGAAATTCTGAACCAACAGATTCAATAGAATTGTCAACTGCTCAAAAACTACACACACACAAAAAAGCCACCACCACACTTATCAGTAAAGAGTCCAAGTAACTTCCAAAACTTTGTAAGCATCAAGTCCCAGTCTAAAAGCAAACCAAGTCTACTTTAGCAAAAGCTTCTGCTGAGTATCTCCCACGCAACATGCTGTTAACATTCAGACAAACAAGTGGTCTGCAGGTGGCACTATCTGCCGCATCGGGATGGATAGCTATAGATAGAGCCAAGAGAGCAAATAAGGTGGGGGAAACAACGACGTTAAGAGCCTCGAAAGCGATGAAAAGACATGATGAAATGTATTAAAACTATATATATACATATATGAACAATAAGGTATGACAGGTGTATTAATCGTAAGAACCATAAGTGTTTCTTTGATGCCTTAAGTGCACCTTGCAATGTGCAAAAACAGCCAAAAGAAACAAGCCAGTTGAAGACAACTAATAAAAGAAGAAGGAAGAAAGGTGCACGGATAAAACAAAGATAAAACTGCAGCCAAGGAATTAATGGAAAAGTTAAAGGAGACAAGCTTCACACCGGTAACAGCAAGCAGTAACAAACAAAAGCACCCACTATTCATCTTCATCGTCTTTCCTTGAAAGAAAGCAACGTGACCACACAGAAGACAAAAGCCGACAAGCAAAGAGCGAGAAAAAACGCCAAAATGCAAAGTAAGCTTCATGCTGTAGAGGCACATGCCTCATCCTCGGCCCCTTAGCCGGTGCTGGCTCACCTTCTCTCCCACCTTGAAATTTCACTCGAATTGTTTTGTCGATGTATTTGGAGAGGTCCAAAATACTCTCCTTCTTCTTCTTTTCCTTATCCTAAAGGAGAGGCTCAATCGGAATTAAAAAGATCCCTCCCCTAACCCACCCTTCCCCCCGGTTACATTATATACTCCGTAACACTGGTGGGGTTTTTTTATACTGCTGTTTGCGACACGTCTACGGAAACCGCCCCAAGGCAGAGCTCTACGCGAAGAAAGAGCACGAGGACAGAGCTGATTGTTACGGCAGCGGGCCGGCATCACAGGACGGGAGGGCCTGTGCAATACCACCATGGCACCTGCGCCATAAACCCCGCCGGGACCAGGCCAGGTCCACTCCTGGGCGGCCACGATCGGCGGGAGACAGTCCAGGCCCCGATAACCACCCCAAACAAGACCGTGCACCCACAAAAACCGCACTCCTCACCGCCATCTTGCTGGCACCACCACCACCTCCGCCGACGCTCGCCATTTCATTCGTCGCTGCCAGAAGTGACGTTATACCTCGGCGAAGCCCATTAGCGGCTCACGAGCGCGGGGCGGGACTTCCGGGGCGGGTTGCTGGGTTACCCGGTGGGGAAGGGGCCTGACCCGGCCCGGCAGGAAACAAAGCGAGTGGCGGTGCAGTGGGCTCGGTATGGCGGCGCGGCGGGCTCGACTCCGCGTCTGGCTGCTCCTGCATGTTCTGCCGCAGGTTAGTGACTGCGCCGGCCCTGGTGCCTTCTTGGACCCTACGCCTGGGTGGGGGGAGCCCTGCTGGGATGGGGGGTATCAACCGGACAGAGAGCGATCATGGGCAAAGTCGGGCGCCGGCCCGAGGCTGGTCTCAGGGCCCTGGCGGAGCCTACGGTGCTGATGGCCTCGCTTGGTCGGATGGCGTTTCTCCGTCTGAGAGTTCGCCTTTCGTGGCTAGTAACGGCGCGGCGGAGAGCAGAGCCTGGGCTGCCCGGCAGCAGCAGGAGGGTGCCGTAGCCCTCCGTAGCGGGAAGCGGGCTGCCTGCAGGGTGTTAATGACCAAGTTGTGGCCCGCTTTTTCTGAAGGAAAGAAAACAGCATCGTTCGTACCCCAGGCTGCACTCCCACGTCTGCATTATGTATCCTTCACGATTTAGCAGTATTTATATATATGTATATTTGGGTTTGTTTGGTTTTGTTTTCTCTTTCGGTGGTTAACAGCATATTCCTCATAGTTCTTAAAACATCAGGTCCCTGTTGCGCCAGCAACCTTCTCCATGCAGGCCTTTGGGAAGGATGCGCAGGCCAGCAGTTAGAGTTGGGGCTGGGATCCTCGCAGCAGGGACAGCTCTTGGCTTTGGGTTCATCCTGACTGACAAATTCACTCCGAGAAAGCAGCCAGCAGAAAAGAAATGGGATTTCTGCAGAACCTGACTCCATAGCCTGTATTGAGTCTTGCATTCTCATTACTTACAATACTAATAAGTTCTGTGGCATAAATTTTTAAGGGTGTGATAAACTAGGAATGTAATCCTGATACAGGAGAGAGTGGAATTTTAGTTATTGTATTGTCTGGTATATAGCTTTTGTATTTTAAGGTCATGTGTTTTGTGTTCTGAAAACATTGAAGTGTCATTTAAAGTTCTTAACTGTTTATTAGGTAATTTGGAGGGTAGTATGTAGTCTTGAGCATTATTGGCATAACATCTTAACACGACAGTCTAATTTTTCCCTCTCTGTACCTGTCTCCTTACTGATTCCTTGCCAGTGATCTTTAGTTACAGAATGGTCTTGTTGCCAGTTAACAACTTCCTTTTTTATTTTTGCATCATCCACTTTTTTCTTTTCCTCCACCATCTTTTCCTGCATCATCCCTTCCTTATTTCCCACATTCTCTGTGCATTGTGGCATCTCTGTTAATGCTTCAGGTGGACTGGTAGTGCCACCATAGGCCCCACAGATTAGTAAGATATAAGAATGGGTCAAGGACTGGCATGGAGTCAGTTTGATCCATCAGTTTGGAAAAGGTGAGCCCATCACAGTGTGGAAGGATAGCAAGTGGGATAGTCAACTGGTGGATACTTGGAGATCTTGCTTCAGCTCCATGCATTGCAGCATACTTCTTTTCTGTAAGCAAGTCATGTAGTATGTTTGTGCAGTGGAATATTGTTGCTTGAGCAAGCTTTGAACAGGCTGGCCAGAGTGCTGAAACAGTCCTGCTGTAGCAGCAAAAAGCAAATTTACTGTATACTGCTAATATGTTTCTGTTAGCCAAGCTGGCTCATTTAAAATTTATTTGAATACCTTGTATTTTGCAATACTTGTACATCTCTTGTACTTGCACTTGTCGGTATGGTTTTAGGTAGTACTTCATCCTCATCTTAAGGCAGAGAGGAGTGCTCTGATGTACTACTGTGATACGCCGGTGACTGATGGATGGGGTTATTCTGGGGGACAAAACTGACAACTATCACAATAAGCATTTGCTGTGCACCATCTGTACTCATTATCAATGGCTTACTTCTGTTTTAGTGCTGTTGGGCATATTTGGAATATATCTTTGTCTCCCTCCCTGCGATAAGATAATAGGATTTAATTTTTTTTTTCCCTGGAGCAGGGGGAGGTAGTCTCCACATTTGTTTCTAAACTTGATTAGGGAGAAGAACAGCTTGGCTAGTGAAGCGTGGCTCTCCCAAATCTGGGTCCTCATCTGGAAACAACTGAAGAGGGGTGTGATGATGTAGATCCGAGTACAGTCTACACTTAGATTGTGCTTTGGTATCTGAGTCCTCGCTTTTCATTTAACTTCCCTCTCATTCTAACCATTCCTTCATAGCATTGCTACCTCAGTTGTCCTGTAGCAATAGCGGGTATACATGAGCCTTTGACTAATGAAGAATATAGTAACATGATCTGCAGTGAGCATGTTGGATCTAGCTAGCTTTCAGCAGAACACTGAATTGAGGTGATGGTTTCTGTATTTAAAAATCAGAGCACTCTGTGATGTATGTCTGAAAGTTAAAAAGAGTGTCTGAAATTCTGGATTAAGATGGTGGTTGACAGTTTAGTCTCATGGAATTGTTGCATTGTGAATATGAAACTTTCTCCACTGTAAGGAGTGTTTTCTTTGTGTGCAGATTTGCTCTCCGCTATCAGTCGTCTCCAAATTGATTGGTGCAGTTCCCAGGAAAGAATGTATCTCAGATCTTGGGAACTAACTCTGCTACATGTCTTGCATTATCTGTACTGTAAGAGTAGGCATAGCTTGTTCATTCCTTCTTTAAGGAACACAGCTCCTTGTGTCTGTTAAATCTATCAGAGATTCAAGTGACCAAATCAGCTGATAGAACTAATGAAAGTGGAAAAAGTATATGGGGTGTCCAGGTGAGTTTGGGGATAGAGGCAGGGAGGAACAAACAAGAATGAGCCACTAGGTTGGCTCAGTCACTCACGCTGCAGTTTCTTGAAATGTGGGTGAGCTGAATTCCTCCTCTCCATCTCCTTCCATCATTTTAACTTGCAAGCCCCAATGCTTGTCTCTGAGCTGCCTTAAATCACTAACATGACAAAAAAAAAAAAAGGCAAAAAACTGGGGAGTGTTCTGCTCTTTTAATGCATTAAATAAACCATGGAAGGGTCATCTGAGGTCTCTTCTAATGCTACAGACAATTAGATTGGCTCAGTAGCCTGTTAAGTTCTGCCCTCAGACTTTACACTTATGTTTTGTGAAAACCTTTCCTTGTTTTGCAGCTTTATACAAAACACTTTGCTTTGTGTTAATTATGCAACAGTCTTCATAAAGCTATGATTCTAGCAGACTTCCAGCTTTGCAAAGGTCTTGCTTGTGACATGGCACTGTTGTTGAATATGGATGCCTGATTGTTAACAACAATACAATACAAATACTCACTCCTTATTCATATAGGGAAAAATGGATAATTCCCTACTTAACTGGGAAAAGTTACTCCTGCTATTTGAGGCTAGGAAGCCCATTCCTATTGAAGCTTGTTGTAGTGCTTTCTAAATCATATGTACTGTAAGAAGCAAGTATCATAAAAGCACCTTATTGTCGCAACAGCTGTTGTTTTCTCTCAGTGTTTGAAAAAGGCTGGGCTTGATATCCAAACACTTGGAAAAGAGCCCTTGGGAGTTGTGGGAACATTGTATAGGATCTACAGAGAGGAGATTACATTTTCTCTTGGGTTAATCTAGGATCTCTAGGAACTAAGAACATGATAATTGTTGCCACCATCCCAGTGCATCAGCTGCACTGCTTTGAACTTATTTCTGTTGTCTGGTGCCTAGTGACCTAAGTAAAACCAGCATCAAAGACCTGAGGTACTGAAACAAGAAACTCTGGTGCCTATGGCTCTGCCTAGGTGGGAGGTTAAGAACAAACTCATAGTTGCTGTTAACAGACTTCAGAACTATGCTTTTGATGCTAACAGATAATTGCTTTGTTAAAATGTCTGTTAATCCACATTTTCCATGGACTCCATTCTAAATGGACTTTCTAAAACTCTGTATACCTTCTTCTGCTTTTAGCCCTACTCATATTCTCTTTAATTCCTCTCATCCTTGATTTTTTTTTTTTTTACTTGTCTTTTGGCACACAAAATGACATAGTTTCTAAAATATTTTGAGCACTTCATGTTAGGAACCTTTTACTCCCATAATATTTCTTTGAAGAACATGCATTAAGCTGCTCAGAAAGCATAGCTGTGTATTACTGTCTTCAGTGTGCCATTTGGGGATTTTTACTGAGTTCCAGTAATGATTATCTAAATGGAAATGTAACACCACATCCTATACTTATTCTTTTGTTATAAAGATGTGTAGCCTATATCTTGTAAATGTAAAACTTCTAACTGTGCAGGTTGATTGTTTCTTAAATGCATAAAGCTGTTCAGTTGCAGGTAACTAGCTCCTGCAAAACTGCCTGAAGCTTTAGGAGGCAGTCATACACATAATATTCGAAACTGAGCTACTTAATTTTTTTTTTAAGCCTAGTCAGATCCTGTAGCAATAAGCAGGAAACACTTTTTTTCTGATCTTTTGTTTGTGTCTGTATTTGGGTCTCTGTGGCTTGTTACTCTTGAAAGTAAAATTCAAAATTATAATAACAATGGATTATTTTTCAATACCTTTTCCTTTTGTTGAAAGGGTTTTAGATGCTATGGTTGGATAGCTCAGATACAAGTTAAAAAGTCCACCATGGCAAATAGTTGCAGTTTTTTGCTAAACATATTTTTTCCTCACTACATATGCACAATAGTGTCTCCCTTCCCCCACAAATAGCTGTATCTTGTATACTTGCATGTCGCTCAAGTGGCTTTAATCTGCACTGAAATAAAGTGTAACCTGCGATGCCCAGCACACATCAGGACAAATGTAATAGATTTTAGAGCACTTAATGAACACTAATGTTATAAAAAAAGGAAGAAGTTGCTGCATGAATTATCAAAGACTTCAATATCTTTCATATATGGAAGAGCTAAATACAAAAATCTCTACCTCTTGTATATTTTAGGATGATGTTTCTTTACTGCTTTGCTGACATCTTGCAGTACAATGGCATCATTTATCCTTCAGGCAGTGTGGAGGTTGTTTAGTTTAAAGAACGATTCTTTGAAGTGTTCTAAAAAGCAACTTTTTACCCTGAGTGTCTCCTAGGGGTGCAGGGTAACCTCTGTTTAGTGAGGTTTGAAATAGAGAGAAATAAGAATTATGGCTTCTTTTAATGGATTTTTGAACAAATGCGTTAAGACACAACTTTTCTTCTGCCTCCAGTCATCTTTAGCATCTTGTTTCTCAGCTGCTACCTGGAGAAACAAATGTATAAGATGTATTTGTAACTGTATAATTATCAAATCATTAGTTTAGTTTATGAATGTTAAACGAGATGTTGGCAGATTAATCTGTCTCAACTTTCTGTCTAATTCAGTAGCAGTGGTGGTTAGGGATATTAGATTGTGTTTCTTTCCAGAGCAAGGTTTCATCAGTTCTGGTAGGCACAAAGTGAATTGCTTGGGGAAAACGAAATGTGAGCAATAGAGCAATTAAACATGTCTTCAGTCAATTATTTCAGTTTTGTTTGAGTGCTAGACAGGAGAAAGAGACAAGGAAGAATGAGTAGGGAGGAGCTGAATCTGTGGGCAGAGGACAATAGGACATGAAGGAGGGTGGTAGAAAGATAAGATAGATAGGGATTTGTTTGGAGTTGGATTTTTTTGGAGTTGGTGGTTTGGGGTTTTTTTTCTGAACCAAGCTGCTGGTGGTGGTGGTGGTGAACTGATGGTCTCTGCTTATCCTGTGTCTTGGGGTCACTATTGAATGGGCAGTGTTCCACCAGAAACAAAATGTGTGACTAATTAAGGTGAAAGCCAGATCAGTTATTGTATGTGTTTTGGATATTTTTTTTTTTAAACAAATTTCAAAGTGCTCAGGATTATTATGAATTCTCAATGGAAATTGCAATAGAATGGAGAAACTTCTCCTGACAATAGGAGGCAAATGCTCTTGGAACACTGAAATGATAATGGGAAGAATCCAATTACATTAACAATTTTTTGGTATTTGTAAGAAATGGATTCCCAAATCACTGGGCTAAAATAGTATTTTTGAGAATGCTACATTTAATATGCGGTCAGGTTTTTTTCCTGACTATCTAATAGCTCACATGAAGCTAAGTACAGATATAATTTGCATTTGCTCTCAGCATCATCTTTTTATAGTATATTACCAGACAACACTACTTAAACATTGAAGTTGCTCTGTAAGAGGACTTTGAGGCTCTGAAGCAGTAATTAAAGATCAGCAAGACTCTTATTCCTCAAAAAGAATCATTGATCTGGATTTGTATAATTGAATTTAAAAAAACAAACAGGACAAGAATAAAAAACAACCCTGAAAAGTTAGTTTTTGTCCTGCTTTCTGAGCATTTCTTTTGTATCTGAACTTTTTTTTATCTGAAGCATTTAAACCTTGCAGCACCTGTGCAATGGTTAGATCTTAATCTTAAATTGAATTCTTAATGTGGTGGTGTTCAAACCTGACCATATGGGTTGCAGAATGCACGTGAGCACACTTGGTACCAAGGTTCAGTATTTTGCATGAAGGAAAGAGTTCTTAAACTTAAACTTTCACAATTAGTGGAAATGGTGCCTGACACTACTCCCAAGACAGTGCCTGCAACCCCATTGCTGCTGTCCTGAAGAGCATAGAAGTGTCCCATAGAACTTAATGGTGACATGGATGATGTCAAAATTAAATTCTGCATGCCTTCTCATTTCAGCAAGGAACAGACCTTTTGTCAGAGACTGAAGCAATGTGAGGTACCCATTTGATACTTAGAAATGGGAGGAAGCAGGAAGGAGGATTTGTATCTGAGTCCTTAGACTGCAAGAACAGTGACAGTAGACCTCATGATATACTTTGTGTTTTTTCAACAATTTCTGAGGGCAGGGAGGATTTACAGTTATTTTGGTTCAGTTACTATGAGAATGAAGTCGCCACTAATTAAAGTTAAATAAAACCACCACTAGCAGGGAAGTTGCACATACTTCCACCATTGCTTTGTTTGTCTTCCTGACTTCTGGCTGCCTGGGTAAATACCTACTAGGACTTGGCGTACAAGCAGACAACTGCATCAACTCCACAAAAATGCTTAATTTTGCAGGTGCTATATATGGTCTTGTAGGCATTTTTGGTCTGTCTTTCTGGATGGAAGATGAGGGTTATATCTGGTACTCACAAAATTGTGTCACTATATGCAGGGAAAGGAAGGAAGGGAGTAAATTTTTAAAAGAACAGAGCTCTTCATGAAAAATAAGAAGGTTGGTGAATAACTCTGTAATAAGGAAGTGTTTTCTAGTACCTGCTATAGCAGCGGGGGGGAAAAAAGCAATTTAAATAATTCCTGTGATGACCAATCACCCTATGTAGCCCCTAGGTCTTTCAGTTTTGCTGGGAAATAGCCTGATACAATCTGACATAACCAAAATAATGAGGAAATTACTATGTTTGCTGTGTGTTATTTTGCAGGGATGGGAAGCTGAAAATATTTGTGTTAAAAGGAGCACTTCTTGCGGTTAGATATGGTTAGAACGCTTAGATGAATAAACAGACTATAACAGCATATCACAATTGAGAAGATGCCTTAAACTGGTATATTTGCTGCATGTTTCTATGTTACTTTTCTCTGCAGCCCTTGTTCTCTTTCTCCAGATTCCTATATGATCTGGGTTCTGTTACTTCTCTTTCCTGGAATTCTTCAGGAGAATTGTTGATGTTTCCATGATTAAGATGACTAGGATGAGCCGCTCCCTCTATGGAGGCAGCTGCAGTAAAGGCTCTTCCAACCTGAAGCTGAGCTGTGCATCAACTGGAAATAGCTTCTACCACAAGCAGCCTTGATTAGGTGAAGACTTAGGCTTCATGTGGAGTCTTTTTTCTTTTTTCCTTTTTTTTTTTTTGGTACCTTTTGAAGCTTTGAGGAATTAGTAATAGTTTTAAGAGAGTTTTGAGTGAGGAATGGTAGGCAAGGTTGTTACATTTGTGTCACAAATGAGTGACTTAGGCCACTTAGAGAATCACAGTCAAAGATAGGAGAGAAAGAAAAAGTTTTAACATGAATTTGTAAAAAGTGCAACTTAACAGAATTTGATGGCAAGGTTCACTATCAGTTATTCAACATGGAAAAAAGTATACAAAAGGAAATGGAATCAGAATTGAGTTGGTATGATTTTTTTAATAGGGATTAGGGAAAGAAGAAGGAGACCCTCCCATTGAGTCACGAGGTTCAGAGTGGACCCCCTTTCTTTCTAACGTTCTCAGAGAGGAATCTAGGTGCAGCTGAATCCACTCCTAGTCACAGACTTGGTCAACAGTATGACTAAAGGGATTAAATGCAGGGGTCTTGGTGTGATGATTCAACGTATGATTTTGTGTTTTGTATAACTTTGGATGGCCACAATCTGATGTGGAATAGTAGCAATTTTAAATTCATTAACTATTAAGGTAAATAACAATGTTAAATTATATCATTTTCTAACAAAGCTTAATAACACAGCAACTTAGTTAAAGACTTAACAAGGTTCTCAAATTACACGCACAGACACAGATATACATATACATATCTAGAGGGAGAGAGAGAGAGATATCTATATATATGCACACACACACAAAGGCACCTGTTAAAAATTCCCCTTGAATTCTGTGAAATACTCACACTGAATGCCTTTGCATTTCTCAATGGATGAGGGTTGAGCCTCAAGGAGTGGGGGTTTCAGCCCAGGTCCCGTGCAGGTCTTTGGCAATGGTCCTTTAAACTTTGCAAACTTGAGAGTTTGCGAGCTGTGAGAGGCATCCCACTCAAAGGGAGGTGCTGGTCGCAGTCTGCTGTGGTCCAAGAGAACTCAAAGGGCCTTAGGTAGAACCACTGTTTATAGGGTCACAAAGTGATTGACTGTAGGCATCAGTAAAGTTCCATCCTCGTCACAATCATTGGCAATAATTCTCAAAATTACAGTGATGCCTGTACTGGTACACCCGTGTCATGATTAGATAAAATATGTTCTGGGGCTATCAGGGGATGATTAGTTACTCCCACAACTGATAGTCCTGGAACAGGCAGTACCATTCCCCACCTCAGCTACAGAAGAGTGCTTGGTACGGTCAAGGGACTCTTAACCCCTAAGCTCATTGCACCAAGGTCAAAGCTGGGCGAGAGTTCCAGGAGCAAGGGGGGAAGAGGGGTAATGCACCACCACAGTTTGAAACCCAGCTTGTGACTAACTGTGCGTGAGGTGCACACACAGCTTTGAGTATAGTGTTCCTAGTTCTTCAGCTCAGGACTGCAGCCTGGGCTGTACTTGGGCGTAGAGTTCAGATAGTCTTTCCACTGCAACTCAGCTCTGTTCCAGAGGCTGACTGTCAAGTGGTGGCCAAAAGCTCATGATTCATTATTTTAGTTAAGGGATTTTACCCATAAATAACTGGAGTGAATCTGTCATGTTCTGCCTCTGACCTTGTTGCAGGTTAACCCTGATAGGCAGCTAAGCACTACGGAGCTGCTCGCTCACTTCCCCTCCCACCCCTAGTGAGACAGGGAAGAAGAGAGGAAGAGTAAAAGCCAGAAAACTTGCGAGTTGAGATAAAAATTGTTTAATAAGCAAAGGAGAAGTAGAAGAAGAAAGGAAGAAACAAAATGAAACAAATGATGCAAAAGCAATCACTCACCACCTCCCACAGGTGGCCAATGCCCAGCCAGTTCCTGAGGAAAAGATTACTAACCTCCTTAAAAAAAAAACCCCTCTTTTCACTTTTCATTGCTGAGCATGACATTATATGGCATGGAATATCTCTTTGTTTAGTCATCTGCCTGGTTGTGTACCCTCCCAATCTCTTGTGCACCCCTCAGTCTATTCACTGTGAGGACAGAGTGGGAAACAGAGAAGGCCTTGACACTGTGCAAACACTGTTCAGCAATAGCTAAAACATTAGTTTATCAGCATTGTTTTGGTCACAAATCTAAAACACGGCACCATACCAGCTGCTATGAAGAAAATTAACTCCATCTCAGCCAGACCCAGTACAGGACTGTAAGTATAACTCTTAGATACATAGTCTTCACTACTTGTAGCAAATATTGCAGTGACTGCTGATCACAGAATCACAGAATCACTAGGTTGGAAAGGACCTTTAAGATCATCAAGTCCAACCATTAATCCAGAACCACCATGTCCCCTAAACCATGTCCTGAAGCGCCACATCCACACGTTTTTTGAACACTTCCAGGGATGGCGACTCCACCACCTCCCTGGGCAGCCTGTTCCAATGCCTGACCACCCTCTCAGTGAAGAAATTTTTCCTAATATCCAATCTAAACCTCCCCTGGCGCAACTTGAGGCCATTTCCTCTTGTCCTATCACTAGTTACTTGGGAGAAGAGACCAACACCCTCATCGCCACAACCCCCTTTCAGGTAGTTGTAGAGAGCGATAAGGTCTCCCCTCAGCCTCCTCTTCTCCAGACTAAACAACCTCAGTTCCCTCAGCCGCTCCTCATAAGACTTGTGCTCCAGACCCCTCACCAGCTTCGTTGCCCTTCTCTGGACACGCTCCAGCACCTCAACATCCTTCTTGTAGTGAGGGGCCCAAAACTGAACACAGTATTCAAGGTGCGGCCTCACCAGTGCCGAGTACAGGGGCACAATCACTTCCCTACTCCTGCTGGCCACACTATTCCTGATACAGGCCAGGACGCTGTTGGCCTTCTTGGCCATCTGGGCACACTGCCGGCTCATATTCAGCCGGCTGTCAACCAGCACCCCCAGGTCCCTTTCCGCCGGGCTGCTCTCCAGCCACTCCTCCCCAAGCCTGTAGCATTGCATGGGGTTGTTGTGGCCAAAGTGCAGGACCCGGCACTTGGCCTTATTAAACCTCATACAGTTGGCCTCTGCCCATCGATCCAGCCTGTCCAGATCCCTCTGCAGAGCCCTCCTACCCTCCAGCAGATCAACACTCCCACTCAGCTTGGTGTCATCTGCAAACTTACTGAGGGAGCACTCAATTCCCTCATCCAGATCATCTATAAAGATATTGAACAAGACCGGTCCCAGAACCGAGCCCTGGGGAACACCACTCGTGACCGGCCGCCAGCTGGATTTAACGCCATTCACCACGACTCTCTGGGCTCGGCCATCCAGCCAGTTCCTCACCCAGCGAAGAGTAAACCTGTCTAAGCCACGAGCCGCCAGTTTCTCCAGGAGAATGCTGTGGGAGACGCTGTCAAAGGCTTTACTAAAGTCCAGGTAGACAACGTCCACTGCCTTTCCCTCATCCACTAGGCGGGTCACCTGGTCATAGAAGGAGATCAGGTTGGTTAAGCAGGACCTGCCTTTCATGAACCCATGCTGGCTGGGCCTGATCCTTTGGCTGTTCTGCAGATGCCCTGTGAGCACTCTCAAAACCAACCGCTCCATAATCTTCCCTGGAACAGAGGTCAGGCTGACAGGCCTGTAGTTCCCAGGATCCTCCTTCCGGCCTTTCTTGTAGACGGGCGTCACATTGGCAAGCCTCCAGTCTTCTGGGACCTCCCCTGTTAACCAGGACTGCTGATAAACGATGGAGAGTGGCTTGGCAAGCTCCTCCGCCAGCTCTTTCAGTACTCTTGAGTGGATCCCATCAGGCCCCATAGACTTGTGGGTGTCCAGGTGGCTTAGCATGTCCTTGACTGCTTCCTCCTGGATTATGAGGAGTACATTGTGCTCTCCATCCCCGTCTTCCAGCTCAGGGGGCTGAATATCCTGTGGATACCTGGAGTGGCTATTAAAGACTGAGGCGAAGAAGGCATTAAGTACCTCAGCCTTGTCCTCGTCCTTGGAGACAATGTTCCCCGCCATATCCAGTAGGGGATGGAGATTCTCCTTGCCTCTCTTTTTGTTGTTAATATATTTGTAAAAACATTTTTTATTATCCTTTACGACTGTGGCCAGACTGAGCTCTAGCTGGGCTTTTGCCTTTCTAATTTTGTCCCTGCTTGACCTAACGAGATCCTTGTACTCTTCATGAGTTGCCTTCCCCTTCTTCCAGAGGTGATAAACTCTCCTCTTTTCCCTGAGTCCCAGCAAAACCTCCCCGTTCAGCCAGGCCGGTCGCCTTCCCCGCCAGCTCTTCTTACGGCACATGGGGACCGCCTGCTCCTGTGCCTTTAAGATCTCCTTCTTGAAGACTGTCCAGCCTTCCTGGACCCCTTTGTCCTTCAGGACTGTCTCCCAAGGGACTCTCTCAACCAGTGACCTGAACAGGCCAAAGTCTGCCCTCCGGAAGTCCATGATAGTAGTTTTGCTGAGTCCTCTCCTTACTTCACTCACAACTGAGAATTCTATCATGTCGTGGTCGCTAAGCCCAAGACGGCCTCCGACCACCACATCTCTCACCAGTCCTTCTCTGTTTGTAAACAGCAGGTCCAGCAAGGCACCTCCCCTGGTGGGCTCACTCACCAGCTGCATCAGGAAGTTATCCTCCACACACTCCAGGAACCTCCTAGACTGTTTCCTCTCTGCCGTGTTATACTTCCAGCAGATGTCCGGTAGGTTGAAGTCCCCCACAAGAGCAAGGGCCAGCGAATGCGAGACCTCCGCCAGTTGCTTATAGAATGTCTCATCCGTCTCTTCATCCTGGTTGGGTGGCCTGTAACAGACTCCCAGCAGGATGTCTGCCTCATTGGCCTTCCCCCTCATCCTTACCCACAAGCACTCTACTTGGTCTTCACAATCTTCGATTTCTATGCAATCAAAACACTCCCTAACATACAGAGCCACCCCACCGCCTCTCCTTCCCATTCTATCCCTTCGGAAGAGCTTATAGCCATCCATTGCAGCACTCCAGTCATGAGAAGCATCCCACCATGTTTCTGTGATGGCAACTACGTCATAGCTGTCGCGCTGCACAATGGCTTCCAGCTCCTCCTGTTTGGTGCCCATGCTGCGTGCATTGGTGTAGATAATTACTGAAGGAACAGTGATCCTGATTTTCAACAGGGAAAGTATATGCAGTGTGTAGTCTTGAGAATCTATGTGTGCTATCTAGGACATAAAAAGAGAGCCAGTGATGCTCTGGGGTCTTGTAAGACCTATAGCAAAGGTGTCCAGGGCTGAGTTTTGGAGCAATGTGAATCTGGAATTGATTATTAGTTCAGGCTGTACTTTCAGGAGTTGGTAGGGGCCAGACCTCTTATTCTAGCTCTCTTATCATTTCTGGAGTAGTCCAGACGTAACCAGAGTTCTATTGCTCTGGTTATATCCAAATATGTGCCGCTCTGGCTGTGTTTTGGGGGTTGTTTTGGTCTTTTTTTTTTTTAAGGCATCCAGTAACATTCAGTGAGGTTTCATTTGATTCTTTGACTGGTTGCTGTGTAGGAGGGAATTTTGCCTAATGTCTCTGAACTCTTTGAAGTGTGATGGAAATAATAACAAATTTCACTGTACTCCCTTGCATAGATACTAAAACTTTGTAGAATTTTTTTTTTTTTAAATACAAACCAGGGTAGTCAACAGCAAGTTACGCTCATTATTCTGGTATCTCGTGTGGCCCAGAATTCTTGTAGTGAAATTTTTGTTACATTTTCAGGTATACTGCGAGTATGGGATGGTACATGTCCTTTCAGAGAAGGGGAGCAACAAAGGAAAAGACTACTGTATCCTCTTCAACTCTCAGTGGGCCCATTTGCCACATGATCTGGGTAAAGCTGTAAGTACCTAGCCAGTCAATGACAGAAGAATGTATTCAAAAATGCTTTTGTTACTGGGAAACTTCAACTTTTTAACGTGGATTAGTACAACTTGAAGCAACTACTTTGTTTGCTCTACTTAGAAAATATTTCTGTGTGTTAAGATCACCCTAGGAAGTGCTGTGATGGCAATGTTCTTTTCCAAGCAGCATGCAGAGGTAATGACTATTTCTGGTTCAAAACAAAAATATTCCTTTTGCACAACATGATCAGTTAAATGAAAATGGCACTAACCTATGGTTGGGAAGGAGTTTTTGTATATCAGTATAATACAAAAAGATACCATGTGGCCTTACAAATATACTGAACTGTGACCTTTAGTGCTTTCTCAGTGGTTCATAGTTCTGTCAAGTGTAAGAATAAGTAGTTACAAACTGTGTCAAGCTTTTGTTGCATTATCCAAAGCCATATGAGCTGACAATTGAATCAATTCTTCACTCTCTTCTGTGAGAAAAAGTTACTGTCACTGAATGATGAAATCAGCAAATGCACTTTGAATGAGCTACTAATTGGGGAAGAAGTTGATAATCTACCTTAATCTACCAGTTGAGTGCTACACAGAATTATTATTGTTCCTTATCAATGTATAATCAAGTCTTAATTACCATTGAGGGCTTCATCGGGACTGCAGATTAATCCCTAGATACTTAGATATCTCAGATGCTGCAACTGCCTTTGCTTTGTGTAGACCCAGCTAATAAACTTTTGCACTTGACCTGACTCTGTGTAACCTGAAGTCAGCACATCTATGTACTGTATCCCTTTGCTTCAGTAACAGAAGTGGGAATGCAGAAGTGAATGAAGCTGGTTTGAGAGGCTTAGGGTCTCGTTTGACTAGATCCAGGCAGACTTCCCACAGTCTCTAGCATTCTAGACTTTAGGATTTGTGAGAGCTAGGGACTGTACTGTAGACATCTTGTTTCAACAGATCGCATAAAAAGTCACTGGAGACATATTTCAGTAGCTCTGTGGGAGCTAATGTAGTCCAGAATAGCTTGCAATGAATTGAAACTGAAGCACTGAACAGGTTCTGACCCGCCTTCCACAGCGCACTTGGGTTCCTGTGCTGTATCCCCTGCCCATCCTGTTTCCTTCTTCAGCTGTCCCTCTGCCTTTTCTTTCACATTCTCCCTCCTTCTCCTTCCCTCCGGTACTCCAGCAGTACAATTTATTACTGACATGATGTAGTGCACTGACCTGAGCTCAGTCTGTGGTGTCGTGCTCCGATAGAGCTGATGAGCTTTCCTGAAACCTGGACAAGCAGGAAGTGTGTGTAGAGACATTTTACTTTAGAGAAAGTTGGAGCCAGGTTGGAGACAGCCATTTTATGAATAAGCTGGGAACTACTAACAGCTTGACCCTTACTTTTCCCTGCTAAAACAATAGAGTCAGTTATACAGGTATTTGGTATTGTATCATGTACCTATGGATTTCTAATACAAGGTGTTACATGTGTCAGCTTTTCAGGTTAAAACTTTACTCTGACACTTCTCAAACCTAACAGCTCAACTCCTAGCATGAGTGGGGCTGTGATCTGCTTCTGTTAGCACAGCTCACACCAATCATCAGTTATGTGGTAGATAATTTCATTTTTCAGGTGACTTGCAAATAGAACTGTACAAAGATGGTCATCGTTGTTTAGGTTTTGCAAGGAACAATTTGTACTGGTGTTACTTCTAAAGCCTTGAAGTGTCTTGGGCTGTTCCTCTGTAAACATACCAGAGTAGATATCTTTGGGTCCGAAGAGGGCCAAAACTAAGGAATTGGGGCAGGCCTGCAACATCTGTGAATCGCAAGCAGTGAGAGAAGCAGCTTAGAATCCAGTATCCAGGTGCTTAGGATCCAAAATCTCAGCTGACTGGATATGGTTTGTTTCAAAATGGAAGTTTATTTTTGTTGCCAAATGATTCAAAGAAAATTCAAATTTAAGAAATTCAAACTTAATAACATCAAAGTGTTATTAAGCAGACATCTTTATTGCAGCGCCGGACGCATGGGGAATATCTCCTCCTAACATGCGTGCCTCGTGTTACCAGCATCTAAATTATATAGAGTACATACATTCATATTCATTGCAATTGTTAGCATATTCATGACATTTCCAAGAAATGTTTAACATACTCAAATGTCCAACGCATGCACTGTTAAACGAGTTGGTCGTCCTCTGGTGGGTTTTTGCAGTACTTGGTCCCTTTAACTTATCTGTCCTCCAGAAGAACTCTTTTCTTATCTACTTGCTTAGCTTGTATTTAACATTGTACTGGTTCTTACCGGTTCCTGCCAGTTACTTGCTTAAGTTAAAAGAAGTTGTCCACAGTAGTATCTTACCTCGCACGCAAAAGGCAATTCACAAAACTCACATTTGATTGATTTTCTATGTTAAAACCTTCTTCCTTGTCTCAGACATTTGTTTCAATCTCCCCTTTCTACCATCCTTGCGAGTTCTTTTGCAATCCCTCATAACATACCATTATCATCTGTCTGTCGCTTAAAGTACTTCCCTGTTGCGACTTCATGCTTGATCTTATTTTCCTCCAGGTAACATAATCATCCATATTCTTTTGACAATACCACATTGAACATCGAATTATACACAAGTACACAAGATAAATAGGCTTCCAATTAATACAAACACAAACAATTCTTTAACTTGTTGTTCTATCACCCATGGAGGGGGAGCCTTCTTAATCCTTGAATAGTGAATCCATGCCGATTGTTCTTTAATCTTGATAGCAGTAAAAGTTGTTAGCAGCACTTGGAAGGGTCCGTTCCACTTCTCTTCCAAGGGTTCACCTGTAAAAACCTTGATATAAACCCACTCTCCCGGCTTAAAAGGATGAATGAGATAATCCAGACCTCAAGATCTGGTTCCTAAAACTATCTTGTTTACCTCATTAAGTTGTTTTCCTAATATTATTATATATTTCTGTATCTTATTTTCACCCAACTGGGTGCAATCTTCCCCTTGGTATTGGGATTGGTATGGCCTCCCAAACAAAATTTCAAACAGACTTAGATTCTCTTTTGTTCTTGGTTTTATTCTAATTTGTAATAAGGTTAACAGAAGTGCCTGGCACCAATACAAATTTGCCTCCTGGCTAATTTTAGCTAGCTGCTGTTTAATTAGATGATTCATTTTCCACTTGCCTGTGGCCAATATGGGGTGTGTAGTTGCCAGTTCATTCCTAAAATTTTACTAACCTGTTGGTACTAATTGTGCACAAAAATGAGTACCCCTATCTGAGGACATCACAGCTGGTACCCTGAACCTAGGAATAATTTCATTTAAAAGTACTCATGTCACTTCCCTAGCCTTATTTGTCCTACAAGGGAAAGCTGCTGGCCAGCCCGGAAAGGTATCTATTAATACTAACAAATACAGAAACCCCCCTTTTCTTGGGAGTTCAGAAAAGTCTATTTGCCAGTTTTGACCTGGAACTTTATCAATACTTCCAAATTTTACAAGATTTTCTACCTTTGGATTATTCTTTAAGCATATTTCACATCTATTAACCATAGTTTTTATAGTTTGAAACAAATTCCTGGCTACTATTTGCTTCATAAGGGAATTATACAAGGCTTCAGTTCCCCAATGAATCTTGTCGTCTTCTGCTTTTACCGGTTTCGATAATATTCTAAAGGGAACTATTATTCTGTTACTTTTTAATTTTACCCAACCTGATGATTTAACTTCTGCTTCCAAATCTTTAATTAATCTAAGATCCTTCTCATCATAATCAACCAAGTCTGGTAGTGGCAAAGCTTTTTCAGGAATCAAACTTAATACCTCACCTTGTTCCGCAGCTCTTTTTGCCTCATAATCCACCGATTTATTCCCCACTTCCTGAGCAGCGTTACGCTTTTGGTGCCCCTTGCGGTGTGTAAGTGCAAACGCCGAAGGCGACTGTACCGCATCCAAAAGTCTTAGGATCATGTCAGCAGCTTAATATGTTTTTCTTGGGCTGTCAAAAGTCCCAGTTCCTTCCAGATAGCGCAATGGGCATGAACTACACCAAAGGCGTATTTTGAATTTGTCCAGATATTCACTGCAGTCCTTCAACAAGTTCTAATGCATTAATTCAGCTCTTTGTGCAGAGGTACCCTTAGGGAGTGACTTTGCTTCCACCACTTGGTCTGTGGTGGTCACAGCATACCCCACTATTCAAGCTCCATCCTTTAAAAAAAAAACTACTCTTGTCAGTGTACCAAGTGTGTTCAACTTGCTCCAGCGGCTCCTCCTTCAAGTCAGGCCTGCTTACATACACAATCTCGATGGTTTCTATGCAGTCGTGCACAACAGTCTCCATTTCCTGCTTATCACTGTCATTCCCAAAAAGATTCGAAGCTCTTACATGGTCGGTTCTGGAGTCCTGCAAATAGCTTCTTTTCAGTCATTCCCGAGCTGTCTCTGTCCCTTAGAAATCACAAATCCCAGGTATATTACTTCTTTCTTCAAGATCTGGGCATCTCTGTAATGAGACTCAATAACCACTTAGTCCAAGAAAATACAACAAACAGTCCATTCTTTACATTCTCCATCCTTTTCTGTGGCTATCAAAATATCATCTACATACTGCAAAAGAATCCCATTTCCCAGAGGTCTTTCCCAGGCCTCTAATTCTTTAGCTAATTGATTTCCAAAGATAGTGGGGCTGTTTTTAAATCCTTGGGGTAGCACTGTCCAGGTTAGCTGGGTTTTTCATCCTGAATCAGGCTTTTCCCATTCAAAGGTGAATAAGCTGCAGCTTTCAGGGGCCAAGGGGAGGCAAAAGAATGCATCTTTCAGATCTAATGCTGTGAATCATTTCTTTTAAATTAGTCAATAAGGTGTATGAGTTTGCCACCACCGAGTGTAAATCTTCAGCTATCTTATTTATTGCCCACGGGTCTTGTGCCAATCTGTAGGCTTTGCCATCGGGCTTTTGACAGGCAGAATAGCAGTGTTACACTCAAGAGCATTCAATTAATAATCTGAATTTTATAAATTCATCTATAATGCTTTTCGCTCTTCACCTGTCTTCCAATTTCAGGGGATATTGCTTTACCCTAAACAGGTCATGCTCCCTTTTTGAGTTTAACAACAACCGATTCTGCATTTTTAGCCTTTCCAAGTATTCCTGAAGCCCATAATCCTGGGTATACCTGGCCTTTTATTTCTTGTATAATTTCTTCTTCTGTAATTTGGGGTTCAGGAAGAGCCAAACTTAAAATTTCATCATAGTTCTCTTCTGGTATTTTAAATTCAATTTCTCCATCTCTAAATCCTATTTCAGCATTCAATTGTTCTAATAAGTCCCTTCCCAAAAGTGGTTTAGGAGCCTCAGGCAGGTAGAGGAATTTATGAATCCCTACACTTTTCCCAATCTTGAATTTTAGTGGTTTCAAAAAGAACGCCTTCTCAGCCCATCCAGTTGCTCACGCAATATTAACAGTTTGTCTACTCACAGGTAATAAGCTCTGATTTAATACTGAAAATATGGCACCTGTATCTATTAAAAATTCTACAAGTTTCTCTTCCCCCCCCCCCCCCCAAACTGAACTTTTACCAAGGATTCCATTAGGGAAGATTTCCCTGGTCCCCACCAATTATCTTACATGTCAGTAATCATCACCGACTTGCCTAGTCTCGGGCACCCCTTTTTCCAATGCCCCATTTGCTTACAATAGGCACACTGATCTTTCAGGAGGGGTTGATTTCCCTTAGATGGGGCACTTAACACTACTTCTCATGGCTCCTCTCCTCCCATTAGTGTTGTTTGCTGGTGGGTTCCCAGAGGTTACCTGGCCCCCTGTGGTGCACAAAGCAGCCACTGTAGCATTGGCAATTGTTTTACCCATTACTCTCTCTGACTATTTTTATTCCGAAACACTTGCCAAACAGTCTCCAGCAATTACTCTAAATTTCTCACATCTGCTCCTTGCGCTTTTAATTTTTGAAGCTTTCTCCTTCTATCCTCTGATGACTGTCCTAAAAACAACGAAACTAATTGTTGTCGTCCCACATCTGAGGTAGTGTAACCAAGGTGGTAGAGAATTAAAATAAAATAGGGTTAGAAAATAGGTTTGTGAATTTGTAGAAAGTTGTAACTATAAGAACATTATGCACCAGCTATGCTGCTCGAGAACCCACCTAACCCTTCTCATCTTGATTTAATTATCAAGGAGTTAAGTGTAACATTGTGATCATGGTATTATGTTTTGTTCTAATAACAAGTAGTCAGAAAGAAGGAACACCTTGGTCAGTTGGGTAGGTAATTATTCATTCTATAGTCTTGTCTTAAAACAAAGGACTGTGGGGTGAATGATTGCATATTGGACCGACAGCCCGTGAAGATCTATTTAGTGTTGCCAAGTTTAAATGAACTTAGAAGGAAAGGTAATTCCGGCAGGGGGAGATCGCGACCACCGACTCAGAGACCACCCACTCAAGAAACCCTCCGACTCAAAAGATTAAGGAAGTAAAATCCCAAGAAATTATAGTGAGCATGCGTGGTCGTTTACATGGTAGGCGAGGAATACTTAACCAATCATTGTATGGACACTTGATGAATATGTATTAATCTTGCCTATAAATGTTTGATTTTTGAACTGATCGATGAACACGATTTAGGAGGAACTATCCCCCGTGTTCCCAGCGCTGAAAATAAAGAATGCCTGCCTTTTAACACTACATTGGTGTTACGAGGTTTATTCCCGATTTCGGTGACAGCTTTGGCGACCCAGATGGGACACTGCTTGTGAATCTTAACGGATCTGTGGGATCACAGGACCTCCAGCCGGCACCGAGGGATTCTCGGGGTGAACCTCTGATCCCCGGACCGAAGAATTCTGAGCAAGTCCCCTGGAAAGGTAATAAGGCATTCTTTAAAGGATTGAAGTAACGTGGGTTCGAGTCCCACTAGCTCGCTCGTAAGGCGCGGCGAAAGCTACGCAGAGTAGGGCTGAAAGGTACCTCTGGAAAGGGTGAGGGTACGAGACCCTCACAAGGAATGCCTGCCTATAAGTCGCGGCGAAAGCCTTGCAAGGTTGGGCTAGGGGCCCAGGTAAGGAGGTTGGGGGATTTCTAGCAGGGGGCTAGAAGATCCAGAGGGACCCTCGAGGAGAGTAGGGGTCCCTTCGACTAGTGCCTGTGATAGTGCACAATCACACCCACTAGTCTTGGGAAGATGGGAACATTTCCGAGTAAAAGATCTATCCCACAAAAAAAAACACCTTTGGGATGTATTTTGAGGCATTGGAAAGATCTGGGAGGTGATCCTCTGACTCGGAAGCAATTAATTGAATATTGCAATCATTGGTGGCCAATGTATGTCCAAGGTTGGACAGTGGGGAGAAATGGCCAGAAAATGGGACATTGCAATATAACACCATTTTGCAATTAATGTTGTTTTGTAAAAAGGAGGGTAAATGGGAAGAAATGGCTTATGTTGATTTATTCTTTACACTACAAAATCATCCAGAATGGCAGAGACAGTATGGAATACATCTGTATGATCCCATGGTAAAGATTGTGAAAAAGGGAAAATGTGATGAGAACTCGAAACAGTGGTGGTGAAAGTTCCTTTTTCAATTACTGATTTAAGATCATGGAAAGAGACTGCAGGTACCTATCAGGAGGATCCCGAAAGGGTGGCTAAGGTAAAATGCTTGAAATTGCTTGGGCTGTATATAACAATAGAGAAAAAGAAAAATAGGTGAGGCAAGCCCGAAGGGGTGAAAAGCTACTAGCAGTTTTGGCAGGGAATAACAGGATAGGCAGAGGGAGAGGACGAGGAATGAATATTGGAGAGAGAAGGAAAATAAGCCCCGATTAGCAGAAGATCAATGTGCTGTTTGCAAGGAGCATGGGCACTGGAAAAGAGAATGTCCTAAGGCAGGAGAATTAGATCCGGCTCTCCAGGCAATTACATTAATGACTCTGGATGAAGAACTATGAAGGGGAGCAGGGGAATCAACCCTAGCTGAACGTCTGGTTACATTGAAGCTAGGGAATGAAGAAATAGAGTTTCTGGAGCTACTTACTCAGTATTGAATACATGTAAAGGGAGATTTAGTCACAAATCAGTAAGATGTTGTTGGTGCGACAGGGCAGAAGGAAAATTGGCCATTTTTAGAGCCATTAAAGTTTAAATTGGGAAAACAATGGGTAACTCACCAGTTTCTGTATATGCCTGAATGTCCACTGTCTTTGTTGGGACGAGATCTATTGAGTAAATTAGATGCACAAATAACTTTCGAAGATGGAGAAATCAAATTGTTAATACCAGAATCAAAAGCCATAGAGGCAAGAGTGTTTATGTTACAGGATTCCTACAGGGAAGAACAGATTCCAGAAGAAGTGGAAAATGCAGTTATTCCTTTGGTCTGGGCGAGTGAAATTCTGGGACGATCTAAATTGGCAGAGCTGATAAAGGTGATTTTAAAACCTGGAGCCAAACCGGTAAGACAAAAGCAATATCCTATTAAGTGGGAGGCTCGAAAAGGATTAGAGGGGTTGATTACAAAATTTTTAGAATATGGACTATTGGTAGAGTATGAATCAGAATATAACACTCCCGTATTACCAGTAAGGAAATACGGAGGTAAAGAATACCGATTGGTTCAGGATTTAAGAGTTACAAATCAGATAGTCCAAGATATACACCCAGTAGTGGCTAATCCATATATTTTACTGCCTTCTTTGAAAGAGGAACATAAATGGTTTACTTTACTAGATTTAAAGGATGCCTTCTTCTGCATATCTCTAGATATAGGCAGCCAAAACGTATTTGCTTTTGAGTGAGAAAGTCTGGCCACAGGGCGAAAGACCCAATTGACATGGACTGTACTTCCACAAGGATTCAAAAATAGCCCTACGATATTTGGGAATCAATTGGCCAAGGAATTAGAGATATGGAAGAGACAGGACCAAAGGGGAAGTGTTCTGCTACAATATGTGGATGATATCTTGATTGCAGCAGAAAGCAAAGAAGAATGTCTCGAAGTTACTATCAGTTTACTAAATTTCCTAGGCCAAGGAGGATATAGAGTCTCCAGAAATAAGGCTCAAATAGGAACAGAAACAGTAATTAATTTGGGATTTGAAATATCCCAAGGACAGAGACAATTGGGAAATGAAAGAAAAGAAGCTATTTGTCAAATTCCTGAACCAAGTAGCCCGAAAGAATTGAGAACTTTTCTGGGAATGATTGAGTGGTGCCGACTTTGGATTTTGGATTATGGATTGTATGTAAAGCCACTGTATGAGGCTTTAAAGGAATCCAAGGATCAGTATCTGACTTGGACACCTCAATGTCAGAAATCATTCAAAGAACTGAAAAAGGCATTAATGATGGCACCTGCTCTGGGATTACCTGATGTGACCAAACCTTTTGAGTTGTTTGCACATGAAAGGCAACATCTGGCTCTTGGAGTGCTGACGCAACGGCTGGGACCCTGGAGACGACCAGTGAGGTACTTCTCTGAACAGCTTGACAACGTGAGTAAAGGATGGCCAGGATGTTTACGTGCTGTGGCAGCAACAGTATTGCTGATCCAAGAAGCTCGAAAATTGACCATGGGTCAAAAGATGGTGGTGTACGTACCGCATATAGTAATAACTGTTCTAGAGCAAAAGGGGGGTCACTGGCTATCCCCCAGCAGAATGCTGAAGTATCAGGTTGTCCTATTGGAACAAGATGATGTGGAATTGAAAACCACACCGATTGTTAATCCAGCAATATTTTTGTCAACAGAGAATCCAACAGGAAATTTGGAACATGATTGTTTGTTAACTATTGAACAAGTTTATTCCAGTAGACCAGACCTGAGAGATGAACCTCTGGAAAAGCCTGATCTGGAATTATACACAGATGGAAGCAGTTTTGTACAAGAAGGAAAACGAATGGCTGGATATGCTGTCGTCACCACCTCTGAAGTATTGGAATCAAGGACACTACCTGTAAGTACCTCAGCACAGAAAGCAGAATTGGTGGCATTGAGGCGGGCTCTGCAAATAGCTGAAGGAAGAAGGGTGAATATTTGGACTGATTCTAAATATGTGTTTGGTGTAATCCATGCTCATGGAGCCATCTGGAAAGAAGGAAGACTGCTATTAGCCCAAGGAACATCAATCAAATGTAAAGAGGAAATTCTACAACTCCTGGAAGATGTGCAGAAACCAAAAGAAGTGGCAGTAATGCATTGTAAAGCTCATCAGTTTGGTCAGACGGCTGTAAATGTAGGTAATCGATTGGCAGACAAAGCTGCAAAAGAGGCCGCAGAACGAAGTATCCTTGCACTAGTACCAGTAAAACAAACAAAATTATTAGATTTGAAACTGAAGTACAAAAAATTGGATGAGCAATTAGCAAAACAATTAGAAGCATCATAAAATGCAGAGGGATGGTGGGTGACATCAAAAAAACCAGGTGATAGTAACCCTGCAAATTATGACATAACTCGCAGAGGAAAAACATGAACAAACACATTGGGGAGTAGATGCAATGGTTTCAAGTTTAAAAACATCTGTAGTATGTGTAGGAATGACAGGAATAGTTAAATCAATAATAGCTAAATGTCCAATCTGCCTTAAAAATAACCCCATGAACCAAAAGAGGCCACCTCTAGGAATGATAAAACAAGGAAATTCTTCAGGAGATTACTGGCAAATTGATTTCTCTGAGTTACCCAGTCAGAATGGATACAGGTATTTATTAGTACTAATTGATACATTTTCTGGATGGCCGGAGGCCTTCCCTTACCGCACCAACAAAGCTAGAGAGGTAGTTAAAGTGTTGTTGAAGGAAATAATACCAAGATTTGGAGTGCCATTGGGAATGTCTTCTGATAGGGGACCACACTTTGAGGCAGATGTAGTTCAACAGATCAGTAAAATTTTGTGTATAAAATGGGACTTATATACCCCTTGGAGGCCACAATCGAGTGGAAAAATTGAGAGATTGAATCAAATGTTGAAAAGACAAATTAAGTAAAATTTGTCAGGAAACATCTTTGAAGTGGCCACAGGCTTTACCACTAGCTCTCTTGAGAATCAGGATCCAACCAAGATCAAGAGACAGTATAAGTCTATATGAAGTCCTGTATGGTAAACTGTACCAGACTCCTTTAATCCCAGGGGATATGAAGGTAGCTGGGGAAACTGATTTGAAAGTGTATCTAATTTCTTTAGGAAAAGTTCTTGGAGCACTTTGGAGATACATTGTGCTGACTAGGTCACTTGCCTTGGATACGCCTGTACATCACTATCAGCAAGGTGATCTTTAAACTTGGAACTCTGAACCACTGCAGGAAAAGTGGAGGGGACCATTCTAAGTACTGTTAACAACTTATACTGCAATCAAGGTTGGAGGAGTGGAACCGGGGATACATTACACCCGAGTGAAGAAAGCCCCGTCATGGAAGGTCATCAATAGGGATTCAGAGACTACAAAGTTGACTTTAAAACATGTTTAAGAAATTATCATTGGAAAATGTGGAAAAATGGGTTTTGATTTGGAAACTGATGATGTTGGGAGCATTGTTTGAGATGATAATAGATCAATTGGAAGGGAGAGTGAAGCTGAGCAGCTAATAAACATTCCAAGGAGAACTCCAGAAGAAAATTTAATGGTAGGATTGATAAAGGAATTTGCTAATCTGCAAAATGTAACCCAAATAACCGCATGTCTTCCAATTCCAAGAGCAGTAGGTGAATCAATTCCATGGGAAATCTTAACAACAAATTTGAGCACAGTAAGCACAAGGGATGAACAATTATGCAAAGAAATAAGTAGAGGCCTCCCTGTACATGATCCCGAGGAAGCTGGACGAGTAGTTCGTAATTGTAAAAATCAAACCGAGCAAGAGGCAGAGGTTGCATGGGATTCAGTGTGGTCTATGGCTATTCTATCTCAATTTCAATATATGGCTAATACTTTATGGTGTTTTGCCTGGGACGGAACAGTCTTTACAGTTTTCCCATCAGTTAATGACAGAGGAACCACATCCAGGGAAAAGGAAGACATAGTACCCTGGTGGAATTGTAAAAAGACATGTAATTGCAGTACAGTTTATAGAGCAGTCCAAGAAGTTCCTCCCTTAGCAGCTGCATTGAAATATGGGTGTTGGTGCAGAGGACTCAAGAATGATTTAAATTTGACTAGTGTATATAAAATTAGAAGGGGATCAATATTTACTTGTAGAAGGTCTACAGTTCAGAGCCCAGGACATTTAGTTTGGGCAATGAGTGATGGAACTTGGACCACCCATTTACCAATGGACGGGAAAGTAAAACAAATTACTTTAGGAATGCCAACATTATGTCCAATCTGAAAGAAATCTCCCTTTAGGGGAGATTCTGAAAATTTTAACTTTATGGACAAAAAGATCACAAATTGATGATGATGATTGGAATGAACCCTCGACAGGAGTGAAACTTGGATGAGCCTTAGAATCCTTATTGACTCCCTTGGCAACTTACGGGAATAGGGATTGGTTATATAAGTTGACAGGTCAAGTGAAAAGATTAGGCAAAATAACAAGGAAAGGATTTAAACAACTAAATTTACAGTTACAAGCCACTTTGAAGATGACCCTACAAAATACGATGGCTCTAGATATGCTCTTACTAAAAGAACATGGAGTTTGTGGATACCTGAGGTATAGGATAGATCATTGTTGCATACATATCCCAAATGTTACTCAGGATGTTGAATATGATTTGGACTTATTGAGAAAAATAGAAAAGGATACTCAGGAAATGCAACAAGACATGCAAGAAAATTGGTTTGATAAAATTTTCAGTGGATAGGGATAAAACTTGAGTTCTTGGGTGAAGTCCTTAATTGGTACTGTGTTATTATTATTAATAATATCTTTGAGAATATTATTCATTTATCATTGTTTGAAAAAGAAATTTACAAAAAGAGCTACCATTGATAGCAGAATTACACTTGCATTGACTACAAAACACCAAAATTTAAATGGACTAACTAATAATGCTCCTACCATCATACAATAAAGTGATTGAATGTTAATAAGGAAATTAATTTGTAATGGAAGTATTGAAAAGAAATTATTTCAAAACTTCCAAAGGGGGGAAATGTAACCAAGGTGGTAGAGAATTAAAATAAAATAGGGTTAGAAAATAGGTTTGTGAATTTGTAGAAAGTTGTAACTATAAGAACATTATGCACCAGCAATGCTGCTCGAGAACCCACCTAACCCTTCTCATCTTGATTTAATTATCAAGGAGTTAAGTGTAACATTGTGATCATGGTATTATGTTTTGTTCTAATAACAAGTAGTCAGAAAGAAGGAACACCTTGGTCAGTTCTACGGTCCGGTGGGTAGGTAATTATTCATTCTATAGTCTTGTCTTAAAACAAAGGACTGTGGGGTGAATGATTGCATATTGGACCGACAGCCCGTGAAGATCTATTTAGTGTTGCCAAGTTTAAATGAACTTAGAAGGAAAGGTAATTCCGGCAGGGGGAGATCACGACCACCGACTCAGAGACCACCCACTCAAGAAACCCTCCGACTCAAAAGATTAAGGAAGTAAAATCCCAAGAAATTATAGTGAGCATGCGTGGTCGTTTACATGGTAGGCGAGGAATACTTAACCAATCATTGTATGAATGATTGGTTAATACTTAACCAATCACTTGATGAATATGTATTAATCTTGCCTATAAATGTTTGATTTTTGAACTGATCGATGAACACGATTTAGGAGGAACTATCCCCCGTGTTCCCAGCGCTGAAAATAAAGAATGCCTGCCTTTTAACACTACATTGGTGTTACGAGGTTTATTCCCGATTTCGGTGACAGTAGGATCTAAAGTTGTACTTTTACGCATGGCTTCCCTTAGCCATTCCAAAAAGTCTGAGGGCGTTTCATCCTGACTTTGTTTTACCTCATACAATTTTGACCAATTTACTGATTTTTGGAATTGCATTTTCAAGTCCAAATTTTATCCACTGATATGACTTCAATTGTCTATATTCCATACGATCATTAGGATCCCAGTTCTGATTGGTGAGAGGAACATGATTATCTACTCTACCAGTATATGTTCCTGCAGTGATAAGGGCTTCTATATGCGTTCGAGCAGTTTTAACCCCTATCTGTTTCTCTGTTTCCGTCATTGCATCTAACATTAAATTATATCTTTCCAGTCAGGATCCTGATTTTTAACTATCAATTCAAATCTTTTTGCCACCCCTGTTGGGTCGTCCCCCTGTCTGAGGGGGGCTTGTACCCTCGGTCGGACTCTGCCTCGGGTTACAGGACCCAAAGCGGCACTCCCAGAGGCAGAAGCAGATTCTTCATCAGAAGTATCTGCATTCCTTAAGGGGAGGGAGAGACTTGGCACCAAAGCCGGTGGTGGTTTAATATAATCTTCCAGTCTTTCCTCTGACTCTCCCTTTTCTTTTAACTTAAGGCAGCTTTGTCCTATACTACATGCTGAACAGCATCGTTTCAGTTTTCCCAGTTCTTTCCCTTTTTCCTTCTCCAGAGCCAGGACAAAGTGCTCTGAAGGGACTATATTGATTCCACAATCTTTCTGCCATTCCGGATGACTTCGCAATGTGAAAAACATATCTACATAAACCACTTCATCCATTTTCCCTCTCTCCGAAGGAACAACATTAGTTGTAACAATGTATTATGTTTTCATGTCCCAATAAAGGGCCATTTTTCTCCATTATCTAACTTATAGAGAGGCCACCACTGATTACAATACTTAAAGTTTTCCTATTGACACTTCCCCCTGGCACTCCCGCTAGATCTCTCCAATGCTGTAAAACACATCCCAATGGACTTTTCTTTAGAATTCCACCACTCTGTGACCCTCCCATATCTGATGCAAATTTTACCGTTAATAACCAAAATCCAATAAATGACAAACCAATAACCAATACCTGAAATGCATTAGCCAAAAGTCAGATAACAGTTAACCAGACCTCCAAATGGGGATGCAGCCCCTCCAAATGGGGAAATTAATCCCCTACCAAATGGGGACACAGCCCCTCCAAATGGGGAGGTTACTCCCCTACCAAATGGGACCTAAGTCCCCCAAATGTATACCTATAAGGTGCTAGCAACCCGGTATACGCCAACCTGCGTGCACGTCTGCACGTCTTTTATAGACAGTCCCAAATCGATCGATTGTTACCAAATTTAGGATTTAAAGATGTCTTCTTACCAGAGGGTCTTTGTCTGTTCCTGCAGTGATCCAACTGAGAATGGGAATCTCTCCAGAAAAGAACTCCGGGGGTACCCAAGAGAGTCCCAGACTCATTGGGTCCCGCAGCCGAACAGAGGAGGTCCCATCTGGGGTGCCAAATGATTCAAAGAAAATTCAAATTTAAGAAATTCAAACTTAATAACATCAAAGTGTTATTAAGCAGACATCTTTATTGCAGTGCCAGACGCATGGGTAATATTTCCTCCTAAACTTGCGTGCCTTGTGTTACCAGCATCTGAATTATATAGAGTACATACATTCATACTCATTGCAATTGTTAGCATATTCATGACATTTCCAAGAAATGTTTAACATACTCAAATGTCCAACGCATGCACTGTTAAACGAGTTGGTGGTCTTCTGGTGGGTTTTTGCAGTGCTTGGTGCCCTTAACTTGTCTGTCCGCCAGAAGAACTCTTTTCTTATCTACTTGCTTAGCTTGTATTTAACATTGTACTGGTTCTTACCGGTTCCTGCCAGTTACTTGCTTAAGTTAAAAGAAGTTGTCCACAGTAGTTTATCTTACACCATCCTCGCATACAACAGGAAATTAGATTGATTTTCCATGTTAAAACCTTCCTCCTTGTCTCAGACCTTTGTTTCACTATGCTTTTGTGCTTCACCCCAGCCTGTGTTTGTGTTTCTAGCTGTTCATACCCTGCATGATCTCAGCCTGCCACTCTGTGCCATCCTAACAATTATAACACTGCTGTACTCCTCCCACATCCTGGATGTGTGCATCAGGACAGCAACAGTGCTGAAGAAAACTAATGCAAGTGCAGATCATAACCCAACATTTATTACCAGCAGAATTCTGTACAATAAGGTGAAGCAAGGCAGGACTCTACATAATAGAGAGGGGAGCACTGTTTCAGCTTTCAGTTTTCTCTGAGAATACTCTATCACTCCATTGCTTGAAAATTCTAAATTACCGTTTAGAAACTCTGCGGTTTCTGCTCTTGACTTTTTATAATTTTATGTATGTATTTAACTAATTTCTTTCTTTTCAGTCACTCTTGCAACTGCAGGATCAGACAGCATCTGTTTTGTGTTCTCCTTCTGATGTACCTGATGGGGGATTTAATAACCAAATCCCCATGGTGATGCGAGGGAATTGCACCTTCTATGAGAAAGTGAGGCTTGCTCAGATAAATGGAGCTCGTGGGCTGCTTATTGTTAGTAGAGAGAGACTGGTAAGTCTCTTCCTTTCTATATTGCTGATACTCCTCTGATGTTAGATATTGTCTTATTGCTGGCATGTGATGCTCCTCTTTTAAATAATCTATGTGTTTGTGTTTATGCATTTACATTGCATAGCTATGTGTGGAAATAATATGGCTGAAGGAAGGATTAGTGAAGCAAAAAAGGGTACTCATTTAAATAGGAAGAGTGCTGCGCAGAGCCCATGTAACATTCAAGTCAAGGGCTCGGAATTATCCTTATGAAAGGATTCCTTATTGGAATCAATGATATCTAGAGCACAGTGAATCTAGTGCTTTAGATTCATCTGGAGTTTCACCAGTGTATGTTTTCTAAAATTAGTAGTGTTGAATGCTGTAGTCAATGCTAGAGGCACACATCAGTCATAAAACCATGACCCTGATGTGCGAAAGATACTGCCTGAAGTTTGGTTGCTGCATTTGGCTGTTACAGTCTTTAATGACTTATGTTTTACTGGAAACAGGCATACTTTTTTTTTTTTTTTTTTAGTTTTTGCTGTCATAATGTTCCTTTCTAGAATATTTTCCAAATTAAACGGAATAGAACTTGCAGCTTTGGAAGTAATAGAAGTATTTGCATAAATTAATATATTTTTACCTGTCTGAACTGTCTTTCAGGTTCCTCCTGGGGGTAACAGGAGTCAGTATGAAGAAATTGATATTCCTGTGGCTCTGCTCAGCTATACTGATATGTTAGATATTAGCAAGGTAAACTTGATACTAAATGCTGTGATTCATATTATCTCATTTAAATGAGCCATTGCTCAACAGTATCAGCTCATCTTAGGAGCTTTGAATCTGTAGAGAGTTTTACTCATGAAGATTACATTATTATGTTTTGGAAAAAAAATACAAATCTCTTGGAAGGTTATTTCTCATCTTGAGAACAAAATCAAAATTGAGCCTCGTGCTGGAAATAAATATCACTGATAGTAGAGAAAATAGATTGCTCTTAAGTATTTATAATAAAGTTTGATTCTGAGGTTGCTTAGTGAAAACTAAATAACTGAACCTTTGCTAAGGTAGCCTTTTGGAAATGCTTCATAACTTGCGCTTACCTCCGCAGAGTTTTGGCAGCTCAGTGAAAGGGGCGATGTATGCACCAAATGAGCCTGTGCTAGACTATAACATGGTGATTATATTTGTCATGGCTGTGGGGACTGTTGCAATTGGAGGCTACTGGGCAGGAAGCAGGGATGTGAAAAAGTGAGTAACTGGAATGTAGTATGTAAGTTTTCTTTTATTTTTCACAGAAAAAAAAATACACGGTATTTATCTAAAGATCACCTGGTAGCTCTGCTAATGAGGTTTGGAGTCTGTCTATATAACCAGAATGGGAAAATGCTGATATGACATTTGATAGGCCCTGAACCTTGTATTGTCACTGTATGAAATTATTAGAGTATAATTTTCATGTAGATTATTTTAGTATTTTGCCTTGTCAAAAAGCCAAACAGTGTAAAAGCTCAAAGGATAATAGGATAGTATAGCCTTCCTATTTGGACTTTTGCAGAAAATCACCCTAAAAATATTTTGTAAAAAAAAAAAAATAATAAAAATTGTTTTTACTAGTATAGTACAAAACAAACTGATTAGATGGCTAACATACACTATATTTATTATGAATATTTTATTGAAATTTTGTGGTTACTCTTTGCCAGTAAGTGGAGTTGGGGGGAGGAGGTCTTCTGTGCCACACTTTTGCTTTATATTTACAACCTGACTTTAGGATTTCTTCTGAGGTCAGTAAATTATTCTGCAGTGATTTTCAGGCTTCCATTCAGTTGTCAGTGATGAAAACTAGCATTCTTCATAAACTAATACAGTGATTACTGTTTTATGAACTATGTTATATCTGATGTTAATACATCCATGTAAAATGTGGAGTACCACTGACTAGAGTGGAAATCAATGCAGGCATTTGTGTCATGTCATGTTTTCCAACCCCATGTAGCCCTTTTGTGTTTTGTTGCAGAAGAAATGGACTGACTATAGCCATGTTACTCTTTCAGGCGGTACATGAAGCACAAACGTGACGATGGGGCAGAGAAACATGATGATGAAACAGTTGATGTGACTCCAATAATGATCTGTGTATTTGTAGTGATGTGCTGCTCAATGCTGGTCCTCCTTTATTTCTTCTATGACCACTTAGGTACTCCTAAAGTTTTATTTGTATTGATACATCTTGAATATCACAAGGCTGCCATCATTTAAAGAACATTTTTATTGTGAAAATAATTGTGAAATGGCTGTCTTCTGCCATGTTTCTTCATCCCAATATTATTTAAAACCCTGTAAGGAAACCCACTGAGTAGGTTTTGATACCTGCTTTTAGTGAGGTTGGATTAGGTGATCATAGAGCTTCTTTCAAACATTAAAGCCTATTAAGTGGATACAGACTTAATGTCTTCCACCTTTTATTTTTGTCAAAGGTGTTCTCAAATCTGTACTAGTCTTTCTATTATTGTTCAATTTGAAGTTAAGTTATGGGATCCAGGATCAATTTTTTTATCTTTGATGATAAGTTTCTACTGATCACTTATCAAATTGATTGAAAAAAGACCATGAGAGCCTAATGCACTGGAACTTTCATCCTCACATTTCTGAGGAAGTTATGAAAGATGCATCCCATCTGTATTAATTAATTTTGCTACTGAGTGATTTTAAGAGTTCCCTTATAACACTTACATCTACTTATGAGAAGGAAAACATCTTACCATAAATTGCCTTTCAGGTTTATGATTTGATGACTTTCTTTAAGAATACTAGCACAGAGGTTTTGATTTGTTGAAGTAGCTATTGCATAAAGTACATCTGAGTAAAACTAGCTAGATACTTGAAGTACATAAATCTAATCAACAAGAATTTAAAGTCTCTGAATTTAACTTTTACTGGTGAAATGTAAGCTTATTTCTCATCCAGGCTTTTTGATTGTCTGTTCTTTATTCATCTGGGATGTGGAAAAAAAAAAGCATCTCTTACTTTATCCTACTTGGACTTACTACTGTTTCTTTCTCAGTCTATGTTATCATAGGAATATTCTGCCTGGCTGCTTCAATTGGTCTGTACAGTTGTCTGTCTCCCTTTGTAAGAAGAGTCCCTTTGGGGAAGTGTAGGTATGTGGCAACTTCTAAATTTTTAATAGTCAAAATTAACTTTTTATAGTGTTGGGTAGGTGTGGGATTTCCAAGGCGGTTTCATACATCACAACATTTATAAAGGAGGAGGGTAACTACATAGACAACTGTAGCTTTGGTGTGCTTCATTTTCAGAATCCCAGACAACAACTTGCCTTATTTTCACAAGCGTCCACAGGTCCGGATGTTGCTATTGGCAGTATTTTGTATCTCTGTCAGCATAGTCTGGGGAATCTTCAGAAACGAAGATCAGTAAGTGTATATTTTAGTTTCTGTGCTAGAAATTGTAATGTGCTTTATAGTATAAGTAACTGACATCTGTAGAAGCCTAAACTTATGCAAAATTTGGGAGTGACAGGAAACAAACTAGATACTGGGGTAGAAATTCTTAATTGTTCCTTATGTACCTCATCTTTCTCTTGTTGGTTTAAGTTACAGAAAACCGTCTCTTCTTAAGCTTGAATTTCCCTGAGTTCCAGTCCGTATTCTAATCTTTTTGGCTTAAGACAGCTGTTCAGAAGTGATATTAAAAGTTGGACACAAGTTGTCTAACTGATTTCTTTGGGTGATGGTCTGTGTGTACATTTGCTCAGAGAGAATAAAAGCTGTGAAGACTGTCAGATCTTTAATTTCTCTCAACTGTCTGGTATGAGTAAATAATTCTGTCTGTCCAGTATTGCTGTGGTACCCTATTATAGCATGTTCTTCTTACTACTCTTATCAGAGATTTTTTTTATTAACCCTTTACCTCACTTCCAGATGCTCCAATTTCCCCATATATACATGATGTGTTCATCTTCTTGGTCCTTCTATCAGGGATTCTGTCTATCAAGGATCCTATGTTGGAACTGAAATGCTGGGTTGTGTTTCTGCTGATGTACCAAAGATGTCTTGCTTGTGCCTTGAATGCCGGTTACTGGCTTTGTGGGCTCCATTTTCTGTGTTAAAGTTGTGGATCGTTCACTGACAGAACTCATAAATCCAGGAAGCTTCAACTCTGAAACATATTCTAGAGAAATAAGTGTCAGACTGAGGAATACAGAAGTGCTATAGAGCTATTCCAACCTGGGATATTTAGAACTAGGAAATCCATTTTCTGCCTCCAAAGCTGGAGTGGACCTGAGTGTCCCCCTGCACAAAGATCCATCAGCAAGCGCTCAGGTATTGATTCACAGCCTAATCTCTCATCTGCATCTAGACCTTAACGATTTTAGGGAAACCTTAGTGCGTTGTATCTTAAATTCTACTTCTGTTTGATCCTAGCAATCAAGAGAAAAGCCAAGAGCCTTGGTACTTCTCTACATAACTTGCAAAACACAATCAAGAAACAGCCCCAACTGTAGGTTTACCTCAGCACACAGGGTGTACACGTACACACAGGCCAAAGGGCCACAGCACTTCCCATTTTGGTACCCACTGACCTCGTTCAGTCAGTTTTCAATCTACCTCACTGTTCATGCAGTCTCTTTGAGGATCTTGTGGGAGATTCTCAGTGGAAAGCCTTACTGAAGTCTACCTAGACAATATCCCTACTGCTCTTCCCTCATCTGCCAAACCAGTCTTTTCATTGTAGAAGGTTAATCAAGCACAACTTCTCATTTGTGAATCTGTGCTGACAACAATGTTGATTTCAAGCAAGTACTTCTAATAAAGTTTTTTGTTCCAAGCAGGTCCTTAGTGAGGGCAAGGCTTGGTCTGGCTTTCCTACTGTTTCCTGCAAAAATGTTACTCTACTCTTTCTTCAGGTGGGCCTGGGTTCTGCAAGATGCTTTAGGAATTGCTTTCTGTCTTTACATGTTGAAAACAATTCGCCTGCCTACATTTAAGGTATGAAGGTTAAACAGATGTAAAAGGAGGATGTTTGCCTGTGTATAGTTGAACAGAGGCACTTATAATGGAGTACATGGGCTTAGAAATGCACTTCCATTCATATGTAGCCTGGAAAAGAGTGATGTAATGAGTATAATGTAGACCAATAAGTGGCATGTGATTGTTACACATGGTGTTTGGTAACTTGAAAGCTCTGTAGGTTGTTGACCACTAGTAAAGCACACACCACACACTTGCTTGTGGGTTGGTTGGGGGGGGGGGGGGGGGGAGAAGGGATGTTGTCTGGGTTTTGGGTTTTGGTTGGTTTTTTGTGGGTTTTTTGTTTTTTTTCAAATTTGACACACAATTGATGCATCATTCTGGTGTTTTTTCAAATCTTCTAGAATTTATTCAGTATCCTAAGAGTAAAAATCGGTATTAGTCATTTAGTTGCTCCTTAGGCAGCTCTTCAAACTCTGTTTCAAGTTATCTTCACCTATAAATTTGTATAGACCAGCCAAAGTAATGTGGATACTGTTTCAAGCTATGCCTAACATGCTCTAGAGAAAATGCAGACCTTCTTAATATTTCCTAACAATTTGAAATGGCATCATCTCCAGATTTTACAAGACCAGCATGTAATTTTGTGTATAAGAATTACTTTCTTTTATATGGTGCATGTGAGACCCAATTCCTCTATCTAAACTATTTAGGAATGAAGAAAAATGTGGGTGACTTGTTTTAGTTCTTGTTGCTTTTTGCCTTGAATAGTCCTAAGTTGCTAATTATTAATTCTTTGCTGTTTACTAATGCATAGTATGTAAATACCAGGTATCTTGTCTCTTCCTTCAGGGTTGTACCTTGCTCCTCCTGGTTCTTTTTGTGTATGATGTATTCTTTGTATTTATCACACCTTTTCTAACAAAGGTAAGTAAAGTATTTCTCTAGTGCCTGCTGCTTATAGAGGAAAGTATAATGACCTTTTTCTCTGTGATCCCAGACCTGCTGAGTGAGGTGCTGATTTACTATTTTCCACTTTTTTCTTTAGACTGGAGAGAGTATAATGGTGGAGGTGGCTGCAGGCCCATCTGATTCTGCCACTCATGAAAAGGTACTGTATGTAGTCTCAAAATATGGCATTAGCTTCCAGCTATTACACTTTCAACTTCTCTAAAATTCAAAGACCACAAAGCTGAAACAGAGACGCCAGACTGAAAATAATTTAATGTGGAAATACGCACTCCTGAGCCCTCTGGAAACACACACCAAACACAGGAGGCAAAGTGGACTTTTAGTGGTTCGTCACAACACCTTTGTTCTTCCTTTATCTTGCTTTAAAAGGGTTTAAATATAAGGAAGCTGGTTACCTCAGCTTCACAAAAACATGTGATCCCATTTGTAAATATAACTTATTGTAATGAAGCATATACACTTTTACCTAAAGAGGTAAAACTTTTATGATCAGTCTGTCTCTTCCCCTTCCTCCCCTGTTTTGATAATTGCTTTATGAAAAGCTGAGGCTATAGGCAAAGAAGAGAAACATGAATTGGAGAGACAGAAAGAAAACAGAAGTCAGCATTCAGTCGTTCTGTACTGCTTGACAGCAGCCAGCTGCATGCACAACATGATGTGGCTGACGTGGGGAGGAAAGTATGTGAGATGTAGGAGATAGTGAGATACAGTGTGCAAAACAAGTAAGAAATTAATCTATCGGAAAACTGGTTTTGTTAAGGATGTTGGGTCTCTTCTCAGCAATGAATGTAATACTGTCGCTTGGGAAAATATAGTACAGAAAATAGTTGTTTGCAGGATGAACAACAAGTGGATCAATTCATATAATCCACACTAATTTCTTTAACTTCTTACAGTTTCAGTTTTATGCACAGAATGAATTGTATAGAACAATAATGATAATATAAGTAGATGAATTTTTCTGGCACTAACATAAGAAAAGGGAAAAAAAGAAAATAAAGTTTCTTTAATGTACTGTATTAAAGAGAATACATGTTTGCAATGAACCTTGCTGTACTGCGCCTCAACACTGCAAGTTATTTAATAAGTAGGGACATTTTGGGGGAAAAAGTTTTCAAGTTATTTGAAAAATCACTTTTTAAAATTAGTCAAGTCTTTACTCTTTTGAGACTTTTATTGCAAGCAGTAGAATGAAGTAGAAATGCTTTTCTTATGCATGTGGCAGCTTACCTAAATTTTTTTACATTCCTGCACTTAAAAGCAGAGTTGATACCATATTACATGTGAGGACTTTGAAATTAATAAAGTGTTTTGAGATATCTGTCAGGTGGAGTTGTCATGGCTGTTTGTCTTTAAGATAGGAGTGATTAAATACTTTCTAAAGACATTGTTAGTTGTCAGTAATATTAATAAAAGACTTTAAACACAAGGATCTATAATGTAAAAAAGATACATTTGCTCCATTTGAAGTCTGTAGTTTCAGTACAACAGGAACAAGTTCTAGTAGATGGTGTCGGTATGTGGAGAAAACTGCTTTTCATAAGGCACATGTGTATCTCATTCCAAGCTCCCGATGGTCCTGAAGGTTCCACGACTGAACTCCTCACCATTGGCTCTGTGTGACAGGCCTTTTTCTCTCCTAGGATTTGGAGACATTTTAGTGCCAGGTATTTCTTGTTTAGCATGTTAAGAATTTTACTTGTTGCACTGTCATGTTAATTTATTCCTCTTGTGCTTCCGCTTAAAGCAGGAAGTTTGATTTGACTTCTATAAACCTGATAAATTTGTAAGTATATCTTTTATGTTCTTTTTTTCTGCACTATTAACTTTTTCCATAAGAAGTTAAATGCACATTAATCTTATGGTTCAGTTTCATGTGCAGTGATGTCAAGAAGTGTAGAGAAAAAGCAAGAGTTGATTTAGCAACCAATTTTATAGCATGAAACATTTTTACTAGTGTGGTGATAGAGGAGGTTATTTGCCCATTTGCACATGATTTGAGTACACACATATCTGACCGCACAGAACTTTGTAGTTTTGTTAGTCACGTAACATACAGTGTTTCTACCGCACCTTCTCTCAAATTTGCCTTTAGATATTATGTAGAGATATGAGTATATGGCACCACTGCAGTTGAAAACAAGCGTGTATCTTCTGACTTTCAGGTTTCTCCTGAGAAATAATTTGTTTATTTTCCTGTGTTTGGGGAAATATGAACTGTCATCCCTGTCTGTGTCCCCTTCCCCTCCCTGCCCCAACCTGTAATAGGTATAGTCATTAACCATAAATTCCTATTGTCTTTAGCAGGAGCTAGAAGGGATGAACTTACCCTTATTCTTGTTGTGAACACTGTATTTTTACAACTGTTTGTTGAGGATGGGATGATGTTTTGTATCTAGGATCTGTGTATTTGTAGATGTTAATTTTATTATTAGAGTGCTTCTGTTGTACTTGGCTTATGTTATCATATAAATGTTTTGTAAGCTGTGCAGCCTCCTGAATGATGCTGTCATAGTACTTGGGCACCCTGGTGTTTAAGTAAGTGTTAGGAGAAAAAAAAAAAAATCTTAAGAGTTCCAGATAATTTGGTGGTTTTGTGTATCTTAATGCGTGAATGTGTTGAAAACATGTTGTAATTGTTCTTTCCTTTCCTAGGATTACTGGTAGCCTATTGCCATAGATTTGATATTCAGGTGCAGTCATCCAGAGTCTATTTTGTAGCCTGCACAATAGGTACGTGTAACAGTGGCGCTTGAACACAATACTGACAGGAGTTGCTCCCTTTAAAAGCATACAGTCGATCTCATATTACATAGTTTGGGTTTTTTATTCTTCTCCTCCTTTTATTATTAAACAGAAATATTATAGCAAAATACTTTCAAGGCTAGACCTTCCATCACCAAGTTATCTGATGTCATTTTCCTGAGCTGTTTGGTCTGCCGTATATAAGGGGAGTTACCATGGTTTGTCTCACTATAACCCTTACATCTACACTATATTTATACATGACAACTGATGAATAGGATCTTACAGATTTTTGTTGGCTTTGTTACAAGGTATTTATGCTAGCAAAGACTTAAAAATACTCGAGTTAATGTATGAAGAATTTTAATGAAAAACTGCTTTAGAAATTGTTTTGAAAAAATAGCTAGGTTCTTGTACACTTATAGCAGGGTTAGAGAGATGCTTTTATTTCAGTGTACCAAATCTTAAATAATTTCCTGTCATATACACTTAAATGAAACTGTTGTCTTACCTGGTACTTTCAAAACATTTACAAAAATTGATAGGAAAATATTGTATCAATGAAGAGTCAGCAGTGTACTACTGCAGCAATGAAAACTAACAACATACAGGGCTGTCTTAGAAAGATTGAGTCAGTAGTATGAGAGAAGTGATTATTCCATTAATTTGGCAGTTAAGGCTGATTCTGGAATACTGTATCTAGCTTGGGGATCCCTGATGCAAGATGGATATTGAGATGCTGGAGTAAATCCAGTGGAGGCTAACAAGATGGCTGAGGGCTGGAGCACATGATTTTAAAAGAAGAGAAGGCAAAGAGGAGATTCTGTTGCTGTCCACAGCTACCTAATGTGAGGATTCAGAGAAGACAGACAGACTTTTCTTATAGGTGCACAGGGATAAGATGTGAGGCAGTGCACTTACGTCACAAGAAGAAATACTTCAACTATATATAAGGAACTCCCCTAATAACATAATGTGACCTGAAAAAAATTTTTTTGAAGAACTGTAAAAATTTGAGTATTCTAATCATAGAATCATTTAGGTTGAAAAAGACCCTTATAAGATCTGAGTCCAACCATAAACCTATCACTACCAAGTCCACCACTAAACCATGCCCCTAACCATGGCTTTTAAATACCTCCAGGGATGGTGACTCAACCACTTTCCTGGGTAGCCTGGTCCAATGCTTGACAACTCTTTCAGTGATGAATTTTTTCCTAATATCCTTCCCTGGCACAAGTTAAAGCTGTTTCCTCTCATTCTCTCTCTTGTTACTTGGGAAAAGAGACTGACACCCATGTTCCTACAGGCTCCTTTCAGATAGTTGTAGAGAGTGGTTAAGTCTCCCCTCACCCTCCTTTTCTATAAACAACCCCAGTTCCCTCATCCGCTCCTCACAGGACTTGTTCCCTAGACCCTTCACCAGCTTTGTTGCTCTTCTTTGGACATGCTCCAGCACCTAATTATCTTTCTTCATCTGGTTCCTGAATAAAAATCGGTTGGATTTAGCTTCATTGTTCAGAAAATGTAATTGAAAAATAATTGCAATATGAGATCCTAGCTGCTTCTGTTCTGCTTAATAATTTTTGCAGAATATATGCAGAAATTAAATAGAAAGTAATAACAAATTATAGCATACAGCTGGCTTTGTTTTTTAGTGGTGGTGCAGGCTAGTAAGAAACAGCCAAAGCCAAGCCAAACAAGCAGCACATGTTATAATGGTCAAAATAATTGGCTGTATCTGTTGAATTCATAAATACAATATAAGGCACAATATTTCTTTTGTTTATTTTGCCTTTCTCAGACTGCTTGAGGTAATGATTTAGTTGCACAGTATGGACTAGGCCAATCACACTACTTTCACAACATATTATTATCAATAGATAAGACTGTAGTATCTCTGTTAAGTAAAGCACTATTCCAGGCTTACATTGTGTATATAATGCTTCTGTCTAGAGAGGCCTGGAAAAAATTTGGAGACGTTGTTCTACATATTACTTAAAAAAAGTTCCTGTTAGAATGCTCATCTAGCTAATTATGTAGTTGTTCTTGAGCAGGGCTATGTCTGAATAACTGGGTTTTGTTGGCTTTGATTCCTTCCAGCATATGGCATAGGCCTTCTTGTGACCTTTGTTGCCTTGGCATTGATGCAGATGGGCCAGCCTGCTCTCCTCTACTTGGTGCCCTGTACTCTTCTCACAAGCTTTGCTGTGGCTCTTTGGAGAAGGGAGCTTGCAATGTTCTGGACGGGCAGCGGCTTTGCGGTGAATACCAGTTTGATATGAGTGTCTTCGAGAAATACTAATATTATAAAAACCTAACTAGAATTAAAGTTGAGTAAAATATTGCAGTATTATCAAACAAAACCAAAGATTTTTGTTTTGCTTGACTGTTTTCTTTTTTACCTACTTTTTTTGCCTCAGTAAGATTTTCCTTTTTTTAATGTTTATGGCCACTTAAACTGGCTAGTGAAAAGTGAGGTAGACCTTGTCTATCCTTGATTCTGCCATAGTTTTACTGGTTTGATCTCTGTTGAAAGTAGTAGTAAAATATTAAAATATACAAAATATAATGTTTTATAATATTATATAAAAGATATCCTTAAAATGTTTTTCTTTATATTTTTTCATAGCCTACTGCTTATGAAGGTAGAAATTTAGTTCAATATAGTAAATTATCACTTTGTTTCACTGTGGTACAAGTGAAAGTAATTTGATTCCAAAAGGAATAATTTATATTGTGATGCTTGATTTGAGATTTTGAATAACTACTTGAAGGGCAAATCTATCAAGCTAGAGGTTCCCCCCAATGAGTTTTATTTTGTTGTTGAACTATTTGTGATAACCTTTACAACTTTTCTTTAGAGAACTGAGTTTAATTGTTGTAAAAATATTTGAAATCATCTGAAATGCTATGGAGAAGTTGCCAGTTGTTGTACACTGATAGTAAAATTAGGCAAAACCAGAGAATGACCAAGTGCCAAAGTGCTGTTTGCCTGTTCCTGTGTAATCAGCAGAGTGCATCTACGGTGAGTGAGGAATGATCAGGCAGAAAGCAGTTAAACACACTTTTGGAGGAAAAATCCCCTCTTGTACTATAAAACACAAAGACAGGATAACTGTGTATGCATGTGTCCACTACTGGAGAACGATAATGAAGATGAAGGACCTTTTAATCTTCATCTTATATGACCATCACTCCTGATATCTGGACACTGTAATTCCTGCTTTCTGTCATTCTGACTGTGATCTTCCATTTGCAGAAAGACCTACCTCAGCCTCCCTTGGTGATAGCTCCTGTCAGCTGCCCTGAGCTTCCCAAAGATAGCCACGTACCAGCCTCTCAACAAGACACAGAGCAAATGACCAATCCTACCCTCCATGTGAAAGAGCTGCATGGCCCCACCTCAGCTGCAGAGGAACTGGCTGATACTGACACAAAGCCAGACCACTCAGAAGTTTCTATTGCACAGAGTGAGAAACCAGCTGCTCAGAATAAGGATGACATTGAAAGCAAATGCCTAAATGCAGAGCAAAAACAGCTGGAATAAATTATGTGATAAGAACGCCTTATTTTCCTTCACAAACATATCCATATAAAAACAGTATGTCTTTAGGACTAGTTTAGTAGTGTTTGCATTCATTGAGGAACCTCACTTGGGAGTCTGATCATCAAATCCAACAACGAACGTTCTGCCTCCAGCTTCGGTACAGCTATACACTTCAACCATCTTTCTGAAATATGGTGCTTTACAAGGGTTCTGATGTATGGATTTCAATGATCATTTTATGAGTGAATGCCTTTGACGGTTCCATTTTCATTATACTGGGGTAGTATTGAGAGTATTTACACAGTACTCTGTACTTGTGTCACTGTTTTGCTGCTTTGGCATAGTGTAGGTTAACATGGAGGAAAAGCATTGAACAAGTCTGCTACAATGCTTAGTTGAGAGAAACATGATAGGGGTTTTTTAGCACTTTTGCTATTGTCACCTTTTACTTTACTTTTGCCTACTTGTCAAAGCCATTGAATTGATACAAGGGATTGCTTTAGTATAAACTGACATTCAGGAAATGCAGAGACTGGTTAAATTACCAGCCTCTGAAAGGATTTATACTACCATGGTGCATTAAATGCATCTCTTAACTTTTTGTCTTTGTTCTTACTTCCAGGTACCTGGGTTGGCTACTAGTCTAGTTTAAAAGGTAGGATGAATGGAGCTACAGGAAGCTTTCTAAGCACTCGTATGAACTCTAGGGGCTATCTCTGAAAATAAACAGTGTTTATCACAGAACATTGTCTGGAAGCAAAAGCATATTAAGAATGTTTAATGTTTTAGAAATAAAATACAAGCTAAATAGCTAAGAAAATAGGTAGTAGCACTATGCTAAGCTTAATAGGCAGTCTTTTTGTTGGGGAAAATGTTAAAGTAAAGCAGTAAAATTTCATATGTTTGGGGTTTTGAGCTTCTACTTGTTATTTGTTTAAGGAATATAATTGCAATTTCTAATTCTGAAGAAGATAATTTGGTGTTTTCATTCCCAAGGGAGCACATGTGGTGCTATAGTCAGGTGTGATTTAAAGCTACTTGCTGCTCAGTAACTAATCAACTGCCTCAGTTATGTTTTGTCTTTGTCCCAAGAGTAGCCAAGCATGGCCTGCCAGGTTCTGGAATGAGGCTGTAATCCAGCCTATTATTTTGCACCTCTTGCTACATGACATTGTGAAGGACTAAATTGGTGAATTTAAAATTTTTGGGCTGCAGCTGGTCTTACTTTATTTCTCTGATGTTGTGTGTCTTCCTGTATAACATGATTGAGTCTTTGATGCATCAACTTTAGTATACATAGAGGGATAATGTGATCTGCATATTATTTATTCCATCTAAGAATGTTTGGCTTTATCAAAGGTGTCTGATCTACACTTAAATTGCAATCCCAGAAACAAACACTTCACATTAAAACTGAAGTAGAAAATGGAAGTATTCTAGGATCCTAGAATACGGTTCCAGATTGCATGGAAGAAATACTCTTCAGAGTATTTGAGAGACCAAAATGTCATCATGATGACACAATCGGAAGCAATGCTTTTAAATTAAGAGTCTCCAGTTGGCATGCTGAGTTTGATTCTGAAGGGCTCTCTTCTAATATGTCTGTTAAATTTCAGCTGTTGTCTTTTTGGCAAGGTCTTCCAAAAGTTTTGCCCTGTGCTTTTTGGATGATAACTTCTGTTCTTATCTGTTTCACAGTGGGTGGATAGTGTTCTTACTGTAGAATATGAAAGGCTTTCTGTAAAACCACACTATAGCTTCAGCGTTTTACCAGCTTCTGCCTTTAAAGCCTCAAGCCCTGTCTGATAAGTTGATTTAATAGTGAATTTCTTGAAAGGCTTCCTGAGTCTAAAGGCCTGCACTACACTTAATTTACAAATCACCCTAATGGAAGATAGTAGTACTAAAGAAATGTGTTTTTCAATCTCCTCTCTAATGGACTATGTTACTTTTGCCAGCACTAATCTGAACCAATTATTACTAATAAAAAGCAACAGAGACATTTTATGGAATACTTCAGCCAGCTGGATTATGCCTTAATTTAAGCTGTTGTATAAGTATGTATATTAAATTAAGAAAACAATCTTGTGTTTAAATAATGAACTTTACAAATATCAAGAAAAGAAGTTTGGAGACTAACTCAAAGTTCTGTGTTTTTTTGCCTTGATTGTCTTTCAATCATAATGTTATTTGGAATAGCTTTTTATATGCTTAAAAGCCAGTAGCTTTCTGATGATGAAGCATTAAGTTTTATCACCTACTTGAAAGTGTATTTTAACGTTTGTTTTCGTATGTTCTGGGTTAGGAAACAGTTTATTTCTGAAATTGTTTATAACTCAATTAAAATGGAAGAATTCATAACACTCGTAGGCATTTAACAGTTGCTTTGTTCACATCAAATTCTAGCTAGGTCTTCTTGGAACATGTGCTTTGCCTTATGTTTCTGGGGGTTTTCCATCTGGTTTTAAGTGTTGGTGGCGGGGTGAGGGGGGTAAAAATCACAACGATCAACGTGGAAAAAAACAATAGCTACTCAATGCAGTATCTCCAGTTAAAGTATGTAAACTGGCAATAGATTACATACTTTGACTATTCCAGTACTGTACAAGTTAGGTGACTCTAGTGCATCAGTTTGGCTGCGACTGTTCGGACCCTGATCCTGGGCAGTTCAATCATTTCCATCAAAAACCAAGGCTGTACTGCTTTTTTGTCTTTCAAAAACCTCCCTGATCAACTTAATGTAAAACATGATGTTATATAGGAAAATGTGAAGGTATGCTCAGTATACCTGACTGATCTTATTTGACATTTGCAGATATATATCCCACACCAAACTTTAAATGAGTTAAAATGTTCAAAGTAATGAAAGTAATGTTAAAAGTAATGTTGATGTGTTTCTCGTTTATATCTTTCACATACTAAGCCTTTAGCTAACTATCTAAAAATTCAATAATAATGATTTTATTTCTGAAGACTTGTATGTGTTCAGGGGAAAGACTTGTTTTAGATCGGGGGGCGGGGGGGGGGAAATACCAAAAAACCCAACAACAACCAATCCTACTAAACAAACCCATTAAAAAACAAACAAACAAACAAAAACAACACACACACCTTTTTGGATTGCAGTAGTGCAGATCAGATTCTTTCCTGGTTCTGAAATTACTAAATATCAGTGTGTTGGACCAGGTGTTTGTTTTTGACTGTGTCCTCCTGAAGGGTTGCACAAATGCAGCTGAGGGTAGAATGCAACCCGAAAGACTTCACTAAAGGTAACAAGTAAGGAAGAAGTATCCCAAACCCTCCTTTAATTTTGTGGACTTTTTTTTTTCCTTGTCACAAATGAAGATAATTTTAAGTGAAATATATAAAAAAGAAACAGAAAAAAAACTTCTCTTTTTTACCAATGGCAGTAAAAAAGAGCACATCCATACAAGTAAGAATTATACTTGTGAAAATATTTAATGTTTTCTCTAAACTTGGACAAATGCTGGAAGACAGAGAATATGCAGCACAGCATGTTTTTCCAGTAGGCTTATTAACATGTCTCATAGAAAGCTTCATTTAGAAAATTGTTGGTTTCATTTTTTCCTCCTCTTAAATACACATTTATATGGTGTGTGTATATATATATGGTATATATGTCATAATCATACCAAATTTCTTGAATTTTTTATGTGATGTCTTGATCTTAGATATCAGTCAACTTTTTCCTTCAGAAGCTGTGCTTTTCTTACAGTAGCCCTCAGTATGTATTTTGTTAAAAATGCCTTGCAAGTCTTGATAGCACTTTTCAGAAGTGCACATTTTTGTGTTTCAGATTTGGTTTTTGCATCGATTATGCATTGCTCAGACATATCACTGTAATGGGTTGTATGGGTTAGAAGCTGTAGACTTCTAAGTATGTTGGGAAATAGCACTGATAGTGGAGCCAGAAAGAAATTAGCTAGTAAACAGTACTGAAATAATACTTCGAGCTTTAAGAATGTGGCTGCATTCATTAATGAATTCATATGCTGTTTGGGAGATGCTGTGTATTTACATGGTAGCTCTTACTTTTTTCTATAGTACCTGACGGGCAACAGAATGCTTAGAGAATTTAAAGGTTGTTTAATGTTCTCGTATAGGTTCTTGCTTAGAAAGCTCTTTCAAAACACAATACTTGGGTCCACATATATGCTTAGCATGTCCTAGATATCTCGTCCTGCAGTTTGTAGAACTTTTCCTGGCTATGCAATTTAAAAAAAAAAAAAAAAGCCTATATTGGGTGTTTGGTAACAGCATTGCCTTGAAGTAAATACTTACATGCAGCTATTTTAGTGCAAGATCCTGCAGTTTTGTTGTCTTTCTACTCTTTAGCCCCATAGTTGGGTAGTGCATCTATTTCTGGTTTCTTGCACTACACTGGCTGTTTAGAGAATGTAAAGCCCTGTAATATTTCTATTTAATGGCAGCTTTGTTATTTATCAATTAAGAAACCAGAGTATTTCATATGTGCTTTCATTGTTTGGCAATATACTACTTATTTGTAGTATATTCATGGGTAAATAAGCTGACTAAGCAGTAAGGTGCAACTAGTGCATATTGGTACTTGACATGCATCACATAGACACAGGTAAGTGTTTGAAATACAGACATACCAGCAGATCCAAATATTTGTCCAAAGCCTGCAGAGATGGTGCCTTTTCCATTACAAATGTTCTCTCTGTTTTAAAATAAAGACTGTGTAAGGGCTGCATCTTCAGGAAAATGAGGACATTATTATTAGAGAGTCCAGAAGAGAACAGGAACTATGGTCAGAGGTCCAGAAAACATCAGCAACAAGGATAGATTAATGCATTTTATCCAGGGGGTGGTTTCCCAGCTGGCCGGCAGGACATGAAGCACAAAGTCACACTAACAAGCTCTTTGGCTTTTCAGTTTAGGCTCTATGCCAATGGTGCTAGGTAGGATGGAGAGAGAAAGAAAAAAGTGAAGGTGGCCCAGAAAGCATGAGGAGACACTGAAAAAGAATGGCAGTGGAAGAGTTTACTCCAGAGACGTCCAGAACCACTACTCCAGAGGGAAGACCTTAAGGGCATGTATGATAAATATGCAAAAATCTGAAATGCTACTGCAAATTGGAAAAATGTTTACAAAGACTTTTTTCTTTTTCAAGTAAGGTTGGCAATAGAATTAATAGACTTAAATTACAGTAGAGGAATTTGGGGGCTGGTGGTAGAAAAATCTCTAAGAATGGCTAACAACTTCAGTGGTTAGCCCTGGGAAGCATATGAAACCTCTGGGGTAGGACTGTTTCCAATGCATGCTGTTGCTGAGCTCATCTTGCTCTGAGAATAAAGAATTTAATCACGTAGACACGAGCCATGTCATGCCACTTGTGTTAGGGGCCAGCGAACAAGCCCTGGCCCACTTTAGTCCAGGTATAGTCTGAGGGTGGGACTTCCTATAATTCAATGCCATCATAGCATGAACTTTGTCATGTAGCAGTTGGTTTATATATCATGAGTGCTGTAATGGAGTTTTGCAAGCATTCTGACTGACAATTCAGATCTTGTATTACAAAGGCTTTTGTTTTTGTTTTGATAATTTAGAGATGATAAATGATAAAGATCCTCTGGAAAGAAACCACATCAAAGCACATGTTAAATAGATGCAGTACTCTTTCTACCGAGATAAGATTTTTTTTTTTTTTTTTTTAAGGTATGTTTAATTTGTTGAATTGCATTGAATGTTTCTGGCACCCTGGAACATTTTTGCAACATCACAGTGTTGTGTGCTACCAGAAGCTTCCTTTGGCACTGGCACAAGAGAATTGTCTCTTCACTGATCCTCAGTATCTTCTGCATGTATCAATTATGTGCTCTCCTGTGAGTGTTTCACCTCTGCCTTTTCCTTTTCTAGTTTTGCAGGTAAATACTCAAATTACGTGGTGTAAAGATGAGGTTTTGCCATCTGTAGATTTGTGATAGATGATAAATAATGTGCCTAAATTGGATTTTCTTGAATTGAGAACTAGTATATTGTGCACAGTGATCTATAATTTCAGAAACTAGCAGAGGGCTTAACTTTGTGTGATGCAGTGACTCCATTTTGGTTCTGTTTTTCCAGCAACTCTTGGAAATACTGCAACTCTTGGTCCTATTGTTGATCTGCTGGTAGCCAAAGATTACAAGTGCACATACTTCTGGGATAATTTGGAGCCACCTTCCTTAGCTGAAGGCAGCATTACAGTTTACCAAGTTTCTCACAACATTTTTCTGCATGGTAGCATGCAAGTTTAGCTCCAGATGGCAAACTTCATCCATGTGTTTCTCTCTGGGAAATCTTTGAGATGATCTGTAGGCTAGAAAATTTTAATATAAAATTTTGACAACTGCTTACTGCTGACACACATGTATTGTATGTTGTGAACTTTCTTTGGGTGTTTAATGTAAATGTTGGTTAGCTGAAAATACACAGAGGCATGGTCTGAAACAAGCTCATTGTAGCTCCTAAAAAAACCTAGTGACTTGGGCTTGTAGGATGCCCTGCAGTACCAGATAAACAACACCTAATAGTCAGGTGTTGTTTAATAATACTGAGAGTGTGATGCCCTTTATGAACAGCAATACCTTGTTCAGTCTGTGCAGTTAGTTCAGTGGTACTCCCAGGGGACCAGCCCTTCAGTATTGGATTGTACACCAGAGTTATAGCTGATACTGTTTCCAATACAATAACATTTTCCTTAAGCGAGACGTTTGTAAAGGATAGAATAGCTCTTTTGATCTTAAAGGTGTAGCTGTAGTCAGGAAAATGCCATAAACCTGGCAGTTCTCCACTGTGGACCCAAGCTTTAAATGGATGGGATGGTAGGAAGCTGGTGATGTCTGGGAGGAGCACAATCCTCGATATGCATTTTCCACAGCAAGGAACCTGTAGGTAGTTGTTGTTTGTTTGGTTAGGTTTTTTTATTCTTCTCTGACTGAAGTTGTCAAAACAAAAAACAACAAAAAACAAAAACTGCAGAATGGTGATTCGGGTTTAGGTTGACAAAACACAGTAGTGCGGATGAGTCTGGTTTGGGTCAGAATCTGTTTGTTTTCATAGCTGACAGTGAAGACTTAAAAAAAAAAAAAAAGAGCAGGTGTTACCACAGACTCTAACATGGCAGCAAGCCTGTGTGGGGACATGGCCTTATTTCTCTCTAATTGCCAGTTAATGGAAATGGTCTGCATGTGCTGGTGTGAACATCTATTGCCAGTTTGTCTTCAGCTCATGCTTTGTCACTTGTCCTCTCCAACAACCTTTTGATTCTCAAACTGTCATAGAGCCTGCAGAGGCTGTTGAGGGAGCAAAAATTGTGCACTCATCATGCTGTCTGAAAAGCGTGCAACTGGGAATCGGTCACTGTAGCCCAGCCTGATGCCTGGATAATGCGTTGCATTCTTTGGGGGGTGGTGAGGGTGGTGGTATCGCATTTTAACACTAAAAATTAATCTTTTTGATCCTAGAAGTCACTGACAGCAAGTATGAACTCTGGTACTTTCAGCCTGGCAACATATGAAAGCAAACCCTAACTTTTCAAAGAAAAATACAGAGTTACAGCTGTGACCATGGATGACCTCATTATTTTTAACCGTGTTCCTTCAGTTTCTCCATCCAGCCCAGTGCTGCAGAAACTGGGGTGCTAGTAATGTCCTAGCAATAATGCACAAGTCCTGTTTGAACAATGCTAATGTTACTTTACTAAAACTGAATTAGTGGTGCTTTGTATGTGGATCAGTTGGGAGGCTGGAGGCAAAACTTAAAGCACTATAAAGAGGATTTATGAGATGAGATACCTATTTGCTTTATACTAGTTTCTTGGATGCTTGATAGTATCTGCTTTCAGTGATGAAGTTTATTCTTGGGAGGTAACATTATAAGTAGAACAGTTTTAAATGTCTGATGTCTTTGTGGAAGGACTTTGTAATAATGTTCAAATAATAGTATATAGGCTAGTGTTATGAAGAGTGCAAACTCTAAAGGTTGTTAATTTTAGTGCTTGCAAATGCATACATTTAACTCTGTATATGTACGCATGAGCAATAAACTTTTTAAGCTCATTTCATACAGAGCTGAAGGAAGGATTTTCTTGTGATCGAAAGCCTATGATCTATTTTTGCTATGTTAAGATGTTCTATGCAATTTGGCCCCTTAATTAAAAAAAAAAAAAGCACAAAACATCCACCAAAACAAAAACCAACCCCCTCTAAAAAAAACAGCTAAGAGTTGACTAGTTGTAGGAAGACTGATGTGAAAATATTCTGTGAAAATACACTTGAAAATATATGTCAAAATACACTGTGTGGTATTTTTCCTGTGCAGGGTCTACTACTGCCAAACGGGCTGAAACTGTGGAAGTGAGGTGCGTACGGGGTGTGAAGAATGAGGGATTTAGTTCTCTGTAAGGATATAGTCAGTCATCAACAGCTGTGTCAGGGATGCTGATAAAATGAATGTCCTTCCCTGCTTCCCTGATTTTTATCTTGCATCTCATTTTCCTTGTCAGTTAGTCAGTTAATCACATACACTATGCATATTAGTTATTTATAAGTATCTTGTATCTATGGTATGAGTAAGATTGTTGTTGTTACTGATTGCAAGGAATAAATAACTGAACATGTCACCTTACAAATATCTTCTTGTGCTGACAATAGGATAGAGCCATTGCAAAGACCAAGAGAAAAAGCGATGTCATCTCCAAGAAGTACATTTTTGGTAAACACTTCTGTTTCTCCAAAGCTGTAGGTCTTACTGTAATATGAGTATCAGATTATCAGTTCAGTCTGGGTGGGCTCTTTCTACCCTATATCTATATATCTCTTCATGGATTTGATACCAGCCCTCCCTCTGACTGAATTACAGCCTTGTATCTAATTGCACAACATACAATATGTATTTTTATATATGGAAATACATTGTGATACATAGCATTTCCAATGACCAAATGTAGATTTGCTGCTTCCTTCTGTGATGTAACATGGGAAAAACCCTATTTCAAATTAACAGTGGTGGGGAACAGAATCTTAAGAGATGAGAAATATCCCCAGGGTTTCTGCAGAGTGAATTAAGCCTGAGTAATTAAGCCTCTTGCAGGCATACATAGATATGGTGAAAGAAAACAAACTTGAAAATGACTGGTCAACTGAAATTGCGGTGTTTTTTCTTCTGTTTTGCTTTTAAAAAATACTGGAATTTACTTTCCTTTAGCCTGTCTTAGTTTAAAACTGTAAAAATTTTCTAAAACTGTAAAACACAGGTACTTCATTTTTTAACTGAACTTTGCTATTTTATGTCACCTTTACATTTGAAATCTAGTTGTTTACTACTTATTGTTTGCACCAGGATGTGATAAAATGTCTTTTGTAATTTAAAAGACTGCTGTGCACAGCTTCTGTCTTGAGCTGGATTACATGCGAAATTCTTAAAACTTGCCTGGGGCTTTTTCATGTTTTCTGTTAATGTGCAAGACTGAATACCAGAAACAGTGTTTTACATCCCGAAGCGGTCCCCAGAGGTCATCTTTCCCCTGCTTTTATAACCCTGATGGGATCATACTGATACAATCAGTTTTGACTAATCTGTTGCATGTTGTAGCACTATTGCTTGGAAAGGAGGGTGGTTACTAACAGTCCCCTTTTTTAAAAAATAGTAAATTTCTACTGAATTACAAGGCAAGTCATGGATGTGTCAGAGAATGGTACAGTCTGAAAACAGGTACATTTCCACCCTCTGTTTGTGTCCATCATTTTTGGTATGCCCAGTATTTCACTCAGATAATGCAATACAGCTGGGAAGACAAAAAAATGAGAAATTTCCTGTGTTACCTGGCTTTAAAAAAAAAAAAAAGTTGCAGCAAGACAGCCTTCTTGTTCAGGCTGTTGCTGGGGAGTCAAGAGACAGCTACTTCCATTCAGACAGCGAGGGTTCAAAACCAGAAAGACTGGTTTTGTGTTAAATTAAGGGTAGTCAATATTAAGATAGTCTGGCCACAAAGCTCATCCTAAGGTATTCTAAACCTCATCCTATATTTGGTGAAACAGTAACTAGTATTCTAGATTTCAACATACATGCGTAGAACAAAATTAGCATAATGAACAAGTTGTATGACTTTTATATTACTGTATCTGTTGCATAGACATGGACAGAGCATTTGTTTAAAAAAAAAAAAATTAAAAAAAAACCCAAACCAACAAACAAACCTAAATTATTACTCTGTGCCAAGACCAATGTGAATTACTGTAATGTAATTACATTACTCACATTCAGAGTAATGGGGGATTAAATCATGCAAACAGGAGCATGTCTTCATCTGGGTCAGATGAGATCTGAAACTGCTGTTTACAGTAGAGCTGCCCCATGGTTCTACCACCAGTACCAGACGTGCATGATCTATCACTACTGATTATCTTAATTACATTCAAAGCATCTCCCAACTATCTTACATTTTTACTAAAGATCTGTCCTACGTGACCATTTCTGCATCTGCAGGAACAGTTTGTCTTGACTATTTGCAAGCATCTTATCTGTGTAACAACTTGCTCAGTTTTGCAGCAAGAACCCCCTTGGGGAGTCTCTAGAAGGAAAGGCTGGATTCTCTGCCCAGGGTGATGGCTCATTTAAGCACAGGAATTAGCCTATGCACAGGTGCTGCCTGAAGGTTGTCTTCAGGACACACTGAAATTCCCACCTGGAGAGCTCCTGCATCAATTGCTCAAATACTTTCAATTTCCAAGTTTCAAGCCAGGTGTCTCAAGTCAGTTCATTATCTCACCTGTGCAGATGATTAAGCCAAGAGTTCCAGGGCCACCTAGGGACTTGACTTAGCTGCAGTGGCAGTGCACACAGGGACAACCTTGATCCCCAGCTATACCACAACTAAAAGACACACTTGAGTTTCACACTCACAGCTGGTAATAATGGATGAGGAGAAGGTTGAGGTACTCAACTTCTGTGCCTCAGTCTTCACTGGCAGGCTCTCTTCTCACACCTCTGAAGTGGATGGACCTCAAGACAGGGACTGGAGGAGCAAAGTCCCTCCCACTGAAAGAAAGGATCAGGTTCGAGACCACCTGAGGAACCTGAACATGCACAAGTCTATGGGACCTGACAAGATGCTTCCCAGAGTCCTGAAGCAGGTGGCTGATGTAGTTGCCAAACCATTCTCCATGATATTTGAAAAGTCCCTGGAGACTGGAAAAAGGGAAACATTGCACCCATTTTTTAAAAGAGTGGGAGGATGCAAGGAGGACCCTGGGAACTACTGACCTATCAGCCACACCTCTGTGCCCGGGAAGATCATGGAAGAGATCCTCCTAGAAGCTATGCTAAGGCACATGCAGGGCAGAGAGGTGATTTGACACAGCCAGCATGGCTTCATCAAGGCCAAGTCCTGCCTGACCAACCTAGGGGCTTTCTATGAGGGCGTGACCACCTCCGTGGATGAGGGAAGAGCTACCGCTGTTGTCTATCTGGAATTCTCTAAGGCCTTTGACATGGTCCCCCGCAACATCCTTCTCCCTAAATTGGAGCGATATGGATTTGATGGGTGGACTGTTCAGTGGATGAGGAATTGGTTGGACGGTCACACGCAGAGGGTAGTGGTCAATGGCTCAATGTCCAGATGGACACTGGTGACGAGTGGTGTCCCTCAGGGGTCTGTACTGCGACCAGTAGTCTTTAATATCTTCGTCAATGACATAATGGGATTGAGTGCAGCCTCAGCAAGTTTGCAGATGACTCCAAGCTGAGTGGTGCAGTTGGCACGCCTGAGGGATGGGATGCCATCCACAGGGACCTGGACAAGCTCAAGGAATGGGCCCCTGTGAACCTCATGAGGTTCTATAAGGCAAAGTGCAGGGTCCTGCACCTAGGTTGAGGCAACCCCCAGTACCAGCACAGGCTGGGGGATGAAGGGATGGAGAGCAGCCCTGCCGAGAAGGACTTGGGGGTACAGGTGGATGAAAAGCTGGACATGAGCCAGCCATGTGTGCTTGCAGCCCAGAAGGCCAACCGTGTCCTGGGCGGCATCAAAAGGAGTGTGGCCAGCAGGTCAAGGGAGGGGATTCTGCCCCTCTGCTCCATTCTGGTGTGACCCCCCTGCAGTGCTGCATCCAGCTCTAGAGCCCTCAGCACAGGAGAGACCTGGACCTGCTGGAGCGGGGCCAGAGGAGGCCCCAGCAATGCTCCAAGGGCTGGAACAGCTCTGCAGTGAGGACAGGCTGGGAGAGCTGGGGGGGCTCAGCCCAGAGAGGAGAAGGCTCCAGGGCGACATTATTGCAGCCTGTCAGTACTTAAAGGGGGCTGGTAAGAAAGCTGGGGACAGACTTTTTAGCAGGGCCTGTAGCGACAGGACAAGGGGTGATGGTTTTAAACTAAAAGAGGGTAGATTTTGACTAGATATAAGGAAGAAATTTTTCACAACCTGGCCCAGGTCGCCCAGAGAGGTGGTCGATGCCCCGTCCCTGGAAATATTCCAGGTCAGGTTGGATGGGGCTCTGAGCAACCTGATGTAGTTGAAGATGTCCCTGCTCACTGCAGGGGGGTTGGACTAGATGGCCTTGAAAGGTCCCTTTAAACCCAAAATATTTTATGACACAGCTCACTTGTCAAAAGTTCCATAGCTCTTACCACATATTCCAATTTTTTTTCTCTATTTTAGAAGGAAATTAAGATTGTATATCACACAGAGCAAATAAGAGAGACCTTTTCACTCACCTTAATGATGTGCAGCAGCCCAGACTTCCAGCATTCACGGGCCCAGTGCTATTGTGTAGTAGGAGGTGGAAGAAAGTTACTTGAATAAAAAAAGTAGCGACAATGATTGAAAATACAAAGCTGTGAATTTCTTTAGCCTTATGCTTAAGCATAACATTAGCTATGAATCTGTGGTATTTTTCTTTTTGAGGGTACTGTATTCAGGCAAATACAGTATTTTGAATGTTGATCTTGGGTTTTTCTGTTTAAATTCAACTTTTGTATTCATGGTTTGTCAGACTCCACATCCCTTCTCTTATCATCTCCAAGATAGACTTGACTCTCTAGATCACCTCTGCATACTGCTCTCAGTAGAAACGTTCCTTGGAAAGAGATGCAGCTTTGGGAAGAGGCATGCTATGGGTCTCCAGTTGCTCCTAGGAATCATCCTGTTCCCAGCAGGTGCTCCTGAGGAAGTCCAAAACAACCCCTGGGTCTCACCCAGGGGAATCTTCCAATCTTCTCAGGTATTTTTAAAGGACTGCTTTTTTCATTTTTTGCCTCATTGACTGCAGTGGAGCAGAAGCAGTAATCTACTATTGTATCTTATTTTTAGGTGCATGCATAGGATCAGAACAGTCACTAGTTCTTGCATAAGAAGTTTCCATAAAAAATTTAGATGCTTTAGGGAAAAAAAGTCAGGAGGGCAAATGACCTTCCATTGTTCCTTCACAGGTATCTATCAAATGTTCTTACGGCCTTTAGCCTCATCATGGTCGAGTATGTATGCGTCCTCTGCTAGTACACAGTTATATAGTTCAGCCATTCAAATGTTCCACATCTTCCTCTGTGTGGGGCAGGAGAAATCCCTTTTCCCTGGAGGATACAAGGAAACACCACCTGAGCAGCAAGCCTTGGCCTGGTGCCTCTTCCTAGATCTGTTTGCTTCCCAACAATGGGGATGGACTAGTATAGGCAGAGGACATTAAGGAACTGCATGGACTCCCTGGCATTGAGTTAGTCCATCCCAGGGGCAGAATTTTTCTGTCTTCTTGCACTTCAGGAGGTTTCTTTTGTCCTGCTTACTGCCCTCTGTTACTACTCTGACTTACTACTGTCACGTTAGCCATAGGCAGTAGCTCTTTAAAGCCGGCAAAAAGATTCACAGTATCTACTACAGTGATTAGGGCGATAGTCCTATTTCAAGTGAGAAGTTGGTTTAGAGAGCTCCAGAAGTCCATATCAAGAATATATTTATTTTGTACCTTACCTAGAATGGAGGTTAGCAAAGGGACACAATGCTGTGGCTGTTACAGAGCTGTTCAGTGGCTACCATGCACTGAAAACAATTCCATCAAAGTTCAAATAACTTTCTTTAATAACAAGTTAACAAGTGACTCAGTATTTCTATAATATTTCTGTGGAAGAAAAGGAGGGGGAAACTGGTTTATAACCATCAGTTTTCTATATTTATAAAAATCACTAGTGCAGAATTGGATTTTCTGGGAAAAAAAGGTTTTCTTCTCAAATTTCCTCATAAAGTTATGTACCAGTATTATTTCTTCTATTGTTCCTATATTCTCTTATATTTGGATAGGTTTATATCTCTGAAATCAAGATTTTAAATGAAATGAAATCAACAGATACTTTTGTTCCCTTCAGGTCTAAGAAATGTCTCTTCCCAGTGCAGAAAAAGAAAATGAAAAAAGGAAATCTACACTGAAAATGTGGCTTGAGATGGTGCTGCAGAGTGTGTGATGCCCATCCTTGACATATCAGGATGGAGTTCTGATGAGAAAACCTCAATTTTTGATCAGTTGCTATAACCTGTTATTTTCTGTCCCAGTTCCATTTCTCAGTTGTATTGCAGGAAGAGAACTAGGAGACACAACCATTAATCATTCTATGCCCTCAGTTAAAAGGCTTTCCCGGGAAGCAGAATGAAGCAAATGGTCTTTGAAATCCTTTTAGGTAAAGCCATGGTCCATGCGGTTTTACTGTGTGGAGCTGACAAGTTCTGGTGAGTGGGGTGAATTCAGTGCTGCTGGCATGAATCACCAGCACTTCAAGCAGCAATTTTGCTTTCTGTCCTGCTGGTGAAACGCTACTGAAGTGAGTGGGAGTTGTACAGTGAGCTGCAGAAACTGTACTCTACGGGCTGGGGAGAAGCCAGAGATGGGGCAGCTCTGCTCGAGATTCCAACGCAGGCAGCTAGGGGAAAAAAACAGAAAAGTGCTTAAACCCAAAGTCCAGTGAAGAAACAAACCTGCTTTTCAGGGTGAATCGTTTCTGCTTCTCAGCCTGTGCCTTTAAGCTCGGTATGCAAACTCCCCGTGCGCCTCCCACCTTCCTCTCCAGCGTCTCCCGCGGCCGGTGCGGCGGGCAGTCACCGGAGGAGGTGAGCTCACGGGAGGCACCGCTCCGGGGGGAGAAGGTTTCGAGGGGAGAACACCTTGGTGGCAACGGGAAAAGCAAAGCAGGTGAGTTGCTGCTCCGTCTTAACAGTCCTTTTTATTTCCTTCAAGGTGTCGGGCTTTCTTGGCTCGGGTGGGAAGAGGTTTCTGCAGCTGGATAGTGCTTTGGTCCCACAGTTGAAGGAAGGGGCTTGAGAGTGCTGTCACGCTGCTTTGCACTCACTTGTCTTCCAGCCGTGAGGCTGCCCTGCAAAGACTTCAGGCGTATGCCCCCATATGCTGCTCAAGGGAGGTCCCTGTGGGTGAAGGTGCCAAGCAAGGCAGCACAGGCCAGTGCAGGTTTTGAGCAGTCTGTGCTTGGGCATGATGTCCTCAGGCAGGAGGGGAAGAGCAAAGCTGCACATGGTCACACAGCCTCAGCACTTGAGTTTAGCAGATGACACTACCCCGTATCGATATGTGTGGAGTTCTCTGCACACAAGTCTGCAGCCTCTGAAGTCAATGACAAAAATCCCATTGACTCAGACACTGTGAGCTCCTTGCTTGACTGGTATCTTTAATCACTGGCTGGTTTCTCTATGTGAATTCTTCCTTTGAGGGAGCATGTTTTGCAGATAGGTTTCAGGGTAGCACAGGGGCTTTGTAACCATGAACATTAATGCCTACCTGTCAAACTGTAATAAGGGCTGAAGCTAGGTACAAAAAAATGTAATTTATACATTGTTTTTCATGTATGTAAGCTGGTAATAAAGAATAAAATGTGATTATCTGCAAAATGAAGACACCTGTGTTAGCCCCTGCTCCTTCAAGAACCTCTGGTCCCAGTATGTCCACTAACTTTATGGGGACCAAGATTTCTCCCACAGCCTTTACACTGGGCCAGACACAGTGTCCAAGGGAAGAGGGTGGTTGTCACTAAAGGAAATGCCATGAGTTAAGCATGTGAGTTTTTCTTGGCCATTCATGAGCTGAAAAGTATCAAATTATATAGTGCTCCTGTTGTGAAAAGTAACTGGACAAAAATGGCACTTCTTTGCTTATTGGATACTCCCCGTGTGTATTCGGTATTTACTATGTACCGAGTTGTCAAGCCAGCATAGGCGAGGAGGAGTAAGGCAGCCTTTATTTTACTGTGTAATCCATGGCTAAAAGTTTAAAAAGTAATTGAAGGTACAAATATGCCCAGTACTCTGCTACCAAAGGGAGAGCTCGAGGCTGAGTGTCTCCAAGGTGGAAATGATGTTAGAGCCTTTGCTTTGTTACTGGTGATAATACAAGCAATGGGGAGCTCAGTCTGTCTGTCACGTTCCAGCTGAGACTGCAGAGCTGGCAGGCAGAGAGAGGATCTTCTTACTTGTAAATTGAGAGACATTTGAAGTGCAAGAGGGACAATAAACAAGGCCTGCACAGTGTCACTGGTCTTGCTGAGAGCAGGACTACAGCTGAACCAGACGCACCTCCAAGAGGAGTGCTGCAGGTGAGCAGGCATTCAGGATCGTTACTAGACTGAACAGCAGGGATTGGCAACACCCAGAGCAGATTTGATCACTTGCAGGCTGCTCGCGATCTGGAGGTGGACAGTTGCTGGGGGCTCTTTGCTCAATTACCTCAATAGAAAAGAGGTGCCCTCAGCCCCGGGTCTGCAGCCACTTAGGTGACAAATGCAGCACAACCCCACTAAATGTTAACCTACAGAGAGGTGGGGGACATGCACAGCTCTACATGTCCAGTTGCAGAAGCTGGAGATGGGTTAAAGCAAAAGGATTAAAGAAATACAGTGCTAGGTGGTTCAAGGAACTAGTCTGGTGGCAGCAGACGCTCATGCCACATGAAACAAAAAGGCCATGTTAGACAAATCTGGCTTGACCGTGTCTGCTGATCAGCTACCTGTGGGTGGTTTGGTTTTGCTCATAAAGGTACTGCCTGCCCCAGCTGGCGTGATGCTGAGCAGCTTGTCCTTTCTTTATGTGTTCTGCCAGCTGGCTGCTGTTTCTGCATGGGCTTTTTTTCATGGCATATCATCATCTCAGCAGAAGATTTAAGTGAACACATATGGGCTCACCAAGAAGCAACAGTTTTATTCCAACACTCCCTTCCTTCTCTGGAGGCCCACTCATGGTGCAGCCCTGAGGTGCCCTTGAGCCATAAGGGGGAACTGGCACATGGTTCTTGGCCTCTCCAGAGCGATGCGTCCTTGCACTGCACCACCACCCAACAGATACCTCTGGTTATAAATCCACTCCCCTAGGAAAATATTCTGCCTTCTACCAGTGGCTGCTGCCACAAGTTGCTGAGCCCCATTTGCCTACAATTACATTCCCAGCTGTAAGGAAAAAATCACAAGGCTTGACCCCATTTTAACTGAGATATTTGGATTTCGCTGTTCTCACCACCAGGCTCTGCCAGCAGACCTGTTTGCACACCCACATCTCTTCATCTCTTTTGGTCATGTTTCTGCTTTCACTTACCCCAAGTGACCATCCTCTCTCTTCTGCTCAAGCTCATGGATTTGTGGCACAGATGTGGTTTGTTGTTCTGGTGCCTGTGATTTTGAATGGTGAACCCACCAAGTGAGGCACATTGGAGTCTAATTTTTCATTTTGGGCTTTCTCCTTCTAGAGAAGGATTTTTGCTTTTGCTGTATTCTTCCTCTGAAGCGCCACAAGACTTCTCTCAGTGATAAAATCATTAGTTCTTCACTCACCTTTGACCAAATGGTCATCCCTTCCTGAGGTTTCAAGTGGATTTGCTGCTGATCTTGTTGTCTCCCTCAAGCAAGTCACATATTTTTCATACCAATGTCATCATTTCGCAAAGCCTCTGTTTGGATGAAGACTTACAGGCATGACCTTAGACCATGAGACAGTTTTGCAACCCTTGTGTCTGAAGGCTCTGTATTGCTGTGCTGAGAGCCAGACTACCCTGTAATGGTACAGGTACCAACCTAATGTGGGACAAAGAAAATGTTTTATTAACACTTGGTTATTCAAATGGCTGCAGCATATCAGCCGCCCTTTATAATGATGGTGTTGGAGAAAACCATCCAAAAATGATAGAATATAGAAATGCAGCACAAAGACTCCAGAGCAGCCTGGACTCTGCTGTCTGGAGACATTAGGGTTTTCTCACATTTTTTATCTGTAAATGAAGTTGACTTTTGAAGACACAGTAACCACTGTTTCTTTCCCTGTTTCTTTCCTCTGATCAACAGATCAGAGGTGAGGCTTGGCTTGTGTCGGAGGGCTGCTGACAGGGGCTGGCTGGGAACAGGAGAAGCTGAAGAAGAGCAGTAGGGAGCCTGGGTCAAAGCAGTGTGAGATAGGGGAGTGAGCATTCCTGTGCTGAAGAGGGAGAGACTAAGTGTTGAAGAGCTGGAGAGGGCCGGGAAAGTGGAAGGAAAGGCCTCAGGAGGGGAAACATAAGGGAAAGATACAGCAGAGGCAAAAGAAGATAAATACTGAGTAGTGGAAGACAAGAGGCCAGGGACTGTGGAGGTAAATGAAGGAAAAACAAGTCCTTTTGCTGGGTAGCTGTCAGCACAGTGCTGGGAGGTCACCACCACACTTCAGCCTCAGAGGCTGTCACATTTTGCAAGAAGCCAGTTTCTTGGAACCACCATGATTTGTGCTGAACAGTTGTGTGCTCTGGGCCAGTCTTACAGGTGTGCATGCCATGAGACTCACCAGACTGAAGCAGAGGCCCCTGCCATGGGGAGTCTGTGATCTGTGCCCAATCAATGGACAGACACCCAGGATCTCCCTCCTGTGGCCCTGCCTTGTCCCCTCATTGCTCCTGTACATGACGTGCCCCAACCCACTGCACGAGTGCACACACATGTTCACATGCACACATTCTTGTCCTCCTGGATGAGGAGAGTGGGTGTTAGTGACAGTTTGGCTTATTAGAAGAAATACCATGGATAAATGGATACTTGTATGATTCCACTTTATGTTTTGAAATTTCCCTATCTGAACCAGTTGAGAAAAAAACATATCTTCCAAGGAATGACTCAAGGCTGCCCTGGAGCAAAATCCAGACTCCCATGGAGAAAACAAACCCTGAGTGGCCAAGAAGCAGAAGAGCAGAGGTGGTGGCCTTCTCCCAGGAATCTCAGCAGATCCTTAGGGACAGCCAGATATGGTTATTTTCACAGGGCAGTTCTTGTTGACTTTATCTATAGCACACCTTACATGCCTTCTCTGCTAAAATGAGAAGTGAGAAGAAACCCCACTAAGACAGGACTGTAAGGACCCTCTTAGGTCACTGAGTTTCCCCTCTGCTATCAGGGGCATCATATTTTATAACCACTCACAATTTATAATTTTCTCAACATTCCCACTGGAAACTCATGCTCCTCTGTTGAGGAGGAGCATGAGTGTATGACTGTTCATACTCCTAATTTCTGTCTGCACCAAAAAAATTTACTTTTCACTCATCTGATTTTATGCAACGATGTTTTTCAACATATATAGCTCCTTGCTACTCATTTCCATTATGTATTTATAGATGGTCCTTATCTTCTGTCACTAAAAAAAAAATCCAATCTCTATTTTGCTCTTGCAAGGTATGCTTTCCATTTACATGTCTTTTTAAATTTTTAATTCTTTTTTAACTTGCACCACTCACACCAAAAGAAAATAAACTTCCCTTATGCTAAAAGGGAGAGCAAAGAAAAGTTTTGATTGTTTTGGGAAGTAGAAGACTTCTCTGTCTTTATATACTTTACATATTTTTTTCAGTTAAAATGCCAGTGCAATCAATAATATGAACTTCTTTCTGGGGTCTACAGTATCTTTTATTGTAGTATGACTTTTTATGTGCAGCCAAGATTAGTTCAATCTCACTTGTATTGTCAAAACAACCAGACAATTTTGTCTGTGACAATAATTTTTTTGTCAGATGCAATTGTCCTACCTTTAAAGTCTGTTGGTTGAAAGACGACTGTTGCACTTGTCGGCATATCGGGACTAGATTTTTGAGCTTCCACGTTCAGCATACTGCAAGAGAGCCTGTAACTCCAAAACTATTGAAAGAGTGGAGGAGGCATTGCTCATCTGTATGTATTTAGGTCACAGGGACCACTGGAAAAAACGTTTCCTACCTATCTCCTCTTAGCCAGAGCTGAATTGTCAAACGGTGACATTGTTAGCAAAACACAGGGGCCCGAAGTGCCTATCTCTGCCAGGCTCAGTTACAGCTGAAAAGGAATATTTGGAGGTCTGTTAGAAAAAAGGAGGCATCTTGGACAGATTCTCCCTTCCTCTCCTCTTTCTCTCTGTTGCCTCACAAAGTGACCTTTTAAAATCTGTTATCTAGAAGCTTCAGTTTAAAGAGCTGCTGACGCCTCTTGGAAAACACTGAAAAGCTCTTCTGAAACAGTGCTGCTGCTCCCTGTGTCCTGGGTCCCTTTCTGCCCTTTTTCTCTTTCATTGCTAATGCATTAGAAAAGGCAGTTACTGCAGGTTCCCTGTTTGCTGAAGTCACAGCCTGTTTTACAGCATCAGTAAGTAGCCGCTGCTGCAGCCCAACCACTCACAGCATCTTCTGAACGGGTAGGAAGTAGCCGGTGCAGAATTGGCCAGGTGAGATGTTCCTTGGCAGCACAGACCTTGAGACTGAGGAAAGAAAACCTGAGTGGGTTTTATATTCTTGAAGCTGTCGATATCTAGGCAGAGCAAGTTTGAGAGATTAATTTGCCTTGCCAAGATTCTCCTGCTGTGACCTGTAAATCTGAAATTTCCCAGCAGCTAGAGGTTGAGTCTTCAAAAAACTCACTCTGAAGCCGAGGAAATCTGGACCTCTGGCCAAGAAGGCTGGACTTCCATGTATTTACACTCTGACCAATCAAATTATCTTAGATAGACTTTTGTGTGCCAGTCTGAAGGGAAGAGTTATGTGTCTTCTTCCTACCTGTGAGGGAGGAATATCAATCCAGTAATTTAATACATTTTAGGGCCAGATGAAATCAGTGCCCCTTCTCGTCTCCTTAGGCTTCGTGCAAAAACTAACATGGCTGAAGTACGGCTGATCAAATGACTGTCCGTAAAGCAGGATATCCCAGGCTGTTTCATTCCTACCTAGCAAGAGTGCAGACAGAAAAACAAGATAAGTGCCCTATTTTTGTCACTTTTGAGATCACATTTGGAGTACCATATTCTTGAGGTTTTCAATACCAATCAGCTTTGGTACATTTACTAGCCAGAGCCCCAGGCAGGCCCCTCTCCTTAGCTAGATCCATTCTGACTCTATTCAGACTGCAGAGTTTCATATTTAAGCATGTGACTCCAGTCTAGTCTTGTTATTTGCAGGCCTGTAAGATTACTCTGAGATAAATGTCGTACTTTCCAACTTAACGGTTCCACCTGCTACTGCATCTCCATGACTCCTTGAGCAGCAACAAAGCTGCTAGTGACACTGGTTGGTTTAGGATCTAGGGGTGATGTCTGAGGGTTTAGGATACTAGGGGTGATGTCTGAGGCAGAAAGAGCTATCCAAGATGCCAAGCTCAGTCCATACTCACCCCTTGCTATGAGCTGATGTACCAGTTCACCCTGGCATCATAGGCAGTAGGATTTTGAAACCTTGCTGCTAAATCAAGCCTGGGGGACTGCCTGCTGAAGAGCAGCTACCGTGTGCTGGCCTGGTTGGACCCCGAGGCAGGGTCTGTGATGCTGGGACACTGGTTCAATGCTCACCCAGAGCTTGTGTCACCAAAAGCACCTGTGCAGAGCGCAAAGATGGAGGCATCAGGCTGGTTCATACTCACAATGGATAAGGCCATGCTCAGTGGTGGCCTCCTAGGAAGAAAGGGGAGGCGGACCAGGCAGGGAGGGGACACCATGGTTGATGTGTTCAGGTCCTACAACCTGGATGTATTAGTAAAATCTCGTGACAGCAGCATGAGGCACATTCAGGGGATGCAGTGTGTGTCCATCCTTTTACTTCTTATGCTAATGCACTGGTTGGAGCTCCTGGGCTAAGCATAGCTGGCATGCCCAGTCTTGTCCTTTTCCTCCTCTTCTTTTTAATTACAGAGGCCATCTGTAGAGCTGCTCAGAAAGCATGGACCAGATAAAGCCAGTGCTAGGCACCCAGAGAAGGGGACTGAGGGCCAGCTGCTGGAAAGTAACGGTTGCTGCTGCTGTGGTGGGCAGCGTGACAGCCCTCTACCTGGGGATCCTGCTGGGTGAGTGTGCAGCCAGGTACATTCCTTCAGTTTATCTGCTCCAAAAAAGAAATGGTCTGCACAGCTCACAGTCCTCATAGCAAAAATCCTCAATAGCCTTCTGCTGAGGACAAAATGTGGCCAACTCACTCCACATACACACACAAACTGCAAGGGCTGTAGTCGACTCATGTTCTGAATATCTGACATTAAAGCACTTTATCTTCAGTGTTGCATGACACATATGCTAATCTCTCCCTGCAACTCCCAAATCTCCTGTCTCTGTACCTCGCTGCCCAGCCATCTCCTATCACAACTTCTTGCAGCCACTGACCATTACCTGTTTTACTGTCCCACTCCAGAATATGACCACCATCTCCTTGCCTCTCCACCTCCCTCCATCAGAGGGGATGCCCCATGGCCAGATGCTACCTCAGGCCAGCACCCTGGTGTGGACCCCAGCCTGACATGACTGACAGATCCCACCAGCACAGCTCTACTGTACAATACCACTTTCTAAACTGGCTTTGGTACCCAGCACGCCTTTCCCCAGCCTGTTAATGCCAGGATGAGGCCAATCTGGGATTGCACTGCCAGGTTGCACCCATCTGTTCATGAACTTTTGTCTCAGGCTTGACAAAAATCCAACATTTTCAAGTTCAAATTAGTTCAGTGCAAATTTCTCCTATTGCATGTGTGCGGTGTAGCCCAGCATGGCCATGGGACACCCCCAAGGCAGCCTGGGACGGTCAGGGACAGTCAAGCTGCTCAAAACAGAGGGGTCTAAACTACATGATGAGACCCATGTTTGCAAAGCGGACAACAAGGAAAGCAGGGTCCAGCCATGGCCCCAAACCTCCGTGTGTCCTTTGTGCCTCTGACAGCCACCTTCCCTCTCTGGCAGCCTGTCATCCCACGGGAGAGACCAGCTTTGAGCACACAGTGGAACTGCACGGAATCACATTCAACAGCAGCTTACAGATGGAGAACTCGGACTACTACAGGGTGCTGACACCTGCTCTTGAGAAGCTGGTGAGTTGAGCTGGGCTTGCCAGGAAAAGACTTGGGAAAGACTGTGGCAGTTCCCCAGGGCCCAGCTCAGCTGTCCTCATTTAGCAGAATCTGGGTGTCAAGGGCAGGAGGAAAACATGGATTTCTTAAATCAGCAGGGTACACTGCAGGGCTGAGCTGCACTTTTGAGAGGCCCCATCAGGGTCCTAAGAGACATTTACGGAGTGAGAAATGGGTGCTCAGGCCTGTTCCTTGCAAAAGAGAGGTGATAGGAAGGCATAAAGAAGGGATGTGCTGCCTCGTGCCCTCAGCCAGGGTGGGAAAAGGGTTACAAATGACCTGGACCTAGGTGGTCCTGCTGCCTGCAGAGACAAAAGATTCTCCAGCTAGCTCCAGCTCCCTGCAAATTCCCAGGCATCATCTAGTCCCATCTCCCTGGGGTCTTCTGCCTGGTAAGTGTGTGACCACCATTCTTTGCTTTGCAGTTTCTGTCCAGTTTCCAGGACTCCCAGCTGTACTGGAGCTGCACTGGTTGCACCATCCTGGGCTACAGGTGAGTGTAGGCAGCCCTCTCTGCAGACTGTGCAGCTCATGTTTTAGGGCATTCTGACAAGCTCCACCAAGAAGGTGAGCTGACACCTGTATTCTTGTTCAAACATAGTACACAGAAAAACTGCTTTTTGGTCAAGGCTGGATTTTCTTCTGGGATCGCATCAATGTTCTGGATTCTTTCATTTGAAAATGCAGTCAGAAAGGCAGAGGAAAACGGCTTTGTTCAACCAAAGCTGAACTTTGTGCCAAAGAAAAAGAATTTAAATTACCATTTCAACCCACAGCACATCTCCAGAGAAACTTCTGCCTTAAATTATCAGGAATTAGTTTTGTTTCCCTCGAGTTCCCTGTAGGCAGCTAGCAGAAGAGCCTGTCCCTTGTGCTGACTGTGGAGCCAATGTACCCATTAATCCTCTGTCTTCCAGCAGGAGTGGAAACTCAAGTGTGATTGTTCGTTTCCGCCTCCACTTCGCCCCCCAGGATTCCCAGCCCCTGAGCTCTACCATGGAGGAGGAAGCTCTCAGACACGGGCTGGCAGCTGCCCTGCAGGAGCAGGGTCTCTCGCTGGCTGCCTATGGGACTATATCCTCAGCGTCTCTTACAGGTATGCTCCTTCCACAAACTGCTGGGCAGCCAGAGCAAGGTGGCCTGTGCTGGTGCTTCTAGCACCAAAGGTCACACCAGCAAAATCACAAACTGTGTCTCAGCCAAACTGCTGCAGGGCTTTAGCGTTGGATATTGTCAAGGCTTCATGCCCAGCAGCGTTAGAAATGGAGGTTCTGCCAGGCACCCAACAAAAGATGCTTTGCCTGGCTCCCAGGTGCTGCCAGCTTCACAAAACAGCAGCAGTAACACGCTGAGCTCTTGGCGGTTGCTGAACAAACATTCATGAGGAGTCCCCAGGTCTCCCTTCAACGCTAATGCTGTTCTCTGCTCTCTGACCTGCAGGAGCAGCTTTGGGGGCCTGCAGCAACAACAGAGCCTAAAGCATAAATTGCAGCTTCTCTGGCTTTTCTTGCAGCCCTGGAACCAGCCTGAGGGTCAGGAGGTCAAGCCTCAGGAGGTTAATTGCTGTGTTGTCTGCACCTACAAGTGCACAGCAACCCTTAGGCAGTCCTCAGAGTTGTAGCAATAATTCCTGCTTAGGTAGATATTTCTCATATTTGAATTATTCTCTGAAACCACCTGACTAGAAAGTCTCCTTTCCTTCAGTGACTGTGGAGTTGCAGATGACCATAGGACTCCAGGTCCAGCCAATTTAAAAAATCATGTGTCTGGAAAACATGAAGGTGTGGGTTCATCTGCAGCTCCCTCTGCAGTCCCTGCAACGATGGGCAGGATCCCTGGATCTTTGGGAGCCTTTTGCAGCCCAAATGGAGGGTGCACAGACACCCCTTGGCTTTAGGCAACAGCCCTGCATAGCTTCAGCCTTGGAGCCTGCCCCTGGGAGGCAGCTCCCTGCCACAGCGCTTGGGAATTTCTCCCTGCACCTGGGATCACCCCAGCTGCCTGCAGCTGCAGAGCGCTGCTCCGGCCTGCACGCTGTGCCCGCGGGGCAGCAGCTGAGGACGGCCCGGGGAAGGGAACTGCGCCAGGAGCTCGCTGCTGGCCCTGGGGCAGGGAAAGCAAGTGCCAGGCAGGAGGAAAAGATGAAGCCCTGGCCTGGGAGCAGCACAGTCCACAACAGCACGCAGCTCCTGTGCCCCTGACTGGGATGCCCTCACTGATCCCCATTCCTTCCACTTTGTCACAGGTCCCAGTGAGGTTTCTCCCCACAGACCTGGACTGAAATCAGGTAAGAGCCAGGCAGCAGGAACAGACATCTAGCCCAACTTCCTTGGCTGCGCTCTGCAGCCTGACCTGTAGCTTCCTCCTCACTGGTGGCCTGGCTGTAGATATGAGGTGTTAGGGCCCCATCTTGTTCATAACCTGGTGGTCTAGGGCCCTGCACCCCTTTCCCCCTGCAAGCTCAACAAAAGCTGCAGCTCTGCTCACAGCTCCATCCCACAGGGACACTGGCACTGCCAGGGAGCAGAGCAACAAGGACACTGTGGTGGTTGCCCCTGGGGAAGCCGGGGAACAGTTGCTGGGAGGGATGCAGAAGACCCAAGTGACTCAAGCCTTGCTGTCCCCAGGGAGCTGCCCTAGAGGCACGTTCACTTGCCTCAACATCCAGTGTGTGTGGAAAGAAAACCCTGAATGTGATGGCCAAAAAGACTGTGCTGATGCCTCTGATGAAAGGGGCTGTGGTGAGTCTTTCGCAGCAGGTCTCCTGGACAGAGGTGACGGGCCACAACCCACTGCTGCAGATCTTGACAGCTGTAACACCACTGGGCTTCTGGGCACTGAAGAGAGCCAAGGACATGGCACAGCTTGTCAGGACAATAGTAGATGTCTGCATCAGGATGAGGGGAATTGTATCCTAGAAACACCTTGGTCCCACCACCAAGTGTAAAGGGTCATGACAAGGCCCACCTTCCTGGTGGGCTGGCATGCTGGGCAGGCACCACATGCCCATGAGCTACTGGGAGCAGATCACAAGGCAATGTCTGAGCTTGTGAACTAGCTGAGATATTTCTCTCCAGAATTTCTTGCTTTAGAAGAGTTTCAAGGAGGTTGCCATGATGGGCCAGTGCTTTGCTGTGCTCTTTTCCAAGCCTGCAGGTTAAAGTCTGCCCTGTGACATCCCTGGCAATGTCCTGCTGCTTGAGTATGTGCTGGGAGCATGCGCAAAGCTGAAGGAGCTTTTCCCACTTGCCCTCCAGAGCACTTTACTGGGGCACAGCTGGCAGGATCCTGACACCCTGGCTCTCTCCCCACTTTCAGACTGTGGGAGCCGCCCTGCCATGCAGACTGCCACCAGGATAGTCGGAGGCTCAGAGGCATCCAGAGGGGAGTTCCCATGGCAAGTCAGCCTGCGAGAGAACAATGAGCACTTCTGCGGTGCTGCAGTCCTCACAGAGAAGTGGCTGGTGTCTGCCGCTCACTGCTTTACTGAGTAAGCTCCAGCCACGCTACCTGCCCTCCGCCCTCCCAGGTTTCCGAAAGCTGCTGCATCTTCCGGCCCAAGCTCCTGCTGTACCACACTGCCCCATCATGCCTGGTTTCCTTCCTCTACCAGATTAAACCACAGAGACCTCCTGTCCCAGAGCGGCTGGCAGAATGAGCAGGAGGCAGCACCACCTGCACCAAGCGGCTCTGGTTTGCAGGGCGATGCTGTGGCTGCAGGCTCACACGGTCCTGGCTGTCTCTTTTCCAGGTTTCAGGACCCAGCCATGTGGGCAGCTTACACAGGGACCACCTCCCTCAGAGGCTCGGACAGCAGTGCAGTGAAAATGGGCATTGCGCGGATCATCCTGCACCCCTCCTACAACGCTGACACAGCTGACTATGATGTGGCCATGCTGGAGCTGAAGAGACCTGTGGCCTTCACTAAGTACATCCAGCCTGTGTGCCTGCCAGACGCTGGGCATCACTTCCCCACCAGCAAGAAGTGCCTTATCTCTGGCTGGGGCTACCTCAAGGAGGATTTCTGTAAGCAAAGCACAGCAGGTGGCAGATGAGGTGTGAGTGGGGCATGAGTGGTGCAGGAGGCACCATGGAAGGGAACTCAGGCTATGCTCTGGACAGCCAGACTGAGCTGTAACATGGGGAGCTGGTCCCATGCAAGGCTCCCTGCGGTGAGCTGACAGTCACATCTTTCTTGTTTAGTGGTGAAACCTGAGTTCCTGCAGAAAGCAACAGTGGAGCTGCTGGATCAGACACTGTGCTCCAGCCTCTACAGCCATGTCCTCACAGACAGGATGCTGTGTGCTGGCTACCTAGAGGGGAAAATCGACTCCTGCCAGGTAAACTTTGCCCAGGGAAGCTGGCACACCTCCCTGCATGAGTCTTTTCCTCCCTCCCAGTATGCACCAAGCAGCACTTCTAAAAAGCAGGATCAGGATCTGTCTGTAGTCACAGTTTCCTCCCAAGGTTTGAGGCCATGCCTTGGACTGAAGCACGTATCAGGGACTGCAGAAGACAAAAATGAGGATATTTTCTCTAGTGCTTAGAGCAGAGCAGTGCTGTTTAAGGGGCTCTTTTGGCTAGTTAACTATTTTTCTCTACTTCCACAGCTGTCATCAGGGCTGGTGCTACCAATGTAGCTGTCAGGTCCTCAGATCAAAACCCAAGTGGCAAAGGGCAGCAGTAGAAACTAAAACATACACAACAGTTTTTGGTGAACAACTTGGTGTTTTCCCTAGTTAGCCTTTATCCAGTCTGGATTTGCAAGTGGTCAGCTGGAGAAAATCCTGCCTTTCACAATCTGTGGGGAGATAAGGACTGTGTTGATCTGTGTTGTGTTGGTGGACTGTGATTTCCATGGCTGTCCCTGTGGTTTCGCACAGCCCTTCACACCCACAGCCACCAGCTGAGCAAAACTGCACTTCTCTGGTAGAAGCACTTCACTTCAATTTTCTGCACCAAATATAGCACAAACACCAGCGAAGCAGCCCAAGAATAAAAGATTCAAGGTTGGATGATAAACATGACTCATCCAATTACTCATTATTCACCTAGAGCAATCCAACCCCCAGAAGGTGCTGCCAGCTTCACAGACACCACATGTCCTACATCAGTGACACTCGTATGGCTCCACAGTACCAAAGAATTCAGCAGGGAACCATAGGCCAAACCAAGAAAACATAATGCAAAGGTTAGCATGGTCTCCCTGGGTTGCATATCGTGCAACGAACACCCATCATCTGGCTGTTTAGGGGCTGCTGGGCTTAACCTTTAAGAACAGCAACAGATGATTAAACCAGTAGAAATGCTTACCCTAGATTTTATGGTGGATGTCCTTGTGCTCTTGGCATATCAAGGGCACAAGGCTACTGCTTAATAGCAGGACAGTGTGTTCACACAGAGGAGCACACAAAGGCCAGCACAGGAGATGATTCACTCATCACTAGGCTGGTGCAAATAAGCAGAGGTGAGCTGGGACACACAGGGACAGAGAGACAGTCTAGCAGAGGTATGCTGAGGGTGGCCATGGAGAGCTCACTGTCTGGCTTCTCTTGCAGGGTGACTCTGGTGGGCCTCTGGTTTGCGAAGAACCATCTGGCAAGTTTTTCCTGGCAGGAATTGTGAGTTGGGGAATTGGATGTGCTGAAGCCAGGCGTCCTGGGGTTTACACACGTGTTACCAAGCTCAGAGACTGGATCTTGGATGCTATTTCTGCCTTCCCCACCTCCATAGCCCATACTGTCCCTCCAGTACACTCCAGTACTAATAGTAACGTGGTCAGCTCTGATGAGCTCAACACCACCACCACCAGAGCAATCCCCACCATTTCACCAGCCCCAGCTGCCAGCAAGCCAGTGACTGCATCGAGACCACAAGGTATGAGCACACACAGGGTGGGTGCACCTCGTCAGGTCCAAATGTCAGGTTTGTTCTTCCGCTGAGGTGAAATGACCTTCAGTAGGGTGACCCATACAATTCTTGCCTAAGTGCTAAGGGCCAAGGCACAAGTGACACTATCTGCTGCCCCAGCTCAGCCCAGAGCAGCCTGGCAAAATCACTCAGTACCTGTGCAGATGAGTTTCATGGGTTCTTTTGCTTATGCAACTGAATATGTATTTTTGTCCTTTGTCTAACTGGTTTGCTCCAGCAGGGCCAGGACAAGGTACTAAGGCACAGCAGCATCTGACACTGTTTTACCTGTCAACCACTCATTTTTGTTTGCTACCTAAGGATCTCCCAGCAGTTCAAAGTTGATGGCTGCAATTTCACAGCAGCCATGCATCTTGTCCCTGAAGGGGAGGTGTCTATGGGGTGACCTGTCAGCTCCAAGGAGCCTTCCCAGCACCTCTGCAGGGAGATACAGGTGTAGGGTATTTTTCTAAATTTAGGATTAACTTTTTGTCTGGAATGGCAAGGCAAAGAGGCACAGAGCTGCTGGTTATTCTGCCTTTGAGAAAGGCACAGGATTAAAGACTTGCTGAGAGCAAGATGCAGAACAGCAGTTAGGGTGAAAGCCTGTGTATGGCTGTGCACAGCCACCATCAGGGACTGCCATGATCAGCAGGCAGAGCTTGGGCAGATGCCTCACACTTCAGCCCTGACCTGACCCTGCTCAGACTTACTGGTCAGGAAGAACAAAAGTCTCTCCTTGCTGGTCTTCTGCTAGGAGTACTCACAAGTCATGCTTTGGCTTTTGTTCAGAGTGTGGAGGACGACCCGGGTTCTCTAAATCCAGCAAGATTGTGGGAGGAACAGATGCTTCCAGAGGAGAGATCCCATGGCAAGTCAGCCTGAAAGAAGACTCAAGGCATTTCTGTGGAGCCACCATAATTGGGGACCGCTGGCTGCTGTCGGCAGCTCACTGCTTCAATGAGTAAGAGAGCATCCCTGCTAGCACTGCTGTTCCAGCATGCCTACCCAGCGGCACAGAGCTGTGCAGCTCTATGCAGCTGTGTAGCCAAACCCATAGCTGTGGCACTGGAGTCACTGCAGAAAAACAAGAACACACATTGGACATTAATTTTTGTTATAGCTAGAGATTCATAGTAAAAGGAGTTTTGTGGAGAGGCTGGGATGAGGCAGGGAAAGGTTAAAGTAGCCTGGGCAGGGAGCAAGGACAACACATTTAACAGGCATGGGAAAGGACAGGTGCCACAAGAGAGTTTCTTCAAGAAATTTAACTTTAAAAATTGGCTGTAATATAGGAAATAAATAGAAACATGTGGTCAGTTCAATCCTGCATAGTTCTGTAAAACAGCAAGAGCCCAAGCCCAGATTTATAAATAAACTAAAGAAATGAGTAGCAAGAGAATAATGTTTGTCAAGAATAAAAATTCTGAAGGCAGAAAAGGTGAGGGACTAACTATGAAAAGTTTCAAGAAAACCTTACGCTGGTCAATAAAGCAGCAAGTGAAAAGCAAGGTAGGCAAGTGTGAACTGAGGCACATAGCAAAAAGGCAGTGCTATCTCTCTGCAGATGATGATGGGTCTCCATCAGCTTTACCATTCAGAAAAAAAGAGGTCAAAAATACTGTGGATATTGCCATGAGAACAGCAGTTCTGTGGGCAGTGGCAATTAAAGAGCAAGTGAATGCTAGTAATTGTTAGAAAAACAACTGAGATGAGATTACCAGTATGTTGCTGGTAATCCACAGCATACCGAATACTCAAATATTGCATTCAGTGCTAGAATAACATATTGTAAAAAGGCTAACACAAGACACAAGGATGAGCTGGGTGCGGAACAGCATCCATAACAAGCATGACAAAATAGATCAGGCTAGACTTGGGAAAAGAGACAACTAGGTGGGAAGGGAGTGTGTGAAAGGGACTATACAATTGCGAAGCATAGAGACAAAGTGTTTGGGGAATACCTTCTTACTGTTTTTCTAGGATATCAAACAACCACCAAGAGCAGGTGGAAAACAAGCAAAAGGAAGCAGTTCTTCATAAATGTCATTAAACTGAATGTTTAAAATCCACATGGGTTTAAAAAAAAGAGGAATAAAACACAACTCTAGAAAAATTAAAATAAAACCCAAAAATCCATCAAGACCTACTGAATACAGAGACACCATCTGTGTGCCAGAACACTCCTGAAATCACAAATTTCTGGAGGTAAGGAGAGGATTACTACATGCTTAACTGCTCTTCAGGAGACATCCAACATGTGCCACTGCTGGAAACAGTTCTTTGGGCCTGATTTAGCAGAGCTGCTCTTCTGTGTGCTGGGCTCTGCTTTGGTAAAGTAAGGTTTCAAACCCTGATCATTTAAAGTTGTCTGCAGTTTAAATGTCAGAATTCACGCTAGGCGTATGTGTGTGAGCATGCATGTTTAGGATTATGTATTTGCAGGACAAATCCAGAAGAGATCAAAGCCTACGTGGGCACAACATCACTAAATGGAACAGATGGGAATGCAGTGAAAGTCAATGTAACAAGAGTGATCCAGCATCCCCTGTTCAACCCTATTATCCTGGACTTTGATGTGGCTTTACTTGAGCTGGCAAGACCTCTTCTCTTCAACAAATACATCCAGCCCATCTGTCTCCCACTTGCTGTGCAGAAGTTTCCTGTTGGCAAGAAATGCATAATTTCTGGGTGGGGTAACCTCCAAGAAGGGAACGGTAAGCAATGATGCATTACCAGTTGATTTGCTCCGTAGCAGTGGCAGGCTCAGCAGCAAAGCCTATGCCACTGTGACCCAGACAGTCCTGGGAGCATACAGGACAGGGGACAGTAACAGGGACAGTCAGGAACTGAGAAACAAAAGAATAAGTGAGAATAGGGGCACACAGAGCACTACCTTAAACCACAGTTATTTAAGAGCCACCAGCAAACAAATGGAGAAAGCAGCTTGGCAGGAACCAGGAGAAACCTGCTGGGCTCACCTCAGCAGTTCTCCCATGTTAAGCAAGAGTGGGGCACTGCCTCAGTGGCCTCCTGTAGCTCTGGCAGGACAGTATGCCAACCTCAGCAACCAAAGATGTTTCAAGCAATTAGAAAAGGCAAAGATCCCATTGCAGATAGAAGGTCTGAGGGTGGCATGTGTGCTACCAAAGAAGCCCTACTGTCCCTCTAACAGTTGACCAGGGGCCCACAAGCTGTCAAAACAACAGAAACTTGCTGCCTGTATGCAATATCCTTTGCACAGGTATGAAACTGCACCCTGGGGTGAGCCAGAAGCTGCAGGGCTGCTGAGAGAGTAGCTCATATAGGACTGTGTGGGATTAGAGCCTGTTTTCCTGAAATATGTGTTGGGTCAGTCTAAAAGCCATTAGCTCCCACTTCCCTCTGCTGCAGTCACTAATCCCATGGTTCTCGTGCAGTCACCAAGCCTGAGATCCTGCAGAAAGCCTCTGTGGGCATCATAGACCAGAAGACCTGCAACTTCCTCTACAACTTCTCCCTCACTGACAGCATGATCTGTGCTGGCTTCCTGGAGGGGAAGATAGACTCATGCCAGGTAAGAGTCTGGGATTTCTCTACTCCAGAAAGCTGGGATAACTCACAGCCTCAGCACATCCTTGGGAAATATTTACTGAGCTGCTGTGGCCAGGCTGTAATCCATATGTACCTTAGCTCAAAAAAGTTTCAGTCTCTGCACATTCGTGTCTTGCACACACACCACATGGCAGCAGACAGCCCTGTGGGGCTGGAGAAAGAAGAGTTTGGGGCTAGCTAGGTCCTCCCAGTGTGGCTGAGGGGCAGCACCATGTAGACCTCTCTTAGGGAGACTGGGCTGACCAGCCATTGCCTTGCTTCTTCCTCAGGGAGATTCAGGTGGACCCTTGGCCTGTGAGGTGACCCCGGGAGTGTTTTATCTGGCTGGCATCGTGAGTTGGGGAATTGGTTGTGCGCAGGCTACAAAACCTGGTGTGTACTCCAGAATTACCAAACTCAAAGACTGGATCCTGGATACCATCTCACAGTTGCCCAGCCCTGGCACAGGCAGCCCTTCCAGTTCAGCCATCACTAGAACTTCTACTAGCGCCATCTTCACCCACCAGCCCCGCACAACAGCTGCAAGTCCAATCAACAGAACCACCATGGGGATGAAGATGACCACAACCATGAAAGAAACCTCCACAGCCCTGAAAACCACTGAACCTTCCAAGCCCACCCAAACCCCAGGTAAAATTGATGACAGGTTTATTGACATGTTGGTAGGAACCTCCAACCCCAGCACAGAGGGTACTGACAGGCCATGGGTTACTGCCTTCCAGTGGTGCCTTGTACCAGCCTCACCTTTAAGTGTTCCAGCAAGGTCTGCATTGGAAAAGAAAATCCCAAATGTGATGGCATTGTTGACTGCAGCAACGGCTTTGACGAGCGCAACTGCGGTGAGTACTGCTTTGCAGCCTGCAACTGCTGCCCAGCCTTATTCTACATTACCCAAACTCCCCAGTGTAACCCACCAACTTCACATGGGCTGTCTTGGGCCCCACATTGTACACTAGGGGCCTGGGCCAGCCCCTTGTGGTCCAGATCCTACTTGGTCTGCCAGAGCCTGTAACAAGATAAAGCTGGATGAACAGGGTCCAAACTTTCTGCCAGGCAATGTGGCCTCTCCTCCTATACTATAAACATTAGTACCCATTTCCCAGGACACACTGGCCAGTCAGTCTGCTAGTACAAGCTGGCAAGACATCTCTGCACAATGTGGCAGCACAGAAGATGTCTTGTCATCCCTGGGACTTCTCCTTGAACTGCACATTCCTTGATGTGTGACAGCTCAGCCAGTCCATCCAAATGGCCCCTCCTCACGTCCACATCCCTGGAAGGTGGGATCTGTGATAACAAGTAAAAGCTCCCAAACCGTACCATGTCTGCCAAGTCTTGCCTCAGATGAGTGAATGAAATTCATCACTACCACCCTGCGTATGTATCCCCAGAAGGCTGCCCCACGACACGGGCTATGGAAGGAGGGCAAATATCCCTTTCACTGATAGTTACTTAAAACCACGGTGCCTCTTCTTCTGTCCCAGACTGTGGCTTAACAACTGCTCTGGCCTTCAGCAAGATCGTGGGTGGCAGCACTGCGGCTCAGGGGGAATGGCCTTGGCAAGTCAGTCTCTGGCTTCGGCGGAAGGAGCACAAGTGTGGGGCTGTCCTCATTGCTGACCGGTGGCTGCTCTCTGCAGCTCACTGCTTTGATATGTAAGTCTGAGATGGGCTAGTGAAGCCAGCTGGCTCTTGGCCTCATTCCCATCAGCCCACCTGCCCTTCCCCTTCCTCGCAGTCCAGTACCATGGCTGGGATGCTGTGCCCCACTGGAAGCACACTCTCCCTATTACAGATGCGCCCCTGCAGGTAAGTGTGAAGAGGAATGAGTGGAACAAAGCCCGGGTATGTCCACAGTGTGATGGAGACAAGGGTCCTGGCCTCACAAGGTGTGGCCATAGCACATCCCAGCCCCACAAGTGGAGGAACGGTCCTTGTTGCGTCACCATGCTCCTAACAGCCAGGTTTGCTGTCTTTCTGCAGTTACAGTGACCCTGAAATGTGGGTGGCCTTTCTAGGAACACCCTTCCTGAGTGGCATCGATGGCAAAATGGAGAAAATATTCCGTATCTACAAGCACCCTTTTTACAACATCTACAGCCTGGACTATGATGTGGCACTGCTAGAGCTGAACATGCCTGTCAGGTTCAGCAACACCATCAAACCTATATGTCTCCCAGACAATTCACACATCTTCCATGAAGGAGACAGATGCTTCATCACAGGCTGGGGCTCCACAAAGGAAGGAGGTACTGGCTAAGAGGGCTCACTCACATCTATGATAGCCAAGCTAATGCCGCCTACCCTATGAGCCCGAACATCTATGATTCCTACTCCACTGCCCCAAGCACTCCCTACGCCAGGCCAGACCCTGCAGGGGATACCAACCTGGGCAAGGCCTGGTGTCAATTGCCACTACAATCTCCTCTCCAGCCGCCATGCAATGCACTCTTCCATTTTGTACACCTCTGCCCTCTTGCAGCCTTCCCAAGCTTTCTACATGCCAGCCACTGCGCTCCCCATCCCTGTAGCAGCTGTTCCAGCTGTGCTCCTGCAGTATAAGGACCACCTTGATACCATTTCTATCTGGTCATCTGAGCTGCCTGACAAGCTACACACCAAAGGGACCTTCCTGTGCTTGCTCTGCTGGGAAGGAGCCAGGCCTGATTCACTTTCCCAGTGCAGGTGTCTCCCTTTGGCGAGCAAGCATAGTCACATAGACCCCACTCCTACACATGCTTGCTGCTTCTCACGTGCTCTGCACTAAGCTAACAGTGATACTTGTCTCCTCAGGTGTCATGTCAAAGCATCTGCAAAAAGCAGCAGTGCACATGATTGGAGACCAGGCCTGCAAAAAGTTCTACCCTGTCCAGATCAGCAGCAGGATGGTGTGTGCTGGTTTCCCACAGGGCACCGTCGACAGTTGTTCAGTGAGTGTGAGAGCAGCAAATGCTGCAGCTGGGACAGAGCAAACTTGTCCAAAGTCCCCGGGCTATCTCAGGAGGGCCTTGCCCTGCCTCCCCTAGCTCAGCCCTCTGTCTGTCCATCCATCTCGACTGGCTGTTTCCATTATCCAAGTCCATCCTGCATACACCTCGTTGTGCTTGCGCCACCAACCTGTGACAGGTCAGGGAAACATGCAGAGATGTAATGCCAAGCAAGAGAACACAGGAATACCATGGAGCCGTGTTCCAGAACGCCAACCTTAGATTGTCCATACATCACTGAGCAATCCTCCAGCTTGGAATCAGGCTCCTGGGGAGGTGGGGAACAGGACGGCAAATGCTCCTATGTCCCAGAGAGAAAGAATATCTCACAGCTGGGGGGCTGGGCTGCCTTTTTGACTTGATACAAGACCCTTTTCCTCTCTCTGCAGGGTGATGCAGGTGGGCCACTGGCATGTAAAGAACCCTCAGGGAAGTGGTTTCTAGCAGGAATCACAAGCTGGGGCTATGGCTGTGCCAGGCCTTATTTCCCTGGTGTCTACACCAAAGTCACAGCTGTCCAGGGCTGGATTGCGCAGAACCTCAAGCTCTGAAGCTGCATTTCACCCCTCAGGGAAGGCGACAAATGAGAGGAGTAATTGCCAGAGGATGCACTAACCACACCCTCAGCTATTGTACATTTTTTTTGATGCTGCAAAGTGGTGAAGATGGTGTGCAGGTATTAAGCAAATGCCAGTGTTGTGTGATCCACTGCAGTTGTGACACCAGGGCATTTGACAACTGCTTTGCATACAAGACTAGATATTTTCTATAAATAAATGAGGACTGTCCCATCTTAAGACCTGGCCAAACATCCTATGCATTAAAACGTGGCCTTTCTAGTTGGAGAGGTGCCCAAAGCATCTGCCAGAGATTCGTGTAGTTTGGTTGACTTCTCTCTATGAGCCGTCATCCCAAAGCCAAGCCAAGAGAAAGTGAACTTCATCCCAGCCCAGAGTTAGGCCCTTGCAGAAACCTCAGGCTTCACTGCCTTCATGGAGCTTTTATGTTGTGCAATGGCTTTTGGAAAGAGTATGCTACTGTTTCCACTCAATGCTAATAAGCAATTTGATCACAAGAGAAGGTACGTCTAAAACACTTAAGACTCAAGACTGCACAGGCTCTCATCTGTATTAGAGAATCAGGACAGGCTTCTCACATCCCTCAGGCCCCCAGCTCCCTTTGCATAAGGGAAAAGGTGATTAAATTGACAAAGATTAAGGCATAGCCACACAGACCACCATTCTGGTTAAGCTAGGTGCAAAAAACTCAAAGTGCTTAGCTAGTGGCCCAAGTATACAACTCCTTCAGTGGGAAGTCAGGTCCCACTAGGCAGCATAAGGCACACAAGACACCTTTGTTCACAAGAAAAAAACTGTTGCAGAGCTCATGTGTCAAGTCTTGGGCAGACTTAGACATCTCTTCATAGATTCAACCACCAAAACTGAACAGCAGCTAGTACTCCACATCCCTTCCTAGCCTTTGGCTCTTAAGCTCTGCATTTGGATATAGCAACAGGTTTCTTCTTTCCCAACCCAGCTGGCAGTGAGATCCACCACTTTCCCAGCTAAAGCACTAGCAAGATGGGAGTCCTGGCTTCCAGGCACGGCCCAGCTCAAGGTGGGTTCAGATCCGTGCCTGGAACATTTGTGGGATGCTCCCATCAATGAAACAGGACTGCTGACAGCCAGTACCACAAAAGTCATACAGCCATCAAGAAAAGTCAAAAGGCCCCTAAGCAAACATGGCTGGAAAGCACTTTATTTTCAAGTAGTCATTCTGCCCAATCTGGATGGGACGCTCCAGTTCAGTTTCAATAGTCCAAATATCCGGTTATCTCCTAATAGTTTACCTTGTGTGAGAACACTTCAGTCCTTCATAGAAGCCACCACATCACTGGGAGGTTAAATGAAATCAGGTTCTCCCACATCCCTTTGAATGTCCTAGCAGCTAAGAGACATCATCCTTCCAGTCTGTCTCCCTGCCCCAGCAAACAGTGAAATATTTTATAAATACAGAAGAGCTTCAAAAGAAGGGATTTCAAAAATCTCACTACAGGGGCACAGGCATTTTTAACATCCAACACTCTCCTCTTCCAGCTGCTGTGCACACTGCTGACTACACAGTGTAGGCCGACATTTCCAGGAGAGGTGTATAAGCCAAGAACAATACAGAGCTCAGCCCCAAGTGCTCCTCCCTCAAAAAAATGCTGCCTAGAAGGCAGGCTCCAAGATGGAACGCCTGTACCAGAGCCAAACCAGAAGTTTCAGAATATCATCACAGCCACACAACACATTTTATTCTACAAAGAAATCAACCTAAGTACTTCCCAGCCCTTTTCATCCCCAGCTGTGCTTGTACAACTACTTGCAAGGCCGTGCTGCAAACCTAATAAGAGCACCCCTGCTCTCCAACACACTGCTTGAGCTCAGTCAAAGCCTACAAGCCCAAAAGTGAACCCACATACAACTGTAGGAATACAAGGGAAGAAAGAGCCAAGTGTAGCATGTGGAGCATCTTATGGCAGCTTTTCCACTGACAAAAAGGGAGCAGGTAACTCCTGATGAGCCATCAGGGTCCATGCTTGCTTCCTGGGCAATGTAACTGTGTTGCTTGCTTGGCCCCCCTTTTCCACAGAAGGCTCCTTGCCTCTCGCAGCCTTTTCAGCAGGGATTTATCAGCTGCTATATGCCTTGGCCAGTCTGGACAGCTGGGAAGGGCGTGAGGCAAACCAAGCAGCTCACGGTGGCTCTCAAGGCTGGAAAATTCACTCACTCCTGGGGCTGGTGCTAATAAAAGCCAACGGATGCAAAAGGTTCAGCTAGGGTTTATTACTCTGCCATGGCAGGGGCTGGAAAGGCAGCAGGATCTTGCCCCCAACCACCTGGACTGTCCGCTTGTCCCTTCCCCACATGGTCCCTCCCAGGTCCAGGAGCCAGGGCGCTTCACATGTTGGCTCTCTCCCGCTGCAGCCGAGAGTTGTAGGCTCGGGAAACCGTGTTCCAGGCGTCCATGTACCGGTCCATGCACATGGCGATGCACTTCTGCGGGACAGACTCCTCAGCGGTCGCCCCGGGGGGTAGCCCGCGTGTCCCCGCTTCTCCCCGACAGCGCTCACCTGCTCCGAGTTGTCCAGCGCGCCGCCGGGCTTCCCTATGCACTTCCGAAAACACTTGTCCGTCATGCGCTGCGGAGAGAGGCCGTGAGAGGGGCCACGGGTCCCGGCCGAGGCCAGCTGCCGAGCCGGGAGTACCGGCCGCTGTCGCGTCCCTCTCCCCGCACTGCTGAGGGGCAGCGGCACGGCCGGGCTCCCCCGGGCAGCAGGCCGCTACCCAGCACAGAGCGGGGACCGGGACAGAGCGGGACCCAGACAAGCCCCCGTCCGCCCCCCGCGGCCTCTCCTTACCTGCAGGAGCTCCTGCGCGTTGGCCACAGCGATTTGCACCTTCACCTGCTCCATAATGAGCCCCGGGTCCAGCTTCCCCCCACTGCCACCCCCAGAGCCGAAGTCGGAGCCGAAGTCGGAGCCGAAGCCGCTCTCCATGCCGCAAAGTCACGGCGAGCGCCTGCCGCCACGCTGCCGGCAAAATGGCGGCTCACCGGGACTACAGCTCCCTGCATGCACCGCACCGGATGGCACCGGCGGTCCCAGAGAGCACCGCGCTGCGCTCCCCTCAGCGGCTGCGGGCGGTGGCTGGGCTCGAGACGCAGATGCCGCCGCCGCGGAGCCGGGGCGGTGAGGGCGCGCTGGGGCCCGCGAAGCCCCCGGGAGCAGGCCTGTGCCCCGCCATGCTCGGCGCAGGGCGGGAAGGGGATGATGGCCCAGCCTGAGGCGCCCGGGGACGCCTGTCCCACCGCACCTTGTGGTCCTGCCAGGCAGCAGGGTCAGGGCAGAGGCCCAGGACCCATGTCGGGATAAGCTTTAGTGTCACCACCAAAGTGGTGTTGGAGTTGACCCCTGAGAAAGCTTTTAAGTCCTGGGGCTGGAAACACACCTGCATCGCTTGCAGTGGTGGGGCTAGGGACAGCTTGTGGGGGCACTGGTTTCCCAGACTAATGGGTAGCTCCCCAGCTTTGTGTTCCCCAGCAGTGTGAATGGGGGCAGTTGAGCATTGGGCCAGCCAGTCCAGCAGACGGGTGGCACATTGCAGGTTGAGTACAGCACAGCATTCGAGTGTTGGGTTTTAAGCACATCCCCAGACAGCAAGGGAATGGGAAAAGACCTAAACTGTCTTTACCGCAGAGAAGAATGCTGTCCAACTACATCCTGACATGAAATACAGGCATCTCTCCAAAGAGCAGCTGCCTGGTGAATTTTCTCTAGAATTAATTCTTATTGTAAGAATGCTGTGGGAGTTGGTAGAAGCAAAAGGAAGACAATGCTATGGAGCTTTTTTCAGGAGTAGATGTCATGTGCAGAAAGGAGATGGCCATTTACTTCTCTGTGAGATGAGGAACTTAACATTACAGCAGAGCTAAAGCCAAAACTACTTTCATCTTCATTAGCTAGGGTGCACACTCAGAAATTGTAAACTATACCATCCTGTCTGTGGGTCTGTCCACTTGAAAAAGATGACATTCCTACACCTCACAGGATTATCATCAGCTAGCGCTAAAGATGTGGTAGTTGTCCATGGTACAATTTTATGAGTACAGGCTAGTGAAAAGAAACAGAAATTGAGTTAGGCTAACAATGAACACAGCAGCTCACAGCAATACTTCAGCCCATTTCCTAGTTCCTAAGAAGCAATCACTGCCAGGGCTCTATATCTGCTCTTGTTCTCTCAAGACAGGATCAAGTGGGCTAAATAGAAACAAGCCCTTTAGTGCAGGGGCTGTAGAGGTTAGTGAGGTGACAAGAAAGGAAGGGGAAGTTTATCTGCTCTAGCTACTGAGGTTCTTCCCTATGCTTTTGTTGGGAGTGGTGGGACACCACTTTCCACAAGCGCTGTGTCTGTGTACAGGGTAAAAGAAAGCATTCATTAGCTCTGGAGCACACCACACAATTCAGCTGATCTCTTTTCAGAGTGCAGATGAGCTCATTGCCTTCTCTCTCTCTCTACACACAGGAAGGTCCCCTGGGATGAATCATCTCAGACAGCCCATGTGGTCTGTGTTGGTTACATGAAAGAAGGAAACAAATAAAATGCAAAACATTTATTTGAGTGTGTTGTACAAAAAGTTTCCAGTCATAAAATGTATATTACAAATCATTGAAAAAGACAAGACATTTGGCATGCATATTCTAAAAAGAAAAAAAAACCACTTTGAAATGATAAAGTCTAGATCATTATGTAATTTTCGTAAGTTCCATGTGAACATTTTCATAATTTTGTCTTTGTATTCCAGTTTTCAACCTTCTTCACAACTCCTTATTTTAGAAACTTGAACCTTCCATAAACTCATCTTCAGCAGCTGACTGGAGGTGGTCAGTTAAACTGAACAGTGACCTAGAACCAGAGCTATCTAAATAAAGATTGTGTTAAAAAAAAAATTCAATCACAATTCAAGTCACAAGGCATCACTGTTACAAAAATAGAGTTCAACTGAGAAGGTACTATTGTGTCCAAATGGAAAGCATTTTGGCTTCAACTTGTTTAAAATAGCTTATTGCTTGTAAGTTTAGTGTAATGATGATCTGCGTAGCTGGAATACACGATAACATCTACCTTATCAACACAGAATCATCACTTCATTAAAAGCTAACTAGAAAATTTAGAAGTTCAGTAAAACACATTTTGTTTTCCTGAATTCCAAGTCAATTCACTGCTTGTGCTATTCTGAATGGAGTCTTTCAATATTAAACATCCTGTTCACTCTCTAGACCTTAGCATTTCAAGAAAGGCATTATATGTTTACAAATAATAATTGCATGTAAATATGGTCTTGTATAAAAAACCCAACTTTTAAATTATTTTAAACTGGTTTAAAGCTAAGCATATTAAAGGGCAAACAAAAATTCTGTTTCCCAGGCCATTTTAAGTGAGAAAAGAAACTCCAATATTATTTTGACATTCAGCTAAAACAATGCTTTGAAAAATGCAATCACTATCTCACCTTCCACTCACTGGTTTACAAGGCTTTGTTTCCTGCTCACACAGGGTTTGGACCCAACAGTGGCAATAAAATCCAGTATCAAATACAGATATGCCTTTGTTTAGAGGTAAGACTTTCAAAAGATACAGAAAGAACAGACAGAATGGCTTAACAGTGAGGAAGTGAGAGAAGTGGCTACAAGAGGTATAAAACATACAGCATGCATGTTTTCATACAGCATCAAAATCTTCCTGATGTACACAAAAGAAACAGATTCTCAAATGTTCTGGGGTGTAGAGAGGATTTCTACAAGCCTCTTCTAACTAACCCCTGTTCAGGTTGAAGTTAAAGGGCCTTTATACAGGATGAGCATTAAAAAGAAGAAAAAAAGAGTGTATAAAAAACAGTAAGATCCCTGAACTGAACATGAGGTGTCCCGTTGCTCAAGGGGGTTGCATGTTTAAACATGCACATTAACTGATCTCCTTTCACAGTATGGTCTGCTTCACACTGCAATACAAGTTTCACAACTAATGCAAACTGCAGACAAGCTCATCTGGCTTTTACATCACAGGTCATGGGAAGCAGATCTTTTATTTTCTTCCTGAGACTTTTGGTTCCTGCTACAAACACACACTATGCCAGCCAACTCCCATCTAATAGCAAAATGGTGCTGAAGACAAGCGATCAATGCATCAGTGTAAACTATTGTTTTTGTCAGGGCAAATCTAGAGTCCCCAACTAGCCTAAGTAGACACACTGGGAAATAAAGCTGTGCAGCAATAAAGGATTCATAGCCACTATATTACTTGGAATAAGTCGCTGCAACCCAACAGCTAAAGTAACATATAGAAGCAAGGGAGAAAGAAGTAGCATGAAATGTCAGCGGCTCTCTGTAACCACATCCCATGTTACCGATGGTTCTACAGATGGATGGACTTGTTCTGACACAAGCATTTTCACATGGTACAAACTTAGAAGTAGGTAGTATGCATTTATCATTTTATATGATATTCTTTTATAATCTACACAATGAAAAGATAGGCTTAACTATTCTGCTGCACTTAATGCTATTATTCTTTACCCCTCTTACCCAGTGAGAATTATTCAGGAATCATTTTTGCTATTTCATCCAGAATAAAGTTGTTTGCTTATTTTTCTGGAATACTCAAGTAACTACTCTGATAAAAGCTATACTGGTTAATCTCCCTAATCAGAGAAGCCTTAAAAAATATTTTTTTTCCTGACAAGTCAAATCAGTTTCTCCTTCAAAGTCTACACCTGATATCAGACAGTGGAGTAGAAATGCTGACTATCCTCCAACTTCAAAAGTGGTTCACATACAGGACCAAATAGGAAAAGAAGGCAAGGGGACACTGGATTTTATTTGAACAAAAGGCTTTATCCTGAAAATTTAAAAAAACAACCAAACCCTTGAAAGACACACACACAAAAAAAAGAAACAATGCTTTTTGGTTTGGTAAAGCCAAAAAACCTCCCAGTATGGAGCACCAACTTTAAAGGGATAGTGCTGTTATACTGAAGCTCAGGATCAAAAGCAAGAGGAAAGAATGGTGTCTAGAGAAGACATACACACAAAAAAGAAAGTCCATGGAATACAGTAGTTTTTCTGTGTCTTGTAATTTACAGCTAGGAATTGTTTCTCATATTTTTAGTAGCCTTTCAGAAAGCACTGTGGTGACAGAATCACCCACATTTAGCCTGTTGGCATTCAGCTTTTCCCATGGTGTCAATCACTGTTTTATATGAACACCTGTATATACGTAAACATGTTTCCGAAGTTAAAGGACACAGTTCCAAATCTAAGAACAAATTCTGCAGGCTGTTACTGAAGGGCACAGTGCTCATCACAAAAGCTCTGCAAGCACCAGTCCTTAAGGCTACAAAGACAACACATTTCCCATACAGTAGCTGTTAAGAAAACTATGGCTCAGGTAGCAAGAGGTTTTTCCTCATTCAAGCTGCCTTTCCTAGCTCATTCTTTTCAGAAAAAAAAGACAGAAAAAATGCAAATTAACTACACACTCATTGCTTTAGTATTTAAGACCACAGAACAATCTTAAAGAAAAATAAGCAATCTGAAAACTGGCCAGTGTAAAAAAAATAAATACAGATCTTTAGGGGGGAAAAAAAAGCAAAAAGCCCTCAAACATTATGTAAGTATATTATAGAAGCTGTGGGTCAGAAAGGGAAATGATGTCCAGTGGTTGGAAGGTGCATTGCAAAAATACTTTTACATTGATTGCATTCATTTGCATATCAACAAATTTAGAAAAGGTAATTGATAACAGTATGTCTGAGAAACATAATTTCACTAGATACATTTTACAGAGAGATAGACATGATTTACTACATATTTTACCTTCTACTCAAGCAGAGTGGGAAAATTACATTAGAAAAACAAACAAGTACATCAATAGTTATCCAATTAACCCAAACAGCCAAAACTTCATACTGCTTTTTTGTAATGGATCTTCTGATAATGGATTAAAACATAATTCTAAATTTCTATTAGTTTAACATCAGTAATTCACTCAAATGGAGAAAAGTAGCATATTTGCTTTATTTTTAAATGTCAAAATAAATCCGTATGCTTAAAAAACCCCTTTTGTTCCCACCCTGCTTGCATTACAAAGCCATCAGTCAAAGCCACTAAACTGACTTTCTAGGTTATATCTGTCAGTCACAATACTGTTCAGAGAACATAATGTCCAAAAGCCACCGAAAACATCCAAACCTTGTAGCTTGATTGAGGAGTCTAAACTATCTGAATGACAAGATCAGAGTTCAAGAGTGCTGGCATCAAATGGTATCCAAATTTTGTATCCAAACTAATAACTAGTGGAAAAAACGTTTGTTTTTACAGTAGCCAATACATTCTTTGGAGCAGTCAAATATTTTTCCTAGTGCTTAAAGATGCACTACTATATGAATACTAACCCTAATGGGAGTCAGAATTACCTCCCCAGAAATGCAGCAGTAGAAATCTTAAGCTAAAGGGACACTGTCAGATACAAAATGCAGCATACTGAAATAAAAATCACCTGCTGCTCATACAAAGTGTTTTGTTTTTTTTTTTTATAAAAAGCATTATTTTCCCTTCACTCACAGTTAGACTTCAAACATTTGAACATTGCAAAGTAATGCTTATGTCAAACAAAATCAGTTCCTTTTATCTCTTTTGAAAAGTCATTAAACTATTTCTGTACTATTTTGCAAGTACTACTCCTTAAGATATTGGACAATGCACCTTTGAATATAAGGGAAGCATGAACAAGCTGCATCCAGCTCTGATAAAAAAAAAAAAATCAACATTTACACAGGATAACCTTTCAAATCCCCAACATTTATCATTGCCAAAAGTAAAAATATTTTTAACATCTAAAATCTTAATTATCCAATCTAATCTGAGTATGTCAAAAGCATTAAATCATGATGCTTAACATCACAAATACTATACATCACAACTTGTCTCCATGATTTAACAAGGTCTCATTTGTGACAGTGTCAAAATCCCCTGAAAAAAAAAAAACAGTTAAAACTCTGGTTTTGACACTTCCATACCTTAAGATGGTGTATATAATTCAGTAAGCAGAACCCATCATTCTGCATCTTCTAAAATAATGATGTGGAGCCAAAGTGGTGAAAGACAAGTGTTTTTACCACTAGGCTGTCAAATCCTGGAGTAGGACAAGATGCCATGGTCCTGAGCCAAGAATGTCTAAAATGCAGCTTCACTCTATTACTTCCATTGGTGGAGTAGCATTTTTAATGAACCTGGGGTCTAATTTTCCTAAGCTGAGCACTGCTGAGGGTACCACGCAAGGTAACTACCATTTCTTAAAGTATGGAAGAAACACTACTGTGAATCTCTCCTGAGGCCCTGCAGATGAATGATCTTGCTTAACTTTTTTTTTTTTTCCTTCAGTTATCCTGGTTATATATGCAATTATCAATTTACCATACACTCAATGAGTCTCATCCCATTTTAGCTAAAAATTTCTTTTCTGCTGCATGTTTGTACATAAGACTAAAATCTGTATGGGGAAAAGTGTTGTATTCCAATATAGTGTTTTGACAAAGAGGGAAAATAAAGAAATCTATTAAAAATTCTGGCAGTAAAGGGTTTTTTTGAAATTTTTTATAAAACTGTACCAAGGAGTAAACTTCAAAGAAATCGGACAATGCATATAAAAATAGTTTTCAGTGGCTCTGGAGGGAAAAAAATAGCAAAAATAAAAGGAAATAGATGAAAAAAGTTAGCAAATAATAGTTTCTGTTTTTCTTTCTTCACATTACTGAGCATCCTCTAGAGGTTGTTCTGGGATCCCCCTAAAATAAGACATACATAGTTGAACTCAATTCTTACTAGCTTTTATATTGTAAGCCTAGACTCTGGTTATCACCTCAGTTATTAAAAGTTTTTTTTTATTTTTGTAGTTTAGTTATATTCAGGGAACATCACACCTACAGAGAAAGCATAGCACACGTCACAGTCTACTGCCAGGATTACAACACTGCTGCTCTGGCTGTGGTTTTCTATAATCAGTTGACTGGTTCATCTCCATACTTTCACCACTGATACAGATGACAAATGAAAATTGTGATGTCATTAGCTTTAGAACAGGAAGTTCCTTCTGTTATTTCAAATTATATTTCCATTTGAGAGTTCTATGCTGCATAGCTGCTGCTTTGGGTAAAAAAAAACCAAAAAAACAAAAAAAGAAACAAACCACAAACTTTCTGTTTCAGTTGCTTTAAACTAAAAAATACACTTCTCAGTCTCCTGGAGACCGAAAAAGCTTTCAGAATTCAACCTCAAGCCTGCACAGAGTAAGTTCTTTGTGAAAAGAGCTACTAATGGCCATTGATCAGGAGAACAAGTCACCTGAGTTCAAAATAAATTTAAAATATTTTCTGGTGTCACCTGTATGAAGTATCTTTCTCCTTTTCACTCTGCCTACTGCTAGGCAGTTATTCACAGTGCTTAACTAAGGGTTATGAAAACATACAGGTGGTATTATTGAGAAAAAAATCAAGTTTATTTCAGATGTAGCAGGTAGATACTATCAGAAAATAAACCAATAAGCTGAAGCTTGCAGCAAAACAAGCACTCCCCCTTTCCTGGTTTTTAGTGGCTATATTTCCCCAATGATTATATTCTGCTTATAACAAGAATGCCACCGACTCTTTTTTCATACAGAAGCAAATACTGGAATGGGAGGAACACTGACTGCTCAGACAAATCTTACTAAGCCTAAAAATAGTCTATGTCATTGCAATTCTGTAAATCTGTGGTCTGTTGCATACTTTCATAGCTACCCTGGCATCCTGATGTGGCATTAGCCATTGCTTGAACTGTGTCATTATTGATTCAAACAGCAATTCCTGGAAGAATCACTCACATTATATTCTCTATGTGCATTGTAGTAATGCTGCAGGGTTGCAAGCCATCCTGAGATTGTCTTCTGTAAGCATCCATTGGAAAAATGGATCAGGAAGCTCAGAGATGGCAAAAGTTGAAGGGATCCCCACTAAATCTTATGCCTGGTTAATCCAACCAGTGAGGTACAAGTTAAACATCTGCTCTGCATCTTATTACCTGTTGGTTGAAAAGGTCTTCCTCTCCAAACTCTGCTTCATCCTCTTCCTCTTCGTTCTCTCGCATGACTACTGATTTAGTAACACTTCTCACTGCAACTTCCTACACAAAATGACAGATATGGAGATGGCCAGTAGTCGGTATCCATCTCTATTTTTTGCTATATCACCAATAAAATACCTCTATTAAATTTTGCAGGGTTTAAAGCCCTAGATTTAATGTTAGCTATGCAAGCAAATACTGGTAATATCCTGCAAACCACAATAACATTACTATTTTTATGCACTAAAAAGCATGGTAATGTAATTTAGCTTTAGGAATGTTCTTTCGTTATCTAGGGATTTGAGAGGAAGCAGCCATGTTTCAGGTGGTCATTACTCAATTTTATACAAGCTCATAGCAGACCCACCTAGGAACTGTCTAAGACATAATGTAATGCGAGAAACTAAAGTTTCTCAGTATGGTTACACAGCATTAAGAATATTCCGAATTTCTACTAAATATTCTATATTAATTGCATGTATCAATTATCAGGACAATCTTCCAAACCAGGAACTAAAAAGAGTTCTAAAACCCCAGGAAGCTTCTTTTATTACTAAATTATTTTTAACACTTCTTAGTAGTAAGAAACTCTTCTGTACACTTGCACCCTTGAAATCATAGGTGCAAATTTCTACTTGTGGAAAAAGTCGCCCTAAACATACACTTCTAAGCAGGGACACTTGATGTAACCACAGTGGGAATGGACATTTGAAATCTTGATTTGAAATTTTTTCAGATACTCGTTTAACTGCCTCTATTTGAATACTTAGCCAGTTAGCTTTCTATTTGTGCAAATGATCCTTCTTTCCGCCTCCTTGCCAGAAGAAAAGGCAGCATGAAAACTGATACAACTGTGGTCTGTTTCACTCTCCTATTTCTCTCAGATCACTGGAATAATGTCACATTTAATGGAATAATGAATAATGAATAATGGCCAAAGCATGATCCTCCTTTGCATGAAGGTGGTTTTAAAAAAAAAAAAAAAAAAAAAAAAAAAAAAAAAAAAAAAAAAAGAGTCAGTTGTGGACAGATGTAGGACAATGAAGAATGCACAGGAATCCATGCCAAACGCAAATTTCCGATATACTCCACCACAGAAAGGACCACTATCTTCCTACATTAATTTTTACACTGCACCCCAGAATACTGTAGGTACTATATACTGTAACTTTGAATTGCCAGCAATACTTATTATCTTTGTCTCTTCTAAAAATATACTCAAATTCCAAAAAAATTCTCTACTAGCATGGTGTTTTTCTAAAATAAGAAAAAAAAGTCTACAGATGTTATCAGGATGATGATCAGTTTTCAAAAATTTCCCAAAAATTTGAGACACATACAGATCTTTAATTATTTCAGTGTTATAAACTGTCTTATTTTAGAAGACAATAGGGGGTATCTTAAAATCAGGATTTTGTCATTGCCCCCAAATTAAAGAGTTTGGGAGATAACCTGCCCCACAGCTTTTTCTTCTACAGACACAGCCTACCTCTCCTTCAGAGTTTACGAGGTATGTGCGGATATTTCCTCCGGTGCCCCAGCTGCCTTGATTCTTCCACACGAGAACAGAAGGGGGGCTGTGAGATACGCCTGCATCTGCACCCCAAATCTAGTGAGAAAGACATTCTGTAATTAGCTAATTATACACATTTTATTTTTAAATCTACAGAACTCCCTAATTCTCCTATTTCTAAATTGTTTCTGAATTCCAATGGCATTTTATCCTGCTTTTACCTACACCATTACTTGTAGTAATATATTATTCTCAGTCTACAACAAAAAGTAACACTACCCATAAAAGAAAACTAAGAGAAAAAATTATTTAATATTGCAGTCATCAATTCTTTTCTGAATATACAAATTTCTCCTACCACTGTCTCAATGACTATACTGTATGGAGCCAAGACATAAAATGCAGCTTGTAGTGTATCAATTTAATCTTTTATATGTATCTAAGCAATTGATACTTAAGTAGAAATAGCTGGAACTGACCAAAAGAAAGACCTTTTTTTTTTTTTCCTTCTGAAAGAACATCTGTTGCAGACTAACAATAAAATATGAAACTTAAATTTTTCTATTTCATTAAGAGGTTGAGCATATTAGTGTTCCAAACCTGGCCAAAGGTGTCTGAAAATAAACAGCCCTTAACCCACTCCCCAAAACACTTCTTTCTTCAACTTCCTCTGGGCCTGAAATGGTCTTAAATACTGAAGTGCTACTACAGAAACTAATTCTGTTCTGCATTTTTATAACTGAAATCCTGCTCCTCTAAAGTGATATCCATAAAACCAAAAGTTATATACCAAATAAGGCTGTACCAAACATCAGATTTGCAACTGCCACAGCATCAAAAGAGTATGTTGTTGACTTACTGTAACAGTCTGCCCAGCTCTGAGGACATACTTAGGAGTAAATTTGTAAGCAATTTCTTCTCCGTCTCCAATTTGCCTTTTCAGTCTCCAGTTACCCAAAGACTGATCCTAATGGAGAGAGCCTTAAGGTTATTTAATGTGAGCAAAACAGAGCAAACAAACATCAGAGCTTTCCTAGGTCTCTTTGCTATTAAAATAATGTGAATATAAATTTATTTACATGGTTGTTAAACATCTGCATTCTAACTTGAAAGTACTTTTCTATACCCAATAATAGTCGAAAGTGTAAATCCCATAAGGTCATTCAGCAGAATTTAAAAAGATACACATTTCACACAAAAAAGTTCCACTAGAGCCAGCAAGGCTATTTACATGAGGTACCAGCACACACGTTTAGACATTTGGGACACAAACTATGTTCTCTTCCTGCAGCAAACATTACACTCTGTTAGCACGCTGTAACATTCAACTTTCAAATGCCCCTGTTAATTGTTGCAGGATGCTGCACCTTGAGATGTTGCTCCTGTTCCCCAAGTGACTCCACCTACTTGTGCTACAAAAGGCTGCCTAGCACTTCAGTATAGCTCCTCCACATTTTCTAGTTCTGCTGACACTTACCTTCTCTGAGTTGTTCTTCAGTTGAACGTATTTGCCCTCCAGGTCTATCTCTTCTATGCTGATATTTCCTGTAGCTGAAGCTTGCTGGGACATTTGGAAGCTACTGCTACTACTGCTGCCGCTAATACTTCCAGTGCCAATTCCACTTGTTCCACTGCCTGAAAGCTCCTCTGCTTCAATACGTTTTCTCTTGCCTCGGAAAGAGCGAACAAGTGAAGTACTGCTACTGCTGCTGCTGGAGGTGGCCCGAGAGACTGTTACACGGGAGGAGGGACTCGGAGAGAGCTTCAGCCTTAACACAATGAAGCAAGCATTTTAATTAACTCATACAGGGAGCTACACACAGAGCAGTTATACTACAACATACTCAGTAACCAGACTGTAATAAGCCCCAAGGCTGAAGGCAGCCTTACTGTATGTGTCAGGAGGACTGCATATAAGAGAAGGCAGGGAGCGGGGGAAGTTTTCTCTTAGTACGATTATGTGACATGGAAAGCAATGAGAGCAACACAGATCACTTAAGCCTCCCCTCCACTATATCTACTACTAAACACACTATTCTTGAGCCACATCATTTAAAAACAGGAAAACACAGAAGTATAAGCACTTAAAATAAAAAGAGGAGGTGAATGTCAAGCACAGAATTATATATTCCACTGTACTCTGAGACCATTATAGCAATAAAATAAAGACTCTGTTCAGATGAGAACACTGCAAGTGTTCCATGTAAATGCTCCATGCAACACATTGTGGTGTAAAGCCGGTATAACTTCAGTGAAACAAAATCTGGGCATTCCTGCTCAAATGGCAAAAAATAAGTGTAAGAAACAAAAATAACACCTGCTAGTCCTAAGAAAAGAATGTGGAATCTGTACATACCTTTCCTCTTCTCCTTCCAGGAGTTTTCGGTAAGCACTAATCTCCATGTCCAGGGCTAATTTAACATCAAGCAGTTCCTGGTACTCTGTAAGCTGCTGCTGCATCTGGTCCCTCATTTCTGTCATTTCCCTCTCCTTTGCGTCTAGCATCTTCCTAAACTTTTCCCGCTCACCAGCCATCATTTCCTCCAATTCACGAATGCGATCTTCTGCTGCACTAGCCTAAGGAGACAGCACAATAGAAAACCCACTTGGCATCTATGTGGGTACAGTAAAAAAGTTAAAAATTCATCTTCCTCCCAAATGAACACAAAAGATTTCTCTGAAAAATTCAGAAAATATGATGGGATAGAAATGTTAACATATCCAAACAATATAGTGCTCTGTATTAGAGTTGAAAGCAAATTTAGTCCCTTTACCTGCTTCTGAAGGCCAGAAAGCTGGTAGCTGAGAGCTTCTATTCTCATGTGAGCCTCCTTCAACTCTTCTCGAGCTGCACCAGCAGCTTTGTCATTTTGGTCAGAGGACAGTTTGGCATTCTCCAGCTGGAAGCAAGTTTTATACAAGTAATTTGCATTGAGTTAGATATCCTGCAAATATCATTTTGGTAAAAAATAGAAGCTAATCAATCTTAAACAATTTTAAATGGAAATTTGGCAAGTTTATGATAAGAATTGCGTAACATTAAGGAAATGCCCTAAGGACCAGGAAAATCTATTTCAGTCCTATTCCTACAGGATTTGCTTGTTCTATTAAAAAAAAAAAAATAGTCTATTAGCCCTTCCATTATACAAGCAGCCTTATGGTTTCCAAAAACTGAGGTTCATGTGATCATACAATCTACCCGTTTGTTGTTAAGAACAATCACAGTGGGTCAGAGCAAAGGCTAACTAGTTCATGTCCTGGTCTAACAGTTCCCTGGATGCCCAGGGACTAAGCTCAATAAAATATTTTACAGGTATTATGTCTCAGCTGGCCATTTGCAACTCTGGGACTTCCTAAGCCAGAGACAGTATTTTGATGCTTACTATATCTCAGTGGATTTTTCAGGCAGGAATTTGTCTCTGCTTTTTGAATTTATTGGGCAGGGAGTTTAGCTATATATTAATGAAGAACAACCTTCTTTTGTTTCTTCCAAATCTGCCACTGGACAATCACTGTCCCTACTTCTACTGAAAAATAATAAACAATCACTCCTCATCCACCTTTGTGCTATCTATCCTTTTAGAGACATTCATTGTATCTTCCCTTTCTCTTAACTCATCTGTTTTCCCAGGTGAAGTTTTATTTTTAAACTTTCCTCATGCAGGACCTGTTTCATACTCTTAATTGTCTTTGCTAGTCTTCTGTGTATTACTCCGTACTACCTTTTCAAGATGCACGAAAACTACCCACATTCGATGCATCCTGCCCCAGAGACAAAACAATGCTTTTTGTTGTATTCTCTTTTCCTAATAGTTCCCATTATTCAATTTGTTTTCAGTTTTTGTTAATTTCACCTAGTGAACAAGCTTCATTTCTAGTAGCTAATTTTAATCAAATCTGAAAGAGCAACAACAGCGCTGAGAACTATTATATGGTAAGTTTCATCAAAGTAGATAGCTAGAAAAAGCATCATTTTCATGCCTTGCAGCTGGAGTTCAATAATTCTGCTACACACCATGAAATCCACCCAGGAGCTAAACTGCCCCAATTCTAAGAACAGTTACAGGCAGAATGTGTTCTTTAGCCACACAGCACAAAGTTTTATAAAACCAACCTTCATTAGCTCTACTGTTCACAGGGTTCCGAGTAGGGAAGAAAACACACATAGAGCCTTCTTTAGGCTAAGGGTTTTGAAGGAATTTCAAGTCAAATATATACCCCATTACTTCTTGTGAAGTTTAAAATGAAAAATTATTTGAATGCTGACAGCCATTCACTTCCTTACAGTCATGCTGGCATAGTGTCAAATCTTCAAATTTAGAATTTCTATTGCTTATTATCAAAGATGCTGGTGAGCAAGAAGTAAGCTTTTATCCAAAACTCACTCATCCTGGAGAAGTTCAGTAGCTAAACTTAAACAACCTGCTTTGACATCATATTCCTTAACAGTGCTCTCTGAACAGGGACAGAGCTTTATCCAGAAATCCACAGAATGAAGTTCATAGCTAAGCCCACTTTTTGCTTCACATTCCAATTTCATCCATGCAACATAAACCATCTTTTATTTGGGGAACAAAAACCTTAATTTGTTCACCCTCCCTGTTAAAATCTTGTCAGTTTTTCATTCTCTAAGTCAGTATTTTGCACACTTTTTTTTTTTTTCTCTCCTCCTTACTCGGCATCTTCTACCCTGGATCTTTTTCTGACTGTCATAAGTCAATCCAAATACCTTGCTGTATAAAAATATTATATATTCCTACCTTCCATGAATAATGCCAAGACTGCTAACTCTACTTAATTTTGGGTTTTAGTATCTATTATCTATACTGTTGCTGCTATAAGAAATAGTTAAATATTTGTGTATCAATGTTTCTCAAACTGTAAATCAAACCAAAGAATTCAAAGCGAGTTTCAGTGAAGGGCAGGGAAGAACAATGTTTAACAGCACCGTAATTTCTCCATCACAAGAGTATTAGAAGTGGCTGTAATTATTGGCAAGTATTTTCAATAACCAGAAAACTGGCAGCTGCCTAATTCCTTCAGGTAGGGCAATGAATATTAAAAAAACCCAAAACCTGTAATCAGCAACTGTACCAATACCAAAGCTGCTACTCCTCCCATGTACCCAGTGCTGGATGAACTGGGGTTTACTAACTCAGAATTTGCATCAGTGTGACAGATACACTTGACCCCTAGCCTTACTTTGATTCAGACAGACTAAGGAACAACAGGCCTTACATCCTGGGGGTGAGCCTGCAAGCTAGAAAGACCCTGGCTCACATAAGAGGGAGTGAAGGTGTCTTGAAAAATATTTCAAAGGTGGTTTCAAAACCCAAAAGTGCAAGATAACGAAAGCACAACAGAAGATAACAGAGCTAAAACAAAGACACCTATCTTGTCTATACTATTGATGAGCAGGCAACTACTGCACCTTATAAATATTACTATCAGGATGGGCCCAGTTGGAGCTCTCCCTGAACTGCAGCTGGACTGCACACCAGGTGACTCTCCCCTTGAGCAGGGATGTCTCTCAAGGTTAGATTCCTTACCCAAGACTGAGATCCTTCCTTACCCAAGGCAGAGTCATCCCTTACCTGCATCGCAGTAAGTGACCTATAGCATGCTGAACTAATACTATGAAACACTACTAATCCACATAGCTACTCAACATTATTATAAACATTGTATGGATAATCCCATTAGACATAAACTGTTGACCAAGTCTGAGACTAAAATTGCAACCAGCCATACCTAGGTTTCAAAAGGAGTTTAGGAGACAAGGGGGTCCACTCTGAACCTCACGACTCAACAGGAGGGTTCTACTTACTCTTTGCATCTCCAGCCTCTGCATGAATCATTCTAACTCAGTTTTCCTTTGTATGTTCCCTTCCATGCAGTAATTCATAAGGTGAGCCTTTCCATCAAACTTATGACACCTTGTCAAACCAGTGTTAAACTTTGTTAAATTCCATTGAACTTACTGAAATCTGTTAAGTTATTATTTACCTCAATAAAACATATTGCTGCTTGTCTCTTTTGAGTGAGGTGCATTCTACTCATACGTGACAACAGGTAGATAAACCAAAAGAGTGAAAATATTTTTAAGAAGGATTCTCCTGGATTAAGTTACTCCTATGTTCACATTTCCCCTCTGCTCTGGTGAGCCCCCATCTGCACTCCTGCATCCAGCTCTGGAGCCTTCAGCACAGGAAAGACATGGACCTGTTGGAGCTGGTCCAGAGAAGGCCACAAGAGGGATGGAACACTTCTGCTGTGAAGACAGGCTGAGAGTTGGGGTTGTTCAGCCCAGAGAGGAGAAGGCTCCAGGGAGACCTTATTGCAGCCTTCCAGTACTTAAAGGGGGCTGGTAAGAAAGATGGGGACAGACTTTTTAGCAGGGCCTGTAGCAACAGGACAAGGGGTGACGGTTTTAAACTAAAAGAGGGTAGATTAGGCTAGATATAAGGAAGAAATTTTTCACAATGAGGGTGGTGAAGCACTGGCACAGGTTGCCCAGAGATGTGGTAGATGCCCCATCACTGTAAACATTCAAGATCAGGTTGGATGGGGCTCTAAGCACCCTGAGGTAGTTGAAGATGTCCCTGCCCCTTGCAGGGTGGTTGGACTAGATGACTTTAAAAGGTCCCTTCCAACCCAAACCATTCTATGATTTCCAATTTATATACCATGGTTTTCATCACCAAAGTTGTTCAAAAAAGGTCCAATACCTTGCCTGAAGTTTCCCTGCCACCAATGAAGCCAACAACTGCATCTAGTAATTTTTCAATCCAGAACTAACTTAGATAATAGAAATGTGATAAGTCTTACACACATTTAAAAGAGTATTGGGGCTGGATAAGAACATTGCAAAGGCTGCAGTAAGAGTAAAGTGACGAAGAAACCTTAGGAATGGAGCCCCTCCCACTACGTCCATATTATTTTGCAAGCCCACTGCATCCAGGCAAAAGCCCGTATTGAAATGCAGCCAACCCCCAAGCTCTCCAACCCATCCCTCCGGGTAGTCAGATGCTTAGAGCCAATTTTTGAACCTACTGCACCATCTCCATTTTAGATTAAGAACTGGATCCACTGACATAAAAAAAAACCCTTATAGCAGAAGACATTGTCTAATCAGCTATTGCATGACATACAGTATTCCCACTGTGTCCTCCGCAGTGATCAACAGCTCCATGTGTTTTCTCACAAACTGGCCTTTCTTGGCTAAAGCTATTACCTCTGGCTATAGCCTCCCTGGAAATGCATCTGCACACGAGCACCAGAAGAGGCATGTGAACGCTAGGACTTCTTCAAATTATAATTGTCTCCTTAAAGACAGTAGGGCTGATGGAAATGGTTTTATCTCACCAACTGGACTTCCTGTCAGACAGTGCTGTGGATAGCAGTAGTTACCTTAGCCTGATAGGTCTGCTCAAGCTCCATTTTGTACAGTTTGACTTGTTCATCATGTTGATTTCGCAGATCCTCCAGGGCCTGAGTCATTTTAGATTCATACTCCTGTTGGCGACTAGTGTCCACCTCCACCAGACGGTGTTCATGTCGTTTTCTTGTTTCCCTTATTTCCTACACACACACATAAAAAGGGACAAATTCCCACATTAGGGTAAACAGTACAGCCATTACATTCAGACAAATTAACTACTTCAGTACTAATTATTTAGTATATAGGAGCTAGAGTACTAAAGGCATTTAAGCGTAAGAATTGCTGCATGTACTAAAAGATGCAAGGTTACCATTTTCATTTGGCAGGACATAATTCTTAAAAGTGATCTGACTTAAACTGTATATAGGTATTTTTAAACCTCTTTTATGCTACAAAAGTCAAAGCGGGGGGAGAACACATGAATTTTTACATAGCAAAGATAGATTCCATGTGCTGCACTACAAACCCTTTCCTTCTCAATACACATGCCTACATTACAATAGCCGTCTACAAGGAGTCAGATAAAAATTAACAACTTTTGTGACTGAGACATACATTGAAAAAAAAAATCATTATGGAGAAAAACTGCATCTTCAAATTTCACCTTTAAGCATATGCAGATAATCTTTTTTTTCCTATATACTGGATGACCTCTACTCATTAGATTTTGATTACGTTAGTAATAAACCAGCAACCCAAGCAATAAATATATTTTTTTCTGGTCAGAGTTTGTACTAAGAAATTTTTATTTTTAGAGAAGTATGAGTTCTCTGTGCCTAGAATACTGGTCCCAAACTAGTGAGGTAAGACTTACTCATGCACTTACTCATATTGAGCTCTGCAGAGATCTGGCCAGGCCTGAATGCATGGTGTGAGAAAGAAACAATTTCTCCCTTCAGGGTAGGACAAACAACAAGGGAGTGGTTCTGAGTACTGGGAGGAGGCTTGAAGGTAGCAGCAGGGCCATGAGGAGGCAAGAAAGGCTCACTTTGCATGCCTAAACTGATGTCATACATAGCAGGCTAACGCAAATTCAAAGCAATTTTACAAGTTGCTTTGCAGAAATGCTCCAAATCTAAAAATAGACACTTAGAAACAGGCCCTTCTACTCACAGCAGTGTGAAAGATCTGAAAGAAGCTTTCCTCTCTGCAGTGAATTTTTATGCCACGAAAACTAGCAAGCAGCAATCTCTCAGTAACTGTAGGCAATGACCCCTTGGAGGCCACAAAAAAGTATCATGGAGGACTACAAGTATCAGGTGAAGGACAGAGCTGATCTAGCAGTTCAACACCACTAGAATAAGTAGGCTTCCCTTGCCACACTCCCAATCAAGACGTTCTAACTCTTACGGAGCTTTGGACCCCTCACTGAACCAAATGAATTTGCTAACCAATTAATTTTTTCCTTTGTGTGTTGATCCTTGTATGGACCAGTTCAAAGAGCTCCAGGGATGGCTAAAGGAACGCCCCCACTTCAGCATGGCACACTTTAAGATTAGCTTCTGCTGTCTCATTTAGCCTCAGCTTTAGTCAGTAGCAACACAATTCTCCTCAGGAAGCAAAGTTATTTTAAGGCCCTACAACCAAGCAACATCTGTCACTGCAGTCACATGCAGCATTCCAACTACTCCAGGGCATGGAAGTGAGGCAGCTCAGGGTGATCCACCTACCTCGTTTCTTTACCATGCTCCAGCCCCTGCCCGTAACCACACGGCCTGCCCGATCTGTTACATCAGTCTGGGCACTCATTTGACTCCATGGTAAGACATAACTCAGCCACTAAGCTGACAAAAATTAAACTCAACAAAAAAAAACCTAAGTATTTTATTAGTTAATCAGGCTGAAATGATTTGGTGCATGGTGAGCCAAACTTCACAACTAGCACAGGTTAGATGGATAGAAGCATGTGGCAATTGCTCAGCAGCCACTAATTGAATGAGCTTGCAGAAGAACCAAAGGTCAGAGTTGGTTTTCACAAGTTAGAATGAACTGACACAACACTTTGCATCTGGTGCAGAGAGGTTATGCTTCCCTTTCCCAATCCCCCAACCCCGACCTGCGCATTCCCGCTATTTACTTTATAAAAACTCTGGTTGTCACTAGAACCACTATGAGCCAACTCAATTCACTAAACAGGCAGAAAACTACCCCTGCAAAAAGCAGGGTAATTGCATACTGGTCTTGTCAAAGAAACAGTTTAGAGTCAGGTCCAACAACCACTGAAGCTGGTGCAAGTAAGGAGCAGGGCCATGCAATCAGGTCCAGAGAGAATGAACAAGACTTTCCCTTTCCCACAGCAGTCAGCTGCTACATTAACTCACCTGGCCATGGAACAATACTCTTGTCACAGCTCTCATGTCAGCTCCGCCACTGATTTACCACATAACTCTTGCAAAACCTTTAACTATTTTATTAGTCAACCCATTTATAGCAAGGATGATACTGATTTTCCCCACCAGAACTAGTTAGTAATTGCTTATAGTCAGTTTGAACAAAAGCTACATAAACTTCAGGCTATGATGAGATTACTAGGTTGATAATACCTCCTCAAACACATTCTTCCTGAAATCCAGATCCTCTTGCAAGCTCTGGCATCGATTCTCCAGGTCCACACGCATGAGTGTCTCCTTCTCCAACTGCTTCTTAGCCACAGCATGACCATCTTCAGCCTAGTAAAAAATTTAAAGATAAAGGTTTAATTTTGTTTGGATCCCTATTTTCCATCCCCATAGTCCCTTTACGGTCTTCATTTGACATCTTTGAACCCATTATTCACAGCAACAAAGCTAATGTCAAGCCACTGATTTTCAATTAAAAAAAAGTGCATGTGTGCACTTATAAATACTGAAAACAAATTTTCATGTTTGTATACCGGTTATTTAAAGTGTGGGATTATTTCAATACAGTATGATAATGGATCTGAGGATTATTAATCCCTCAAGAACAGTATGCTGCATGTTGTTCTTTCTTACTAGCATAGTCCCACTGGGTACTCCAGCATAAGTTTAAAATTATGCAGGACCTTACAAAGGACAACATTTAGTAACCTGGTATCTCATGAACATAGAAACTCTTACCAGAAATCTTTAAATAAAAGCTTTTGACTAGCAAAGTTTCTAAAACACCATGTTACTTTCACTATTTTACAAACATGTCTTACAATTTAGTTTTATATCCAAAGAGGGACAGGCAAAGGTTCAGCAGTAAGTGAGCTGGATCAATGACATTCAGACTATAAACTAACTGCAAAGAAAAATAACAAGTTTTATAATACACAGTCTTTCCTGTGCTAAAGCAAGGAAGCATTCACTGCCATACCTTAGCAAGCTGGGCACGCAAATCTGCCACCTCTGCTTCTAGACTGCGTTTCTCATTCAGGACAGTATTGAGTTCTGCTTCACTTCTATGGAACAGCACTTCAAGATCCTTAATACGACCCTGAGCCACAGACAAATCTGCATCTTTCTTCTTGTAGCTGTAAAAACAAAAGTTAATTATATTTATACATGGGTACACACCCATCTTGAGCATGTCTTGGTTACAAATACGGATATTTTATTATACATATTTTATTAGGATTACTGTACCAGTAGGTGGCTCCTACAGTAACCTGCAAGTGCAACTAATAAAAGTAATCATAAACACCTCTTAAAAAACTCACAGCTTGTACCAATGTGTTGTAAATGCATTGTCTAATAAAAAACAACATATGTCATGGGCAGGCAAGGGAAAAACAAAAAGGCAACTCTGACAGTTAAGAGATGACAATAAAGCTGCTTTACACACAAGGTGTAAAGAGTATTTTTTCATTTCACTGCTGCACAGCATATTTAATTGCTGATATCTATCACTTTGGACTACAGCCCCTGAGAAGCAGAGCACATACATCTCCCAGAGGCCCATGAGCATCCCCAGTGTTCTGTAACTGGCTGCGAAGCCCATTCCTTAGGGCATATTCCCACACAAAGTAGTAAAGTAATCCACTACGGAAATGTTGTCACCTTTCAGGAATAAATCAGTATTTCTTCAGCAGCATTCACTACAAGCAAACTGACTCTGGTCACTTTAAACATGATTATTTGAGCTGTTATATCCAACTCACAGCAATCATAAAGGTCATCTTCCTCCTGTCCACCAAGTATTTGTTTACCTTTTCCTCTAACATACTTACTTTCTGCAGCTTCTCTAGGTATGTGTCAATACATTATTAAAAAACTGTTTTGTTATCTGAAGTAGTCGTTCCTGGCTGCAGTTTAAGCTCACTGTTCTAGTCTCACACCACTGAGAACACAGACAAAAATGCATTTTGTCTTTTTCTTTTAAACCATCTTAGAATTAATTTTTCTCCTAGGAAAGCCTCAAACTTCTCTTCTATAGATCTATAGTTTTCAGCCTGTTGTCAGTGAGCTGCTTTTAAGTGCCCACAGAAATAACTTTGAAGAGGAGTCCTACTACCTGGAGTAACTAGATATAAGTCTATTCCTAGCTTACTAGGACTGCTCCCTCCATGAGCATTAACACTGGAAGACACTCCAAGCTGCTTTCATTCACATTTTAATTTGCACTTATAGGTTCAACCTGGTTTATTGTCTTCATGCAAAAAAATTGATAGAAGGCTTTACAAAGGTGCAACCTGCTTTCAGGGCTCCGAGATGTCTGGAAGTTACGAACAGCAGCCAGTGTGTCTGTTGAGATGTGCCAGTGTTCTCTGAAGGACACCAGGTTAGGGTAACCCTCTAGAGCTCTTTTTTCCCAGAATGCAGCCAAGTTTGCCTAAGGGAAGTATTTCAGTGACCATGCAGGGTAGCAGTCAGAGGAAGCCACAGCAAGACAGCCACATAACTCAGAGTTGGGAGCTTACAGCTCAAGCAGGAAGACTGCTAAAAGAAGCCAATGGATAAGGCCTACATACATCTTCCTCCAGGCTTTGCTTGACCTGGGGACCTGTGACACTGGTAAAGATATAAACATCAGGACAAAAGACTTTCTTTAACCAGGCCATCCGAGTTACCTCTGCTATGACTGAATGCACCCTGACTACTACACCAGGTCTGGTTCAGCAGTCCTGTGGAACGGTGCTGTTCCACCAAGGCAAAAATGTTGTGCATCTCACTAGTAAATTTTCTCATCTATACCTCCTCCTCTCATCCCCTCTCTCCCTCAAGCAGTCAAAAGTTTTGTCAAGCAGCTGAAGATGCACACAAAAGTGCTGGAAGCTGTTACATAACATAGAGGAAAGAACCATACTTCCTTCAGAATGATATCAGAACGTCTGTTTTTACAACAGTATTTTAATCCTAGATTTAAAAATATGTACCTACTCCTGATACAAACATCTTTAAGCTCAAAAGTTAAGTGATCCCTTATATCACATAAACAGTGTTAGAACATCCTATTGATATTTCACTTTTTATAAAGTGAGACTATCCAACTGCTTTAAGAACCTAGTTATGAAATCAGCTCAATAGAAAAAATTCTAAATTAAGGAGTTGTGCTCAAGGAACTAATTGTACATACATGTATGTATTGAACATGTTGTAAAAGACATAGAATTATAGAATGGTTTGGGTTAGAAGGGGTCCTAAAGATCATCTAGTTCCAACCTCTCTGCCATGGGCAGGGACACCTTCCACTAGATTAGGTTGCTCAAAGCGTCATCCAACCTGGCCTTGAACACTCCCAGGGAGGGGGCATCCACAACTTCTCTGAGCAACGTGTTCCAGTATATCACCACCCTCATGGTAAAAAATTTCTTCCTAATATCTAATCTAAATCTTCCCTCTTTCAGTTTAAAATTGTTACCCTTTGTCCTATCACTATACTCCCTAACAAAGAGTCCCTCCTTATCTTTCCTGTAGCCCCCCTTTATGAGGCCAATGAGCTCACACCAGAGCCTTCTTTTCTTCAGGCTAAATAACCCCAAGTGTCTCAGTCTGTCCTCATAAAGCAAGGGCTCCAAGCCCCTCGATTGTCTTGGTGGCCCTCCTTTGGACCACCTCAAGCAGGTCTATGTCTGTCTTATGCTGGGGGCCCCAGAGCTGAACACAGTACTCCAGGTGGGGTCTCACAAGAGCCAAGGGGGAGAGTCACCTCCCACAACCTGCTCTCCACGCTCCTTTTTATGCAGCTCAATATGGTTGGCTTTCTGGGCTGCTAGCATGCATTGCCTGCTCATATTCAGTTCTTCATCCACCAACACCCCGAAATCCTCCTCTGCAGGGCTGCTCTCAATCCACTCATTGCCCAGCCTGTATCCATGTTTGGGGTTGCCCCGACCCATGTGCAGGACCTTGCACTTGGCCTTGTTGAACTTCAAGAGGTTCGCACAGGCCCACCTCTCCAGCCTATGAAGGTCCCTGTGGATAGCATCCCTTCCCTCTAGAGTATCACGTTTTTGTTCGTTGTTTTTTTTCCCATTAGAAAAAAAAGGTGCTTCTTCTTCCTCCCTGCCTGTCCCCTCCCCCAAGCAAGTCTCATGTTCGATTTCTTTTCAGGATGTTTGTTTCTTATTTTACTAGCATCTTGCAATAAAAGCGAAAGCTGTAAATAACACACATATTCCATCTACTAGTTCTCATTGCAAAGCAGCTCTCCCAAGCAGCGTGAAGGCCCCTACCTCAAAGTATTTTTTGTTTCTTAATTTACATTTGATCACCGATTTTAACTTGATTGCTGATCAAACAATATAGTAAAGGACAGTAACAAATATGTGTATTGTGAATAACACCAAAAAAACCCCACATCCCCACAAAACACACCCACAACACAAAAACACAGGCAGTTTTCTGACAACAATGAAGGCAACTCCCTCACAGGAAGACGTCCCTCACAAGAAACCCTTTTAAGTCTAGTTAAAATAAGATTTGGATGCATCACCTTAATCCCTGGGATATCTGCAACAGCCACATATGACGTAAAAAGGACCCATGGGAGGTTCATACCATAGCACAGGGTAACTGACAATGTCTACAGTGCAAGAGACATTGATGTTCAGGCATCTGAATCCCACTTCTAATGTCAGGAAATCATATATCCCATTATTCACGTACAAACTGAGATGAAATATGTAACCAACAGCTCCTCCCTGTCTTCTACAGACAAGTTAATAATTTGGAACCAAAACTAGTTTCACTCTGACAAAACACCCAATTACACGTGACTCAGAGGCTAGTGCCATCAGCAGAATTTTGTTTTTATTATGGGGAGGTTTACATGGCACCATGCTTGCAGGCAACACATGGAGTTCCACTATCTCCAAGGGGGAAAAGGCTTATGAGTTGGCGAGGCTCATCGAGAAGATTTTAAACTAGGTTCGAAGAAGAAAGGGGATAAAACCAGGCTCACTAGAGATGAGCCGAGGGGTGGCACGCCAATGTTGGGGGGTGAAACTGATGGCCCAGCTCAAGTGCCTCTACACCAATGCACGCAGCATGGGCAGCAAACAGGAGGAGCTGGAAGTCATTGTGCAACAGGACAGCTATGACTTGGTCGCCATCACAGAAACATGGTGGGATGACTCACATGACTGGAGTGCTGCAACGGATGGCTATAGGCTCTTCAGAAGGGATAGGCAAGGAAGGCAAGGCAAGGCAGCGGGGTGGCTCTGTATGTCAGGGAGCGTTTCAACTGTATAGAGCTCAACAGTTGTGATGACCAGGTCGAGTGCTTATGGGTAAGGATGAGGGGGACGGCCAACAAGACAGATATCCTGCTGGGAGTCTGTTGTAGATCACCCAACCAGGATGAAGAGGCAGATGAAGCATTCTACAAGCAACTGGCAGAAGTCTCACAATCGCTAGACCTTGCTCTCATGAGGGACTTCAACTTACTCCAGATGACTGGAGGCTTGCCAATGTGTCGCCCATCTACAAGAAGGGCCACGAGGAGGATCTGGGGAACTGCAGGCCTGTCAGCCTAACCTCTGTACTGGGGAAAATTATGGAGCAGTTCATCTTGAGGGCACTCACAGGGCATGTGCAGGACAACAAAAGGGTCAGGCCCAGCTAGCACAGGTTCATGAAAGGCAGGTCCTGCTTGACCAACCTGATCTCCTTCTATAATCAGGTGACCCACCTAGTGGATGAGGAAAAGGCTGCGGATGTTGCCTACCTGGACTTTAGTAAAGCCTTTGACACTGTCTCCAACAGCAGTCTCCCAGAGAAGCTGGCAGCTCATGGCTTAAGAGGTGTACTTTTCACTGGGTAAAAACCTGGCTGGATGGCCAAGCCCAGAGAGTTGTGGTGAACAGAGTTAAAGCCAGTTGGCAGCTGGTCACAAGCAGTGTTCCCCCAGGGCTCAGTTTTGGGGCCGGTCTTGTTTAATATCTTTATCAATGATCTGGATGAAGCAATTGAGTGCACCCACAGTAAGTTTGCAGACGACACCAAGTTGGGCAACAGTGTTATCTTGCTCAGGGGTAGGAAGGCTCTGCAGAGGGATCTGGACAGGCTGGATCGATGGGCCCAAGGCCAATTGTATGAGGTTTAACAAGGCCAAGTGCAGGCACTTGGGTCACAACAACCCCATGCAATGCTACAGGCTTGGGGAGGAGTGGCTGGAACCTGCCCAGTAGAAAAGGTCCTGGAGGTGTTGGTCAACAGCCGTCTGAACATGAGCCAGCAGTGTGCCCAGATGGCCAAGAAGGCCAACAGCATCCAGCAATAGCGTGGTCAGCAGGAGTAGGGAAGTGATCGTACCCCTGTACTCGGCACTGGTGAGGCCACACCTCGAATCCTGTGTTCAGTTTTGGGCCCACTCACTACAAGAAGGACATGGAGGTGCTGGAGCATGTCCAGAGAAGGGCAACAAAGCTGGTGAGGGGTCTGGAGAACAAGTCTGATGAAGAGCAGCTGAGGGAACAGGGGTTGTTGAGTCTGGAGAAGAGGAGGCTGAGGGGAGACCTTATTGCTCTCTACAGCTACCTGAAAGGAGGTTGTCGTGAGGTGGTTGTTGGTCTCTTGGCCCAAGTAACCAGCGACAGGACAAGAGGAAATGTCCTCAAGTTGTGCCAGGGGAGGTTTAGACTGGATATTAGGAAAAAAATTCTTTACTGAAAAAGCAATCAAGCATTGGAACAGACTGCCCAGGGAAGTGGTTGAGTCACCATCGCTGGAGGTGTTCAAAAAACATGTAGACATGGCACTTCAGGACATGGTTTAGTGGTCATGGTGGTGTTGGGTTGACGGTTAGGCTTTATGATCTTAGCGGTCTTTTCCAACCTTACTGATTCTATGATTCTATAACAGCTCCCTCTAAAGAAATTAGAGCTGAACATTACCGTAAATATAACTAGATCTGGAGAGGGATAATATCAGGCTTGCCCATGACAAGCTGGGGGGATTACACCCCCAGGTTAGAGTAATGGGGTGCCTGCAAGGGCCTGCAGCCTGTTGCTCTGAGACATGCTGGGTACACTGGAAGTCTTATGGAGATGATCCAGGGGCTCCTGAGGTAATAGGAGCCAACACCAGCCAGAGACCTCAAAGGAATTGAGAGGTGTTTCTCTAAGGAGGTGACACAGGCAACAGCCCAGCTGAAATGCCTCTACACCAATGCATGCAGCATGGGCAACAAACAGAGGAGGTGGAAGCCACCATGCTGCTGGAAAGCTACAACCTAGTTGCCATTACCAAAATTGGTGGGATGAATCCCACACTGGAGTGTGACTATCGATGGCTACAGGCTGTTCAGAAGGGACAGGTGAGGAAGGAGGGGTGAAGGTTTTACCCTTTATGTCAAGAAATGGATAGAGTATGAAGGGCTGCCTCTGAAGAATAGCCACAAGCAGGTCAAAAGCTTATGGGCAAGAATAAGGGACTGAAGTGACAAAAGGGAACCTTGTGGTTAGTGTCTACTACAGGCCACCCGACCAAGGGGAGCCTATTGATGAAGTCTTCTTGCTCCAGCTACAGGAAGCATCATGCTCACAGGCTCTTGACCTGCTGGGGGACTTCAACCACCCCGACATCTGCTGGAAAAGTAGCACAGCGAGCTGTAGGCAACCCAGGAGACTCCTGGAGTGCATGGAGGATAATTTCCTGTGCCAGGTAACAGCCAGCCCTACCAGAGGGGATGCTATACTGGACCTGTTGGTCACCAACACATGTGAGCTAATTGGTGACGTCAAGATTGGAGGCAGCCTGGGCTGCAGTGATCAAGCACTGGTGGAGTTCACAGTCCTGAGAGATATGGGTCAGGTGAAGAGTAAAGTCAGGACCCTGAATTTTAGGAAAGCAAACTTCCAGCTCTTCAGGGACTTGGTCAATAGGACCCCCTGGGAAACTGCCCTCAGGGACAAGGGAGCACAACAGAGCTGGCAGATCTTTAAGGATGCTTTCCATAGAGCACAAGAGCTCTTGATCCCCAGGTGTAAGAAATCAGGAAAGGAAGGTGAGAGGCCAGCCTGGCTGACTCAAGACCTGCTGGGCAAACTAAAGGCAAGAAGGAAATGTACAGGCAGTGGAAGCAGGGACAGGTATCCTGGGAAGAGTACAGGGACACTGCCCAGTTGTGTAGGGATGGGGTCAGGAAGGCCAAGGTGTGGCTGGAGCTGAACTTGGCAAGGGATGCAAAGAATAGTAAGAAGGGCTTCCACAGGTATGTTAGCCAGAAAAGGAAGATCAAAGAAAGCATAGCACCTTCCCCCTCCATTGAACATGACTGGCAAACTGGTAACAACAGAAAAGTAGAAGGCTGAGGTAGTCAACTTCTGTGCCTCAGTCTTCACTGGCAGGCTCTCTTCCCACACCTCTCAAGTGGATGGACCTCAAGACAAGGACTGGAGGAGCAAAGTCCCTCCCACTGAAAGAGAGGATCAGGTTCGAGACCACCTGAGGAACCTGAACATGCACAAGTCTATGGGACCTGACAAGATGCTTCCCAGAGTCCTGAAGCAATTGGCTGATGTAGTTGCCAAGCCACTCTCCATGATATTTGAAAAGTCTTGGCAGTCAGGTGAAGACCCTGGAGACTGGAAAAAGGGAAACATTGCAGCCATTTTTAAAAAGGGTAGGAGGAGGCAAGGAGGACCCTGCGGATTACTGACCCGTCAGCCTCACCTCTGTGCCTGGGAAGATCATGGAGCAGATCCTGTGTCCTGGTTTCAGCCAGGGTAGAGTTAATTTTCTTCATAGAAGCTAGCGTGAGGCTATGTTTTGGATTTGGGATGAGAAAATGTTGATAAGGTGCTGATGTTTTGAGTTGTTGCTAAGTACTCAAGGACAGTCCAGCTTCTCATGCTGGCCTGCAGTGAGCAGGCTGGGGGTGCACGGGAAGCTGGGAGGGGACACAGCTGGGACAGCTGACCCAGGCTGGCCAAAGAGATATTCCATACCATATAACGTCATGCTCAGTATATAAAGCTGGGACAAAGAAGAAGGAAGGGGTGGAGGGACGTTCGGAGTTATGGCGTCTGTCTTCCCAAGAAACCATTACGCGTGACGGAGCCCTGCTTCCCTGGAGATGGCTGAACACCTGCCTGCCCATGGGGAGTGGTGAACAAATTCCTTGTTTTGCTTTGCTTGCGTGCGCGGCTTTTGCTTTACTTATTAAACTGTCTTTATCTCAAACCATGAGTTTCCTCACTTTTCCGATTCTCTCCCCCGTCCCACCATGGGGGAGTGAGCGAGCGGCTGCGTGGTGCTTAGTTGCTGGCTGGGGCTAAACCACGACATCCTGCTAGAAGCTGTGCTAAGGCACGTGGAGGGCAAGGAGGTCATTTGAGACAGCAAGCACAGGTTCACCAAGGGCAAGTCCTGCCTGACCAACCTAGTGGCTTTCTATGATGGAATTGTATTAATAAGAACATGGCTGGTAAATCATGGGAAGCAATCATCCCCTTCTTATCAGCACTCAGTAGGTCACTTCTGTGTCCATTTTTGCATCCAGTTATGGACACCACCACCCCCGCCCCCCAGTACAATAAAGACATTGATAAATTGGAGCAAGTTCAGCAGAGACCACCAAGGTGGTCAGAGAGTCTGAGTACATGCCCTGTTAAAAGAGGCTGAGCAAACAAAGTCTGACCAGCCTGGAGATAAGGCAGCTTCAGCATGTCCTGACCAGACGACAATAAGTTAAAAGAAGGAAAACGACAAATGAAATACCAATTTTTCAAAAGGAGAAACTCATACCCTGATACTTGTATAGGTAAAATTAGGACAAAGACATCAATGAAGAGAAGGAGTGGGCACATGCATAAGCACAAAAGAATTTGAAGATTCAGAGTCCATTTGGCTTTCGTAAAGGGAAGGTAAGCAGGGTAAGCAGGGGTAAGAACCCTGCATAGCATGGCTCTGTGAGGGCCTTACCTCACCTCACCTCTGCCCAAAGAGGCCATGGCAGATCTGGTTACCACAAAAGAGTTCTATGTTCTGTAGCACCCAGGCAACTCAAGAGTTGATGGGAGACATCTCTGAGTCTGATGTGAAAGACTACCTGGAGCATATCCTTCTTCACATATCAGCAGCTTGAAAGCACTCAGTATGCAACTGTATTTAAGAAATTAGTTGTAAATAAAATACAGAACAAGACATTTAACACTGTTATGGTACAACCACATCCTGAATACTGTTTGAAGGTCCAGTTCTGCAGCCTTTCTTCCCAAGAGGATACAATAAAACAGGAAAAATGACAGACGTTGATTGAAGGCAGAGTAGCTTCTGTAGAAGCAGCAATTAAGTAGGTAAGATGTTTCCACTTGAAAAAAAGACATCATTAAAGAGAAAATCTTAGGAGATATGAAGAAGGAAAATACAAAAGTTAGGGGATAAATGAACCAACGGAATTGGGCTGGCACATTCAAACACCTGTTTTTCTTCATACAAAATGTATGTAAGCTCAGAATCCCCTTGCTAAGTCTAAGAACACAACAAACAGATGGTCTTGTGATACTGGTCACACTATGAAATGGAAACCCATGAAGGCTTACTATACAGAATCCAGCTGGACCTCAGGAAGTCCCTTAGCCAAAGGGAATTGCTGAAGACTGGAAGGATAGTCCAGGGAAGTGTTGTTATGCATGCTCCATTCTTTACTCTTCTCCAGATGCTTATGAGTGGCTTCTAACAGAGACAGATTACCAGGCTAGATGGACCTTTGGTCCAATCCAGTACAAACTGCTCTAGAGAATGCCTTGGGATGCTTCTCATTGACTTACTAGGCAAGATGATGTCCAATTATCCCAAGTACTAAAAAAACCCAGAAAATGTTAGAACATCAGTAACATAGTAAGTAAGTAAAAAAATCTGAAATAACAAAAATATGTGCCAGGATATCCAAAAACCAAGAGTTGAATTTGTACTCACACAGAATACTGGGGTAGTATAATTTGTCAGTATCTGAACAAATTGCCCAAAGACATAAGCATAAATGCTTATTCTGAAGTCCAGTACACTGACAGACAAACCATGTTCTTTCCTAGGTCCTGTCACAAATCCTTGTGTACCAACCAAGGGTCTTGCTGCAAGTTGGTCAGCTGCTTCCCAAACCTACTGGAGTTGTGCAAGTAGACAGCCTCAGGAACCAAGCAAGAGCAGGATAAGCCTCAGGGTCCCTTGGACACAAACTAGGCCTGATGTCACCACACCCAAATACACCCTGTGCCCTCCCTGGTGCATCCTCAGTGCCTTCAGGAATGGGTTTTCCATGTTCACAAACCCAGGCTTTAGGAGGAAAAAGACAGGAGAAATCAGCTCTTGAAGCAGCAGGTTGGCTATAGTTGGATCCTATAGCTAGGAAAGCGCTGCAAGCCTGTGGATCAGCAACTAAAATTCAATTCAGTCCAACGTTGAGGAAAGGTTTCCCAGGTATCGTTTCAAGCCAATGTTTTCTCTACTCTGCCAACTCCAGCTATCCCTTTTCTTCTCCCTCTCTAGCATGGGAGACCAGAGGAGATGTCCGAAGACAGATGGCTGTTACCTCCTGTCCTAGCAACCCAATCTATTCCAAGCAATCAATGGAGTGGCAATGTGTGGGATCACTCCTGGCCAGACTGTGCCGGCATCCTTAAGCCTCTCCTCTGTCATGAGCTTGAAACAGAGGGAAAACCATGCATATTTTCCTCATATTTAGTCTATCTCAGAAAACAAAAAAAATTTTTGAAATTAGTCTGGCAGAATTAACCAGTCATTGAAGTGACTGGTAAGGGGCAACTCAATTGTCCAAACAAAGGGCAAGGGAGATGACCCAAGGGAAAATACCATCACTAAATGCACAGCATTCTACAACAAGGTATTTGTAAAATCTTTTAGCACTATCAAAAGCCTAAAGAACCAGAATCAATTGGCACTGATTCTTGTTAGCTGACAAGTGAAGATACTTCTGACAAGGATACCTTAATAAAAATACAGAAATAAGCATCTTGCAGAACAGGAAAGATAAACCAAATTCCCAGTTACTGCTGCTGGTCTCTTTCGGAGCTTGCTTTAAAAGCCAAGCGAGTGGAGTATTTGCTATCAATGAGACGAGACAACCTTGATGACCATGTAATGCCAACTGCCACACAAAATATATTATCTGAAATAAACCCCGACACTGCTGGCCTAAAGCTTTTCAGAGGTAAATCAGTTACAACAGGAACATCATAGGAGGGGCTGGGTGGTATTCGTTTCACTTAGCTTTAGGTGTTTGTCTGACCTAGTTACCATAGGGTCTTTTTATGGTTAATCAAGTCCTAGCTAACAGAGTTTGTAAATTTTAGCGCACGGGTCATCTGACCACATGCAGTCATGTCTTCTGGTATGAACAATGCACCAAGTTCAACAGACTTTGCAGTGACTTAAATAGAGATGCTTACACTATAGCTATTTCATATTTGGACATTTATTTTAGGGGCAAAGTCCACAAAGTATCTCCTATGGTTGACTTTAACAAGAAGGCCCAGCACAGAAAATGAAAATCCAGTGATATAGCAAACTTTATGGAGGAAACAAGAAATACTTCATCATAAATCAATTAGCTAGTCAGAAAAACACAAGGGAGGGAAACACTTCATTCCTTTTATAACCACTTAGATGCACATGAAGGGAGATGGGAGACTTACAGTAGGCCTGTACTGGCACGGCTGGATTAAAAGCAATTTTATGGCCAACAATGTTAATATCCAGGTGATGTATATACCAACATGTTCAAGAAAAATCTCTAACTCCCAAATCTTATCTACTAAAAGGCATTTTAAGAAGCATCAGTAGTGTCACTCCCACTGCAAATATTGCCCATACTAATATAAAAAAAAAAAGCAGGACTTCCCTTACCTTTTATTGAGCTCCTCAAGTTCCGCTCTCAGTTTTCCTATTTCAATCTGTAATCTAGCCCTCTCTTTGGCTGTTTCATCCAGAACTCTTCGAGCATCAGCCAGTTCAGACTCATAGAGACTCTTGATTCCACTCACCTAAGGGGAAAAAAGTATTCAGATATTAGAACATCCCAATGACTAACTATCAAAGAACTGAAACACAGCACCAGGTTTCACATAGCTTTCTTTGAAAAAAGGGTGTATGATATGTTTTCTGTTTTTTAAGAACATTCTACATCACACATTTTCAGTTTTTCAATTTTAACATGCACCTACATGTGATCTAGTTCCAAAGACTAGATTTAATTTTTATTCCCAGTGGGACATAACAAAACATACTGTGTTTCAAGTGTGCAAGTCTTCCAAATAGATAAACTGAAGCAGATCAGTACACCCTACGATCAGACCTTAAATTATTCGCCCTCATTTCCAATACTACTGCTTTGGCAGATTTTTTTAAACAGTATTATCATTTAAAGATAAATGATGACAGACTTCTTTTGTGGAATACAGGTCCAAGGCCCAGTTTGACTCTGCTGTTCTTCACTATAAAGCTAAAAAGAATCTGAAACTAGATGAACTACAGAAATGTGAACTGTTCAGAAATGAGCTTCCACTCCTGTTCTCTATCTCCCAGGATAAGGATCTATAGACTTCTCCCTGTCCCAACTCAATATATTGAGTTAATATCATAATTATCAACATAATCAGCTATTCAGACTGCAGCAAAGCACCTCAAAGTCTTCCACACCTTTATAATTTTTAGAATGCAAGATTTTTTTGAAAGTTACACCAGATAGCTAAAATGTCAAGACCATTTAAGATGGCTGATATTGCTTCTATGAAAGGATACCAGAACAACTATTACTAATGTAAATTCAGGAACAGAGCAATCGGGGAGTGAGAAGAGCCAAAAGCAGAATGTACCAACTTTAGGAAGAGAAATTTCATAACAAAGCATAAAATGTAGAAACAAGAAAGCAAACTGTGCTATTCCAAGGAGTGCCTGTTTCAACATCAGAGTGGCACTAATGACAGACTCAACCATCTGGTCTTCACAAAGACTGATTAAAAGCTGTCAGAATGTAATTAAGTTCCTTATAGACTGTATTCTCATAAAACTTCTGAAGTTCACTAAAATACAACAGTATGAGGGCTGAGAAACCTTAGTTTAGAAGCATACCACATACCAGAAATTACTTGGCTGTCTATGCATGCAGTTGTCTTTTCTTTAAATAATTAATCCTTTCAAGCTTTATTCAACTTAACTTTTGGGGTTTGTTTGTTTGTTTTCCCTCCATAGCTGATAGCCAGAGGTTGTCTATGGCACAAGCCAGCACAACTCTGTATTATCAGTTACACAATTTAGGAAGTTCTACAAAGAAGTGTACCATGACTATGCTAAACTCTCATACAGTACTCCACAATGCCAAGAAAAAAAAAAAAAAGGAGATTTTAAAGCTGTAAAGCCTTTCATTATGGATGACCCTTGAGTGAAAATACAGTATTTGCAAATTGCAATACAAAGTACAAATTGCCCAAAGGCCAAGCACTGATTCCACACCATCAGGTACTGCATCTACAACAATCCTCCTCTAATGCCAGCCTTTCTTTAGCCCATCTGCCCTTCAATTCTTACATGTGCTAAAATCCTTGCCCTAGGACATCTACCAAGAACTTGTGGCTGTATTGCTGTAGGTTGAGAGACACACACTAAATCACAGTGGAGGACACAAGGACGAATCCCTTCCCAGTACTCCAGTGCATAAACTCGAACTGCATGTCAAAGTACAAAGGAAAAAAGCCGCCTTCCCTAGGTTTTTGTGAATACTGTCACAAAAAGGTGTTGCTGGTATGATACTTGCAACAGGCAGTAAATAATTTATGCTTTTGAGGCATTACAGACAATACAGAGCTCACCATCACCAAAACAACAACATTCTGAACAGAGAATAAACACTTAATGCAATTCCTGCATAGGGAGAAGGTAGCTAGACAGAGCTAAAAATTGCATGATGAAAGCTGTTTCAGAACCTGTTAGTAAAAAGAGAACCAGAGACTGTGCTTCTTAATTAGAAAGGACTGATTCATTCATGGCATAACCAGTTGTGGTAACTTAGTATCTATTTGTCTCCTTCAGCATTTTAACCTCTTCTCTGCTCTAACTCCAGTAAGAAACATAAGAAGGAAATGCACAGGTCCAATTCACAGTCCAAAGTGTTAGTCAAGAAGCCACTTTCACTAGAATTTTAAGCTAATGCACTAAGCAGACAAATAACTGAGACCTAAGGACACACTGCAGCTTCCAGCACAGGGAGACAGCAGATAGCTGGGCACAGTGACACCTTCAATCACTGGAGAACAAAAAAAGAACCCAACCAAAACCAACACAACCCACCAAATGAACCCCGCCAGAACTCTAACAGGATGCAAGGAGAACATGGATTCATGACAACATTGATAAAAGTTTTAGATGCTAAAACTGAACTGGAGGAGAGTTTGAGATGGTCCTTCTAGATTATAAAAAAATAACATCTTGTTTATTTTCATCACTGGTGAAGCAGAGAAGAGAAAACCAAATACAGCAGTAGGCTCAAATGAAAGTAAGTAGTGCCAGCTTAGCTGAACTAGCCTGGTAGTACGTGCTTGACAACACTTCTAGCCCAAGACAGTTATTCATTGAAAGCACCCTTCTACCCCAGCACAGAGAAATTCTGTAAAGTATTTCTGTTCACTGAAACAGTCACCCCTCAAACTCTGTTCTGGTGGAAGGAACTTAACTTAGACTCGATGAAAATCTCCAGAAAAGTATGGTCTCAGAAGTGCCTCTGTTTAATGTACACCTATGATTTTGCTTTATTTTGAATCTACAGACACTCTTCTGCCCACTCCCTTTTTTAAGCACTTTACATTTGCTACTCAGTTTGGTCTCTAGTACAGTGACACTTCCAGAAATTCTTAGAAAGGTGCTGTTAAACCAAAGCAGAAACTCTTAGGATAAGCCTCACATGTGCCTTCTGAGGAAAACAAACAAAAAACAAACAAAAACAAACAAACAAAAAACACCAAACAAAAACCAACAAGCCAGAAAAACCAACAACCACCAAACACCACAAAAACAATGAAACAACAGCAACAACAACAAAAAAAAAATCAATAGTAACAACAGCCAGTATCCACAGCAACAAGAGACAGAAGTTGAATAAATGCATGTGACAACTGTGAAGCTCATTTTTGGTTCTGTGTCTAATCACACTTCTGAGCAGAGTGCCACCAGACAATGTCTACCTCTCCTTAAACACCCCTAAAAAACATTGGATGCAAGAGATAACCTGTCTGATGACATCTTCCATTTTTTGTCATCTTCTGTCAGCAGAATCTATCAATTAAAATTCCTTCCTTCATTTGTTATTTCTCATCATTTTGCTTGGCTTACCACATAGAATCATAGAATAGTTTGGGTTGGAAAGGACCTTTAATGGTCATTTAGTCCAACTCTCCTGCAAGGAGCAGGGACATCTTCAACTACATCAGATTGCTCAGAGCCCCGTCCAACCTGATCTTGAATGTTTCCAGGGATGGGGCATCCACCACCTCTCTGGGCAACCTGGGCCAGTTTTCACCACCCTCATTGTGAAAAATTTCTTCCTTATATCTGGTCTAAATCTACCCTCTTGTAGTTTAAAGCCATTACCCCTTCTCCTACCTTAACAGGCCCTGCCAAAAAGTCTGCCCCAATCTTTCTTACCAGCCCCCTTTAAGTACTGGAAGACTGCAATAAGGTCTCCCCAGAGTCTTCTCTTCTCTAGGCTGAACAACCCAGACTGTCTCAGCTTGTCCTCACAGCAGAGGTGTTCCATCCCTCTGAGCATTTTTCTGGCCCTCCTCTGAACCTGTTCCAACAGGTCCATGTCTCTCCTGTGCTGAGGGCTCCAGAACTGGACACAGTACTCCAGGTGGGGTCTTACCAGAGCAGAGTAGAGGGGCAGAATCACCTCCGTTGACCTGCTAGCCATGCTTCTTTTGATGCGGCCCATGGGATTCTTCCAAGCAGATCCCTGAAGAGGCTAAAGTCTACTCTCCTGATATCCAGAGCTGTAGTCCTGCTTTTTGCTCTGCTCTATCCTCTCAACATCCCAAATGCCACTGTTCATGGTCACTGCCGTGACCTTAACATCCCTGACCACTCCTTCCTTATTTATTAAGTATTAGGCCCAGCAGAGCGCAAAGACAAGGGCATGTGAGGCTTCTTCCAGTTGCCTGAAGGAGGCCTCATTTACCTCTTCTTCTTGATCAGGTCATCAGCAGACACATACCACATCATCAATCATCTTGGTCCGCCCACTAACCTTGACCAACAATCTCTCAGCTAGCTCATAACCTGTCCTTAGGCAGAGCTCCAAGCATTCCCACTGCTTTCTCATATAAAAGGGCAACTCCCTCTCCTCACCTTCCTGAAAAGCCTATATCCATCCATCACAGTTCTCTAGTCATGTGAGCTATCCCTGATCCCAGTGAGGTCATAGTTCTGTAACTGCCCACAGACTTCCCATTCCCCCATTCGTTCCCCATGCTGCACAGGTTAGTGTTATAGGCATTTTAGAGAGGCACCCAAGCATGATGATTCCCCAGGAAGGGTAGGAGAGCTTTCCCCACAAGGCTGTTCTGTAGGTACTTCCTTCTTTATGTGCTTCGGGTTTTCAATTTCATCCATTTTCTGTTGCTTTCTCTTTTGTTCACATAACACCAGGCCTTTTGCTTGCTTACCCCATCCGCCACTTTCTCACCTGATCTTACCCAAGAGGAATCTCTCCCTCCCCCATCATTCACAGTTTAAAATTCTTCTTAGCAGGTTGACCAGCCCTGTTGGCAAAGGTACATTTACCCTTGTCAGGTGGATCCTGTCTCTTTGAGGCAGTCAATCCTGACAGACAGTTCCATGGTCATAGAAACTAAAATCCTGTTGCCAACAGCAGTTGTGCAATCCAGTGTCATTCTGCAGGATCTGCTCAGCCATCCTCAAACCCTTCCCCCTCCCCACACCACCTGGGTCCCCACACCATTAACAATCATCCCGAGCCATGTAGTCATGTTCGACACTTTTTGGGTCACTCCTGCCAGTATCACTGGTGCCTACATGGAGGAGCAGCCAAGCGAGCCTCAGTAGCCTCTCTACAACATCCAGAATGCAAAACCCTGGGAAGCAGCAAACCTCCCCAGATGACATGTTAGGCCAACAAACGGGTCCCTCCACTCTGAAAATGTAGCCTCCACTACCACCACCATCTGAAGGCAATGGAAGGAATAAAGCTAAAACCTCAAAATGGAGTTCAGCAGGAACCAGAAAACAGGCCTGATCTACTACATGTTAATGTGCACCCAAGCCTAATTCTTTCCACACAGAGGCCAAGCTGGACACCCTACAAATTGCACTATGAATGTGCTTTCACTTTTTTTTTTTCCTCTTTTGCTGGCAAAAGAGTCTGCAAGTTTGTAATTGGGCAACACAGGGGACAAGGAAATAGACCATGTGAAAAACAAGACGAGATGTTTCCATAGCGCAGTGTGAAAGGCAAAACTGCTGGATGCTCTTTAACCTACCAACCTGTACTGGAAGCACTCAAAGCTCACTGTGTAGTGGTTCAAGGATAGACACACAGACCCTCCCATAGCAATCACTTCAGAAAAGCTGCAAAACGTCACTTAATGAAGACACAGGGAACATGCTAAGGCAGCAATGAACCTACATGCTAGGCAAGAAGCATGCCCCATCCAACAAGTGAATCCAGACAAATTTGGCAATGAATCATTAATCTCACTAATGTGCAAAACGTAAGTGTATTCCCACCAGGTGTGGCTCAATACATTCTTATTCACCCAGTTATGGATTGATGAAGGACTGACAGTCAGCTATGGCCCAGATTCACCAAAAACATCAGTCAAGTTCTCAAAACCAATTAAGACATGTGCTTGCATATCACCACCATCACCTCCCAGATGATGCCTACAGTACCAGAACAACATTTAACCCCGTGTATTGGAGGCTACAACTGCAGCATCTGAACATGTATTTTGCAGGCAGCAACTAGGCAACACCAGACCCACATATCCTGGTCACAACAGTAGCTCTGTCATGGTACTCTCAAAGGGCACAGTAACTACAGTACTGGCATCTGCCAGTAAGTGGATCCAGATAAGTGGAGACCAGGTGAAAGTTCTGATGGCTGTGACATACAAGATTACAGCCACCTGCAATCACACCCACAGAGCTGAGAAGACCTAAGTAAAGAGGGAACCCCTTGTAGGTACTGTTTTTGTCACATGGGCAATTGCTGTCAGTGCATGAGGGTCCCAGGGATCTTCTTTTTCCTCCCTACTTCTCCTTTCTGTGGGTGAGAACAGTGAGATGTCCTCAAAACAGTGTAGTAATCCCTCCTATGCCCATCAAAACATCTTTTCTGGAAGGGTGCAATCATAAGCACTGCAGCGGAGGGCAGGGAGTTAGTAGAAAGGGAATTGAGGAGACCTCTAGGACTCTCTTCCTCTTAGCCCTTCCAATATTCCCCCTCCCAGCCTCACAAATTAGGTTACCCCAGCACAGTGAGAATAACATCAGTCATATACTAGCGAGGTAGCAAAACAAGGGGATGAGCCAAAGTTCTCCTCTGTCATAGGCAAAGCTACACAAGGAGATTCATGCAAGACAGCAAAGAATGAGGACAATTACAGCTTCCCCCAGCTACACGGACAAAATATTTTTTTGTATTTGTCTGAGGGCTTACTGCATACATTTTTATTTCTCTAGAGGCCTACAAGTAAAGGTAGAACAGCATTGGACAGGGTTAGGGAAAGCGGGGAAAAAAGGCTAGAATTAGTAGAGGACTAGAGATGAATCTCAACTTCTGCAAAGTTCCTTTTCTCTGCTGCTAAGTGGTGGCAGCCCTGTGTTCCTCAAAAAGAGTGACAGGAGTTGTTTTGTTCCAAGGCTACTATGCAACTGTGGCCTGTAAAATTAAGATTACCCAGAAGAGGAGAAAGTGGCTGATTTCTTCCACTTTCTGCAGATTGGCGATTAAAACAAGGAAAAAGAACATCCTGATCAGCTGATGTAAAGAGCCTCTGGCAGAACAGTGACTATGGTCCTTGCCTGAAAAGCATCAGCAGAACTTCTTTCATCTAGAAGATACTGTCCTAAACCAGAGCTTTGAGAACAACATCAAAAATGCCAACCCTTTGTTCCCATGCATGCAGGGGTGGGGAAAGAGAATGTCTTACATTAAGACATGTCTTAAGAAAGGTCTTACACTAGCCCCTTTTCTCAGACATGGTCAGTGTGGGACACTGGGGTGACATGCTCTTGTCTACTGCTTGTCATAGCAATCCTCAACATCCTATTTGCCTTGGATTATAGACCCATCACCTGCTCTCAAGGCAAAAGTTCAGGTGTTAACATAGAGCCCACTGGTGAGCAGTTCTCTCCCGCTTGCCATCCCACAACACGCATCATTCCAGATGATGGTCCCTGCCCACTACCAGAGATAAGCCAAAAATATTAGAATATTTAGACATCTTAAAACAGAGTCAAATTTACACACAGTTGAGGACAACCAAGGGGAGTTTTCATCCTGAACACATTAGGAAAAGAAACAGTCCATTTTAAGAATGTAGAGCTAATATAAAGACATAATGATGTAGCCAGAACGGTATGCCAGTATCACTGGACTGCACTTAACTGTGCTTCTACACAGAAGTTAGAGTTGCTTTGAGTTTTCTGATATTTTTTTTTTTTTATGGTGGGGTTAGGATGCTTTATTTTTAATTAAAATCTTATTTCATGCTAAGCCTAATCAATTTCTGAACACAAATTCTAACAGTGTAACAAGAAAAATTGAGTTCGTCAGCAGAAAAATCCAGTTTACTGAATTGGTACTGAAAGTGAAAGGACAGGATTCTCCCATTCCAGTAAACCCAAAATCTGACAGCCATCTGAAGTTTTACTGCTCCCGCAGTCCTAAACTGCTGTTCACTATCCTGAATCAGAAAAATAAGACTACAAAGTCTCCTTTTCTGGATATATGTAAAGAATAAGCTGTCCTAAAGGGATGGGGGAAGCATTTAACAAATGTAGTCCAGAGACCAGCTGAAGGATTGCCATTGTCTCCGACATGTCAAAGAGCTTGAGGAATCCTGACAAAGTTTGTTAGGATATGTCTAAGAATTAGGACCTTTTCCTGAAGTCTGGAAGAAAAGTGACGAAAGAAAGCTCAAGGACAAAGTAAGCTAAATATTTATATCAAAATCATCAAGTTTATTTTCCAATTACTGCAGCAAGGTATTTTTCCAGAATTGATAGCACACAGACCTGCTATTAGGAGTTGGTTTGTGTTCATATAACATTCCCATCCCACTCCTACAAGTTTGATGCTAGTGCCAGCAATAGATGCCCAAAGCCTGGAGAAGGATCACAGGTCAGCAAGAAAGCACCTGAAGAGCACCACAAAGGAATTCCAGCAATTCAGCTTCATCGGGGCCAAACTTAAATGCCTCTATGCAAACATGCATAGCATGGGAAATAAACAAGAGGAGTTAGGGACCTGCACATACCTGCAGGGCTATGATCTTCCCAGCATCACTGAGACATGGTGGGATGGCTCCTATGACTGGAGCACTGGAATGGAAGGATACAGGCTCTTTAGGAAGGACAGGCAGGAGAGACAAGGAGGGGGTGCCACCTTCTATGTCAGTGACCAGCTGGAGTGCATGGAGCTCTGCCTGGGGATGGATGATGAGCTGACGGAGAGCTTATGGATCAGGATTAAAGGGAAGGAAGGGACAGGTGACATTACAATGGGGGTCTGCTACAGGCCACCCAAACAGGAAGATGGAGCTGATGTGGCCCTCTACAGACAGATAGCAACAGCCTCACATTCACAAGCCCTGGTTCTCATAGGAGGACTTCAACCACCCTGACGTCTGTTGGAGGGACAACACAGCAGGTTTGTGCAGGAGGTTCCTGGAATGCGTTGACTTCTTCCTCTAAGCAACAGAGGAGCCAACGAGGAGAGGTGCTATGCTGGACCTGGTTCTCACCAACAAGGAGGGGCTGGTGGGGAATGTGAAGCTCAAGGGCAGCCTTGGCTGCAAGTGACCATGAAATGGTGGAGTTCAAGATCCTTAGGGCAGTGAGGAGGGCACACAGAAAGCTCACTACCCTAGACTTCAGGAAAGCAGACTTTGGCCTCCTCAGGGATCTGCTTGGTAGAGTAGTATGGGATAAAACTTTGGAGGGAAGAGGGGCCCAAGAAAGCTGTTTAAGATTCAAGGATCACCTCCTCTTAAGCTCAGGAGTGATGAATCCCAACAAAGGGGAAGTCAGGCAAAAATGCCAGGAGGCTTGCATGGATGAACAAGGAGCTCCTGGACAAACTCAAACACAAAAAAAGAAGGCTACAAAGGGTGGAAACAAGGACAGGTAGCCTGGGAGGAACACAGAGAAACTGTCTGAGCAGCCAGGAATCAGGTCAGGAAAGCTAAGGCCCTGATAGAATTAAATCTGTCCAAGGACAACAAGGGCAACAGGAGAAGCTTCTATAGGAACACTGGTGGTAAAAGGAAGACAAGGGAAAATGTGGGCCCTCTGGAAGGAAACGGGACACCTGGTTACCCTGGATATCGATAAGGTTGAGGTACTTAATGAGTTTTTTGCCTCAGCCTTCACCGGCAGGTGCTCAAGCCACACTGCTCAAGTTGCAGAAGGCAAAGGCAGAGACTGGGAGAATGAGGAACTGCCCACTGTAGGAAAAAAATCAGGTTCAAGACCATCTAAAGAACCTGAACAAGTCCATGGGATCTGATGAGATGCATCTGCAGGTCCTGAAAGAACTAGCAGAGGAAGTTGCTAAGCCAGTATCCATCATATCTGAGAAGCTGTGGCAGTCCGGTGACTGACTGGAAAAGGGGAAACATAACCCCCATTTTCAAAAAGGGGAAAAAGGAAGACCTGGGGAACTACAGGCCAGTCAGTCTCACCTCTGTGCTCAGCAAGAACATGGAAAATAAGGAGGTGACTGGTGACGGCCAACATGGCTTCACTAAGGGCAAATTCGTGCCTGACAGATTTGGTGACCTTCTACAACAGGGTTACAGCATTGGTAGATAAGGGAAGAGCAACTGACGTTATTGTGCAAAGCATTTGACACCATCCCGCGCAACATCCTTGACTCTAAATTGGAGAGACATGGATTTGACTGACGGACCACTCTGTGTGTAGGGAATTGGCTGTACGGTCACACTCAAAGCGTTGCAGTCAACAGCTCAATGTCCAGATGGAGACTGGTGACGAGAGGTGTCCTTCAGGGGCTGGTACTGAGAGCGGCATTGTTTAACATCTTAGTCAGTGACATGGACAGTGGGATTGAGTGCACCCTCACAAGTTTGCCAATGACACCAAGCTGCGTGGCACAGTCAACACGCTGGAGGGAAGGGATGCCACCCAGATGGACCTGGACAAGCTTGAGGAATGGGCCCCTGTGAACCTCATAAGTTCAACAAGGCCAAGTGCAGGGTCCTGCACATGGGTCAGGGCAATCCCAAGTACAAATACAGGCTGGGCAGAGAATGGATTGAGAGCAGCCCTGCTGAGAAGGACTTGGGGGTGTTGGTTGATGAGAAGCTCAACATGACCCAGCAATGTATGCTCATAGCCCAGAAGGCCAACCATATCTTCATCCAAAGAAGCATCGCCAGCAGGTCAACAGAGGTGATTCTGCCCCTCTGCTCTGGCAGGACCCCACCTGCAGTACTGCATCCAGCTCTGCAGTCCTCAGTACAAGAAAGACATGGACTTGCTGGAGCAGGTTCAGAAGAGGCCACAAAAATGATCAGAGGGATAGAACAGCTCTCCTATGAAGAAAGGTTGAGAGCACTGGTGTTGTTCAGCCTCGAGAAGAGAAGGCTCTGGAGAAACCTTATTGCAGCCTTCCAGTACCTGAAGGGAGCCTACAAGAAAGCTGGAGAGGGACTTTTTACAAGGGTGTATAGTGATAGGACGAGTGGTAATGGCTTTAAACTGAAAGAAAGTAGATTTAGATTAGATATTTAGATTAGACATAAGGAAGAAATTTTTCACTATGAGGGTGGTGAGACAGTGGAACAGGTTGCCCAAAGAATTTGCAGATGCCCCATCGCTAGAAGCGTCCAAGGCCAGGCTGGAAGGGGCTTTGAGCAACCTGGTCTAGTGGAAGGTGTCCCTGCCCATGGCTGGGGGGTTGGAACTAGATGATCTTTAAGGTACCTTCCAACCCAAACCATTCTATGATTCATATTAAAAATCTAATGAGATTGTATCTATGTTTTCTGCTTGGCCTGTTCTTACTCTTATTACAGGTGTGCTGTCAATAGAATTACATTCTGCATCATACATTTAAAACGCATACTCCTTCTAGCCTCCAGCAATCTACAACTTAGAAGCTCCCTGAACCAGACATGGTTACTTTGTTTATAGTAGAATTCCACATAGGATAAGTGATGTAGCCATGTTTTATGTTTAGAAATATCCAGTTATTTTGAAAACACGGAAGTTATAATCTATCATTAAGTGGTACAAAGGTACTTTAAAGGTACTTCAATCCTGGGTGTACAATAATTGCAGGTCGGCCAACTACTCCCAAAATAAGACACTATCATAGCTGGTCTGCTTAAACTAAGTTAATTCAAACCCTCCTACCACCACCTCTAAGCATCATCAAACCAGATCCTTAAAGGGGGGGGAGGGAGGAGAAGAAAAAAAGCCTACACAGCAGCATAGCAATCCATTGCATCACACAAGTTACAGTAAAGGCTGTTATCTACAGGCTTTCCACAGAAAGGTGGGACACCTTCCTCCAACAGATGGAGTAGAGGGGGACTGGGCTGGTACAGGATGGGTGGGACTGTCCCCAGCTGTGTCACTGACTACATCCTTCCTCCATATATGAAGGAGAGTCCTGGGGGAAAGTATATATGACAGAACAGAGAAAAGCAAGACATGGCTTAGGAAAAAGGATCAGCCAGTTTTGCCCAAGATCACAGGAAGCGAGTCAGAGTAGTTCACACTACAAGGATTTGATTCATTGGCATTTGTGGAGACTAAGAAAGATTTTCTCAGGTGAGAAGCAAAGTTAGTCTAAACTCTTTCAAATTTTTCATCTCATCACATCAGCCGTCAGGATAGGGACAGTAAAGAAAAAGGAACATTCAAGTTGCTACAATTCAAAGGACACACGTGCTCAGCATGGGGTCCAGTACACCAAGAAGGCTCAGCCTGCACGGGGAACAGACTACAAACTACAGCAAAGAACCAGCCCACAGAGGTTGAGCCCTACACGAAGACTTAGAGGACCCCGAGAACAGTATTCTGTGCCGCAGACCCCACCTGGCCGAAACATGAACGGTAGCCTGCGACTTCAACCGCCACCCAACGGCCAGAGGAGCGCCGCGCCCGCCCCGCCGCCCAGAGCCGCTTCCCGGCGTGGCCGGCCGCCGCCAGCCGCGCCGGCCCGCTCCCGCCACCAGCACCAGAGTCGTTCCAGGTGTCGACTTTTCACTCGGTGACGGCCCCGGCCTGAGCTGCCTTTAACGTGTCATCTCTCTGCCCAACATCTTGGCCAAAGAGCCCGACAGACTCCGAGGGTCCACACAGGCACGGGCAGGCGCTGGATCTCCACAACCCACCCCGTCACCCTCAGCTCCGCCCGGTCCCCACAGCTCTTGCCCTCTGCCCCGAGCACAACGGCCGGGACACAGCCAGAACGCACTGCCCCGGGGCGACCCGCGCCCCGAGGCCAGTGTCAGGCGGGAACGGCGCGGCGGGCCGCGCATGGCGCCGCCGAGCCCGGGGCCGCGCCAAGCCGCCGCAGGCGGAGGCGCCGCGCGGGAAAAGGTCGGCCGAGCTCCTGGGCCGCGGACTCCCTCTCCGGGACGGACCGAGGGAAACGCCTCCGACGGGCCACCGCTGCTCGCCCTCCCGCCCCAGAGACCCGGGCGAGGGCGAGCAGGCCGCCCCGGGCCGTACCTCCCGGGTGGTGACCTCCTCCTTCTCGGAGATCTTCAGCAGGAGCCGGTCATTCTCCAGCTCCAGCGCCCGCACACGGTCGATGTAAACGGCCAGGCGGTCATTGAGCTGCCGCAGCTCCTCCTTCTCCTGCAAGCGGGAGATGCGAGTCGGCGAAAGCGGGGTCCCGCCGGGGGTGCCGCGGCTCGGGGTGCCTGACATGGCGCTCAATTCGCGGGCAGGCGGGCAACGGGCTCATTCAATCCAACCGCACCGGGGGCGGAGGGAGCGGTAAAATGGCGGACATCGCCTCCCCCACCGCCGCGCCGCCTGGGAAATGAAGTCTCGGCGCCAAGATGGCCGCGCTGCAGGGCGCGCTGGGAGGCGCAGTCCCAGCCGCCCTCCATTTTGTGGACTGCAGGTCGACCGGTGGGCCCGAGTCTGCCCTTCAGCCAAAATTGTGGCTTGTGCCGCGTATTAAAATACAAAATTAGAATGTCGTGAGTGTGAGTAAAGCGCAGGAAGCGAGGGGCCAAGCTTGAAGGCAAGATTTTTTTGGTAATAAAACCGGGAGGGACCAGAGCTACCCGCCAGGATTGCTCCTGACCCGCTCCTCAGCTGTCAGCAGCTGCTCCCAGGTTTGCTCGCAACTGGCGCAGCCGCTCAGGCTTTGGTGGGTGCGGGTCCCCCCAGGGGTCCCCGCCCCACAGCGCACCCCCCACCCTGCCAGAGCATGAGGCTGTCGGTAAAGCCCCACGCTCACCAAACCCACCTGAGCCATCGACCACTGTCATGCCTCAGGACACCGATTAGAAGTGATGCAGTCCTGCTCATGGTCACAGTTTTATTGACGCCTGTGTCATATTTCTTTTACAGGGTATAGTTTCATGTTAGTTATCTAAAACATTGTTATATAACCCTGTTTTGAGCTGTTCATGAATTTGCCATGCTTTGCTGTTAGCACTGAAGTTTTAAAGCCAGGGACCTGCTGTTTGCTTAAATTGGAGGTGGAGAGTCTCAGGAAAAATACTGATCAGCTATTTCCAAAGCTGAATTTTTAGGAGTGTTCTTTTGTAGATTTTAGAAATCTCCTGTGAAGTTTTACTGAGAGGTTGCAATGCCTCCCAGTCTCCGACCAGGACATTCAAGAACAAAGCTGTCCTGAAATCATTTTGCAGTCCCAGGGAATGCAGACAAATTTTGTACAAACTAAAATCCACTGTGAAGTTTCCCCTTCCTAAAGATTTGGAGTATTATTCTTCCCAAAACATACTGCTGCTGAATATACCCCAACTTCTGTCAGTTCTTATGCATTAACCAATATAAACTGGATTACCATTCCCATGAGTTACTTCCTCATGGCCCAAAACTTTGGAGGCTGGAAAGTCCTTACTGCCATTGTGCCTTTCGGCTACCAGGGAAGGCTAAGAAAAGGGAGATTTTCTGCCTGAGAAGTAGAAAAAGCAGAGTAAAAGTTTGTCATCCATATACATGGACAGCAAAGGAAAAAACCAGCACGAGCATAATGCAAAGAAGTGCTAGAAGTGCTGTGTGCATGGGAGGGAGGACGGATCTAGACAGAGAAACAGGAAAGAGAGCAAGAAAATACTGTACACAATATATGAAAATAAAGTTACGGATCCAGACTGAACAAATAGGTGTGAATGAGTTTATCTTCAAAATGGAAGCTAGACAATCCTCATGTTGGAGGATCTAGGTTCCTAATATTGAGTAAACCACAAATTGTAAAACCTCAGAATAAATCCAGGAATTCTGGATGCTCAATACCCTTGTTGGCAAATAGCTGTGGGTCCCGATTGCAATCACTGCATATCTTTAGCAGCTGACCCATGTAAATAGTAAGTTTTCACCTGAATGCATTTGTTTAAAAATATGCATCCAATATAAAAAGTTTCCTGGCTTCCTCTGTAGACAACAGAGTGCCCACCCCACCCGGCTTGGGCATCATCTCTCCTAGGACAGCACTGACTGCTCCTTCACCTCCATCTCCTACAGAGAGCTGAGGGCAGGGATTGCCATGCCGAGTCTGTGAAGCCAGGGGTATCAGTGGGTTACTTGTGGGAGTTTATGAATGACAGCTAAAATGAAAATAACCCTATAGATCACTACACATGCCCTTTCTGTAGGCATTTACACAACCGCCCTGTTTGAAGGTCACTGTTATCAGACCTTTATCAGTGAGATCAGATAGTATGACATACAACTCGCTGTGAAGCTCGGCTTTCTGGCTGAATTCAAGTTGGTTTTGACCTAAATCTATCTGGAAAAGGAAGCAGCAAGAAGAGACTACAAATCCCAGAGTGCTATGGCCTCTTTGCTCAGCAGGGAGGCCAGATCCTGCCCCGTCTGCCTGCTCCAGGCACGGAGCCGCATCAAGGGCGGCCCTGGAGCCGCCTCCTTCCTCATTGTTGTCATCCGCGTCTCTGCATCCAGTGCGATTTTTGAATTTTGGCGCCTGTCTGCAAACTGTAAACCAACTGCTCCTGGACCGGCTCCAGCCCCCAGCCCCGTCGCTTTTACCGGAGCTGCCTGTGTGCAATCTGTATAATTTCAAACATCGCTGCCTGCCCCCAAGCAAAGCAAAAAATTGCGTGTGAGCCATGCACTTAGAATGAACATTTTCTCTCTCAACATGCAGTTTCCAACACCAGCAAATTCGTGGAAGACAAGTTATAAACTTTGGTTACGTTCAGTCAGAAAAGAAATATTTTAGGAATGCTGAAAGCCTCTCTATAAGGATTTTTGGGTTAGCTCATTTCTTCTCTTTTGATTTGATGTGATACTCTGTGCATCTGTTGTATTTTGGAAATTCTAAAGTGTTTGCCTAATTTTGATAGATAATGTAATCCAGATGTAAATTCCCTTTGTTCACGAAGTTTGGCCCAAACTCCAAAATCCCCCATTATTTTGCCTGTCAGATATTTTAGATAACAGCTTAGAAACTTTGAATGTTTCAAAGGTGGTGTATTTTTTTTCCTTCCCATGTTACCATTTATTTTCATAGGGCTGATATCAACTGTGTTGCAGTAAAATCTTTTTTTCTAAATACACTTCCTGAAATATGCCTCAATAATAATACCTAATATTTTCAACATTTTTTAGAATGTCACTTTCTTTAGCAGTAACCAGAACACTTGCACATTTTCATCCTTGGCACCAACCTCCCTCCTTGTTAACTGAACATGTACATTCACTTTTCCTATCTCTTCCTTCCTATACTCACTCCTGTAGGTGAGTATTGAACCAGAATCAGCATTGTCATTCACCTCTCAATTTTTAGCAATTCGTTTTTCATTAAGAACCTTGACAATTCAGTGCTACCCAAAACAATTTTATAATAAACTCCCTCTCTGCTTTCAGAAGGTATTTGTTAGCCCAGGACACAATCATTTAGTGTTTAACAAAGCGACAGTCTAGGGATGTGTCAGCCTTACCTGACTGGGGTGGCAGAGGGCCATGGCAATCTGGGGGCTACATTCCCTAGGCTTTTCAGATTGGGAACCTGTTCAGAGCACACCAAGATTCCTGCCTCAGCCATTCCCCCAGGTTTACTCTTTGTGGAAAGCAGAGCACAGGAGAAGGCTAGTGCATGTACAAGTTTCACCCTGATATAAACTCAGGAACTTGGAAGTGCTCTGGGCTCAGTATTGGAGCTCTATCTCAAAGGCACTTAAAATATATCTGACTGTCTGTGTAGGATAAGAATAATTTTTTGGGACGTCAGATAACAGACAGTGATAGGCTCTGCCTAGCACTGAAGTGCTTCTCCCATCAGATAAATGAAGAGATTACTTACAGTACGTAATAAAGACAAAGGAAAACCTCATGTATCCTTTGATGCAGAGCATCTTCTCTGTCGTTGACCAGTTTCCTGTTACAGTTGGGAGTTTTCTGATGCTGTCTGGGATTTCATAACGACTCAGACATTTTCATGAATGTGAGGATGCAGGATTTTCCACTGCTATTTCTTACCTCAACTCCTTTAGTTTCTCAGCAGCTCTTGCCATGCCCTCCCCTTTCTCATTCTACATTTTATTATTTGTATGTCTTTAATAGCAGGATTATTTCTGTCTTTTCTGTAGTCATCTAACTTCCCCTCTGTCTCATGTTCCTTATCTTACTCTGAACAACCTGTCAATGTTTAATCAATTATCCCAGGTATTTTAATTAATTTCAGGAAGGGGCAATATAGCACAATATAGAAAATATAGTACAGAACATTTTCCTTTCAGTCCAAATTCAATCCAGCTCAGCATTAATGCTTAAAACTTTCTAGCAATGACTGCAAGTCTGGAAGAAGCACTCATACCTCACCACAGATTTCTGCTCCAGAATTTCAGCTTTCATTGAATAAAACTGCTTCCAGCAGTGTCGGGACAGAAAACACCAAAGCAAGTAGAGCTAATTATTAGTATGCCATGTGTCACAGATGAGATCTTCCTCATCTGCTCTGAGAAAGTTTGCTGAGAGACATATAAAGAAGAGCAAAGAGGAACATAGTGCACAATTGGGGAATTAAAGCAAACAGACAGCAGACTGTATGTAGAACAAGGATTTTTTCCAGACAAGACACCATGCTAATGGTAGAGGGCATGTTTATTTCTAATTCCAGGCATATTATGTTTGGCAGGAGCCTTGAACAGTAATATTCTTCTGCTACAGCATTTACCTCCTTACTGAGGCAGAATTCAGCCTGTATGACACTGGGGGAAGGATTAACTAAGCTTGGGGAGGAGAATTCAGGTCTGTGCTTGAGATTGTTCACTCCTTTGTGGCAGGAAGGTGAGGGACTTTCCTTGTCAGCAGGGCCTGGGTGGCTGTACTGGAACTAGACCCTGAAGAAATGAGAATTTAATTTCAAAACCCTCTCATATTTTTGTCTCAACAGAAAAGTAACAGAGGAAGAAGCTGGGGGTCAGTGCTCAGGGCTCCTCAACTTTCCACGATTCCGCTTTGTCACTTTTCCACACTGTGGTTTGCTTATAATACCACATGCTATAAAGAACCATGTCTGTCACACAAGAGCAACGGAGAGGCTTTCTACAGTACAACTCATTCACAGCCTTTACCAGGCAGAGGGAATGTTGTAGTGTGTGATACACCACAGCCTTCACTGTAGCATTAGCTACCAAGTCTTCCCCTCACTGGCTCCACATAGCTCAGGAATTCTTCCAAAGTAATAGGAAGACAGATTTCTTGGCAATAAAATACTGTGAAGACACCACTGAAAACAGATGAAGTGGCCAGGTAGAAACAATATCACCACTTCCTTCTAGTCAGGCTGCTGTCAGCCCTGGAGTCTGGGGAAGATGGAGCCATGGGCATTCGTGTGCATAACTAGCTGCATTTGTATAGGTAAATAGCAAAATCAATCTAAGATCAAGGAAGGGATTATTCATATCACCTTTAATGAAATATTGGGCCAATAATGTCTAACATTATGAGTTTTGACTTTCACATACAGAGCTGAATTTCATTCCAGTTATACTTTTGGGGATCCAAAGATACAAGACTGCTATGCAGCCTGCCAGGGTAGCCCCGGGTTCTCAGCGCTCCGTGGAGTTCAGGATCCATCATAACCTAAGCAAGCCCCTAATCTTTTAGCCATTTGGCAGTTTGGAGAGTGTAGTGGAGGAGGGTGGGGACTGGCTCTGAAATGCAGTTCCTCTGAGTTCACAAAGCTTGCTTTATCAGCCAGGAGCAATCCCAGCTCTGCCCTGAGAATCACTTAGATCATTGCTGCTCCAGTGGAGCTGTGGGAGGGGAGCATGCAGTGCTCACACTCCCACGCGGTTATTATATAAAACTTGGCACTGATCTCAAACACCACTGAAAACAAACCCAGCGTTTTTTTCAAAACAACCATTTGGCGCCTAATTTTCAAATTTGCAGACCAACTGCAGCTGGCTCAGTGCCCATCACCACAGAGCTATTTACATATTTTCCTCTGGCAGCTGCAGTAACCTGTTATGTACCTCATGTCTGGCCAGACTGGCCCAGCCTCTGTCATGGTCTCACTGGAGATGGGTTAAGATTTCAATTTTATTCTGTTAAACAAAAAAAAAAACCTCCCAGTGTGTAAGGAACTCAGCTTTTAGCAATGAAAAGTGAAAGCAGAAACCTTTGTCTCCCCTTTAAAAGATAATTAGTTCATCGTGCACTGTAACATGAGAAATGCTGCATACATCTGGGAGTGCTGAGATTCCTTAAGAAAGAGCCTCTGTCAAGGCTGAAGATTACGGAGTAAATGTATGTGAGGCGGGAGAAGACAGGTCTATGGAGATAAAGAGGTATGTGCATGGGATCAATGTCTCTTGTGCATATTACAACATTAATAAAGGAGATGAAAGGAATCACAGAATCTTTTAGGTTGGAAAAGACCTTTAAGATCATCGAGTCCACCCATTAACCTAGCACTGCCAAGTCGACCACTAAACCATGTCCTGAAGTGCCACATCTACATGTCTTTTAAATACCTCCAGGCATGGTGACTCAACCACTTCCCTGGGCAGCCTGTTCCAATGCTTGATTGCTTTTTCAGTAAAGAATTTTTTTCCTAATATCCAGTCTAAACCTCCCCTGGCACAACTTGAGGACGTTTCCTCTTGTCCTAACGCTAGTTGCTTGGGAGAAGAGACCAACACCCACCTCACCACAACCCCATTTCAGGTAGCTGTAGAGAGCAACAAGGTCTCCCCTCAGCCTCCTCCAGACTGAACAACCCCAGTTCCCTCAGAAGCTCTTCATAAGACTTGTTCTCCAGACCCCTCACCAGCTTCATTGCCCTCCTTTGGACATGCTCCAGCACCTCAGCATCCTTCTTGTAGTGAGGGGGCCCAAAACTGAACACAGGATTCGAGGTGAGGCCTCACCAGTGCTGAGTACAGGGGCACCATCACAGCCCTGCTCCTGCTGGCCACACTAGTTCTGATAGAGGCCAAGATGCTTGTTGGCCTTCTTGGCCACTTGGGCACACTGTTGGCTCATATTCAGCCGGCTGTTGACCAACACCCCCAGGGCCTCTTCTGCTGGGCAGCTCTCCAGCCGCTCCTCCCCAGGCCTGTAGTGTTGCCTGTTGTTGTTGTGACCCAAGTGCAGGACCCAGCACTTGGCCTTGTTAAACCTCATACAATTGGCCTTGGGCCCATTGATCCAGCCTGTCCAGATCCCTCTGCAGAGCCTTCCTACCCTCGAGCAGATCAACACTTCCCCCCAACTTGGTGCCTGCAAACTTACTGTGGGTGCACTCAATCGCCTCATCCAGATCATCGATAAAGATGTTAAACCAGACTGGCCCCAACGCTAAGCCCTTGGGAACACCAGTTGCTTTCTGCAATTCCAAAATGCATTCCACCCAAGGATCTCAAAGTATTATACAAAGGATATTTTTCAAGCTTTATAATAACCTTGCAATGAAATTAAGATGACCATGATGACTACTCAGTTAATGTCTATGTCTTGAGCTTCATGGAGTAACTCGGTGGACCTGGCTTTCAGGTCCTATCAATGCATCTGTCTCATTGGAAAACATTTTTCCAGACCACAGCTGTTGACAACACTGAAGTGCCAGAGCACAGGCTCAGTTAGCACTTGTGTTGGAGCTGCATGTCCTTAACATGAGGGACAGCTCTGACTAACCATGAACCTACAACAGGAAGCCATTCGTTGTCTTGAGTTTGGTACCTGCCTGTACAAACCAGGAGAGACACTGCGCTATCCTGCTTTCCTGCAGCCTGTCTGTGTACTGAATTTTGGAGGCCAGCAGCATCACATCACTTCTTTCTCTACCACTAGTGCACTGTAGGGGGGTGTGGGTGCGTAGGTGCAAGAATCAGATGTTTTGGGCAGCTGTGAAAAAGATTTGCTTGGATGGAGTAAATGAGCAGGAGCTACAGCAAATAAGGAGAAGCTTTAGGTTGGTGGAGATATTTGCAGGCTACCTCAACACTGCTAAATTCCATTTCTGGGTATGAAAATGTTATAGCTTTGTAGTATTTAATTTGGTTTACAGCATCTGCAGAAATCTTGCACATAAAAGGAAAATCAGCTTCAGCTCGTGATGCAATATGGATAAAGTGGCACACAGTTTTACTCACTGGAAAGACTGGGGTGATTCAGTGTGGGCTGGAGAGATGTTGTTGCTTGATGCCCAAGTTCAGGAATTTCAAAGCTGAGCCTGCTCTGACTGAACCTCTGAGCTCCCTCAGGTGCAAAAGATTATATGTAACTCCATGGAATCCAGAGGAATAACTGGTGAGTTCAAAGTATTGACCTTCCCAACCTGCAGAGTGCTAATAAATGACATTAATTCACTAGGTGACAGTTCTTCCTGTGCACCAAAGAGACCGGGCCATTTCTCCCTCAGTACATCAGGAAAGATTGCCTCAGTTTACCAGCACGGTGTCCACCTCTGTCACTCTCAGTAGTGTGGACAGGTGCTCTGAAGGGGTCTGCAATACTGGCATCATAAATGATTCAGCACTTCATTAGTCTCTGGGGATTTACCATTAACAGATATGCTAGCCCCAGGCATAATCACCCTGCTGCAGTGTACACAGTCCAATGCAGATGTGTGTAACCCCAGTGGCACATGGGGATGTGTCCTTGATGCCTACTTGGGGTCTAGCAGCCCTTTGGTGGTTGTCGTGGAGAGTGGTCTACCTGGAAACACCCGTCTGATGTGCGAGACCTGGGCTCTGTCTGCTCTGCTTGAAACAGTGAGATTAATTTGGTAGCTGCTGGGTAATAATGAAGCAGTTGATAAACTATTTATGCAACTGTTGCTGGGTTTGCATTTTTGTAACACATTTGGAGTGGGAGGCCCTCCAGTGCTAGGAAACTGCAAACTGCTAAATGGCCTCAGGTATGGAGGAAGGCAGACAGATTGGTATGGGGTTATGTGGTTAGTGAGGCCATTGCCAGCTTATACTGACAATTTAATTTAAAAAGCAGTAAAGAGTTAAGTCAGTGATGCATCCATGTAGGGGAACACCGCATGCATGTCTGACATCATGTAGATGAACCATCACTTGCAGGAGTCAGCATGCTGATGGCTGGAAGTGAGCATCCTCTTTCTAGTGCCTGTATTGTGCTGGTCTGAGCTGGTCTGGAGGGGCAGAAGCTCTGATCTGTGCAAGCCTGTCATGTCTGCATGTTGCAGAATAGAAATCACTATCCACCCACTATACCCCTCCTGCTGAGCAAACACATGTTGATGATACCTTGTCACTCAGTGGTTCAGGTTCAGTGGCCACCTCACTCAGCTTCCCAATGGCATGGATTAGGTCTGCAGGACTGGCCTGAGGCCAGAGGGGAGAATACCTCCACCCTACATCTGGCAAGGAGCTGGGAGTCCGTCCAGTGTAGTGCCCAGAGGTGCTCAGCCAACCTCAGGACATCTTTGGCTGCATGACTAGAAAGCAGGACTCCCACAAGGAGAAAAACCTGTGTGAAGAATCTATACTTACATGGGCCACCCATGGGCACTATGACTGCTTAGCCCTTTGCCTTTGCTCTATCTTTACACAAATCCCTTGAATTCTGTTTACTTTTTCACTCAAATAGTTTTCTCCTCCCCACCCTCCACATTTCTCCATTGGCATCAACAACAGGAAGCACCCTGGCCACATCGACCAATTCATGATCAATTTTCCTCTTCGTTCTTGTCAAAAATGCCCTCTTATGTAAAAGAAACAGCAACTTTTGCTTTCTACAGGACTCTGCTGTTGGCATACATACAAGGAAGGACCAACACCTCCTTGGAAAGCGAATATCCCCATTACTCCCTTCTTCTCAGTAAACAGTCTTACAGAGTTGTCCCTGCAATCCTTGGCCTGCTGGTGGGTCTTCTTCCAAAAGAACTCACTTTGGGAAGGATGCCCCCTTTGCAGTCCCACCATCTTCCTGAACCCTTGCATCAGAGAGAAAATTTAAAAAATTAAAATCAGAAAGAAATTAAAATTAGAAAATTAAATTAAAATTAGAAAGGCAAAAGCCTACCTAGAACTCAATCTGGCCATGTCCGTAGGGGATAACAAAAAATGTTTTGACAAATGTATTAACAACAAAAAGAGAGCCAAGGAGAACATCCATCCCTTATTGGATGCGAGGCGGGGAACATTGTCACTAAGGATGAGGACAAGGCTGAGGTACTTAATGCCTTCTTTGCCTCAGTCTTTAATAGCCAGACCAGTTATCCTCAGGGTATTCAGCCCCCCTGAGCTGGAAGATGCGGATGGAGAGCAGAATAAACTCTCCATAATCCAGAAGGAAGCAGTTAACAACCTGCTATGCCAGCTGGACACCCACAAGTCTATGGGTAGATCCCATCTGGCCCCAAGAGTACTGAGAGAGCTGGCAGAGGAGCTTGCCAAGCCACTCTCCATCATTTATCAGCAGTTCTGGTTTAACAGGGGAGGTCCCAGATGACGGGAGGCTTGCCAATGTGTCGCCCATCTACAAGAAGGGCCACGAGGAGGATCTGGGGAACTGCAGGCCTGTCAGCCTAACCTCTGTACTGGGGAAAATTATGGAGCAGTTCATCTTGAGGGCACTCACAGGGCATGTGCAGGACAACAAAAGGGTCAGGCCCAGCTAGCACAGGTTCATGAAAGGCAGGTCCTGCTTGACCAACCTGATCTCCTTCTATAATCAGGTGACCCACCTAGTGGATGAGGAAAAGGCTGCGGATGTTGTCTACCTGGACTTTAGTAAAGCCTTTGACACTGTCTCCAACAGCAGTCTCCCAGAGAAGCTGGCAGCTCATGGCTTAAGAGGTGTACTTTTCACTGGGTAAAAACCTGGCTGGATGGCCAAGCCCAGAGAGTTGTGGTGAACAGAGTTAAAGCCAGTTGGCAGCTGGTCACAAGCAGTGTTCCCCCAGGGCTCAGTTTTGGGGCCGGTCTTGTTTAATATCTTTATCAATGATCTGGATGAAGCGATTGAGTGCACCCACAGTAAGTTTGCAGATGACACCAAGTTGGGCAACAGTGTTGATCTGCTCGAGGGTAGGAAGGCTCTGCAGAGGGATCTGGACAGGCTGGATCGATGGGCCCAAGGCCAATTGTATGAGGTTTAACAAGGCCAAGTGCTGGGTCCTGCACTTGGGTCACAACAACAACAGGCAACACTACAGGCCTGGGGAGGAGCGGCTGGAGAGCTGCCCAGCAGAAGAGGCCCTGGGGGTGTTGGTCAACAGCCGGCTGAAAATGAGCCAACAGTGTGCCCAAGTGGCCAAGAAGGCCAACAAGCATCTTGGCCTCTATCAGAACTAGTGTGGCCAGCAGGAGCAGGGCTGTGATGGTGCCCCTGTACTCAGCACTGGTGAGGCCTCACCTCGAATCCTGTGTTCAGTTTTGGGCCCCCTCACTACAAGAAGGATGCTGAGGTGCTGGAGCATGTCCAAAGGAGGGCAATGAAGCTGGTGAGGGGTCTGGAGAACAAGTCTTATGAAGAGCTTCTGAGGGAACTGGGATTGTTCGGTCTGGAGGAGGCTGAGGGGAGACCTTATTGCTCCCTACAGCTACTTGAAATGGGGTTGTGGTGAGGTGGGTGTTGGTCTCTTCTCCCAAGCAACTAGAGATAGGATGAGAGGAAATGTCCTCAAGTTGTGCCAGGGGAGGTTTAGATTGGATATTAGGAAAAAAATATCTTTACTGAAAGAGTGGTCAAGCATTGGAACAGGCTGCCCAGGGAGATGTTGGAGTCACCATCACTGGAGGTGTTCAAAAAACATGTCGACGTGGCACTTCAGGACATGGTTTAGTGGGCATGGTGGTGTTGGGGTGACGGTTGGACTTGATGATCTTAAAGGTCTTTTCCAACCTTAATGAGAGTATGATTCTTTGATCATTCTTGCTACTTTTCTGACTTCCTTTGGCCTGAGGACCCCTGTGACCAGTGGCTGCTCCCTGCCCTGTAGGAGGTCACACGTATGCCCCAAACTCTGCAGGTGTCCTCAGTCCCCAAGGATAAATTGTGAGCAGGTAATCCATCCATGCAAGCAAGGAGTGGGAAATGTTAGAGCTCTAAGCCTTTGCTAAACATGCTGTGTCATGAGATCAGTCATGTAAAAACACTTTGTAGTTGTCTGGTGGCATACAGTGCAAGCAGACAGAACAGCTGAAAGCCAGCTCACATGCAGCTGCTCCTCTGGAATGGTGTCGCTGGAGAAATGAAGGGGACCCTCTATACTCGGGAGCCCTTCTTGCCTCCACCAGAGCATGCAGGTCAAAGCCCTCTTGGAGTGGGTAAGAGCCGTGCCCTTCATAGTGGAACCAGGTCTTGGCAGGCAGTGTCCAACCACAGATAGTGCCAGTTAGCTTCTCTTACCAAATGTACCAGGACCTGTTCAGATAAATGCACAGGTGACCTCGGCAGGAAAGCCTGTGCTGGAAGGATCTTTCACAGAGCACTCTGCAGCTTTGGACATGCGTCCTTCCCCTGCAGCACCTACATGCATCCACCTGCACAGGGTATAGCAGTTCGTAGCAATCATCCCATTTGCTGTCCCTTTTCCCCATGCCCATGCCTTTTGTCCATGCTGCAGACCGAGCTCCTCACCCCACATTTCCCTCCGACCTTCTGTTCAACAGCCAGCACCCCAAGGGCCTCCCTGCAGGCTCCCATGTTGGCAGCCCTTTCCCCTGTGCCCTGTTACTGCACAGCTGAGAGCTGCACCCTGGGCGCAGAGCAGCGCTCCTCCAAGTCCAGAATGGCATGCCCAGGTAATGGAAAGCCGTGGAGGGCCAAGCACATGCTGAATTAGAAATGAGGGCCAGCTCTGAACCTCCATCTGAACCTTAAGGTCCTGAGATGCCAGTCTGGGCTCCTGCCTCCCTCTGGCAGGCTCCTCAAGACCCCAGTGGCACAGACTGACAATTGGGCTGAGCTCATCTGGTGTTCCAGTGCTGTCCAAAGGGGCAATGCACCCTTGCTGCCCCAGTCACACCATCCAGCCTTCTCCCTTGTGCCTGCAGTGACACTCAATTGGCTCACCAAGGAACTGGGGCATGGGCTCATCCCCATGGAAGCCATTCATATCTATATGGCATTCAGCCATTGCAAAACATCGGCCATCTTGTAAAAGGCAGCAATAACACAAATGGCAGTTGCATTTGTCCAAAGAGGCTAATTCTGAAGGAAATCTGTAGGGCTGTAAATGGCCTTTCGCACCTGATAAGGGTGAAATCTTTCCATGCCCAGCAAGAGCAGCAAGTAGGAAAGGAAAGTAATTCACTGTGGTCCTACTGGAAGGTGTGCTGGCACAGGGGAGAAGCAGCGTGTGGTACACCAGTGCATTGGCTGCAGAGGAGACTGAGGTCCTCCTGTATGTGGTTCCCTAGAGGAAGGCAGGAAATTTGCTGCTTAATGACAGAAATAAAGGTTGTTTACCCAAGCATATCCTTTTCACTTGGAAGTGATGAGCAGCTTACAAGGCTGAGGCACCTATAATTGCAGAAGTGGATACAAAATTAAGACATTCCATTGCATGGCAACAAAAGTGAAGTAGCTTAGCCCAGACTGTAAAATCCAATTGTTGTAAGCCCTAGTGCAGCCCCAGAAGGGTTAAATCCTTTCCCTCAGCAGGAAGCAGCCTGCCTAAAACTGGCAGCTGCAGATGGTTCCTCTGCTCAGGCAGAGCAAGCAGTTGGACTGGCCAGGTGGACTAAAACCATCATTCGGCAGAAGATCCAAGGAACAGGCAGGGGTTGTTTTCCAGTTTTTCCTGGAGCAGGCGGGCTCAGGAACAGATGCTGATCCGTGGCAGCATGAGTTTTAGCAGTGTGCCTGTGCTATAAAAGAAGCATTTGCACAAAACGTAACATTAGAAATACACATAGCCCTCCTTGTTCATTGGTGTTACACATCGTGATAAGGGGAACTGCTGCAGGGTCATCTGCCTTTCCTCTCTCAGGAGTGCCATTTTTGTGGCTTCTCTGTGTGTGTCTGTACGCCCATGCATATGTGCTGCTTCAGAGGGAGACGACGGCTTGAGTGGAGCAGCTGGTGCCTTCGCTTGTGGGGTGATGTAGGAGAAGGATTCAGCTTACTGTTTGCTCTCTTGGTTTTGGTGGTAGAGACTGTTGGTTTCTGATTTTGAATAGTCTTGTAAGTTACTAAATACTTTTGGGGGATATCGTCTGTGCCCTAGTTTACTTACCAAGACCAGAGTTTTCTTTAAAGTCAGGTTCAGCTACTTCATATGTAAAACCAAGGACCAATGTGAAAATTGCCCCATGATGAGCAAAGCAGTGTTTTGTTTAAAAACATGCTTAAACCTAACTAATAAACCACCACCAAAGAAAGTAGTTAGCTCCTCAAAGTAGGGCTTTACAACTCTAAGAGAGACAGTGAGCAACATGGTAACTGTTGGGCAGAAGGCAGCCAGAGGTTAGACTGATGCAGCACGTTCCCCTGTGCCAAGGCTTGCTTGGCAAACACTATGTAGGAGAGGGACAAAGCATCCGAAGGCAGCAGGGTCATTCCATCGGGAGAGGACTGTTTGTATTAAAAGAGGTAGCAGTGGGGACTTTGCAGCAACCTTCACTTCCTGCCCAAGAAGCTTCTTCCTTCCCAAGGAAGGGCGACCTTGCTTTGGCTCTCATTGCTCCCTGGACAGCCCCGTTGCACACCAAGGACTCTTCCACCTCTGGCATCCCACCAACAGAGGCTGGATGGACCCCTTCCCTTGCTCTCTCCCGCCCACTCGAAAGAGCACAGTGGACCAATGGTGGCAACTACTACCAAGTGCCCATGCAGTGACAGCATAGCACTGCATGCCAGTGTGAGGGGCCTTGCTCATAATCACAAGTTTCTGTGTCTGACAGCCACTTCTTAGCTGGCAGAGAGAGATGTTATCACTTCTACTGTCCCCACATCCTCTTTTCAGAGTCCTGTTCTATCTTGGTGCATGGGGGTATTTCCATCCCCGATTGTGAGTGCCTCAGTTGCAGAAATATTGCATACGATGAACCCTGTGCAGGGGTATTTGCTGGTTGCTGTTGTAATTACTTCCTGGAAAAAAGTGAGGCTCCATCACTTGGGGAAATACGCTGAGTGAACATATGAAGTTGAGCTAATGAAGCACAGAGCAGACCTCAGTGCAGAAGCAAACAGCCCCGCGTCTTGCAGAAGTGAGTGGGGCTTTCAGGTGTTTGAGGTCCAGAAGCCTCCCGCAGGACAGCCAGGATGCACTGGGGAAGGGGCACTTCCAGAGAAACCAGTGCACTGAGTAGCAAGGTCTCAGCTCAAAGGGGAGGCCTCTGGCTACCTATGGGAATGGTGCTGAAGTGCTTTCACACTGGTTGCTATGCATATTTTTGTTAATTAATATAAGACAGTAGCCTCTGAATTTAAAGTGGCCTGGATTTAAGCATGAGGCTGAGCCTGTCTCTTGCTTGCCTTCCCGACGCCCAGACCTACCAGCCTCTCTGGGTCTGCTGGCTCACAGGGTGACCCATGCTGCTTGATAGAAGACATCTAACAAAAAAACATGGCTGGATCTTGGCAAATGCAAACACTTGCATCTTGCAAGGCCTTGGCCAAGGAGGGGTAAGTTCATGCTTGGCGAAGTTCATGTTGGAATTACTAGGTAAAGGGCCTCCACCACTGTGCCAGCTATGGGAGTGCATCCTGTGAGAGCATCTTTAATCCAATGTTACCAACAGCTTGTTGGTGGGTACGGGATACGCAGTGACCCTCTGGGAATTCTGGCTCCCCTAGCAGGAAGGAAAGGAGCTCTGCATTTCCATGGTTGCAAGTGGTGGATCTCGGAAACTGTGTGTGGCTTTTTGGCCATGATAGCATGCAGGGGGCTGGCTGAAAGAAGGATGCAGTGAAATGGGCAGATGGAGACAATTTTGGACCTGACTTGGCTGCCTGCCTTGAAGTAAGTGGGATGAGCTTCAGGTTCAGAAGACAATGGGGTCCAAGGCATCATCATTCAGCTGTGTATCCAGCACCTCTGTGAGATGGATTGTGGATTGTGCTGATTCTATACTTGGAAAAGAGAAGGGACACTAAGATAGACCTCTCTGTCTTGTGGCAGAGAATGGCTTTCTCTTTATAAACCTGGAGAAGATGAGAGAAGGGCAAGGTGCTCACATGCTGAACTTCACCTTCTTCCCTTGGTCTTCAGCCAAGTCCAGCTGAACTCTGGCTTTTCCAGTTCTGTCCCTGCATGTCCATGCAATGTTGTGTATGTCTCTTGGGCAGCTTGATGTTGCTTCCATCTTCCATGCTCTTCATTTTTGCATTTAGATTCAATCCAGAATTCCTCACTCAGCCAGTCTGGCCTCCTGCTGTACTTCCTCGACTTCTGGCACATTGGGATGGATTGTTCTTATACTTGTTCTTCTCCATTGGTTAATCAGAAATTCAGGTGGCTGCTTCATATCTACCTTAGCTCACTTCTGCTTCTCCTCCACCCTGAAAAAGCCTCATTCCTTCCACCCTCCTCACAGGTCATATGCTCCAGGCCTCAAACATCTTCATGGCCCTCCTCTGAACTCATTCCAGTTTATCAATGTTTTACTTGCACTGCAAGGCCCGAACCTAGACACAGTACTCCAGATGTGATCTAATGAGTTCTGACTAAAGGGAACAATCACTTCCTTTAACCTACCAGATGCACTTCTGTTTATACAGCCCAGTATGTACACCACAGCCAGGACACACTGCAGATGTTCAGCCTATTGTCCACCAGGACCCCCATGTCCTTCTCAGCAGAGCTTTTCAGTCCCAATCTTGGGCTTCTGATTCAGCACCAATCACGTGGTTTCCTTTACCTTATCTCCCTTTTTTCTCCTCCCATGCTCACCTGATGGGGTCTTTGTTCGTAAGGGCTCTGGGAAAGTAGTAAGGCAAGGAGGGTGGAGACTTAATGCAGAATTCAAAGGAAGGGGGAAATTCAGCTGAGATGCAAACCATTTGCAAATGCTGGGAATGTGAGAGAAGGCATTTATCGCTGTTGGAATGGGGCAAAAGCTTCTGGAAACTGAAAAACTCAATATTCTAGTAGGGACTTGTGAAGGCAATAATGGGAGGCAAAGGGTCTGAAAGAACCTTTTCTTGGGAGAAGGGCAGTGTTTTGGGGGGGTTCAATGAAGAACAGGAAGGTAAAAGGAGGAGAAACCCAAGGAGGTTTTGGGAACTGTACATCTATGTGTTTGCACATTGAGTGGAAAAGAAGAAGGTGTCATGAGTGGAACATAGCAATAGCAAGCATGCTCTGCTGGGTTGTTTGTGCTAGCAGACCAGGCAGCAGAAAGCATCCTCCTCCTCCTCCGGGCAAGTGTTTATTTGAGGGGCACTGTGCCTGATCATGGTCGCAGAGACAAAGCAGGTAGGATTCCCTTCTTCTGCATACCCAGGGCTGATGTAAGCAGCCACCTTAAGACAGCTCCAGGCACAACAGCAGTGGCAGGAGAGGTGACATCTCCTTCTTCAGCCTGGGGTATACGGCAGCTCCTCCTGGAGGAAAACCAGAGCTTGTGGATGGGTGGACCTTTAGCTGGCCCATATGATAGTTTTCATTATTAAGGATGACATCACTTGGGTTGATTTTAGAGGTGCAGATAAATGATTTGGCATTCCTAATTTTTTTTGACTTTCAGGAATGTTAGAGTGAAGCAGATTGGTTGTTTTTTTTTTTTCCTTTTGTCTGTATAGGACAGTCATCTTCACCCTGCAAATGTCTGTCAATATTCTACCCTCCTGTAGAGAAAAGCATTAGAGCTGGATCCGTTTCATGATCTATGGGATGAATATTCCTCACTGCTTGAATTTGTGCCATGACCTGGGTTACAGAGAGTCCAATGAGACTTTGTGTATTAGTTGGGACAACTGCCCTGGTACAGCAGCAAGAAGTTCAGCAAAGACTAGTTCTACAGTGTGTCTAACAGCAAGATGTAAAATTCTGTAATTTGTTTAAACATTCAAGATTTTCAATTTTTCAATTAAACTTGTATTTTCAATTTAGTATTTTCAAGAAATTAAATGGAATTGCCTTTGAAAGCAGAAAACAGTTCACTAGGTTGACAGTATGTTTGGCTCAGTTGTTTCTCAGAGGTAAGGATTTGTCCATGCAAGGAAATCCAATCGCTTTCAGTTCAACAAAATCGTTCAACCTGTTTCTTTTGATTTGTCTATCCAACACAGCCAAATCACGGCCAAGCAATACAAAAGTCTTGATTTGTGGGAGAAAAATCTGTAAGAGCTTGGCTTAGCCACAGTGTGTGGTCCGACCAATGGCCTTGTATTGCTGGTGATTCCAAAGTTTTGGTGTCTAGACCTCAAGTCCAGTCGCAGGGTAGGGTCTAACGTCTGTATTCACATGTGCTTCATGTTCATGGACCTGCAAAAATCTAATTCCTCCTGCACTTGTTTTGTCTTCTTGTCTTCACAAATCACCGCTGCTAAGGACTAACAGCCCTTTCCGAGGACGGCACACTCCGAGGGCCCTGGACAGGCTGGCTGCTGGGGCAGGCACATCGAGGATCCCCCGCTCACGCCAATCCTGGCTTTGGCCTGATCCGACCCATTTGATACTGAACCAGAGGCTCTGTCAGGCCCTTCCTGGGGTGCTGGGTGCCCCCCCTCCCCCCGTGTCGCTGCGAGTGCCACACATCGGGGACGCCGCACAAAAGTCCTTCCGCCGCGTCCGCTCGGCCCCGTCTCCGCCTCTATGCTCCCACTGCGAGATAGAGCGTCCTCGGCCCCGTGTGGGAGGGCTGGAGGCGGTGCTGTCCCAGCGTTCCCCGCACGCTCTCTCCTTCCGGTGCGGCGCCATCGGCGGAGTGGCAGGTTGAGGCCGGGGCCGGGATCTGCGTCCATCCGTGGCGGGGCTGACTGCTCTCTCCCCGCAGGCATGGCGATCCGCTACCCAATGGCCGTTGGCCTCAACAAGGGCTACAAGGTGACGAAGAACGTGTCCAAGCCCAGGCAGTGCCGCCGCCGCGGGGTGAGTATGAGGCGAGCGAAAGTCGGGCCAGGCCCCAGGAGAGGGTCGGTCGGGACTGGCGCCGCCACCCGCCTGCTGGCTCTCCGAGCCTACCGGTTGGCGGAGCTCCCGGTCAGGGCCCTGTTGCTCCTGGGGCGCGCACGTCCTATTGCGGTCGTGTGTCCGGCGTGGGACCGGGCACCGCCGCAAAGGGCTCGCCGATCCGTCCCCGTCTCCTGGGGGCTGGATGGAGGGCGGGTGAAAGGGATGAGCTGCAGTTCGCAGACAGCCCAGGACTGTGGTCGGGGAGGGTGCAATGGTGCAGCTCGGTTGGTTCTCCGGCTGCCGAGAACCCCCGCACCGCCTTGTGATGGCGCGGCTGTTGTAGATTTGCCACTGCGGAGCTGGGAAGGGTGGTGGGCACTTGCAGGCTGCTGCTTTAGCGTCTAACCCCAAAATTTAACTGGATTGCCTAAATGCAAGGTGGGTGACTGTTTACAGCAGCAGGCGGTGTAGGAATTGAATGTATATTTCCGATGGATGGCAGAAGTAGGTGCTTTGTGCGTCTTCTCCATCCGTAGTCGCAGGGGTGTGGCGCACTGAACTGCAGTGACTGGGACCAACAGAAAACTCGCTTTTCTAAGCACCACGTTTTAAGGGTTGAGAAAGCTGGTGATGTTACCCATGGAGCGGGGGCTTAAATCACGAAAAGTGTTAAATGTGTGAAGGTGGGCGTGGAGTGAAATAGCTGGTTATAGGAGAATTAGCAGGGGAGGAGTCTGTAATGGAAGAATAAGATAAATGCATTTCAACCACAGCTTAAGGCGAATTAGCAGTGAAATAGAAAATAGGCTGGGCGACTTCTGAAGTCCCTCCTAGTCTGCCTCTTGGTAATAACAACAGGTGTCCCCCACAACATTGCCCAGTAATGACAAAATGGGAGTTATTCAGGTTCAATGAATATGCGTGTTAACATGAGAGACTAATTCAGTTTGCATCTTCTAGTCCACTTCGATTAAATGCTGTTTAGGTATATATGTTTGAAATATGTAGCCATGCACACTCTGGATATCTAGTGGTTCTGCTTTTTCTAAGAATGTGGGTGCGTGCAAATGTGTAAAATAGCCAATACTGTGGTTAAAATGAAAACAGACTAGCGTGTCTTGCCGAGATCACCGTGCTGCTTAGCACTTACCAGGAGATTGTACATCCTTGTGACACACTAATAGATAGCATAAGCTGGTTTTTTAGCCCAGAGTTTGCCACCACGCTTTGCAGTCCGGTCTGGGTAAATTAGCACTTACGTTCATTGTGATCCATATGTTTCCCCCCCACTTCCTATAGCGCCTGACCAAACACACCAAATTTGTGCGAGACATGATCAGGGAAGTCTGTGGCTTTGCACCCTATGAGAGACGTGCTATGGAATTGCTGAAAGTTTCCAAAGATAAACGTGCTCTGAAGTTCATAAAGAAACGGGTGAGTCAATCAGACGTCTTAATGAGGATGGCAAAAACTCTGCTATAGTTAACTGTTTTCTTTTTAATTATCTTATTTTTTTCAGTTGGTTGGGAAGTTACTGGTCTGGTCTAAGGGAGTGGAGGGAATGCTCCTTGGGTTGAGTTGGAGAGTGGGAGATGGATGTAAAGGTACTTTACCAGAAAGGCCCAGAGCTACAGTAATCCAGACTTGCCTTGTTATTTTTGCATTACTTGCAAATCTGGTGCAGGCAAGAGGAAAGCAATATTGATGGAGGTTGGGTACCATTAACCAGGTGACTTGAAATGGCGTTCATCGGGGGCAGCCATGAGAGTTGAAAGCAGCTTCTACCTTGCCCCAAATAATTCTTAAGTAGAAGTACTACTGAGGTGTGATGGCAAGTTGTTCCTGGCTGGCCAGTCGAGGTGGATGGAGTTTGAGTCCATGTTTACCAGGACTTCACCATCCTGCCTGCTTTTTAAGTAAAGCATCTTCAGTGAATGCCTGAAGCAGCAAAGAAGTTTTATCTGTTCTCTGCTGGGATGAATGCTGACTGCACTGCTCTCTCCCCTACAGGTTGGCACTCACATTCGGGCCAAGCGAAAGCGTGAAGAACTCAGCAACGTCCTGGCAGCTATGAGGAAAGCTGCTGCAAAGAAGGATTGAGCTGTAGTCTGTAACTCAATAAACTCCTTTATCACAAAAACGGTGTAGTGACTGTTGATGGTACACCTGCTTCAGCCTGTAGGAGTGGGGTGCTCCTGGGGATGCTGAAGGACTGCTGACAAGGCCCTGAACTGCAGTAATCCAGAATTTGCATCGCTATTTTATTTTACCTGCAGCTGGAGATGCAGATACTGGTGTTCATGGTACTGGCCTGTGATATATTCTAGAGGGTGAATCTTCCTCCTGCAGCCCTTGCAGAGCTAGCCTGTCTCAGGATGGGGGAGGTCTCTGCAATGGCTAAGCCTGTGAAGGCTGTGATACCTTACCCTTCCCAGTCTGTGTCCAAACCTAGATGGTGGTAGGAGAGATTTGCTGTTGAAAATGGTAACAACTTTGCCTTCTATCCCCATGGCACTTCAACCTTGTGCAGCTTTTCTTATTCATCCATTTCCCCTTTTACCCTCCACTCATGCCCTACCTTCTGCAGTGTGTTATCAAATCTTGAGAAAATTACAGTAAGAGCTCCCTCAATTTCAGTAGGTTGATTATTCTCCCCTATGGGCTACAATGCTGCAAGACAGGACAAGTGCTGTTCTTCCTGCACAAGGAAATACATTTCAACTAGACTTCATGCAATTACTCTTCCCTATTTACATTAATTCTTTCTAGCATTTGCCATAAGACAAAGTACTCATGTTCTCTGCCCCAAGCCTGTGTTTATTGATGTACAACAGTCATGCTAAGACATTTAATTCTTTTTTTCACTCTGAACATAATACAGCTGCTGCAGTGGCCAAGGCAGTCCATGGTGGAGCACATTACTCTTGTCCAGGTCTGCTCTCTAGACCTGGAGTTGTTTCTGATGGTATTGACCTGTGATTTAATCTGGAGAACCATGTCCCGCTGCAGCTGGATGTGCCAGCTCTCCTGAACTGTCCTAGAATTTCAGTTTCCCCTCCAGCCTAATACAGGTTTATAAGCTGAGACAGGGAGGTTTCTGAAAGCTACTGAACTACCAGTACATCAGGAACACTATATATGGGAATCATAGCCCCAGCTCTGTAGAGTTCAAGGTTTCTATAAGCATTACTTAGAATTACAGGGGAATAATTAAAAGATCTTTAATTAGAAGAGACAAGACTAGCCTTACTGCTGGTGGCTGATAATACACACCTTCCTGAGGTAAAATTTCACAATTTTATTGGAAATACTTAATGTGAATCATAATTCAGTATTAAAGAGTGAGAAATACTTTATTCTACCAAAGCCATAATTCATTTCAGCAGCTGCGCAGCAGCAATAGCTCCATGTCCCAGTTCAGGACTGCCCCTGGTCACCCCATTTCTGGGCAGGGGCTGAGCAGTAAGGGACAGACCACCTTCCAGCCATCAGGCTGTGGAACGTCATCCTCCAGTGGAGTCCAGCTTTGAAAATGCTATATCAAATACCTCTCTGTAGTGCTCAACAAAATGCACTTCTAGTCCTTCTGTGATGAATCCAGCAAGGTCATAATAATCCTTTTTATTCTCTGACGGCAGAATGATACAGGTAACACCTGCCCTCTTTGCCTATGGGGAAAAGAAAGTTAAGCAGTCTGTTGACTCCTAGAAATCTATCAATCTACTGGAAACACACTCTTGCATTCTAGAAAGCAAGAACAAGAACAGTTATTTAGGAGCATGATGTGGCTTTACTCCGTTCTTTGGTGAGCAGCAAGGGCATTACTTACAGGAGATGTCACTAAGGACACATCATGTTCTAGATCTCCCCAAGTCCCCAAAAAGACACACACTCCAGCCCCACCTTAGCTGCAGGGACAGCTGAAGTGGGACATATGTTAGTAGGACTATGTCAGTACATCAGGGGATTGTTTAGAACAACTCATACTATTTCACAGAGTTAAAAGTGTTCCAACTTGGGTGAGGATAAACCCTAGAATCAAAGGAAAATTAAGAAACAGCTTATGAGACCAGCCCACCGCATCAATATACATGACCCATAGAACCATTCTACAGAACCTTTTGAGATGGACATCTGCATCGGAAGGAGCACAGAAAGTAGAGCCCACTCATCAAGTGGCAGGTCTGTACCCACTCACTTTATGGGTGATCCTGCACTTACCCCTATGTGGCCACTCACACTCCTGCAAGTGCAGCCAGTCGTCAGTGCCACAGACATCCCTAATCATGTGTTAGTCCTTCCGTAATGACTACCACAAAGCAAAATGCAAAATTACCCATTTTAAAGCCACGTGAGGAAAAGGAATCACATTGCACAAGGCTGTAGCCCAAACAGACTTGAGGACAGAACACTGATGTGAAGCCCCAGCTCAACAGGCTTACAAAAGAGCTAATACCATTCTTGAAGACAGAAAAATGTGTGTAATGCAAGGCTGATGTAGGCAGGAGCTGTGCAGATGAAAAGTATGGAGAGAGATTCAATGCTTAGAAAAGAAAAAAAAAAACACCCAACCCAAAAAAGCAAGCACCACTATAAATCCAGTGCTTGCAAGAGTTCTTCAGAGAACTCAGTCTATATAGCTTACAAAAAAAAAAAAAAAAAAAAAAGGATTAAGCAACTTGATCATGATGTACAAGGAAACTTCACAGGGGAAGTGCAAGACACTGATAGTTCCTTTGATCTAAAACAAAAAAACATAGGGATATCTATATAAAATTTTAAGTCCAACAATTCAAGGTGGAACTAGGGAACACAGCCTTAATGTTAAAGATGATACCCTATGGATACCATCAAATCTACATTCGATGTCCTCCTTAAACAGGCACTTCAACCCAGCACAGATTACTGGACCATACCAGTCTATAACAGAGAAGACAGCTTTAACAGCCAGATGATCCCTTCCACCCTTAATTCTACCAGTCTAGTAACTAGATCAACACAGTGCCCTGGCACAAAGCCTAGGCTCCCATCTTCTTCCTCACAACCAGAGACACAGGCAAGATCCCCACGTTCCCCCAGCAGGCTTCTCCACAGTGTATATTGAGTCACTGCGTCTCTCACTACAGGAGCAATCACTCTGATTGTCCCACTCACCGCTGAGCCCAGTCCAGGGCTGACACAGATGATGCATGGAGACAAGATAAGAGCTCTTACCGCAATAGTCTTCTCCTTGATTCCACCAACAGGAAGAATTTTTCCGGTTAATGACACCTCTCCAGTCATGGCCACATTCTGCCGCACTGAGCAATTCATAGCCAGTGATAGCAAAGCTGTTACTATAGTACACCCTGCACTTGGTCCGTCCTTTGGTGTTGCCCCCTATTTAAAAGAAAAGGAAAAAAACCCTGCCTTTAGCTCATTCAAAGAGTACCAAAGCCAGAAAATACCTTTGTCATTGCTGTTTTAAGATGGCCGCAATTTCAGGAGGTCTCACAAAGGTTTTTGCGAAAGCATCACTGATGGAATCCTGCTATTTGAATTGGCTGATCTATTAACGACTATGTCAGTCCTCACTTATGAATAAGGAATAATCCATGAGTCTACCTATTTGGTTTCTGGCCTGATGCCACCACAATACTCATCAGGCTCAGGACTTTGAATAAGCCACATGAGCAAAAAACAGAGCATGAATGCTTTCAAGCTTTTTGTTGACCTAAACCAACCACGGAAACAAGTAACAGAGGTCAGCATCACAAGGGAAGAGAGCATCAACAGTCACAAAGTAGTGGAGGACAACACTGAAAATCAGTCAAGGTGGAAAAGATAATTCAGTTTAGAAAGCTGGATAAAATCCAGGCCTAAACTAGTGACAGTCTGGATTTATCTGAGATCAAACAGATCTTTGAGATAAGAGCCGAAGAAATGAATGTTTGAGAGGGAGTAGAGGAAGAGATGTCTGCTGTTTTCTGATCCTCCAGGAAATGAACACACACATCACAAACAAGTACCTGGACAGACACAGAGCAAGCTGCAACAAGGAGACTGTGGACTAGGTTAAAGCATGCAATAGTTCAGAAGCAAAGCTTGGGCATAGTGATAGTACAAACACTGTCTTCAGTAAAGTACCTGCCCAAAGCCTGTTACACAGTGTATGAGTGCCTCTGAGCATGGTGTGCATTTATTTTCAGTCCCAAACACTGGAAAAAATGCAATTGCTGCCATTATATGGAGTAGGAGCCATGGCACAGAGACAGAGAGTAGTATTTTGAATTACATGTAAATGACATGAAGCCTTTATGAAGGCCTGGTAACAAAGGGACCTAAACTTTGGTTTCCTTGTAGTTGCATACAAGCTTTTATCCAAATCTCTTCTCTCTGTGCCATGGCTTCCCCACCTGCACAACAGAGCCAATAGCTACACTAAGAGTCTAGGATTTCTTATAGCATTATCCAAGCCCCTGTATTCTTGCCACATGCTTGCTGCAGAAAGGAATGGAAACAGCTTTCACAGGATCCTGAGGAAAATGTCATCTTCTCTAGGTTTTACTGCTAAAAGAGGGCATTCCGCACAACATATGGACAAATGAAGTGCTTTCCAGCTTTGTGCCTAGGGGAGCAAATCAGCCTAGCTGCTATGTGTGTTCTGTGAATTCTGCATCAGTTTACCTCTGGCACATGCAAGTGGATATGGGAAGACATGAGAAAGTTATTGTTGGGGTCCTTCTCCATCAGAAAGGCTCTTGCAAATGTGTAAGCTATTTTGGCACTCTCTTTCATTACATCACCCAGTTGCCCTGTTAATTCAAGGGAGCCATCCTTGTTCTCCTTGTCTTTGGGTCGCCTCAGGGATGTTTCAACAAACAGAGTGGAACCTCCTAAGAAAGAAAAGAAAACCAACATCCTGAGAAAAGTTAAAGGAAAATCAAACTAGAAGGTTTTGGTGATGCAGAAACAATGTCAGGAATTTGGAACTGGTGCTCTGATGAGTCACTAACTCTTGGGTAAAGAGCAGCTGAAACCTGCTTTCTGAATCCCTTCAGGAAGGCTAGCTAGAAATCTCAACAGCACTGCACTGACAGTCTCCGTTCATCACTTCTTTGGACTTCACACTCCAACAATAGAGATGCAACCCCTGTTTAGTGGAAATAATCAGTTCTTATAATGGTTTCAGACTCCTCGTAGCCAAAAAGTAAGATGAGCTCGTACCATAACACACTTCTAGCCAGTTCAACTTTCCAGTGTCAGACATCTGTTTACCTTCTCCGCCATACTGATTGTTTCCCTCTTAACTACTTCAATTCTACCTAAGGTCAATTGGAGTATGCAGTGGTCATATCCTTTGCTGTGTGCCGTATGTTCCATACTGTGGTGCACATAAGCCCCCAAGTTACTAGAGGAGTAATCCAATGAATGGTAAGTAGCCAACTACATCCACCCCACGTTCCATACTGTGGTGCACATAAGCCCCCAAGTTACTAGAGGAGTAATCCAATGAATGGTAAGTAGCCAACTACATCCACCCCACAAGAGCGCTAGAATACCTGTATTTGCCCTTGACATTGAAAGCCAAGTCAGTGGTGCAATATCATTGAAGAGGTAACAGCATGCCTCAGCTGTGCCATAAGTCAGAACTGCACCTTCTGCTTTTAAGGAAGCACAGTCTTGTTCTCTCTGAAAAAGCTTATGCTTTTAGTCATTGCTGTTCCTAATGTATGTGGTTCATATAGGATATGGACCATACAGAGAAAACATGCTGGCCTGAAGCTAAAATGAGCCTGGGTAAGGGAATAAGAAAGGATTCTTTCTTCAGGGAAGAAGTAGTCAGGTTCTAAAAGGCCACAGAAGTTAATTTCACTGGTGCCAGTAGAAGAACTTCACTAGACTCTGTAGGAAAAATTCACTTTAACTATCACATTCAATTTTTGAAAATTATACAGAAATGTAGACCCAAAACTAATTCTGTCTCACCCATAGCTGTCCAGGCCAGACCCATCACCACTCCTGGAGGAGTGCTTTCATACATGCGATCCACAGTGAAGATGGGCTTTCCTACAAAGTCCTGCAGGTTTTCAGGTGTTACTTGGACCGTCTCTGCTTCTCCACTCACAATTTTATAGGCAGATTTCCTCAATACCTGAATGAGACAGTAATTTGTTTCTGTAGAAAAAGATGAGAAGGCTGAAGCACAGCGGTCACGGTCATATACAATTTTCCCTCACCTTTTCTACTTGTTTCTGCAGATTCCTCACCCCACTTTCTCTGCAATACTGCTTGATGAGAACAGTCAGGACATCTGATGTGATCTTGGCTTTGTTTTCATCCAAGCCACAGAGAACTCGTGCTTGAGGGACCAAATATCTCTGAAAGAAATCATCCCCCACATCCTTCTGTTAGTACTTGTGACAAAAGCCTGGTGGTTCCTATTCACTCAACTTCATTCAGCTATTAGCTCAATGCCATTTTCTGGAGTCCACAGCCTATGAAACACTGGAGTTACTTAAAGTGGGTGTTCAAATTGGAGGAACTCTGTCCAAAATGCCATGTGCCTAATTTTTTTGGACACAGTTGGAAGTAAATATGTAAGCCTGAATCTGCCAAAAACATTTTATAAGGTGTAATTCACAGCGCATCAGTGGTTTCTCTTACCTCTGCAATTGCAAGTTTCTCTTCTGCTACATATCCTGATACATTGATCACTTCCATTCTATCCCGCAGTGGCTCCGGAATGGTTTCTGTTACATTGGCAGTACAGATAAAAAGTACCTGGAAGTATTACAAGATCCTATTAAGCATTTTCATTAACCTGCTGCTTTATTCCAAGCAATAGTTCCTCAGTTCTGTCTTTCTCTGTCTGAAGGGCTGGAGCAAGGTACTCTTCTCTGTGGAATCTAGTTTTTACTACAGGAAGAGTTTTGGATTTTAGAACTATGTAGTAGGATGTTCCCTAGTCCCAAAATAAATGTTTAGAAATCCACACAGCACAAACTGGTAAATCAGAATGGTCCAATATGGACCAGGAAACTATTGGCCTGGGGAGATCTAGATCTCACTTCTAAGTTATTTCTACCTTGTACAAAGGTAGCATAGAAGTGACCAAATGATGTGTATATTTCTAATCCATCAATTCTGCAATTTATGTAAGCTGCACAAAAAGTGCAACAGTGTGCGAAAACAACCAATTTCAAGAGCTTGACAGCAGCATAAGGCCACCTCACTTGATAGCACCTCTGTTAATCATTACATAGAAGAAAAACTCCTGCCTTTTCTAGCTGAGAACATGCATCTTTGTGTTCCTATAGCTCTACAGGGAGTTAGGGCTATAGGATATATACTGGTGATCATGTTCTCTTAAGTATGTGCAGACACTTTAATTAAAGCCAACTCCTACAGAGACTGTCTCAATCCCATCTGCCTGACTTTCCAACTGACTAAAATGTCAGCATTTTTTTATGGACAGGACATCTCTGCATTGATACATATTCATACATTCCAGCTCTACAACCACTGCTGAAGAGAGAAATACCTTTGATAAATCCACAGGAACATCAAGGTAATGATCCAAGAAGTTAGAGTTCTGTTCTGGATCCAACAGCTCTAGAAGAGCCGAGGATGGATCCCCTTGATATCCTCTTCCTATTTTATCCACCTACGGAAGAAAAACTTTAAATGCTCTAAGAAGTTTCTCACCACAATGAATTCTCACACAAAGGTTCTTTGAAGGCTCCTGCTGAAAACCTTGATGTGTTTGTTCATGAACAGCCACTAACAGTCTATCAGTTTTCTGTGTGTTCACCCAAGTCCCTGATATCCTAAAGCATAAGCACCTGACAAGACACAGGACTCCAACAGTGTTGTAAAGAAGCACTATGAAGTCTCAAGGAGCGTGCATAAAATCAAAAGCAAGTGAGTTATTGTGGATTAGTGAGCTACTACTCACTAAGATAAGCTACAGTCACAGACCAGAATATTTATTCCACAGTGGGAGGTACTAGCACAGGGTGCTAGCTTATACCATTTCCCTAATATGTAAGCTAAGACACTCTCCTCACTCTGCCCAAGGTGCAAAGTCCTTATACACAGGTACACACCACAGCTCAGCTTTGGTACTGAGGTACTTTGAAGTACCTTTGCTGCTTTCACAGAATCACAGACTCATTGAGGCTGGTTGGGGCTTGAGGTCATCTTGTCAAACCCCACTGCTCAAGCAGGGCCACCTAGAGCCAGCTGCCCAGGACTATGTCCAAGGTTGTTGTCTCTTTCAGCACTGCTCATGTCTTCAGAAGAAGAAGTCACAACAGGGCTGCTCTTCATTGCTTTTTCTCCCTAAAGAGTAGCATTAACTAGATGGACATAATGCAATTTGCCACTACGGCCAATGCAAGGCTCCTCACCAACACCACTTAAATAAAAGTGCCATGACCTACACGTTTCATTGCCTTTCAAATCAAGATATTAATTGGTTATATTACACTGCAACTCTTCACCCAGTTTCTCAGTCCCCCATGTCATTCCCAAGACATCCGCTGTTGGTCCTTCCCAGGCATGGCACACAAGGAGGCTAGAGAGACCTTTAGTCTATTCTGAACACCTGCCATTATATCCTGTCCTTCTTTGCTTTTCCACAAAGCAGTAGGTTGGTAGCCCTGTCTCATTTATTCTCAAATCAGACCACAAATTGATGGTAAGCATCTTATTCCTTATAGTTTGCACAGGCAGGGCGTGCAGGGAAGGTGTGCGGACAGGGCGCAGTCCCCCCCAACACTAGAGGCTCTCTGACGAGTGGTCATCAGCCTCCCAGAAGAAGCTCAGCCATGGTCTCCATTTGGCTGAAAACCATGGGCCGAAGGAATATGGCGACACAGACAGAGCTCCCACTCAAGCACGCATCTGTCCAAGTGCCCAGCTGCAAGGAGTGCCTGAGCCTGTTGCTTGTGCCAGAGACCAGGGGAGACACCACCTGCATGCGGTGCAACCAGGTGAGTGACCTGCTCAGCCTGGTGGCAAAGCTGAAAGAGGAAGTGGAGAGGCTGAGGAGCATCAGGAAGTGTGAGAGGGAGGTGGATCAGTGGAGTCACACCCGGCCATCCCTGAGGCAGGGGCAGCTGGTGGAGGCTCCACAAGCAGCAGGGGATCCCCTGCCCTCTTGTTGCCGGGCAGAAGGAGGGGACACAAGAGATGAGGGAGAATGGAAGCAGGCCCCTGCTCGCGGCAGCAGGCGAATCCCCTCCCAGCCTCCCTCACCGTCCCAGCTGCCCTTACACAACAGGCATTGGGGCTCCGGAACTTGAGGGCCAGGAACATGAGGACCCTGATGAAGGTCCATCCCAGGGGGTGCCTAGGGCGAGTCAGCCAGCCCCACGCATCAAGACATCCTCTGTTAAGAAAAGAAGGGAGGGTAATTGTGGTAGGCAACTCCCTTCTGAGGGGTACAGAGGGCCCAATATGTCGACCAGACCCAACCCACAGGGAAGTCTGCTGCCTCCCTGGGGCCTGGGTGAGAGATATCACCAGGAAACTCCCTGGTCTGGTTTGGCCCACTGATTACTACCCCCTGTTGGTCCTACAGGTTGGCAACAATGACGTTGCACTAAGAAGCCCAAAGGCAATTAAAAAGGACATCAGAGCACTGGGACGACTGATCGATGGGAGCGGGAGCACACGTAGTGTTTTCGTCAATCCCTTCAGTGACAGGGAAGAACGCTGGAAAGAATAGGAAAGCACACTTGATCAACACATGGCTCAGGGGCTGGTGCCGTCGTCAGAATTTGGGGTTTTTTGGCCATGGGCCGGTTTACACGACACCGGGCCTCCTCGCAGCAGATGGAGTGCAACTGTCTCCAAGGGCGAAAAGGATTCTTGCTTACGAGCTGGCAGGCCTCATCAAGAGGGCTTTAAACTAGATTTGAAGGGGGAAGGGGATAAAACCAGGCTCACTAGAGATGAGCCTAGGGGTGGCATGCCGGAGTTGGGTGTGAAATTGATAGCCCAGCTCAAGTGCATCTACACCAATGCATGCAGGATGGGCACCAAAAAGGAGGAGCTGGAAGCCGTAGTGCAGCGGGACAGCTATGATGTAGTTGCCATCACAGAAACATGGTGGGATGCTTCTCATGACTGGAGTGCTGCCATGGATGGCTATAAGCTCTTCCGAAGGGATAGGCAAGGAAGAAGAGGTGGTGGAGTGGCTCTGCATATTAGGGAGTTTTGATTGTATAGAAATGAACGATTGTGATGACCAGGTCGAGTGCTTATGGGTAAGGATGAGGGGGAAGGCCAACGAGGCAGATATCCTGCTGGGAGTCTGTTATAGACCACCCAACCAGGATGCAGAGGCAGAGGAAACATTCTATAAGCGACTGGCAGAAGTCTCACAATCGCTAGACCTTGTTCTTGTAGGGGACTTCAGTCTACCAGACATCTGCTGGAAGCATAACACAGCGGAGAGGAAACAGTCTAGGAGGTTCCTGGAGTGTGTGGAAGATAACTTCCTGACACAGCTGGTGAGTGAGCCCACCAGGGGAGGTGCCTTGCTTGACCTGCTGTTTACAAACAGAGAAGGACTGGTGAGAGATGTCTTGGGCTTAGCAACCATGACATGATAGAATTCTCAATTCTGAGTGAAGTAAGGAGAGGGGTCAGCAAAACTCCTACCACGGACTTCCCAAGGGCAGACTTGGGCCTGTTCAGGTCACTGGCTGAGAGTCCCTTGGGAGACACTCCTGAAGGACAAAAGGGTCCAGGAAGGCTGGACAGTCTTCAAGAAGGAAGTCTTAAAGGTGCAGGAGCAGGCAGTCCCCATGTGCCACAAGACAAGCTGGTGGGGAACACGACTGGCCTGGCTGAACAGGGAGATTTCGCTGGGACTCAGGAAAAAAAGGAGTTTACCACCTTGGGAAGAAGGGGAAGGCAACTCAAGAAGAGTACAAGGATCTCACTAGGTCAAGCAGAGAGAAAATTAGAAAGGCAAAAGCCCAGCTAGAACTCAATCTGGCCACAGTCGTAAAGGATAACAAAAAATGCTTCTACAAATATATTAACAACAAAAAGAGAGGCAAGGAGAATCTCCATCCCTTACTGGATATGGCGGGGAACATTGTCTCCAAGGATGAGGACAAGGTTGAGGTACTTAATGCCTTCTTTGCCTCAGTCTTTAATAGCCAGACCTGCTATCCTCAGGGTATTCAGCCCCCTGAGCTGGAAGACAGGGATGGAGAGCAAAATAAACTCCCCATAATGCAGGAGGAAACAGTTAAGGGCCTGTTAAGCCACCTGGACACCCACAAGTCTATGGGGCCTGATGGGTTCCACCCAAGAGTACTGAGGGAGCTGGCAGAGGAGTTTGCCAAGCCACTCTCCATCATTTATCAGCAGTCCTGGTTAACAGGGGAGGTCCCAGAAGACTGGAGGCTTCCCAATGTGACACCCATCTACAAGAAAGGCCAGGAGGAGGATCCCGAGAACTACAGGCCTGTCAGCCTGACCTCTGTACCAGGGAAGATCACGGAGCGGTTCATCTTGACAGTGCTCATGAGGCATATGAATGACAACCAAGGGATCAGGCCCAGCCAGCATGGGTTCATGAAAGGCAGGTCCTGCTTGACCAACCTGATCTCCTTCTATGACCAGGTGACCCGCCTAGTAGATGAGGGAAAGGCTGTGTATCTTGTCTACCTGGACTTTAGTAAAGCCTTTGACAGTGTCTCCCACAGCATTCTCCTGGAGAAACTGGCGGCTCGTGGCTTAGACAGGTTTACTCTTTGCCGGGTAAAGAACTGGCTGGACAGCCGAGCCCAGAGAGTTGTGGTGAGTGGCGTTAAATCCAGCTGGCGGCCAGTCACAAGCGGTATTCCCCAGGGCTCGGTTCTGGGGCCGGTCTTGTTCAGTATCTTTATCGATGACCTGGATAAGGGGATCGAGTGCTCCCTCAGTAAGTTAGCAGATAACACCAAGTTGGGTGGGAGTGTTGATCTGCTGCAGGGCAGGAGGGATCTGGACAGCTGGATCGATGGGTTGAGGTCAACTGTATGAGGCTTAACAAGGCCAAGTGCCGGGTCCTGCCCTTTGGCCACAACAACCCCATGCAACACTACAGGCTTGGGGAGGAGTGGCTGGAGAGCAGCCCAGCGGAAAAGGACCTGGGGGTGCTGGTTGACAGCCAGCTGAATATGAGCCAGCAGTGTGCCCAGGTGGCCAAGAAGGCCAACAGCATCCTGGCTTGTATCAGAAATAGTGCGGTCAGCAGGGGTAGGGAAACGATCATGCCCCTGTACTCGGCACTGGTGAGGCCACACCTTGAATCCTGTGTTCAGTTTTGGGCTCCTCACTACAAGAAGGACGTTGAGGTGCTGGAGCGTGTCCAGAGAAGGGCAACAGAGCTGGTGAGGGGTCTGGAGAACAAGTCTGATGAGGAGCAGCTGAGGGAACTGGGATTGGTCAGTCTGGAGGAGGCTGAGGGGAGACCTTATCGCTCTCCACAACTATCTGAAAGGGAGTTGTGGCAACGTGGGTGTTGGTCTCTTCTCCCTATTAACCGGTGATAGGACGAGAGGAAATGTCCTCAAGTTGTGCCAGGGGAGGTTTAGATTGGATATTAGGAAAAATTTCTTCACCAAGGGAGTGGTCAAGCATTGGCACAGGCTGCCCAGGGAGGTGGTGGAGTCACCATCTCTGGAAGTATTCAAAAAACGTGTGGATGTGGTGCTTCAGGACATGGTTTAGGGGGCATGGTGGCGGTGGGTTAACGGTTGGACTTCATGATCTTGAAGGTCCTTTCCAACCTTAGTGATTCTGTGACTCTGTGATAGTCTTGCTTTAGACCTGCTGAGAGAGTGGCTCTTTCTAATAATCACATGGGCAACAGTGTTTTTGTGCAGTGATGTACCCACACCTAGGTAGGGAACACAAGAGCTACTGAAGCCTCTGAATATCCATCCATCTCCGTTAGGATCCTTGTGATCCAAATAGCTGCAATTTAATGAGAAGGGCACAACTGAAATATTAAAATTGATGTCTGTTATAGGAAGAGAAAGCAAAGGGTCTAAGGTATCACTGACAACCAGAGAACTTGAGAGCCCAGTCTCATTTAAATTAAAAGGAGACTTAACTTCTTCATCTTTCCTATTGGGGTCACAAATTGATACATGTTTTTAAGAACATAAACTAGAAGGCCAGATACATCACCTCATCGATAAGTATAAGTGGATTCTCTGTCTTGGTCTTCTTCAGACACTGGATGATTTTTCCTGGCATTGCTCCAACATATGTCCTCCTGTTTTACCAGAAACTGTATTTAGGGACCCATTGTAAAGTACAGCACACATCACACAACATAGCATGCAGCTGATGGAACAGGTATACCCTGCTGGGAAACAAGTCTATATTTCTTCTACATCTATCAAAAGCATTCTCCATCACCATACTAAGCATGAAGACCCATCTAGTCTGTTTCTAGTAGAGATCAGACATGAATTTTGGCAGAATACACCTGGACTGAAGTTTTTAATCTTTAGTTTTAACCAATTTTAAATTAGAGGGAAGCAAAGAGGTAAGGCTGAGAATAGAGATGTTTGAACAGTGACTTCTTGTTTTTTGGGTAAAGAAATGTTAGAAAAGGGAATGTTTCAATCCCTCACTTGGTAGGGGAAAAAAGGAAGATCAGTGTAAATCAAAAGATACACTGAAGGAACAAACTGCAGCAGAACACAGTCTTTCTGCTAGAGGGAACTGGCATCCAGGAAAATGCAGAAGCAGAGCAAGAAGGTAACAGAGTGAATGCCAAAAGGCACAGAGCAGAGAACATCCTGAAAAAGCATATAAAGTATCTCTCTGCTTCTGTATCATATAAGGCAGAATCATGCAGATTCAATTCACAGCTACTCTTACTAGTTTGGAAACACTGCTAGTTTTGTTTTCAGGTAAATGCGGAAGGAAAATAAATCCATGGCAGGGTCAGATTTACTGATTTTTGTATTCACATCTTCTCGTTCTCCCCATGAATATTCTTGTTCCTCATGCAGCACCTCCCTCCTGGTTATTCAGAAATCAAGTCTCAATCATACCTGAACACGTGAATGACCCTGTTCAAACTGTCACCATTCTCTAATGCTGGCATTTATAGACACATTAATTAGCACTTGGCATCAGTCCAATGCTTTTGGGTAGCTCACACAGCTTTTCAAAGGTTTCCCATAAGGATACACAAGAAGCAGGGAGCAACTGCACTTAGAGACACAGATATGATTACATTCCAAACTCTGCCCTTTGCTATCCTTTTCACCTCTTTCTATATCCCAACTCCTATCAGCAAGGGTTGGCAGAACGGAGATGAAAGTTACATACATTGCCCAACTTAAGTTCCTATTTTGACAACACAATTAAAAATTGCTGAATAGAGAAACTGCTCAAGTTACACTGACCTGTGTCCTTTTATTTCTGCTACATCAGTCATCCCTCCAACACTGAAGCGGAAATACTCTCTGTTTAGGGCTCTGGCAATGGAGCGGGCAATGCTGGTTTTGCCAACCCCAGGGGGGCCATAAAAACACAGGATCTTCCCCTGGGTGGATCCTCGCAGCTGGCTGACTGCTATAAATTCCTGCAGAACAGATGAAGCACCAGTAGGGAACACAGGGCAACTGCACCAAACAGCAACACCAAAACATATTTGTTATCAGGTCAAGCAACGATTACAAAATGAGGATCATACACAAAATTGGTCCTCAAAGGAGCTGGGGAGGGCAAGGGGAGAAGCTAAGTAAGGATACTGGTGTACCTCTTTTCCCTCTGGTTATTTACACACTTGGTTGTCCCCGAGTTTTGTGCTCTGTATTCATCTCACTGGGAGAAGCAGTCTCTCTCTCCACTCTCTTGGGAGTGGGAAGACAGACTTCTAGTTCTTCTAGCTTTCCTAGTTCTCACCTGAGTCTCTCAAGCTGCAGGTGAGCATCTCCTACTTGTACCACTTTTTCTTTGCTAAGTTAAACTTGCAGCTTTTCACACTCTTATGCTAAGCAACCCTCAAATAACACTCAGCAGTTGAGAAATCAAAAGATCACAGTTTAGAACTGAGTCTCAACTGCTCATATGCTTACAGTGAAGAAATCACTGTGCAAGTAGGCAGACAGATGTGGATCCCCTGTAACAAGCTAGTTATTTAGCAAAGATGAGCCTTGATCTCTTCCACTTACAGCACTGAACTCCACAGAAATACTATACAAGGACAACAGCACCAATCTAATTAAGGCTCGAACCTGCATAGATATTTCTCAGTACCTTAAAATCATCAACCTCGCTTGCATTGCTACAACTGAGAAATCTCCTCTGCATGGAATTAATCAAATCAATAATCAAAGCCATAGACCTGTATGATACAACTCAATCTATTTCTGTATAAAGGCTGGGCCTAGTCAACATAAATAGTGCTGACAAGCAACCTAAGAGACCGATACTCAAAAGGTGTTATCTGCTTGCAAGTGTGCAACAACAGGTTGACTATAAATCATTCAAAATAATAAATCAGATAGCAGGATGTAGTCACAAGTTTTGGGCAGTATTAGGGAAAGAAGCTCCCTTTGGCTGTCAGTGAGTAGATACTTCACAACCTTTATCTTTTTCTAGAAGAGACTGGAACAAAGTGATTTAATAAAGGCAAAATCCCAGGATGTCCAAGAATTTACTATTCATTATATATAACAACATCGTACTGTTAGCTTAGGAGATGCCTATATGGCTTCTGTGCCATATATTACTGAAGGGGCCTAAGTACCATCAGTGCTGTCCCCACGGTAACACAAAACTCTGCTACGTACAGCATGTGGGAACAGTAAGAGAAACTGCCTTACTCTCTGTGGAAGGAAATGGCCAAGTTGAAGGCTAGTTGATGGCTTCACCAAATCTGCTAAGCTCTCACCATGATTTGTTAATGCACAATCAGTATCTGCACCCTACTCCACTCCACTGGGCACTATCATGCACTTGCCCAGTATGATACAAATCCTGCCAGCATTGGGATTGTCTTTCACTGCTTGAAAGGCTGGCTACAAGGAGAAGCCTGTACCTGTCCCCTAGAAAGGAAGGCAGTTCCCACAGCAAGTTGTTGAAGTTGTTGCAACCTGTTGCAAGCATCTACTCTTATCTAAAAAGCTTCCCTAACAACAGCAAGCACAGATGGGACATCCTCAGGCAAAAGTGACAGAAGCTGTGGAACAAGGCAACATTGAAAACTACCCCGTATGCTTATATCAGGGCTGTATTGCACAGAATATAAACCCTTCAGCATCCAACACAACTCTGAGAATAGGCTGTGAGGCTGTGATAGGCAAACATGCATCTTGGCTAACTTCCCCCCTCGTAATTTTACGGGTATGAGTAGAGGTTCAGTGCGTTTTTGAAAGACAGCAGCTTTGCCAGTCAAGCGGAACCATTTTAATAGCCTCTGAACAAATTGATTAAAATCCTGCTTCCCTTGGACACTTATTCACTTGCTCAGCATTAAGTAGCAAAACAGTACACTGTGGTTCAAAATCAGAATATGACCTTCGTTGCCATGAGTAATTAAATACATCAACTGATCACCAAAACGTTCTGTTCTTTCATTCATCTTTTTGTTTGATCCATGAATTAACACACATTCAATGGAGAGCTGCAATCTGGATCACAGCCAACATGCCTGATACTAGGCAGAGTGTGAAATGGGACACACTGCCTTACCAGAATTCGCTTCTTGACGTCATCCATTCCATAATGATCCTCCTCCAGAACTGCTTGGGCTCTGGTGAGCTCCAGGTTCTCCTCGCTACACTTACCCCACGGGATGGATGTCAGCCAATCCAAGTAATTCCGTGTAACACTTGACAGAAACACACAAATGAGAGTGATGTGAAAAAACAGCTCCTGCCTTCCTCCACTGCCTTCCAAAATAACCTCATCCAGAACAAGTGGGACATAAACAACTCATGGAAGGGAGACTATGAAAAGAACACCATTATCTGGGCAGTCATTGCTAACCTTTCATTATGGTCTTCATTCCCTTGTCCCTTGCCCCGCCTCCCGCCAAGCAAGCTGTTTTTCCACAGCTTTTGCTTTCCCAAGACAAAGAACCTCCAACATACCATGAAAAGACCTAGATTTCTGCACACAAGTTCCCTGTATAATGTTTTGGTGTGGAGCTGATTCCTGTCTGAAGACAACCGGGATTGTTTGTAAGCTCTGCACTACTATCAACTGTTCGGATCAGGTCATGAAACTTAAGAGTCCTCTCCGTTTCCCAGTGAACCGAGACAATGTAAAGAAGAAACACTCCTGGCTCAGAAGCAAGGAAAAACAGCTGGATGTACAACACGATAGAGAAAGATTTAAGACTGGGAGATAAGGATGTTAGTGTGGAAGCTAACAGTAGAGATCATCAGTTTAAACAGACTGCTACTGAGAACACAACAGCACTCAACTGTTCTAAAACTCCACACACTCAGATCAGGGATTCAAATGTACAGAGAGATCTGCAAGACGCAGTAAATTGTGTGCAGTCATGAACACAGAGAAGCACAGCCTTCCCATGCTTGGCTGGCTGGTCCCAGGATCCACGCTATGGCAATCGCCACACCAACAGTGCTTTGGCTTTTTTTCTCCCAAGTACGTCCTTTGCAAACTTGCTACCACTGTTACTACTCTGAGGGAAAGGTACTATGCTGGCTGTGAAGCCCAGCGTGTCTTTCCTAGCTTCCTCTCTCCTCCTCCTAGTATATGATTATCAAGATGTTTCTCATCCAAATGACATGTCTGCTCTCAAATACAGTCTTTTACTCCATAAAAGATACTCTGTTTTAGAAGCAAAGATCCAGGACATTAAAGTGCTGATGAGTACACTGTTTGCTATATTGTATAGCACACACTGCCTCAACAGACAAGGAATGTTCAAAGCAAGCTCAGTTTCTGACAATCGATGTCACAGATTATGTGGTAAAAGCTATTCACTCTTTTGCAATTCCAACCCTGCCCCAACATTTCAAGGGACTACCTCAGGTCGCTTAACCAACGTCATGTGTTAGCAATTAGCTTCTCTTCTCTCACATCTAATGAAAACATGTAAGTACAAGACACAAGAACGAAAATTAAGGGCTGAAGGAATCACTGCACATTTCGCAAGGGGGAATGAATTGCACAGTTCTTATCCATAGCATTAGGCTGCAAGAGAACACGTAAAATGTTCAAAAGAGGTAAAACACAGTAAAACATAGGAGATTTGGAGAACAATCGTATAGCTAGGATGTGATCATATGCTACATTCAGGGAAAACAACTACGACAAAAGAGAAAATAAACTCTTAAAGTAACAGCTTCACGGAATTGTATTGATTTCTCTCATTCTCACAACCAACCCTGTTAGCAGAGGACAGTCATGCACTCACTTGAATTCTGAGGAGTGATTATCCAGCAAGCCCAACTTGTTCAATTCTTCGTCAATCACATCCATGACATGTTTTGGCACTACCAGCTCCTTTAGTCGCTCACGAAATTTCTCTTCTATAGCATCCTTGTCCTCTTTTTCCAGACCTAGCTCTTTCTTAATGATCTTCAATTGCTCTTGGAGAAGATATTTGCGATGTGTTTGCTTGATCTTCTCCTCAACCTAGACACAGCAACAAATACACTAACTATCCTGTTCCTGGTACAACCCATCAAACATCAAATGCTTTCAAATACTTCTCAGTTATGACCTTCTCAGCAACTGAAAATACTACTAATTTTTTCACCCACTTTCTACTACATCCTTCCAGTCTGTAACATCCCAATTTGGTCATAAGAATACTATGGCTTACGACAACAAAGGCCTTACTAATGTCAAGGTATACAACAGTCATTGCTCCCCCTTTGTGCTCTAGACCAGAGAAGGCAATCAGATTGATGAAGGCACAGTTTATGCTTGGAAAATCCCTTCCAAATCATGTCCCCCTTCATTTGCCTGTACAGAGTTTTCAGGATGACTTTCCCCATAACTCTCCCAGGGATTGAGGGCAGGCTGACATGTCTATAGTCACTCCGATTCTCTTTCCTGAAGATGAGAATGGCATTTACCTTTTTCCACTTACCAGGAACCTCCCCAATCATCACTGTTTTAAAGATGATTGAGACAACAAAATAATGACATTGATAAGACCTCTCGGCATCCTTGGATGCATCCCATCTGGTCCCATAGACTGCACGTGTCCAATTTACTTAAGAGGTCTCCAACAATTCCTACCCCAGTCCAAAAGCATTTTGCACTTAACATGAATTTTAAAAGCCCCAATTATTGGGGGTTAATAAACCCAGGAACTTTTGGCTCAGTATACACAAATCTTTGCATTTCATGTACTGAGTTACCATTTTGATGCAGTTATTGTACACTGATTAAAACTTACAATAGTCAGGAACTATTGCAGTTCACAGCAGTTAGCAGAGGGTCTTTTAAAATAACATTGTGCTATTTATGCTATTATGCACTATAGACAGTTTTATGCTGTATATTTTTACACAGATGCTTTGTAAACTGCAGTCCTCTATGATTTACCTGCTTGCATGAAATTACTACTTGGACACATTTTAAACAGCAGACACCGTAGCCTCACGTCTTGTTACTTTTACAACGTGCATGAAAAACTGAATTTCTAACGGAATAAGAATATCAAATCTTAACTCTAAATAACTTCCCTTTAGAGTGTGTACCATTGTCTTGCTTCAAAATTCTTCACTGGCCGTGCTAAGCACTACAGTGGTGGACATGACATAAATACATAAAAGGTATAGGTATGTGTTACTTGAAAAACTTACCTCCCTTCCAAGACGCTGCTGAAGTTTGCTCAGCTCATATTCCTTCTTTAGAAGGGAAAGGGCTTTGTAAAGCCGTTTGGGAATCTGGAAAAGATAGACACAAAATATGTTTTCAGACACTGTACCCTTAGCAACTCCCTGTGAGACAGGGAGAATAAAAAGCTCCAACACGTTGTCTGGAAGAACTCTCCAGCACCTGCATAGAAAGACAAATTGTGTAGCAATTCCACAGCATACAATCAATGCACAAAAGACAATTATTTGCCACAAAAGACGCAGAGCATCCAGCCTTTCCCTTAAGGCAAGTTATTAATGACTTACTATATCCTTCAACAGGAACCTAGTCACTGATATTAACCTATCATCAAACATAGTACTGAAGTCCCCTCTGTACTGAGGCTGGCAAAGAAACCATGACATAGACATATTTTTGATTCAGTTAGCATAGCTTTGGTTAAAAGCTTCATCTTACGCTGGTTTCTTCCAAGATGTCTTGAAGTTCTTGTGACTCTGCCCCTGTTAGTGCTGCACCCATGTCACTCAGATAGATAGGGTTATCTACCACACGTTGTCCAGCCTGCATCATCTGAAGCACAGACTCTCTGAAAAAATGGTAATAAAACCAAAAACGCTCAGTAAACTTTTACATTCATACGGGAGTATCCTTATAGCTATTTACTTGTTATGACAGAGTAAGGAAATGAAACACAGCTCAGTTTCACAGCAAAATAATTTTTTAAAAATTTGACTAAGCCAATACTCAGTAACAAACACATAAATCACTTGATAACAGGAATGATCGCTGATAAATAAAACCAAATACATGAAATGGTCTCGTAACAGATATGTAAAATTTTTGTATGCCAGTATGCTAAGACTCTTATTATGCTCATATTACATGTATCAGACAATGATACTTGTTGCAGTAAGCTTCATTTAGGCCTAGATCACCTGCCATTGGACTTATCGTCCTATCTCATATCTAAGTTTCACATCAGGTTTTCAAAACTTCCCCTTGTGGAAGGTGTGCACGGAATTAAGCTGGGGGTATTATTTAGTCTCTGTGAGCAGTTAACAAGGTGCAACCTTCAGGGAAGGAACAAGATAATCACAAAAGTCACACAACTACCAAACCTTGAGTGAACTATCCTAATTAATATCTAATTAACATCTAACTGGCATAATAGAAACCTGCCCCTGGGCGGGGAAAGCCCCCTCCTCACAAAAGTCCCTTCCGTAGTGAGCATGCCTAGGAAAAAAGAAGGATGCTGTGACCTTAAGTGGAGACGGGGCTTGTGAGAACCAAGGGGAACAAGGGTGATGAAGGTAACTTTTAAAAAATATTGGTAACTGTTGCTTGAAGTGTATAAATATTTTCTGTGTGTTAACTGAGCTGTGCCAGCCTTGTGGACCTACCACCTAGCACCCAACTCTGCGCAGATTCGGAATAAACGCAAACATCTTGACTCTGTATGTTTTTCAGCCCTCTGCACACTGGGTGGAAGAACCCATATTTGGGACAACACCCTCTGTTTCCAACAATGAACGATAAAGCTTGCATCCCAAAACAAAATTCTAAGTGACAATTCAGCAAATTGCTTCTTCATTACAGCAAAAGGACAAATGGAATAGAAAATCTCAGTGTACTCCAGCCTGAAAACACACTGCTTTTAAAGCAGGGCAGCATGGTAAATACATACCTGTACAAGGGGTTCAAGGCAATGATGTCCCGGATAGTTTTGACAATTTCTGCAGTAAGTGCCTATAAACACAACAAATACTTAATCAACAAAAAGACTAAAAAAGGACAGTCAAGGCCTTAGTACAAATATGACACTCCCCATCCTCTCCAGCACAGGAGCACAGAAATACAGCCCCTGGTCACCCACCTGCAATGATGTGCTGTAATGGTACTTGGTGTTGGGGCAGTTATTACTCCTGGGAGACAAGGAAAGGCAAGAAGGGCTATAGGCTGGCTTTCTGCATGCACCATATTTAACTCATTCTTGGCCAGAAGATATGATCAGGTTGACCACTCAAGTCACCCTGGAGCAAAGACTCAGTTTGACAGAGGATATTACACAGATTTAAGCACAGCCCAACCTCTTCATTCAGCAACTTTTTGAAGTGACCAGTTCTAAGGAACTGAGCTGTTGTGATGAAAAACCATTATTTTCATATAATCCCCTCATGCAATGACTGAGAAGGAGGAACTGGTTTCTGAGGCCTGAAATTAGAGCCTGATTTTAGAACTCTTCCTTTTAAGCAAGAAATGTAGGTGCAACTCTACAGGACAAGTCCAGGCTTGCATGATTAATTCACTTACTTTAACCTCTTCTGTGATCTGAAAATCTTCATGAACCACGTTCTCTACTTCTACCATGAGAACTTCCTGTGAGGAAGCAGCTACAGGATCTAGTACCACTTCCACAGCTTGGTCCTTTGCTGCAGACTCCTCTTCAGCCTCTTTCTTAGAGCGCTTCTGTTTCCTTCTAACTTTCTGTTTGTTCTCAGGCTCCTCAGGCTCAACCTCTAGTTGCTTGTTTATACGAATCCTGAAAGCCAACAGAAACCAGCTACAATCAACTGTCCTATGTTACATGTGATTTCAGCTCTTCAGCATGAAAAGCAAAGAGTCTAAGTTGTATTTTCAGTAAACTAAAATGTCAAACTTTGACAAAGGTAACTGATTGTACTTGTTTAGACAAGATTTAGCTTTTGGTTCATTTTGTCAAAACAAGGTTTGATTTAGTAAAACAGTAATAATCAAGTGGTAGACAACTGATAGGACTTACTAAGTAAATTTACAATAAATAAGCTGCCATACAAAAAGTTAATTGACTACTGAATTAGCCTATTGGTGTGTGAATGACAGGCCAAGGGCAGCTGACAGCACGTTATGATAAACTGTGTTAGCTTAAACCAGTTGCAGAAATATAAAAACAGATTTCTAATGATTAAAAGAAAAATAACCTAAATAATGTTTGTGAACATACACATGCACACAAAGCTCAATATCACAAGTTGCAGCACATGAACAGAATGATTAATAAGGTATCATTGTTAGTATGTCTGCTCAGGAGCTAGTTTCTCTAGCTACATGAACCAAAAACTCTGATGTGGATTCATACCCTCTTCTTGTCTCTCCTGAAAAGCAAGCTCACTGTTTCTGTTTCACTTTAATTCTGAATATAATGTTCTGCTTTTTCAGTTTTCTGATTCTCAGCAATCAATCTCTCTGCTTTAAACCACATCTGTTGCATTATCTGCTGTAATACTAAATATTACATACCATGTGTATAATGGACCTCAAAGTCATTCCTACCTTTGAAATACTGGTCTATTTCACAAAGAGATTTCCTAGATTATGATTTTGAAAGATCAAACCCACAATATATTTCCCAATAACTAATTGAGTATTAATCCCCAAAAAGGACAGGCTAGATCACATGGCATAATCACCTTCCGAAGAACTAGTTTCCCTCTTACTGTTTTTAAACTTTTCTGAATTTTGCCTGCTATCATACAACCTCATGTCAGATGTTTTCAATACAGATTATGGCAGCTCTCTAGAAAGAGAACAAAATCTTGCCCTCTCCACTGGCTTGAAAGGTTTCCCCACCAAAGACAAGTGCTAGACACACACTCGGGAACTGCAATAGCCTTTGACAAAGTTGTCTTACTAGGCTGGGAATATGGAGTCCAAATAGCTTGTGGTTATCAGACTCCCAGCTCATGGGTCAACTGCCATTATAAGCAAGGTGTAGGTCTTATTTTTCATATGGTCTCCTTCAAAAAATAAGACCTCCTCAACTACTCCCATTGTATGCCACTAGCAACTTCTGACTAATCTTGACTACTCTTGTCAACAGAATAGTCACAGACAATTCAGTTCAAAAACATTTTCTGGAGGGTGAGGTTGCTGGTGGTGGGAATCAGGTTGCTGATTAGAAGAACATCCCCTCACAGGGCAACCAGAAAAGAGTTTGGCAGCAGCCAGCTGGCCAGTGGGTATGTAAATACCTCTGGATTGACTACAGAAGCTGCTGCCCTGACCAGAAGGCATACTAGAAGGTGTATGGGGGATCTAAGGGAGGAATTTAGAAATGAGAGGACCAACATTTCATTATTTTGGCTGTGGATATGAGTGTCCTTATCTACACTTCTCCCTGTAAATGCAGCATGCTCCTCAGATTGGATATCCAGTGTGGTTCCTATGGACATGACTGACCAGTGCTCTGTGTCTCAATCAAATAAAAAAAAAAAGACCAATTCCCAACACCTTCCACGTTATAGGGAAATATTTCTACTCCAAGTAAACCAAAACCAATAGCTGCCTATTTCCAAAATCTAATCAAACAAGGTTGTGCTTTGATAATTCAGCAGAGGGTCTAAGACTTCACACAAATTCAGTTTCGAGAAGTATTGCTTATTCTTTGTCCAGAAAAATGCAACTGAAGCAAAGCAAGTGAGAGGAAAAAAGCAATGCTTCAAAGCAAATCCACCCTGGACCTGTCTCCGCTGCCATGTTTCTGTTCTTGTATTGTCTCTTCTAAAGGAAATCAATTATTTGACGCTTTTAAAACCACAATTTTATACTGTCTTAGCTCAAAATACTCGGCACAAATAACTAAACCTATATTTCCAACAATAATCCTGTTTTCTTCAATTCAGTTCTGGGACAAGATTATGTAAATAAGACAAAATTACAGCTCTGGACCACATTTGTTTTTTTTAAAGCAAAAAGGCTTGCTTGAATTAGTTCCAGAGACTTTTTTTCACCATTACTAAACCTTGCTGTCAAAGAAACTGCTAAACTTCAGCTGAATGAATGCTTGCTTGCATCACATTACAGTTTATATGAGAATGACATGCACTAGCACTTCCTTTTTGAGGTTAACCTGTCGCATCTGTAATAGTACACAGATTATTAGGGCTGGAGCAGTGGAGCACTATCAGGATACATTGTGATAACAAAGCAAAAGCCTGCCGTAGATGAGTTGTGTATGAAAATGAATATACATGGTGAAAATAAAAGGGATATATCTGTTTATAAAGAAGTCTGGTGAGATGCAGTGGAAGTACAAATAATTACCTTCGGTGTCCCATGACTATCATACGCAACTTGTCTCCAAGGTCCTGCATTTCATGAATCTGTACAAAAGTTCCCATCTGATAGATTTCATTCAGATCCTCTACCACATCAGACTCATTGCTATTGAGAAAAAAAAATCAGAGTAGATATTCAGGATCTTGAGAAAGCAGGTAAGGTTTAAAAAGGAAGAAACAATCACTGGTTGCAGAACTTTAAACTGGACTCAGGAGCAAAGACACTTTTTCCCCCGCTGCTACTACTGTGTAGCCCCTTTCCAAATCACCCAACTACCTGGATGGTTCATCTCCCTCCCAAATAACAACAGCCTTTTCTAAAGCAAAACTCAAGTTCCTAGGAGTGCTGTTGGTGGCAAGGAAAACTGTCATAGTAAGTGGATGGTCCAAGCCTATATGCAATTTCTGTACTACTATCCAAGGCAGGGAATTTCAGATCATAGCTTTTAGTGTAAATGAAACTTAGTCATGGAAATAGCTTATATTTAAATTTTAAAAAAGATCAAGAGAAACAACTTACTTATCATCCTTTTTAAGAAAAACACCAGCATAAGGCTGGGCAAGACGAACTTTCCTCCTCAGCAGCTCAACCAGCTTCTTATTTTTTACCTAGGACAATAGATATGAAGTCAGAGGTGGATTTTCAGTAAGCTTTGCACCCTCAGTGTGTAAGGCCAGGTACAGTGAAACCCTATGACTGAATTATGAAGTCTAATCTCAGATTTTTCTAGTCTTGCCCTCATTAGGGGACAGTAATGTGAAGTGGAAGAATATTAGAGAAACATGAAATTTGAGTATTTAAAATAAGTCACTGAGTACATAAGACAATCTCGAAGGCAGGGGGAGAAACTGGGCCTTATCCTTACAAGTCTTATGAGCAAGAAATCTCTCAGTCACTTGAACAACACTTTGTAAAAGTTTCTTTTGCTACCACTGTTCCCTTCCCCTTCCATATGTGTATGCCCCAGCTCTCCACTCCTACTGAGGTGCTAGTCCAATCTTCTCCATCAATTGCCTGAATTCTGCCCACCCACCCTAGTTTACATCCTCTTCTCCAAATCCTCCTCTGTTCAATTGTTCTCCTACACATACCAGCCCACCCGAGTCCCTGTTTTTAGTCCCAGCCAGTATTTCTTCCTGCTTTCCTTTCTTACTCCCCTCTGCTCTCTGGATGCCACACATCTGTTACTGGCAGATCTCCCAGCACCAGTGTAACTGTTATCACAGCACGCTGAACACTCAGTGTCCAAGAAAATACCTCCTCATGAATTTTACCATTGCATGAATTCACACTGCCGACCAATGAGTGTTCTTTCAATGTGACGGATGTAAACTGCATTGCTCAATGCTTTTGAATAATAAACAGCATGGTCTTCACAGAGCAGGATGAGCAATACCACCATTGTTGGCCTAGTCTAATCTTGGCATGCCTATTTTAATTTTGCACAACATCTAGCAAAACTACATCTGCCAGTGTCACAGACGTTAACAGAAAAAAGAAAACGAATAATTCCATATTCACTGTAGAGATTTCACATTGTCAGGAAATAAAGTATTAAATGGCAGCACAATAAATTTGTAGGACAAGAGAGAGTGTTTAACAATTATCTTAATGTAAGACACTGTTGACCTATGTATTGAAATTAATGACTTATACATAAAAGTGTCATATGATCAAGTGCCTAAAGATCATAATACTACATAATCTTTTCCTTTCCTCAACACATCTATAGAAGTCACTAAAAGTTGCACATGTTAGATTTGGACAAAAATACTATAGTCGAAATAGCATTATGTTAAATAACACTACAGGAACAGGAAACTATTGATGCAGCTCTTGTTACATTTACTCCAAAATCAGATTGGCAAAATACTAGCGAGGAGCAAAAATATGAGAATTTGTTCCAAAATGATTGCATTTCAGGAGGAAAAAGTGTTTCTGGTCTGTGAGCTCAAGTCACATGTCAAAGATCAAACTTATGGCTCTTAAAAATAAGTACAGAGGAGCAGAGGGGAAAGTTCACACTCTGAAGTTTTGAGATTACCATCCCCATCTCTCAGCAACCTCTCCAATGGTAGCAGTGTTGCTCTATGCTGAATTCATGCTTTCTTCTTGCAGCTCACAGTTTACTGCCTTCACAAATATTGTTCTTGGTGCTATGACACAAGCTCTCGAAGCTAAACCAAGGACACATTTGCTTAACCTTCAGCAAAAGAACATGGAGAAGACAGCAGACTCTGAAAGAGCTTCAGCATGAATCACTGACCTTCCCCGTTGGAAGCTGCGTTACTGACTCTGATGCAATACTTAGGAAACCTGAAGTCCGTAACTACCCCACTATTCCAATACGGTCAGGCTACACAGTTAGAAATAAACGTTAAGAGGCAGAAAGCCGTGGAGCATTACACACCTTGCTACCCTCCCCAGTACTCTACAATTAAAAGAAACCTGTAAAGACACAGAGTATGGCTTGGAGAAAAGCACCCTTGGTATTACCAGAAGTTGGGAGACAAGCTTCTATCTCTGTGCGCGCAGCCGAGGACGGTTACGCCGCCCACCAGGAAACCCCGGCCGAAGGACTGCCTTCTCCCCTGGAGGGCTCTCAGCCATGACCAGGCAAACCCACGCTCGGCAACCAGCTGCAAAACTGCTCCGGAGCCACCGCCCGCCTTACGGCCCCGGTACCTCCTGGCGGCGGCCTGCTTCTCCTCTGCCAGCCGAGCCGGCTGGGGCGACGAGGGCGAGCCCCCGGCCCCGGCGGCCCCTCACCTCGATGATCTTGATGAAGCGCGGGAAGACGGGGTTGCGCGTCACGGCGATGAGAGGGACGTTGGGGAAATGCTCCGGGACGAGCAGTGGCGTCAGCGCCGTCATGACGGGCCCGGGCCCGCCAGCGTCCGCCCCGCCGCCGCCGCTACCGTCCTCGCCGCCGCCCTCCAGCGCGTCGCCCCCCGCCAGGCCGCCGGGGCTCCGCTGGTGCCATCGCGGGCCAGTGCTGAAGGCGGCGCGGGCCGGCGGCGCGGAGTCCAGCGGGGTCGGAGGGGCCGCGGAGGAGGCAGCCGCCAAAAGGCGGCGCCGCGCGGCCCCCAGCAGCGCCGGTCGCCAGCGCCCGCACAGCCGCAAGCAGCGGGCGGCCGCCATGCCTCCGACGCGCGCCTCTGCGACACTTCCGCCCCCCCCGCCCTCCCCGCCGCGGCGCGCAGGCGCCGGGAGCGGCAGGGCCCCGCTTGCTGAGGGGCGCGTGGCGGCGCGCACGTCCGAGTTCTCGTGGGGGTCGCGGGTTCGCGCCTCAGCTCGCGCCGAGCGCTCCGTGCGTGCGGGAGCGTGGCGGGGGGCTGCGCGGGATCTCTGAGGGGACGGGCGGCGGCCGGGTTCCCGCGCTCTCCTGAGGTGACTCCTCACGGCGGCCGTTGCGTCAGCTTGCTGAGCCTCACCACTCCCTGGCTGGGGGTAGTGGGTGCGCAGAAGCGAAACCATCCCGAGGGGGAATGGAGTGGAGAGACGTGGAGGGAAAGGGGGGTGCAGCCAAAAATGAAAGAAACTCCCACATGAGGAAGGGCTCGGGGTCCTGTGAATCCGTCTTCGGCCACTGCCCCAACCTTACTGTAGGCCAAGACCTCAGTGGTCACCTAGAGCCGGTTTCCCAGGATCATGTCCAGACAGCTTTTGAATATCTCCATGAATGGAGACCACACAACCTCTCTGGGAAGCCTGTGCCAGTGCTCAGTCACCCTGACAGTAAAAAAGTGTTTCCTTGTGTAAAGAGGAAACCTCCTGTGTTTCACTTTGTGCCCATTCTTGTCCTGTCACTGAGCACTACTGAGAAGAGCCTGGCTCCGACTTCTTTACACCCTCCCTTTAGGTATTTCTGTACATTGGTAACATCCCCCTGAGCTGAGCCTTCTCCAGGTTGAACAGTCCCAGCTCCCTCAGTCTTTCCTCATGGGAGATGCTCCAGTCCCCATCATCTTCATGGCCCTTCCTTGGACTCGCCAGTATGTCCATGCCTCTCTTGTATTGAGGAGCCCAGAACGGGGGACAGCACGCCAGGTGTGGCCTCACCGGTGCTGAGCAGAGGGGAAAGATCACCTCCCTCGACCTGCTGGCAGCGTTCCTCCTAATGCAGCCCCCATTAGCCTTCCTTGCAGCAAGGGCATGCTGCTGTCTCATGTTCAACTTGGGGTCCACCAGGACCTCTGGGACTTTTTCTGCAAAGCTGCTTTCCAGCTGGGTGGCCCCCAGCATGTACAAATGCATGGAGTTACTCCTCTCTGGGTGGAGGACTTTGCATTTCTCTCTGTTGAACTTCATGAGGTTCCTGTCAGCCCATTTCTCCAACCTGTTGAAAGATTAGATGAAATTTAAGGATTCAAGGGAACCTTGAGACTTGTCTCAGTGGTATCCAGTGAAAGGACAAGAGGCAATGGGCACAAACTGAAATACAAGAAATTCTATTTAAACAAAGAAAAAGCTCTTTTACTGTAGGCGCAATTGCACACTGGAACAGGTTGCCCAGAGAGGTGGTGGAACCTACATCCTTGGAGATGTTCAAAATCCAACTGGACAAAGTCCTCAGCAACCTGCTCTAGTTGACCCTGCTCCAGAGGATCTCCAGAGATCCCTCAACCAAACTACCTGCACCACACAAGAAAGTCTGCATGGCTGGGAGGGCAGGAGTCTGCATATGCACCCCTACTACACTAATAAGACTTAATGGCCCTGGGCAGCCTCACTTGGGGCCCCTACCCACATTCATGAGCCCAGGAGCTCTAAGCTCAGCCTTGGGCCTTCATAGCCTGAGCTATATCACTGGAGGAGTACAGGTCTCTAGTTTAGCAACAGCTATGACCATGTCTTGCTGTGGACCCTGTTGATCTGAACCCCAGTCCCCAGACTAATTTTTCAGAGCTTGACCTCAGCCTTGACTCGTCACTGGGTGCCTGCCCAGCACTCACCAGACCTGGCTTGACCTCAGATCCGCTTCATCACCATGTTATTGTCTTATGATCTGGACTCTTAGCTGGTCTTGGCCATCATCTCTGAGTCTGTGCTGCTTGCCTTTCTTGAGTACTGTGGAACTGGGCCCTCACTGGTGATGCCCTTGCCCCATCAGCCCTGTTACTCACCTCAGCTCCTGTCCCTTAGGGAACAGAAGACAAGAAAAGGGATATCAAGGGGAGAAGGACTAAGAGCTTTCACTTTGCTCAAATCCCATGCCATTAATGAAACATTTCAGTGGGTAATGTAAACTCATTATTGTTTAAGCCTCAGAGACCTCTTCCACATAGCCTTTGTTTCAGGTGGATTTCCAAGATGGAAGTATGTGCTTGTGTGCTGTGTACTGCACGTGAAGTAAGCCTTGTGCAGCTTTGCCAGTTTATGGACATGTGATATGCAAAAGATGGCATCAAAGACAAAGGTTTAGGGAAGAGCCTTGTAAAAATCTGAATTTAGTATTTGATCCATGACATAGGCACATTTGAGATAAGGAAGTGTAATATATAATGCTAAAACTAACATGCCTAACTTGTAAGGTCATGGTCCTGAGGAAAAATAATAGAAAAAAACATAATGGAAAAGCGTTGTGGAAAAAATTCCCTTTATTTTTCAAATACGCAAACTATCTTTATTAACACTGAAACTCACAGCATGAAGAAAAAGCCCTTGGGAATTAACATAGTCAAACTGCCAGAATGCTATGAACATGCTGTACAACACTGATTTCCAGTTATCTCTTTCTTCCTTGGGCAGAGCAAAAGAAGGACATACAATTTCAGGGCAGTTTTCCTGGGTAGCTCCAACTCCTGAAACAATGTGCATGTATCACATACGTAATGTGGAACATGGCCTATCATCTGAAAATCCATATTCTTAATGGATTCTTTATCTTAAAATTAAATCTGAAGAGATGTGTCCTAATCCAAGACCTCCTCATGCATATATGCATTGAGATAGCTCTTTGTTTCATTCCAAATGTTGTCCATCTAATCATTAGGAATAAAGCTGTTTGCAAATAGGAGAAACTCGGAAATTTTCTGCAAGTAGAAGCAACAGGACTGCAGTAAAGAAAAGACTGCATAAACTATCAAATATCTGATAATTTAAAAAGTTGATAAAATTATTTAATACTTTTGGTTATCCAGTTTTGAAGGCTGAGTTAGTACAAGGTCAGCGTTGGTTTTGGAAGGAGTACAAACACTTCTGTATTCTTGGCTGAGCTCTTAAAGCCTGCCTCCTTACCAAGTCAGATGCAGTGGGGATGTGGGTCCTTGGGATATGCACAGGGAAGTCTGAGATGAAGTGGAGAATTTTCTCTATGCATTGAAAAGTTCTTGTTATATCATCAGCAGGTACAACTCAAAATCAGCATGCATTGAGCTCCTTCCTGGTAAACCTTGCTTTGGAAGACTCATTACTGGAATGAGTAAAATAGCCTCTGTTGTTTTAAGGATGGGATTAGTTGAGTAAATCAAGGTGGGCATCAAAATGAATTGTGCAGCTTTACAGAGTAAGACTTTAGCATTGCCTTTCCCTCTTGGATTAGCAACAAAAAAATTAACTCTGTGTGTATGTATGTGCACATGCGCCCCTTTTTTATATATAGAGGTGTGTGTATATATATATATGCAAATTGCTGACAATACTGTTTGAGTATTGCAAACAGATAGATAATCCTAATCATAAACTGGTTAACAACATGGGTAAACACCAGAATTAAAAACTATCATCAGCTGAATTTTGAAATTCCCCATGGGAGACTGGTTTGCAGTATTTGAAAATGAGGCCTCTACTTGTTTGTGCTCCATTAATCTTGTGTTGAAAGCAGGAAATCACAAATGGCAAGGCTTGGAGTGTACTACTTTGTGGGAACATCTGAGATCTTGTTGATACAATGTGGTATGGAGAGGCTCTTTTGTGATATGTTTACATGTCTGCTAACAGCAACTGAAAACAGGTTAGACTTCTGTGGAGTTTTATTAAAGTATCATTAGGATCCTTCCGGATAGCTTTTAAAAATGATCAGTCTGAAGGACCCTTTGCAGTATCTCTAAACCAGAAAGCACGTGCATATATTATAAAGCCAGAAGGGACCCTTATGATCCATGAGAGTTTGACTCTCTGTATAACCCAAGGCATTAGGACTTCCCAGAACTAATTCCCATTTAAGCTAGAGTCCAATCCAACAGTCTTTTCTTCCAATTCATCTATCACTTTGCCCGTTATATACAGGAAGTCTCTTCAGGATTAGAATTCAATGCTTTCTTGAAAAGTTGGACAAATAGTCTGGAGGAAAAAGAAAGAAAAACAAGATGCAGGTCAGTATGGACAAATATAAATTACTATACTTATGTAACAATAATCAACTACACAAACACAGGCTGGGAAATTACTAACTAGGCAGCAGTTCTGTTTAAAATGATGTAGGAATAATCATGTATTACCACTAGAGTGGAGCCAATGCTATCATGCTGTTGTGAAAAAATAAAAAGCACTTTATTGGATTTTATAAGCAGGTCTGTTCTTTATGAAGGTTTAGACTCATGTCAGCTGAGCTGAGTTAATGATAAGGTAGTGCTGTCTTAGCCCACTATAGATACAAGCTAATGCAGTGTATCTTAAAACTCTTTGATTAAGATCCAGTATTTAGATAGAGCCATCTCATCAAAGTAAGAGTCTAACCTCACTAAGATTTAAGATAAGATGAACAGACTTGAATTTGCTGCATGTATGCATCATGGACAGTTATGGTGATCAGCTGATGCATAGCATGCTGCTAAACTATGGTAACTTGAGACTAAGATCTAAATCTCAATGTACATTAAATATTCTTTCCTCAGTGCTCAGCACTAATAAATCTTTAGTTGGGTTGTTTTGCCAAATTTTAGTTACTCCACTTTAAGAAAGATGTGGAACAGCAAGGAAAAAGTCCAGAGGAGAGGAACATGAATGATCATTACCTGTGAGTATACTGGGTCTGTTTAGTCTAGAAAGGAGAAGAGCAGACATTATAATAGTATTCATACAAGATAAAAAAATGGTGCAGAGAGGAGGATAATAATTTGTTATCCTGCTCACTTGCCCGCTGCTAGAGCAGATCTCTTGTTAGAATAAGCAACCTGCCTCCTGCAGTTAGGAAACAGCCTGTGGACTTAGGGTCTGGGGCCAACTACTACTAAATGGAGCTACAATACACTTATATTTACATTGCTCTGTTATCCACTTTTATACGAAAGAGATGCTTGTTGTCCATTTATCTCAGATTCCCAACGATCACCCAGCCCATAAAAATACAATACTCTACCTACAGGATGTGGAATGTGGCAGCACCAATATATAATCCTGGAATTCCTGAAGGATCAAAAAAGACCCTCAGGATATGACTTTGGACATCTTAAGAAATGTGTTTTAGAAAGCTTTGTTAGCGCTGGGGAGATAAGCATGGGCAGTTGTGCAGTTGTGGTTGTCAAAGTTGACTCTCGTTGATGCCTCTCAGGTCTTCCTTCCTGAGGTCCACTTAGGTGCACCTCTGAGTGCTAGGGCTTCTGGATGAAAAGGATCAGTGTGGAAAGACAGGGTAGAGGGGTTTAAGTGATGTATTGGGTTTGGAATAATGAACAGACCTCATGTAAAAGCTGCCCAGTTTAGATAGATTTAGGCTGTGCAACAGGGGGCTGCTTGCTGCTGTTTCTGTACTTAGCCATTTCTAAAGCAGGACAGCTACACTGTAGTAGCCAAAATACTGTGGATCCTTTCCATCTTCCTGCTTGTGTCTAGACATTCATTTTCTGGATGTTCATGGACCTGGATATTATGGAGCAAGCCCTGCTGATCCTGTTCGCTGGAGTGAGAGATACAGGCTGTGTTCCTGGCCATACCAGGGAAGGGGGATAGAGCATGGATGAAGCAGGTCCCCACTCCTCGCTTGAGTCTCTGAGATGTTTCAGATGTCATGTGGGCTTATGTCCAAGTATGTTAAACAGAAGATGAGCTCCATTTGGTAGGAACTGAGAAATTTATCCTGAATTTATAAGTTGGGTCTGACAAACTTGTAAAAGTGCTGGGAAGTGATTTGGTACTGCCTATAAAAGATAAGGAGCTATAGAAAGACAGATATTTTAAAGCACATTCTGCAGCAATGTGACTGAAGGGAAGTCACTTCTGAAAATAGCCAAAGATGAGCAAAGGAACAGTTTACTTAGGAGTTTTATGATGAGGAGTGAAACTGTTTTCTGAGCAGATCTGGGGTGGCAGGGAGTCATTCCTGGCATGGAGGTACCATTCAGCTGCTCAGGTGAGCAAACTGTTCTTCAACTTTGCATTTCCCTTCTGGTTTCACCAAGAGGAGAACAGCTTGCTCAAGAGAAATGAAATTAACTGGTGCTTGACAGTTTGGTAGAGGAGAGAGCTGTTTCAGAGGCTGAATAATGGATATAATACATTATTTAATTCTTTGCTGCTTTCACAGTCCTTTAGCCGCTTTTACTAATGAAAAGCCTATTGAACCCTATTTGTGCTACCAGCCAGCGCAGTAAGCCCCTTCCCTGCTGTATTTTCCTTCAGGAGCTGGATGACTCTAATATCTGCAGCCAGAAGGGCTTCCAGAGGAGTGAAAAGCTCTCGGGAAGCATCATCCACATATCTGTGCAAACACCAGGACTGTGAGCAAGAAGGACACTGTGTTTATCATAAACACTCGTGCCAGTGAAGAGCTGAACAGGAGTGCTGGGGCTCTCTAGAGATCTTCAAATGGCTAAAGCTAAAAGCTTTATGTGCTCGGAGGAAGCCACTGACCAAGTGAAAGCTTTGCAGCTGTATCCTGCAAGGTGGAATCATCATGGCAACATTTTGGTGCCAGTCAACAGGTGGTGGTGTCCCCAACCCACCTTGCCACTTAGCTATGCTAATACTTTAGCTCAGAAATGAGACAGTTCCTAGTCCAGCTCCTTCACTGAGTCTTCTTTACTCATGTCTAATTCTTGGACCCCATAAGAATAACTAAATCAGGCTTTTGTGCAATAAAACTTTCTTTGCAGTTTAATTTTCTCCTCTTTAATGTCAGTCAGAAAGAAATGGGGGACAAACAGGATGAGGGAAGACTGCATGTGGCAGAGCGAGGAGAAAAGTGTGCATCTTCCAGGATCTTTCTCTGAGTGGTTCTTTCTCTGTCCTCCACTATGGACTTCTTTTTCAAGTCTTGGCTTTTTACAGCATTAATCTGCACTCTGCTGTCCGATTTCACAGTGCTGTCTCACTCCTGGGGTGCCTGTTTGCCTGTGGGCAAACCAGGTGGGAGAACTGCTCTTTCTCCTCTATCACAGAATTACCAAGTTCGCAGTCTTGCGCATCTAGCTCATGCCGGGAGAGATGCTCCACAATGCCAGCTCCCAGAGAATCCCCCAGGACGTTGGTGGTCGTTCTAAGGCGGTCCCTGAAAAATCAGAGAGAAAAAAGAAATATAGTTTCTTAGCTAAGGGGATGAAGACTATTTCAAGAAACATGTTCAATGAAGCTTTTTCTACTTTTCAAGCCACTCTAATAATTGACACTTCAACATTGACAGGAAAATGACTCCCAGAGAGCCTTCCTTGGTTGATAGCCCTGAGCACAGGCTTCACATTCATTCCTGTTCTATTGCATTCCCAGTTTCTCACTGAAGTTTTGGACTTGCCACAAAACAAGGGAAATGTTTATTGTAGTCCCGCATGGACAGTTTCCTTTCCAAAGGGCTGCTAAGGCCTTTGTGCAGACTCAGATGAACCTCACACATCTGTTACACTGGAGTTGCATTTTGTTTTGCAGAAAGTGCAGAAATTCTAGTGCAAACCTATGACTTAGTGCTGCTGTGGAGCCAGATTTCCTAAGCATGGACAGTATACACTAAGACGAGGCACCAGATTCTTCGTGCAAAATGGCAAATCTAAAACACCCTTTGCAACAAGATTCTCCACAACCACAACTGTATGTAAGAGTGACGCTATCACCAGTCCAGCAACCCATCACGTCCTTCAGTGGTAACAACAGATAAGATTTTTGGTACCTGATTCACAGTTCAAAGGAGAAGTGGAGGTGTTGGGCAAGACTCTTTTTCGAACTGCTCAGCCATGGCTGGGAGCAGACTTTTTCTGCTTTGGCTACAAACCAGCAACACAAGATACAGAAAAACAGAGGAAATACTGACAGTGTATCCCCTGAGTCAAGACTGAGAGAGTGAGGACTGTGCACAAATGCATTCTTCAATCTATTTCCTAAGAGTGCTCCTGTGAAATCACTTGTCTCAAGGTTTAGAAGGGAAAGAAAGGTTAAATGGAGCAAAGCAGCTGACTACCTGCACCCACCTAAACAGTCCTCAACTTTGTACAGCCCAGTCTTATCCGACTTTCTGTGTTTGGTAGCGCAGAACCACCACTGCAGTATGAATTTGCTTATTATTGGCACAACCTGTCCCTGTTGGTCCAGAGATAGTTTCTGGGTGCCTTTTAGGATAAAGGACATTCTGCTTGGTAACCAGGCTGATCTGCAAGTGACCTCTGATGCCTTGGGTCACTGAATGGTGAAGACTCCAGCATGGGCAGAGAGGGCTACTGTGCAAAGGTCTAACGGATACAGGTGTGTTTTAATCTTAGTGATACAGGTTACTGAGCCTGCTTGTAGCAAAGACATTGGGAGTACAGACAAATTCTGTAAGCACTGGCAGAGAGAGCACAGAGCAGTGCATGCTGCTGAGCAGAGGACTTACAGAAACCAGTCCACAGCGATGATCAGCGTAATGTCTTCAGTAGGCAGCCCCACTGATGTCAACACTATAACCATAGTCACCAGTCCTGCCTGAGGAATACCTGCAGCTCCAATGCTGGCTGCTGTGGCAGTGATGCTAGAGGGAACAGGAAAGCACAGCTATCAGCAAAAGGTAGAAAAGAGGTAGTTGCATTTGCAAAAATGTCAGTAAGTAGCTCAAACTCATAATTTACAAAACATCTTGGCAGACTTTCTGCCCTGGTCACTGAGCGGGATGGTGACACATGGGACATCAACACAGCAGCCAGTGTCCCAGCAGCCAGGCACTCATCCATAACAGACTGTATGCTGCAGCTCTAGCTAAGAGATGGCCCAGAGCTGGAAATGCCATAAGGGCTCAAGTGGAGCCTCAAAGACATGGTGCCCAAATATGTGCTTCTACACCTGGAGGTGTAGTACACCCTTCTTTTCCATACTTTTTTCCCCCTTGCATCTTCTGAGCAAAAGAGGAACCTGACCACACCTCAGATAAGCCAACAAAACTGAAGCTCCTCCTGTAGTCCCATAACTCTTTCAAAAGTCACCTTATTGTGATGATCTGCCCGAAGTCAAGTTCATAGTTGTTGACTTGTGCAATGAAGATGGCTGCAAGGGCCTCGTACAGAGCAGTGCCATCCATGTTAATTGTAGCTCCCACAGGCAGAACAAACCTCGTGATGCGCCTGTCCACACCATTGTTTTCTTCCAGGCACCTGAAGGTGATGGGCAGAGTCGCTGAGCTGAAAGGAATTTACAAAACAACATGAATTGGGTATATGTTGACTTTGGAAGAGGGACTAAGCCTCTGCCTGGTTTATGACCTTACCCACCTGCTTTTTCACCCTGCCATGTGAGCCAGAGGCCAGAAGCTGCTAGGAGAAAGAACAGTCTAAGCAAGGCTTCCTCAGATATGGTGCACGCTGCAGTTGCACATTCAGACATGGCTTTCCTCAGGGGTCTGGGACAGGGGCTGTATAGCCCTAAGGCTGATGATGCTGGTATAACACCAAAAGAAGGTGATGCTGGAGGATTCAGGGTACGTAGGACACAGCCTCAAGACCAAAACTCCTTTTCCATCTATTAAAAAAAAATTGAGCCCTTTCTCACCCCGCTCAGTGTGTAAGACAAGAATGACCCAAGTGTGAGGATATATCTTGCAGAGAAAACAGAGAATTGTTTCTGAAAGAGAACATGAGCAGGGAAAATGAAGTGTGTTTCAGTGTTAGAATGCATGTTATGTTATGTGCTTGCCAGGAAATGCACAAAGCAAGAAACACGGCACTTAGTGAAACAACAGCTACCTTGCTTTGGCTGTGTTGCTTGGCAGTGTGAGTCATTGAACATACAGGTGTTTATGCCTTTGCCCAGGCCTCTTGTGAGTTTAATGCCGGCTGCGTATGTGTGCCTGGGAGAGAGAAATGTGCAAATGTGTGCGAGTACATGTGTGTGAGAGGTATATGCATAGGGAATAATGCTGCAATTTAGTGGGATTTTATATTTGTCCTGAGCTCAGCGTTACAGTGCTGCAGGCAGAGCCACCTCCATGTTTGGTAAGGAGGAATATGGGTCATGCACTGATGGTTAGAGATGTCCACGTGATTAGGGCTCCTGAACAAGGGAGTAGGAATCACTCTCAAATGAGCTTGGCTGGACAAGTGCAAAAAGCTGCTAATGCTAGAAATTAAGAGATCGCAGTGCTGCACTGAGGGCAATGAAGTGCTGAGAAGCAGCCCCGGAGCATCCACACCAGTCCCACCCCTACTTCTATGTAGCCATCATACCTTGAGGAGGTGCCCAGGGCTGTGATGAGGGCCTGCAGAAGCCCTGCAATGAATACCCAGGGGTTTCTGTGAGTGACAATGAAGTAGAGCAGTGGCAGGATGCAGAGGGCATGAATGAGGAGTCCAACAATGACGGTAAGCGTGTACATCCCCAGCTGGCCTCCCATCACTGCTAGGTCATCCATCTCCAGGATTTTGCCAGCAATTAAAAACATGATCCCAACTGGAGCATACCTGTGGCAGAAACACAAGGCCGATGCTCAGAACTGGCACCCACACTTTCACACCAGCTTTAATGCATGCTGTCTGGACAAACCCCCAATAAACCAGCACATCAGAAGCGCTCACTGAGCCTAATCATTGGATGATACTGCTGGTTTCTTTTCTGGACAGCTGGAGGGAGCTGGGAACTTGTTCACCATATGGTCAAAAAACAGTACTTGTTGCACTGTTGGGGACCCCAGCAATCTTGTGTGCACAGTTTAGGCACTGGTGGAGGTTTTCTCCTCCTTCTGGGAGGAGGAAGCTCCCTACATGTCTCCACAACACTCTTTGTAGAAATGATAGGGCAGGTTATGTAGAGGAGTCTTCAGAGTCCCTTCCTTTCCTAACAGAGCTTGAGCCAAGAGTATTTTTTTCACTGAGAGGCACAGGGAATTACAGGAGAAACAGGGAATCGGGGATTAAAAGCAACAGTGTCTTATAGGCTCTGGGATATCAGCCTTGCTATCTTCAGATGTTCACATGTAGGGAATAGGAACATACAGGGAAACCTTATCTGGTGTAGCAAGGACTGAGCACACCACCTCCTGTGAAAGCAGCCATGGCTTATATAAAAACCCATTTTGAGGTACACTGCTATCCTTTCCATTCCTTATGGCTTTTTTCCTCCTCTCTAACAATGCATCTCACGAGCAGCAGTGAGGCTCCACGGAATGGAAGCTATTAGCACAAACACAGAGAATATCATGGGAGCTAAACTAAACATGGACAAATAACTGGACCAAAGAAAATCCCAGCTCCACGGCCACACCTCTCAGGGCTTGGCCTTTATAGCTCAAGAGCTCACATGCAGTTCATGCACAAGGCTCAGAGGTCCACATGCCAAACTCCAACTTAGCCTGGGAGGTTTGGAAAAGTTTCAGGAAAGGATTTCACAAATATTTCATTTCCTCTGACCTTCCTCTTAGAAGACATTCTTGGATGCAGCTAGTGATCAGATCTCCCCAAGAGAAACAGGCTCCTGGGAGATGTTCTGCCGACTGTGGCTTCAGGAAGGAGTGTTGGGCTGCAGGTGACAGTTCTGCCTCCTATACCAGCAGGATTTTGTAAGTTAGGAGGTCTCTCCAGACACTACCTACTGTATGCACACAGTTTCCTGAGAGTAACCGATGTGCTATACATCAACACCCTGCCTTTCTTCACTGTAAGGGGGAACTGAAAGAGGGGATGTTGAAGGTAGCTTGAAATTGTCTCTGGAAGTAGTGTGCAGTTCTACTTGTTCCACTGTGCTCATGCTCTCCCTTCTGTGCCCTCGGACAACTCCTCTCTTCTTGGGAGAGCAAGGCCCCAATTTCAGCCTCATCCATGGAGGAAAAGATTACAGAGGGGCTGGGGCTCCCCAACACTCTGCTATATGAGGTCAGGATTGTTCTTCCCCTTTGTGTCTTTCTGTGTAAGGCCTGTCCCCTGTGCCTAGGATGTTGCTCTGAGACTAGACTGTGACTAGAAGACCAGGGAATGGAAGCTGGAGTGATCTAAAATGGGAGAGGGTGCGGGACTGACAGATCCCCTCCCTGTTAGACATTTCCATGTATTCTGCCAAGCCCCGCAGCTCTCCTGTCTTGTACCTACCACAAACTCCTATTGAGACCTTGAGCCTTAGATGGGTAAAGAACTTAAAATAACAAGATTTGGTGAAATGCTGCCTTCTAGAGAAGACTCATCGCAGCAATGCCTTGCTTATCTGGACCATGTAGCACAGGCAGCCTTACACAGAAAGCAAAAAGCAGCTAAGCTCTAGAGGAGTTGGGAGCTGGGAGACCTCAGATCGAAAGGCAGTAACTTTGAGTCGACCTTGTCAACCCAGCTCAGCTCTCAGAGCTAATGCATTCCAGCACCACCCTGAGTAACAGGAAAGTGGCAATAGGTTATTGTGATTCATAGCTAAGTCAGACTCCTGGAACATAGCTGGAAGGAAAGCTTTTGGTGGGAAAGTCTCACACCCTACCCCTGTTGGTAAGGCTAAGAGATCTTCCACTCCAGCTCTCTGGTCTTCCAAGGATGTTTCCAGCAGCCTCAAGGAAAGTCCTGGTGTACCTGATATTTCTAAGGTAAAAACAAAAAACAGGAAATGAAATGTGAACAAATATCCCATCCAGACTTTTCCCTCCAGCCTGATGGAGCCAAAGGAGAGCTGTGCCCATCTGCTTTTCCTGTGCATGTCATCCTTAAAGCTACCCCACTTCTCATCAGGTCAGTGGAAACTGCACCTGCAGACCTCCTGCTCCAACCGGCCGTGCTCCTCACCAGATGATAATGGCCACCAGCCTCATGATGGCTTCGTTGAGGCAGTTAAAGAACTCCCGCAGGGCCCGTCCCTTCTGCTTCATGCTGCCGATCACCAAACCGAAGCACATGGAGAACACTACCAGCCCCAGTGCGTTCACCCCATTGGCTGAGCCCGGGATGGGAATGACTTCTTCAAAGGTCAGCACCTCGGAGACGGTCCCCAGGGCATGAGTGATGTTCTCCAGGATGCCAGTGAAGTTCTCAGGCATAGGGATCTGAGTGGTTGTCACACCTGCTGTGACATTGCTGCTGTGGAGGACGGTTCTGGTGAAGACCCTGGTGCTGTACTGTGTCTTGTACTGAAAAGACACAGATGATCAGATGCATTTACAGGCCCTGGTTCAGGAGCTCAGGACCATGAGCATCCCTTGCATCCCTTCCTAAAGAGGGTACTGTTCACTGCTGACCGATAGGGGAAACTTGCCTTGCCTGTTCTCAAGCTCCCTAGCTTAGTACTTTAATCAAAAAGTTCAAGGTCAAGAGACCATTATCCCTCTATTCCATAGACCAAGATATTCTGGCTTCTCTGATAACCCTTTATACTGCTTCCAAGGGCACTAGCACTACAGAAGAGACAAATCCTTGGAGAATCTGCTCCCATTTCACTGCCAGTCCAAGCCTGCTACCTGAGATCACACAAACCCTTCCTGAGTCTGAGTGTGGGATGGGACAGAGGTTGAAGCACCCATCTACAGACAGCTTGAAAAGCTTGCCTGGGGGATGCTATAATACAGACTAATGACTGCAATGCCTCCTGGAGCAGTCAGACTTGGGGAAGTGTGAAGGCAATATAAAGCAATTGCTGTCCCATCCCATAGAGAAGTAGGTCTAGGGCACGGGGCACAAAGGGAAGTGATAGGCCAGGTGGGATTTCATACCTGTTTGAAGCAGGCTTCTACCAGGTTGGGCGGGAACATATTCCTGCAGTAGATAAAACAAGGAAAGAGTTATAGTCCTCTTTGACTATCAATAAAACATGAGCTTCCTGACCAACACCTCTGTCCTGGAGCAGTGTCTCAGCTCACAAGTCTCACAATGCCAGCTCAGGCTACAGAGCAGGTGGGCGCTTTCTGACTGACAGAAGATAGGAATATGCTGATCTGGAGTCAGGCATCCTCCTGCATCTTTTCAGACTCTAGAAGGTTGTATTTCAGGTATGTGGAAAGAGACTACACACGTACAGCACTGGGATATGGGTCCCTTGTAAAAGCATCATCAAACCAAACTGATCCTTGAAACAATACCATATTACCACCTGAGATGGTACAGCTTTGTAATTCACTGTGTAAGGTCACAGCAAGGGAGGGAGAGACAATGTCTCGGGAATCACTTCCTTTATTTCCTTGGGTCAGTGAAGATGGATATGTGGAGTAGCCTTTGAATTTCTGAAGGGCATGCAGCCATTGATAGTTTTCATTACTTGTGCTGAGCACACCTTGGCCTCTTGCATTAATACCTCTAACAGAAGGGCTGGACTCCAGAGCTCCAGGCCAAGCATTCAATGTCAGAGTGGTAAAGCCAGTTAGCTAGACTGAGCTAGAAGTAGTAGGCTGGGCCCTCAGTGGCTATAGTAGCCGTAAACCTCTTTCCCTAAGAGTTTATGCCTAAAGATGTGACACTTCAAAAGGATATTCTGTGGAGGAATGTAATCTCACTGCTATGGTCTCAACATGAGACCATCTTGTTCACCTACCTCACCAAGTCCATGAAGGCATCTGTGGTCTGCACCTGCTCAATTCTGCCTTCTCGGTGAAGTGTATCCTTAGATCCTTTTCCTGGGTGGATGATGATGACCATGAGGATGCCAATGAAGACTGCTATGATTGTGGTCACCATGTAGTAGACAACAGCCCGCATCCCCATCTTCCCTGAGGCTCTGCCATCCAGTGAGGCCATTCCTGGGGAATCACACAGAGAGACAAGGTGAAAAGGTCTATTGACTTAGAGGGAAAGGGGAAGCCTGAGGAAGATTCAAAGTGCGCAGGACATGTGCGTGAGTTGGACAGGGAGCTGGGGTGTCTAGGAAGCACAGCATAAAAGGGTCAGACTGTGGAGCTCCAAGGTGATGTTGATATGGGAGAATGTGGCTTGTGCTTATGAAGAAACAGGGTCTTAGGCTGCATTTGAGAATATAGCGATTTCCTTCTAAAGTTCTCAGAAGGGAAATAATCTCATTACATTGGGCCTTTAAGTCGCTAATGGTGGGATGTTTCAGCAGGTGAAATGCCTTGCAGTCCCTTCTTCTGTCTGAAAGCTTGGCTGGCTGGCATGTCTTCAATGAGGACCTGGATGAAACAAGCTCTCTAGCTGGTGATCAACTTCAGCTCTTTTGGACTGACACAAATGAACCTTCCCTAGGCTGGAGAAAACCTGAAGCTGACTTGGGCAACAAACTTGTTGACGTTTGAGGTTACTTAGGATGAAATCCTTATTAGTGCTTAAGTGTTGGTCATTGGAAACACTACATTGTGTTCTCTCTAGTCTTCTGAGAAAACACAAGGTCTTTTGCTTCTCTTCCCCACTACTCAGCCAGCAGGGGCATAAGTGTGAATCATGTTCACTACAGCAGTAGGTTCAGGCTTGTCCCTATTAGCCAAGCTAATTGCAAGCACCTCCAGCTGGGGCACAAAGGAGTACTCCAACAAGAGCTAGCATCCGTCTTTGCTGATTATTGCCTTGGCTGAAAGCAAGGCAAGAACTTCTCACCTGTAATCAAGCTAGAGACAATGAGAGGAAGAACCAACATCTGAAGCATACGCATCAGCAGCTCGCCGGGGAAGGAGAAATACTTGATCTGGCGATAGGTCAGCTGGTAGGGCCGGAGGGAAAATGCCAGGATAATCCCTGTGGATCAGCAAGGGATGAGAATGGAAATGGGACAGTGTAATCCAGTGGTCTGTCCCTCAGTCCTACAGCATGTCTTTTCTTTCTCATGTCCTTTCAGCTCCTCCTCTCCCCAAAGGAGCAAATGCTCTTTCTTTTTCTAAAAGGCTATGATCCAGTTTTTACTGTATGCTTTCTCTTTCCTTCTGACATATTTATATGCATAGGAGCCCCATGCTAAACCACAGGTCAACTTGTTGCTCTGTCTGCTGATCCTCTGGGATCTGTTTCCAGAAGTTCATGAACACAAAAATGCTGTGATCGGAGATATGATCTCCCAGCCTAACCTAAGTGTGACAACACAGTTCAGAGACTTTGTCCATCTGTCTCTTAAAGCTGAATTGAGCCAGTGAGTTAGAGACGTATAGCCTGGATCAAAAGCTAGGGACAATCCACTATCTGCTGGGCAGATTTAGTTTGCGTTGCATCACAGCTCTTTGCACCAGTTCCCCCTTCTGGTACTGTTAGGCTAAAGCTGTGGGATGAAGCTGAAGAGCCCTTGTACCTGTAGCTGCACCCACGAGAAGCTTCTGAACAAACCTGTATGATTTTTTGATGAGAATTGGTAGAGCTGGATCATCAAACCCTTTCTATTGTAAACTCCTAAGCTGCAGCTAGAAAGGACCAACAAGGACTCCCTCACACACACTCTCTGCAAGGTCTATTGTCCTTACATACAAAGGTACGTCTGATTTGGACAGTGTTTTGAGCTATTACCTCATCAGCTTCACCTCCCCAGCCAAACGGTTATGATAAAATAAAGTCTTTGTAGAACAAAACAAACTTTTCCCCATATTTATAAATGGCGCCCAGTGTTGCCACCAGCTTCATACCTAGTAAGACTGCAGCAATAGTGAAGAGGACGAAGGCATTTCTCCTGAAGAAGCTTTTAGCGCTGTCAGCAGTGATGCTGTGCATCCGCTTCTTGGCCCGTGCTGCCCGCTTCTGCACCGCCTGCCGGAAGCGCTGCACCCGGCTCTCGGCATTGAGCCGCTTAGCTGCGTCTTCATTGAGGAACAGGCTGTTGACATGACTCTGCTCGCTCATGGTCAGCACAGCTGCTCAGTCCCCGAGGCACAGCTCTGCCTACGCTGGGCAGGGAGAAACACAGGAGGGAAAGCATAAGCTGCAGCACCTGACACCTTGCCTTCATTTTTAGGTCATTTGCCTGAGACCTTGAGCAGGTTTATTTAGAGTTGATTAATATGCTCCTCTGCACCTCTGCAAGGAGCAGACCCCAGGAAAAGGCATCTAAAGGGCTGCCAGGGTCTTGTTACAACTGCTCTGGTGTCTCTGGAGAAGTTCTGGCCTCTGTAGCACCCAACCTGCACTGAGGAGCGGCTTATGGTGGCCTAGGCAGCCAGAAAAGGGCTCCACAGCCACCCAGGCTTGTTCTTAGGAGTTCTATCAGTTTGGACAGGAATGAGTTTTTATCACCTGACAATAAAAGCAGTTCCTGTACACAAACTGTTCCAAACAAAACCAAGCAGAAAACAACATTTCTGACATACGTCCTAGGTGGACAGGCCCCTACCAGAACAGCTTTCCTCATGACAGCAAGCAGCACCATCTGTTTCTGCAGAAAGGAACATAATACCTTTGCCTTCTGTGGAGCCTGAGGAAAATGGTTTACTGACCTTCCTTTGAAGCACAACAGGACTTTCAAGTAGTATCTCTTGTCAAACTCCACTGATAGGGTTAACCTGCTGTCCTGTCTAAGACTGAGATCAAACTTACTCCAAAGAGGTAAATAAAGGACCAGTTCTACACCATTACCTAGTGGCTGCAAGGCCTGGAGCAGTCTACTGTTTAACTGTTTATTTTTAAATATTATTCCCATATTCCTCAGAACAAAAGAACAAGGAGGCTACACAGGCATACCAGTCCACTCTGGAGTGACAGAAGGCACCATCAATCCAATGGTCCTTATCATTCGGAGGATTATTGCCTGACTGTGCAGGTGCCAGTTTCCTACTGTCACTGTGCCTTGACAGATACAAGGTCTGAAAATTATTCTTGTTCCCATGAGTTTGCAAAGAAAATACCAGACTAGATGAAACCAAAGAAAAAGAAAGTCACCTTAGGACATCAGCAGGAGCTGAAAGACCTTTGGTGTTGCAAGTCAAATAAGAGCTACTCCATCTGCATTCCTAAATTTAAGTCAAAGAAACCATCACAACTGGGATTACATAGAGCACTGCGAACAGAGAGGGCAGAGCATGGCGCATCAGCCAGGGCATGGCGCAGCAGTTTGCGTTGGCAGTCGGTGCACAGTTTGCATGGGAGGGCGTGCAGGGAGGGCGTAGTGGCCCCCCCAGCTCAAGAGTTGAGTTCAGTTGGTAGTCATCACCCTCTCAGAAGGAGCTTAGCTATGGTAGCCACCCAGCAGAAAGCCATGTCCACTGCACTTGCCAGATGAATGTGGCAACCCAGACAGAGCTCCCATGGAAACATGCTGCCATCCAGGCCTCAGGCTGCAGGTAGTGCCAGAGCCTCTCACTGGTAATGGGTGGCAGCAGCGAGAGCAGCTGTGTGAGCTGTGGCCAGGGGGACGATCTGCTCAGCATGGTAGCGGAGCAACAAGAGGAGGTAGAAAGGTTAAGGAGCATCAGGGAGTCCAAGAAAGAGAGGGACTTGTGGAACCATGCTCTGCCCTCCCTGAGACAGAAGCAGGAACAGCCACCAGGAAAAAACTAAGATCAAGGGGATCCTGTATTTTCCCCCTGCCAAGCTGAAGGCAGCAGCTTAAAGGAAAGGAGCAAATGGAGGCAAGTACATGCTCAGGGCAGCAGACAAACCCCCTCCTTGCACACGTCACCTCCCCAGGTGCCTCTGTACAACAGGTATGAGGCTCTGGATGTGGAAGGACAGTCCATGGATGATGTGGATGACGGTCCAGATACACTGGAGGTATTGCCAAGGTCAGAAAGGCCTACCCCCCTGCATCATGGCCACGCCAACGAGGAAGAAAAGACGGGTTATAATTGTAGGCAACTCCCTTCTGAGGGGAACTGAAGGTCCAATATGCCGGACGACCCTTCTCTTAGGGAAGGCTGCTGCCTCCCTAGGGCATGGGTTAAGGACATCACTAGGAAACTTCCTAGCTTGGTGCGGCCCTCAGACTATTACCCACTACTGCTCTTCCATGTGAGTGGAGATAAAGCTTCAACTCATAGTCCCAGGGCGATCAAAAGAGACTCCAGGGCCTTGGGACGGTTGGTAAGGGAATCTGGAATACAGGTTATTTTTCCCTCCTGCCTTCCAGTTGTGGGCAGCAACACAGGGAGGAACAGATGGGCCTAGTCTATTAATGCATGGCTGCATGACTGGTGCCACCGCCACAATTTCAGCTTTTTGATAACGGGACAGCCTACACAGCACCTGGCTTGCTGGCATCATATGGGATTAACCTTTGTCAAAGGAGGAAGAGGGTCTTTGCTCACAAGCTAGTGGGGCTTATTGACAGGGCTTTAAACTAGACTCAAAGCGGGAGGGGGATAATATCAGGCTCACCCAAAAGAAGCTGTGGGATGACACACCAAGGTTAGAGGGCAGGGCGCTAGCGAGGCCCCTCAATCTGTTGCACCAGAGAAAGACCACAGAGGAAGTAAAGGAGGTTCCTCTAAGAGGGTGACATGGCTGACAGCCCAGCTGAAGTGCCTCTACACCAATGCATGCAGCATGGGCAACAAACAGGAGGAGGTGGAAGCCACCATGCTGCTAGGAAGCTATGACCTGGTTGCCATTACTGAAACGTGGTGGGATGAATCCCACAACTGGAGTGTGACTAATGATGGCTACAGGCTGTTCAGAAGGGACAGGTGAGGAAGGAGGGGTGAAGGTTTTACCCTTTATGTCAAGAAATGGATAGAGTATGAAGGGCTGCCTCTGAAGAATAGCCACAAGCAGGCCAAAAGCTTATGGGTAGGCATCAGGGACCGAGGTGACAAAGGGAACCTTGTGATTGGTGTCTGCTACAGGCCACCTGACCAAGGGGAGTCTATTGATGAAGTCTTCTTCACTCCAACTACAGGAGGCATCACGCTCGCAGGCTCTTGTCCTGCCGGTCAACCACCCCGACATCTGCTGGAAAAGTAGCACAGTGAGCTGTAGGCAATTGAGGAGACTTCTGGAGTGCACGGAGGATAACTTCCTGTGCCAGGTAATAGACAGCCCTACCAGAGGGTATGTGATACTGGACCTGTTGGTCACCAACACATGTGAGCTAATTGGTGACGTCAAGATTGAAGGCAGCTTGGGCTGCAGTGATCAAGCACTGGTGGAGTTCACAGTCCTGAGAGATATGGGTCAGGTGAAGAGTAAAGTCAGGACCCTGAATTTTAGGAAAGCAAACCTCCAGCTCTTCAGGGACTTGGTCAATAGGACCCCCTGGAGAACTGCCCTCAGGGACAAGGGAGCAGAACAGAGCTGGCAGATCTTTAAGGATGCTTTCCATAGAGCACAAGAGCTCTTGATCCCCAGGTGTAAGAAATCAGGAAAGGAAGGTGAGAGGCCAGCCTGGCTGAGTCAAGACCTGCTGGGCAAACTAAAGGCAAGAAGGAAATGTACAGGCAGTGGAAGTAGGGACAGGTATTCTGGGAAGAGTACAGGGACACTGCCCAGTTGCGTAGGGATGGGGTCAGAAGGGCCAACGCACGGCTGGAGCTGAACTCTGTCAAGATCCCACCTGGAGTACTGTGTCCAGCTCTGGAGTCCTCAGCACAGGAAAGACATGGACCTGTTGGACCAGGTCCAGAGAAGGGCCACAAAAATGCTCAGAGGGATGGAGAGAGTTGGGGTTATTCAGACTGGAGAAGGGGTGGTAGATGCCACATCCCTGGAAACATTCAAGGTCAGGTTGGACAGGGCTCTGAGCACCCTGATCTAGTTGAAGATGTCCCCGCTCACTGCAGGGGGTGATGACCTTAAAAGGTTCCTTCCAACCCAAAGACTCTACAATTCTATGATTCATTGTCTATAAAATACACATGTAGTGTCTGCCATTTGGACCCAGATAAATGCCTATCATAAATTGAAGACATCACGTTAGAGAGGAATTGGTTCATGGTACAACATTGCAAGGCCATTTCCAACAGACAGATGAAGGAAAACCTCCATTCTGATAGATCTGTTTGCACAGATGCTAATGCCTTCATGAGGTTCAGAGCAGTGGAGAGACACCTGAGGTGGCCCAGCCAAGCCACTCGAAGCCTCTAAGCCCTCACAAGGCTAAACTGTGTGAAGGCCACTGGCAAAGATTCTGGGCTTTTGCTACAAAAAAGTACCACCTTGCAGTGCTGCTGTGGTAACCCAAATTTTTGGATTAGCAAACAGCATTCTGTGGATTTTGGTCTGTTGATTTTAGCTTGATCACACATTCACTTTCTTATTACACCACCCTGCTTTTATCTGCTGATGGAGCCAATATACATCAGACTTTTGCCTGTCTTCCTCCTTTTCATTGCCAGTCCTCCTACTTTTCACAGTTATGCATGACAGAAAGAAACTGCAAAGTACATATTCCTTCAGTTCATTGAGTTTGTGCCTCCTGAACTCCACAGTAGGTTAAGAAACTATGGATTCAATCTCCTGTGCCCTAGAATAGAATTATGTTATTTATTTAGTAGCCTTCTAGATACAGGGTTGGACAAACAAAATTATTAGCTTACAGGTTCCAGTGAACCAGGACTTTCATACATCTTGTATCCTCCTGTCTTGCCAGTTAGTGGCATCACTGGGCCTTCAAAGAAGAGGACACCTCTCAGATCTCACCCTTTGCCATCACAGCCTCACTGAATAATCCCTTTTGTGATCCATCTTACCTTCTTTTGCCTGCAGGATTTCCAGAAGTCTGTCCCAGAGCTTACTGCTCTTATGGTAAGAAAAATAATTGTCTGCACTGTCAGTGGCTGGAGGGATAGAATAGAATAGAATAGAATAGAATAGAATAGAATAGAATAGAACAGAACAGAACAGAACAGAACAGAACAGAATAGACGCTTGCAGTTAGAAGGGACCTACAATGATCATCTAGTCCAACTGCCTGATCAATTCAGGGCTGACCAAGTTAAAGCAAGTTATTAAGGGCATTGTCCAAATACCCCACTGACAAGCATGGGGTACATCGACCACTTCTCTAGGAAGCCTGTTCCAGTGTTTGAACACCCTCTCGGTAAAGAATTGCTTCCTAATGTCCAGTCTAAACTTCCCCTGGTGCAGCTCTGAACTGTTCCCATGTGTCCTGACCCTGGATCCCAGGGAGAAGGGATCAGCACATCCCTCTCCATGTGCCTTCAGGAAGCTGCAGAGAGCAATGAGGTTGCCCCTCCGCTTCCTTTTCTCCAAACAAGACAAGCCCAAAGTCCTTAGCCGCTCCTCAGAGAACATACCTTCCAGCCCTGTCACCAGCTTGGTTGTTCTCCTCTGGCTGCATTTGAGGACCTTCACACCCTTCTCAAATGGTGGGGTCCCAGAACTGCACACAGTACTCCAGGTGTGGCCGCACCAATGCTGAATACAGCAGGATAATCCCCTCTCCTGACTGGCTGGTTATACTGTGTTCGATGCACCCCAGCGTGTGGTTTTCCCTCCTGGATGCCAGGGCACAATGCTGACTCCTATGGAGCCTGCTGCCGACCAGCACCCCTGCATCCCTTTTTGCAAGGCTGCTCTCCAGCCACTCCTCTCCCCATTTAGACTTGTGCCCGGCGTTAATCCCTCCTGGGTGCAGACTCTGGCATTTGGACTTGTTCAGTTTCATGCCATTAATCATTGCCAAGTGCTCCAATCTATCTAGATCCCTCTGCAAGGCCTCTTGTGCTTCAAGAGACTCAGCAGCACCTCCCAGTTTCCTATCGTCAGCAAGCTTGCTAACAGGGCATTCAGTTCCTGCATCCACATCATGGATCAAAACATTGAACAGCACTGGCCCTGCGATTGAGCCAGGAGGAACAACGCCCGTGGCCAGTCATCAGCCAGATGTAGCCCTGTTCGCTACCACCCTTTGAGCTCTGCTGCCCAGCCAGTTGTTCACCCAGCGCACCATGAACTCACTTATCTCACAGTTGGACAACTTGTCCAGAAGGATGCTCTGAGACAGTATCAAAAGCCTTATTAAAATCCAGAAAAACGACATCCACCACCTTCCCTTCAACCCCCTGGGTGGGTGACCTTTTTTCATAGAAGGATATCAAATTAGTGAAACAGGACTTTCCCTTTGTGAACCTGTCTTGGCTGAGCCTGATGATTGCATTAGTCTTTAAATGCCTTTCAATGGCACCCAGTATAATCTTCTGAATAATTTTTCCAGGAACTGAGGTTAGACTCACAGGTCTGTAAGTTCCTTGGTCTTCCCTCACACCCTTCTGGCAAATTGGGATAATGTTGGCTAGCTTCCAGTCAGCAGGGATGCGGTGCAACTTCCTACAGCAGAACGGATTGCCACCTAAGGCAATCACTTCTAAAAAAAGAACCACCAAAGAAAGTTTCAAACCCCAAAAACTCTCTTTCTTACTCCCAAACAACCCAGCACTCCTTGGTAAAGGTGAAGTGCTACCTTACTTTGACATGCAAAGCACTCATCTTTTTAGTGAAGTGAAAACAGTCACACTGATGGCTCTGAAATCACCCATCACAGGCTTGCTACACACAAACCAGGCTTCCCATTCACCATGGTGACCTGAGGAGACCCGCATTGAACCAGGAGTACAGAAACACAGACTCAACTCTCCTCCAAACCTTGCCTTTCTTAGAGCTGGACCATACCACAGCAACTGCACAAATTCTTGTCCAGGGAAGGTGGGAGCAGAACCCATGCATATAAAGGGACTCACCTGCTCTTTTCTCCAGATGTCTCCCCATCCACGTGCACTGGAAAACGTATTTTTGTACAAACAAAATGCAATTTCTATTTTGATATAATAAAGTTCGGGATTAGTCATTTGATCCCATGTTCCACCATGTGCTCAGCAGCCTTCTCAGAGCAAAACTTATCGCACAGAAGGAACTCACCAGCAGAAATCTCTCCTGTGATATCCCCACCCTCTTGCTGACTTGCTCCCTTTCTCCATCTGCATATTTTGCAATACAGCAGCCCCCTCCACAGCTCATTCCCTATGCATCACTGGCCTGAAATTGTGTAAATATTGTCTATTGCATCAGCTGGAAGTTCTCAGACTGCTGCAGTAAATCATCAAAATACTCTTGCAGATTAATGGTTTGTCAATGGCTTGGATTTTCCTTCTTGTGAGGAAGAACATGGCTTTGCTCTCTTAGTGAAGGTTCTCCTATTCATGGCTGTTTCTCCAGGCTCCACTCTACCAGAAGAACTGAGATATTTGAAAGAGCATTTTTGGAGGTAACTTCAAGGCTAGAACCAGGAAGCTCAATATATTTTGCAAGAAAGTTCAGTGTTGCAAAACTAATGCCTAGTTCCTGGCAATGAGGTTTCACATAAACAGTGGAATTTTGGCTATTTTAAGGACATCAGTCAGAAGATGGTGAAAGTAAAAAATGGGGAAGGAAGACTTTTGCACTGTATTTTTTTGTCCTGCTCTTTGCATATTTTTCTGTGGTTATCTTCCCATCTACCCAGAGAGAAGATTTCCAACATGGGGGGAGGAGGGCAATAGTGCTTAAGGACCTATAAAGAGCTAGAAAACAGGAAATCTCTGAATCAACTGACATGCATCTGTTCCAACTTGTACTGTATTTTGAAGAACACCTCTCCTCTTTATGACTTGTCTCTGCTAAAGCAGACAACATCAGAAAAGCTGAAACCATCCAGTGTGGAGTACCGTTCCATGAGCACATTTCAAAGACAGAAGGTAATAAAATCCTGGCTGAAGAGAAAGAGGAGCTAGTCATCTCACACTTGCCAGGAGGCAGTTTCTCTAGAGGGCTGTGTGGTAACATCAGGGCGTATTTGCAGCCCTTGGCACAAATTGCATACTTTTGGCCCCCATGTGCACCCTTGTCCTTAAGTACCACTTTACCATAAAGAGGACGTAAACAATGTCAGGACATGAGACCCCTTTATTTTCCAAAGGGTATCCTAGCTCTTCTCAGATCTGTGGCAAGGGGATGAAAATATGCCCATATGCTACAACCTACTGAGTGTTTTTTGCAAGTTTGACATTTGCACAATGAGGAATGCTGGGCACAAACCCGAGTCTGCCCATCCATCTGTGGTAGTAAGGACAGTGATGAAACAGCCCCGGCAGATGGACTGAGCTCTCTGCTCTGCATCCATCACTCCGCTACAACCTGGTGGCATGTGGGGAGAGTCTCATCCACTGAAACACTGGGAACCAAGCAGCTCCTAACTTAGAAACTGAGAATAAAATATTGCACATCATAGCAGAGAAACTTCTTGAAATATTAGCTTGAATGTATGCTTTGACTACAGCAGAACGGATTGCCACCTAAGGCAATCACTTCTAAAAAAAGAACCACCAAAGAAAGTTTCAGACTCTCTTTAAAGGCACACAGCCCCCCACATCCTTATCCATGCCCCTCTCCCAGAGAAAAGGCCAGCTTGTTAAAATGGAGAACTAGGGAGCACAGTAGAAGTAAAAGGCAATCTTTAAATGCATCTAATTGAAGAAAAAAACACATCAGTAAGGATATAACCTCAGTGTCAGATCAACCAGATTTTTAAAAAAACTTTTGGCAAGGATCCTGTATGAAAGGTTTTTAAAGTAATGGATATATGATGGGATGAAAGGGAAGATCACCTTATGAGCACTTGTGGTGACAGACAAAACCAAAGCAGGTAGACTTTCATGGCTATTTTTGCCAATAGAGATATTTCTGTTGTGAGGTCAAATAAGAAGCTGCGCAGAGTGCTGAGCTCATCTGCTCACAAGTGACCTGGAAGATGAACTGCTGTGTAAGTAAGTCAAAAACAGTAAACACAGGAAGAATAACTCCTAATTGACACTCTAGTGACTCAAAAAGGTACTCTCTAGTGACTCAAAAACCCCAAAATCACATGAAAGCACAGGCTGACAGTAAAACAGTGCTAGGAATTATTATGGATGAAATTAGGGGACAGAAAAGAAAATGGTCTTATGATGACCTACAAATATAGAGCATACTCCACCTCTGAGAGGATGAGCGGCATGCCCAGGTCTGCCCTGCTTGACTTGCTCTGGCACCATGTGGTTGCGTCCTTGCTGGCCAGACCCTGCCCTGCTGGCCCTCTGCTTGTGCTTGGCTCCTAGTCCCTTTGGGAGCTATGAGCCCACGCTGCTCCCTGACAGGGCTTTCTTGGAGGCCAGGTATTTGGAGTTGGCCGCCGAGGGTGTAGGGTTGACATTTCAGACTTTGTCTTGCAAAAAAGTGAAGGTGTCCAGGCAGGAATTATGCTTGTGGGGAATAATACAGCTTTTATGTTGCAACATTAAATGCTCAAAACCATTAAATGCTCAAAACTGGATTTTTTTTTTTAGTACTCAGAAATCCACATGCACATCTGCTATGTCAGAACAACAGAAAAAAAATTAAATTGCTGGGGCAAATTTTACGTGATTTGCTGAAGGAACTTTGCATTTAGCTCAGATTCTAAGAAAGCAACTATGAAAGTCTTCAATTTCTTCTTACTTTGTTTTTTGTGCAGGCTGAGCTGCAGAAAAAAACCCACCAATGTTTGGCTGTTATAAAGCTGCCATCACTGAAACGTTCCTGCACTCAGTTATTCAAACAGCAGCATCAAGAAGCAGGCTGTAAGTATTTCTTAAGTGTTTTTTCATGCGGCAAAGATTTTGCATTTCTGTATTGAGGCAGTTTGCATCCATGGAGCCCACAAGCAAGTTCCTACGGAGCAGTGCATGTGTCAGACTGTCAGCAGGGGTTAAGGGGAGTCTTTCCGCAGGAATGCATCAGCCATGAACCTGATCTGCACACTGGGCAGGCACATAGACTCTCCCTCTACCTGTTTTGTGCAGTAGTCCTGCAGAGTCCCACAGGAATCGTGTCTGGAACTGAGGAGTGTTTGGTGCAGTGTAGTGCCCAATGCTCTATGTCTGTAGGGCTGCGTCTGAGGGCAGGATTTTGGGGGAGCTGGAGGCAATGGGCTGCATATGCATCTGCAGAGCTGCACAGCTAAGAGAGGGCCCATTTCCACAAGGAAAACAGCTCCCAAGAGGTCAGGGCAGTAGTGTTGGCCAGAGAAGGTTAGTTCTGTGTAGCAGTGATGCATTAGTTTCTGCCAGGGAGAAGAGAGAGTTTGTGCTGCCCACAGAGAACCCGTTTCACTGTTACGTTTGTACCCAGTGGGGGCAACTCACTGTCCAAACAGAGCTTTGTATGCCTTAGTACTCCTTCACAACAGGAACAGAAACTTCATTTAAACCTACAGGACATCAACTGCACATGGCTCTGCCCTTGCTCCAGTCATACATAGCAGCCTCTGGGGTCATGGGGCTGCAATCTTTCTGAGCATGAGGGGAAACTGCAGAAGATCTTTGATCTGGTTTTGTCCAGGCAACGGTCAGGGTTAGACCATGCTGGGTGAAGACAAAATGCATTTGACTACTTTACACGGTCCACATGAAACTAAACACTTGCAAGCCACTAACAACAGGGCAGCCTTTTCTTAGAACCTCCATCCAGTACATCACCCCTGGGACCCCACAGCTCTCTGGAGGTCCCAGGTGGGACCAGCACCAGGGTCCAGAAACTCTGCTGTGTTTGTGCCAGTAGGTCAAGGGAGGTGATCCTTCTCCTCTGCTCAGCACTGGTGAGGCCACATGTGGAGTGCTGTGTCCAGTTCTGGGTTCTAAAAAAGAGACATGGACACACTGGAGAGAGTCCAATGAAGGATCACAAAGATGATGAAGGGACTGGAGTATCTCTCATGAGGAAAGGCTGAGAAAGCTGGGACTGTTCAGCCTGGAGGAGAGAAGGCTCAGGGGAAATCTTATCAACGTATACCTGAAGGGAGGATGTAAAGAAGACAGTGCCAGACCTTCTCAGTGTTCCCCAGTGACCAGATGAGAGGCGGTGGACACAAATTGAAGTACCAGGAAATTTGTCTTAAGGAAAGACTTTTTATCTGTAAGGCAGACTGAACACACTGGAGCAAGTTGCCCAGAGGGGTTGTGGCATCTCCATCCTTGGAGATATTCAAAAGCTGTCTGGACACAGTCCTGAGCAACCAGCTGTGGTTGACTCTGCTTTGAGCAGACGGGGATTGGACTAGATGACCTCCAGAGGTCCCTGCCAACCTCAGCTATGCTGTGATCCCTCCATCTTCTGCTGATGTGCTGTGAGACAAGGTTTTACATGACTTTCTTTTCAGACAGCACTGACACACCCCATCCTTGGCAGTGTCCTGGAGTTGATTACATGTATAATTAGTAAAGGGCCATGGTCTGGTTCCTCACTCTTCTCTCACCCTCTAACCCCTACAACAGCTCTCTTGCACCACACTGAAAGATAAACAAGAAAATGCTACTTCATGGAAATGGCCAAGTGCTGTTTGTCACTATTGGACAGATCATGAGGATCGCAGGGGTGTCTCAGCAAAGGGGGAGCTATCCGTTAAGTGGAACCACTGTGAGATACTCCTCTGGGACAAGGAAGGTCCTGACCACTGGCAGGATATGGCATTACAGGGCACTCTGGCCATGCCGTGTGGCATTGGAGAAAGTAAGAAAAAAGTTCAAGTGAAGACTTTATCTATCTGCCTTCTTACCCTGCACTTTGTTTACTCATGAAGTACAGCATCATCAGTCAGCCCATGACGTGCTCCTTCTGCCTGTGTGTAGTGCACTGGTATGGCTTTCTGACTGTTAATGTGTCCAAGAGATGTCAGCCAATTATCACATGACCAACCTCAAGGAAGGCAAAAATCTGTGTGGCCAACACAGCAGGGGAGAGCTCCTTCAGAGTTCTTCAGAGGGTTCAGGCTCTTGGCCTGGACGAGCCCAGTTACTCAAAACAAATGGATGGGAGACAATGGTGGAAATGCTGGTGCTTTGTATCATTGTCCCACTATTGCTAATGTCTGCATAGAAGAACACACAAGGGGTTAATCTAATTAGTCAGTTTTACTCCTGGGACTGACAGAAGTCAGCCAAATTAGAAATGCCCACCACAAAGTCTCTCCCAGGTTTACTGGCCTCCAGGGACTGGGGGAAGAGTGGCAATACAATCCCAAAGCAGTGGTGTTAGTACAGCATGTACTGTCACACCACTGCCATGGGCACAGAGCGTGGCACTTGGGCAAGCCTTGCTGCTAAAGGGATGACACTGGAAAAGCATGTCAGAGTCAGGCATCCCCCCTCCTCAACATCGGCTACCCCAGGCTCCCTCTTCCCGCTGCTAACACAACTCTCCTTTTTTTTTTTTTCATTGCTGAAAGCCAGACAGAGACTGTGAAATAATCAGCCCTTTTGAGCCCACTGTTTCTCTTGTCTCCAAGGAAACTATGCTGTTATGTTCAACATCAAAACCAGCAGGATTTTCAAGGAGGGCAGTGTCCACAGGTAGCAGCAGGGAAGCACTCTAAGTGGGAGAAGAGGGAGGAATATCTGCAGAAGGAGAGGTGTTTGAAGAGCTTTGCACAAGCTAGGCAGATACAGAGGGGCAAGGCAAGGAGTCACAGAGCAAGCTGAGTCTTTCCAAGGTGAACAGCTTCAGGTGCTGGGTCACCTAGTGAGAGGGCAGAAGTTAAATAGTCCATCCTTGCATGGAGGGAGGGAAGGCTCAGTGCTTGCAGTGAAGGGATGGGCCAGGCTATTCAAGGGAAAGCAGGCAGGGCCATGCTTTGCCCTCAGGACTCTGCTCAGTGGCCTGACAATTGCAGTTAGAAGCTATCAAGTCCTTGCTTTTGGGCAGATCGTTTGCACTCCAGAGTAGGAAGCTACAGTCCTTCCACCACCAGCTGAGTAAAATAGGTGCTTTGCAAGGACCATCTCTGCAAGGATGGTAAAGGAGGAGTGGATGTTTCCAGTCCTGCCTTACTTTCCCCTATCAGTAGCTCAGTGCCTGTGGTCAGGAGCATTGAATCCAGCCACTGTGATATTAGCTGGGTTTTTTCAGTCCTGAGGACCAGGGTAGAGAGGGCTCTCAGATCTGGATCCTTTGCAGCCTGGCCCATTGCTTGCCCTTGGGAAGGGCAGTACAAGCTGAAAGCAATGCAGCTGAAGTGCCTATGCTGAAGTGTCCGTGCATTCACAAGCCCGGCTGGGGTGAACTCAGCCGTCTTTGTGTTGCTATAGCAGCCCCTGGCCGGGCTTTCTGCTCAGTGAAGTGCTAGGGCAGCTCTATTTTCCTCTTGCTATCTGGCAGCCAGGTCCCTCCCAGCCAGCTCCTATCATGACAATGGACCCAGGAGGAGAATGGATCTGCCCGGGGTCCAGCCTCTGACCCATCTCTGTGAGAGAGCACCAGCCAAGGGGAGAGGAATCTGCAACAGGCAGGAATTTCAGCGCAGCTAAGCTCTACAGTGATAAAGTGATCACCAGCTGATCAGCTGGTTTGGGGCCTAAGTCCGATACTGGGAGGACAAGTGCCACTCTCCCCATTGCTCCCTACTCGTGCTGAAGTCCTGTGGTAAGGTTGCCTCTCTCTAGCTGCCCACCAGGCATTTCACTCCAGCCCAGAACATTCAGTCCCCCTTTTAAAGCACTCCCCTCTGGGCAGTCCCCAGTCCTAAAGGCATCCCTGCTGCTCTCTCATGCACATGCCCAAGGAAATCTCCTGCCATTCTTCTGCCCTGCTTCAGCTCCCGGACCTGGCACCGCTCTTATTCATGCATTCAGATTTGCTGACAAAACCACTCACCTGGAACAAGTGCTGGTTGTCAAGCAGGAAGGGCAGCGGATCTTTTTCGTCTTGGGGGATTATTCTGAGTTGTTTTGTTCTTTAATTCTTTAAGCGCAAAGGCAGGACGCGGGGTTTTCTCCTTAGAAAGGTACAGCATTAGCAGAGAGCTCTGAGCAGTACCTCCTGAGAGGGGAAAGGAAGACTGTAATATGCTCAGGATACACGGCAGTAGGGGGTGGGGGAGTGGCATGTAGGAGGAGACTGAAAAAATCCTCGGCGATTGCAGGAGACCAGAGGACAGAAAGCACCTGTCACCGTGATGTTGCATACAGTCTATACTGGATCTAACACTACCAGTGTTTTCACACTTTCTTCTGCCTCCTCACACAAGCTGCCAAGAGAGTTAGCAGTAAGAGAGCAGGGCGAGCTGTTGTGTAAATGAGAATCAGATCTCATCCCCATCCCACTCCTGTCCCTCAGTCTGTTCCTTCCACGAGGGTGGCTGCATGCAGCAATCCATCCAGCAGCAACACCTGGATACCCTGAACAGGCAGGTCCTTCACTGGTCCAGTCTGTGTAAGCACGACCTCAGAGATCCAGGCAAACCCCTGGGGTTTGTCCAGATCAACCCAAGGGGATGGACGTGTGTCTGTGCCTCAGCCGAATCACTGTAATTTCCCGTTGGTGTTCTGGGCAAGTCACATGGAGGAATCAATCCATTGCGTGTGCAAGGGAAATATGTTACCAATACAGTCTGTCAAGGAAGCCAGCAAAACTTCCACTATCTTTACTCACTGGTCTCTTAAATACTGATTCCTGCTGCAGTTTCTCTGACAGAAGTCCTGCATTTCAAAATTTCCGTTAATGCACTATGCCAAAAACACAAGTCAGGTTGCAGGTGTGAGCACCACACAGCCAGTGCTGGCCTCTGAGTGGGGCAGAGTGAAAAATTATGTCCAAAAAACAAGCCTCAGCACCAAGGTGACAACAGCACCTCTGTACCAGATACATGACTCACAGGGGACATATCAGCTGCTTCATGACAGTAGCCTTCTCCTCAATTCAGGTGGCACCAGTGCAGGGGCTTTGCTGCATGCTCCAGCTTCAGCGTACCAACAGCGATGCATTGTGTCAGCAGCTAGAACTTGCCACAGAGTTTTAACTCATCCAGTAAGGGGTAGGTCAAAGCCGAAGTGTCAGGCTCATCTGACAGAAAGTCCTGGAACTGAAATCCCCCTGAGCCCTATGTCCCCGTCAGACTCTGTGGGAAGAGGAGAGCTAGACCTCTTCAGCCCAAGCTACAGAGAGCAGCTCCCAACACCAACTGGCTTTTTGCAGACATTAATCATAGAATCATTTATGTTGGAAAAGAGCTTTAAGATCATCGAGTCCAACCATAAATCAGGATGGTGATTAGATGGGACTTAGCTGGATGGGCCATTTGGAGCCTGGGGCCTTGACTGTCTCTGTCATTCTCCCTTATTTTAACTTGCTCCATCTGCCAAATCATCATGGACACAGGCCATTGCTGCATCAGGAGACAAGGGCGCACTGTCTGCACCTGACAAATTGCTTGGTCTTACACGCGACTCAGTTGCTCACATGTAAATGGAGGAAATGGCTCCAATCTTCCTATTGAAGGCTGCACAAGTTCAATAAGGTCTCAGGTCATGCAAGTGTCAGCTGGGGACTGGAAACCCAAGCTGACTGGAAACCCTGTACCCTGCAAAGTTTCAGCCATCTTTCCAGCAAAGCACATATTGGAATGGGCTAAACAAGAAGATAATTTTATTCCAAAATGAATGTCTCTGGTTATGGGGAATCGACTGCGGCACTCTGCCTGCACGACCCACCCAAAACACTCCTGGAGAAATGTATCTGAAAGCCAGTCCAGCCACAGTGGGAAAAGGAGGCAGATCATGGCAGCGCAGCCCAGTACACAGATGATCTCCTTTGCTGCTTCTGCTGGGTCCACAACATCAGCTGCTGGTGGGGCCATCCCCATCTCTTATTCCTCATGTCCCTGCTTCTCTCGGTGGCTTAGCCAGCAGCTTTTCCTGCAGAAGCTGGTACCCAACTGTTAGCTGTCGGCCGGAGGCTCAGGTGACCTGCAGCAAAAAGCGCTCTTTGCCTGGACAAGTGCATTTCTGACACTACCCAGAGAGGGGCAGAGCTGCCACACGCTTGGCCATCCTTCAACTGCTGCACATTTCTCCCTGAATCTACCTCAGCAAGGAATGGTTGGCTAACAGTGAATAATTGTCCTTTTCCACTTCCTACGCCTCAAGTCCAGCTTGGCTCCTAGAATCTGTACTAATTCCTACCCAGTTTTTTAATCCCCAGGTTAATACCTCTAGGCCCTTTTTAGCCGTAAACTCAGTGATGACTGCCTTAAACCTTCTCCTTCAGCAACTTTTTACGCATTTCATTTTGACTTGCACCTGTGGCAATTTCCAGACACCTTCGAGTTATTAAATAGGACACAGAGCAGCAGTCTGAAGCTATGGAGTAGGTGAAGAGCTCTGGTCCCTCAAGATGGAGGTGCCTGACGCCCAGGCAGAGCCTTTCCAGGGTGGAGCAATCCTTGGGGAACAAACCCAACAGCGAGCTAATCCCCTCAAGTCTTTCCTCTTTCCACGAGTGCCCGGCACACTTGATCATCCACATTGCACAGAGGCCACATGATGCTGTAAGTTATCAACAATGGGTAAAAAGGAAACTCACAATCTCACCCTTGTGAGAGGCTATGAGAAAAGACATGACAACTGCACCTCATGTCAGCCACCTTGTAAAGGGTCTTCTGATGCTATGAGAGGGATGGAACTCCTCTCCTATGAAGAAAGGCTGAGAGAGTTGGGGTTGTTCAGCCCAGAGAGGAGAAGTCTCCAGGGAGACCTTATTGCAGCCTGTCAGTACTTAAAGGGGGCTGGTAAGAAAGATGGGGACACACTTTTTAGCAGGGCCTGTAGCGACAGGACAATGGGTGATGGTTTTAAACTAAAAGAGGGTAGATTTTGACTAGATATAAGGAAGAAATTTTTCACAGTGAGGGTGGTGAGACACTGGCACAGGTTGCCCAGAGAGGTGGCAGATGCCCCATCCCTGGAAACATTCCATGTCAGGTTGGACGGGGCTCTGAGCAACCTGCTCGAGTTGAAGATGTCCCTGCTCACTGCAGGGGGGTTGGACTAGATGACCTTTAAAGGTCCCTTCCAACCCAAAGATTCTATGATTCTGTGATTCTATCCTTGCACATCTATTTGAAGATAAAGGAAGGACTTGTTGGGAAACAGCCTGGAATAACTTTTTCAAATCTCCTTGGTGATTTTCTCCACAAAACACCTTTCAAAATGATTTATACTAATCTCACAAGTAGACTAAAAATGTTACATAGGGACAGGGCAGTTTATTTTGCATCCACTCACTGTTTAAACATGCCCTCGGTTGGTGTCTCTTGGAAAGACCTCAATCCTAAACAGGTAAAGTTCTGGGTAAAGGACTCTTGAGATAGATTTTTACAGAGGGTCTGTGTGTCTAAAAGAGAGGTTTGCAGGTCCAGTAGAACAACTACTTCTTTATTAACTCTTTGGTTTTTAAGACAGACATTGATTATCTATTGGACCTTTAAAAAGCAGAACACCTAAAAATGGGCTACATGTTTATTCATAATGTAATGACAAGGAAAACACCCACATGTGAATCTCTGTGAGCATGCAGTTATGGCAAATTCAGTCTGCTATACACAACCTGGATGAGGCATTGAGGCTGCAGGATTGGATTAGAAAAACCCAAGCAGATGGCTCTGTCCACCATGGTTTCACTGTCTTCCAATAAGCATTTATTGCATTAACCTTTTAAAAGGGCTCAATTGTCTGAACAGCTGAAAAAAATCCCAACATTAAGAAGCATGCCATAATGAATCGTGGGTGTAAGCGGGTGACTGGGAGGATGTACATGAATTGTCTTTGGCTAGTGTTTTCTGCTGGAGTGTAGAAAGCCACTGGGATATTCCCCGTTGCTAATTGTCGTGGGGAAAGATGTGATTTTCTTGTATGTTTCTTCAACCCTTCCTTCCCTGGATTTTGCAATTCTGTGGTCTTATTCTCCTTGTTACAGTAACCTTAATTTGGGGGTTGGGATTAATTTTCTGTCCTGCACTGCTCACTTGGCCCGGGGAGCAGAGTCCAATTATGCAGCTGTGACCTTCATTCCAAGTTAACAGAGCTTCTGCAAATGAATCTCCTTTGTGTTTTACAGAGCTGCTCAAATAATGGAATTTCCTTCCCATGAGAAATGCAATATTTCAACATTTATTTTTGCCCTATTTTGGAACAAAAAGTCAAAATTTCAACTCTTGCAACACATGAAGCTCAGGAAAATTCAGAAATGTAAACAAATGTTTTGGTTTGGATTAGACTGATGTAAATCTACTCTCACCTGAGCTGTAATATTTCTTCATGTGAGTGCCTCTCATGATATTTTTTTTACCTCATTGGATAGACTGCAACTCACATGATACTCTGCAGTGTCCCCCTCTAGCCAAGCTGCTGCGGTGCATCATCCTTCATGCAGCCTGGAGGGAGAGCAAAGGCCAAGGAGAACAGGGCCAGGAGGGCTAAAAGGGAAAGAGCATGTGATGCAGTTCTCACTGACAGCACCTGCCAGGACACTTTGGTTAGAATTTCTGATGGGATGATGAAACAAAGAAAGTGATCATTAGAAAATGGTATATCTGATGACAAAAATTATTACCCCAAATTTTTGACTGGGTAGTTTCAACTGATGAGTGAGACAAACTTTTGTGAACTCCTGAAGTTTCTGTCATTCAAAAGTGTCCTCATTTTCTCCTTGGTTCTGATGAGAGTGTATGTGATTGAGACGTTTCAGCTATTTTGAATCCCAGCTCATGCTCCCTGCTTCTCCCAGGTGCACACAGGGAACGTGTGCTGCACACTTCTAGGGGCAGTTCTGCTTCAGGAGTTTATGTGATTTGTTTTCTACCATTTTTTGAGAAATCTCTGTATATCACTATACAGGCCCAGCCAATGCAAACTGCAAATGCCTAAGGTGGTTGCTCTGGTGATGCCTGAAGTCTTAAAAACACCATTTTATCAAACTGCTTAACAAACTTTCCTGACACTTCCACTGGAGAATGAATCCCCTGCTCCCTCCCTGAAAGGTTCCTTGGTGGAAACTTGCTCAGATTCCCCTTGCATGACAATAGGTGCAAGGAATCATTTAGCTTTTCTTCCCTGCCCTAATCCACCTCTGACTCTTTTTTTCCAGTCCCATGCTTTTCTACTGGCACTACAAACTGCCTAGCCGTTGTTCTGGCCAATGGGTTTGAAAAAGGCTTCATTTAGGTTTCCAGCCATAAACAAGTTCTTTCTAAAGACCTTTTTTTGTTTGCTTTATTGTATTTGTACATTTAAATCTACCCTATTTTATATTTTACCCATGACTTCAGAATGCAGCTTTCTTCCACCTTTTGTGCAGCACATAGATAGTTCAAATGCCCATGTAGCACTGTTTTTTAATTTCTTTTCTTCCACGAGCAGACTGCATCTATTCTTCCCTCCCACCACCACTCTGCCTCCTGCAGTCTGTACTTGGCTCTGCTTTGTGCAGCACAAACAGCTTCCCAAGTTCTCATGCTCCGGGGTTTTGCAGCTCGCTCTCTGTTTACTGTTGCAGCTTCTGCGTGAGGTGGAGTTTCAGCACGGATTGCTAACAGCCATCAGCTGCCTGATTGTTCTTTATTAAGATGGCTGGAAAATCACTTTCTGCAGTAGGTAAGTCATAAAAAGCAAAGTACCAGAGCTGTCTCTTCTGTGCTCTACTGGCATTTTAGCTATTAATCAACTCTTTACACATACTGAGAGACGTTTCTTTTTGCACTAGGTGGTTCTCCCACAGTCACTTACTCGTAAGTTTTGACAGCTGAATTCCAGATGTGCCCAATTGCTCTGGCTGCTCTAGGGACAGATGTGCACTGCAACCTCACAAGTGAATTCACAGCAGGTAGAAGCATTTATCAGGGCCCATCTTCATACACCATTTAAAGCACTATGAAATGTGTCCTGCCAGAATGAAGGACGGCATCACTCCCAGGGATTGCCCTTCCAAAGGTATTATTTCTTACTGGAACTCTCACATACAAATTCATTCAATGAAAATATTTCCTGCTGTGCAGAAGGGTACTGTTCAATACAGCACAAGATGGTTGTGCCTTGACACAGCTGCCTTGGGAGGAGGGAGAAGCCAGGGTAGATAAAATGACGGGGCCTTTCCCCATCCCCTTCTCCACACCCTTATTTCTGAGAACTGCTATCTGCCTATCAAGAGGCAATTCAGGCTGGCAGGTTAGCTGAATGCCCATAACAGAGTAAATGAATGTGATCTGTTCTTATCCCTTCATCTCCTGCCTTGTCTGATCTCCATTCCTTCTGAGTGATGCTTTTCAAATAGCGAGGCTCAAATCTGAGGTTGTTTCTTCCACTGTCCAGGGTCTTTTCTGGGGATATTCACCTTTACAGAGTTCTTCTCATTTTGCCCTTTCTCGGCTCTTGTTCCCACCCCCACGGCTCTTTCCTGCTGCTCTTCCCCAGCTCCCCAGCCTTCCTGCCGCCACAGCTGGGTGATGATGGGGCAACCAAGAATGGTTGGAGAGAAGGGAATCCCACCCAATTTCAGAGTAAGAGTTGGGTTCTCAGAAAACACAGGTTTGGTTGGGATTAGGTTGGAAATAATCATTCTGGAAGTGTCTGTGGCTTGAGTGATGTTAGCAGGTCCCTAGGGAGGTGGAGGGGGGAATTTAATCTTCAATGCAGCGTGGTGGCATCCCATAGGACAGCCATAGTAGCAGGAAAGCCAAAACTGAAAGAGCAGCTGCGTTGAAAGGAAGCTGCAGAGCTGTATGTAGGGCATACCATATTGTTTGACTGCAATTTTTATGTAGCCAAGCAATACAAAAATAATAAACAATATTTCTTGGCAGCAGCAGCAGTCCTCTGAACACTAGTGGACACTATTATTATTTGTTCTGAGCGTAGTTTGTTTCTGCAGGTGAGACACTGTGATACAGCACCTTCATGTACACCCTGCTCCGTATTAATAACCTGAAATGGCTGAACTGGCAATTAATTACTTCAGGGGAATGGCTTGCATGGCTTTCCAACAACAGCATGCAACTTTATTTTGGGTATCCTGTATTAGTGGCTTGTACAACCTGGAGAAAGTCAAAAAGCCTTACTGTTGTTTCAAGTAGCTTGGTCTGATACTAATGTGGGCTAAGTCTGCCTTCTCTGAACTGGGAAAACAGGATGGAAATGCTTTACTTCTACTGCTCTGATGATATATTTGTCCAAATTTAACTTGGCCCATTTTCTTTGGCATTCTCCACATGGTATTACCATTGGCATCGTGCTCTTCTCCAACAGTTCCCAACGCCGTATATGTGTATATGTATTACAAGGACAAAAGGGACCAACTGTGATCATCTAGTCTGACCTCCTTTTTCAGGACAGGAATAACCCTGTGTTAATTAATTTTCTTTTAAGTAGAATATACTATTTAGAAACATTTCTGAACCTGCATTTTGGTGGTGATGAATTCACCACAATTCCAGGCAAATTATATAAACCTGGGTCTACCTGACCCTGGAAATTATGCATGATAATTAGGAAGAAGCAATCAGCTGCTGCTGTAGAGGAGATGAACTGAACTTATTAATGGTAACACTGACATTGACACACGAAGAGGCTGTAGCTTAGTCAAGGTGGATAGGCAAACACTCATGCATAGAGCATCTGCAGACACAGTCTTAGAGGCTAAAATGCAAATGAGATCTGGTGTAGGAAAAGCTTAGTCAAAGTGGATGATCCTGCAGCAGTAACTGGGACAGTAGCACCTCCAAATTTCTTCCAGATGCCCCCTCAAATCATCACTTCCCTCAGTGTAGATTCATGTGGTTCCTCCTCCCAAGCGAGATCTTAGACTACAGACCCAAGTGTTGTGTTGACTTCTGGGATCTGATTTTGCAGTTTGCTTTCTATTGGGAGTCTATCCAGTTATTCACTGGTTTTCTGGAAGGAGAAGAATTCAAAACTACAGGAATTCAGAGAAAGCAGAGCTCTAGAGGAAATCTACACCTTTGGCTTTCCTTCACTGAATTGCAGAATCCTCTAAAACTAGCTGCTTTCTGCCACTCCTGATGGACTTTGTCTTTCATGCTCTGAAGTTGTCTCTAGGAAAAGCACGCTGTACCTCTCTCTTCTTGAGATACTTTATTTCACTCTTTTTATGACACCCTTCTGTCATCTTTCTTAGGCTCCTAATTTTAACAAAACATCTGTTCACCTTGGGGTACAGCCTTGCTGTAAGACTCCCAAGTGGAGAACTCAGATGTTCCCACATCCGGTAGGAATCTTCATATCTTCCCAATGTGGAGCATCTCCTAGCAGGTGTATCAGAAAGATATAGAATCTCCTCTTAAGGACTGCAGGTGACATTAAATGCATCTTCTTGCCTATATGCCTTTGTAGGCAGAGAATCGTATCTTATATCAAAGTCATATTTAGCTCTCTGCCTATCTTTGCATCTTGTCCAGCCATCAAGATGTCTGCCAGATCACCCTGTTATAGGTGTAAGTACATTAATGCAGTGTTAAGTCAATAAACCAGCTTCCACATTAACAGTTGAATAGGTTTAGCTTCATAAGCTTTTCCCCTCCTGTTGCATCTTTGATCCCTTTGAAGTATTTCAGGGGAAAGTATGCCCTTCCCACCAAACAGCTCTCCAGAGCTGGCGTCTCAGTGATAGTTTTGCCCCATTCAGTGCTACAGAAGGGTCTTCTGGGCACCCTTCACCCACCAAGACTGCACGGATTTGGTGCCTGGCTCTCCGTGGCACACCAAAGCAGTGTGCACACACAAGCAGTGTGCACACACAAGACTGGGCTGTGATTCATAAGGTCTCTGTATGCGTGGAGCGTGCTCCAGGCTGGCTGACCCCTGCCAGCACACAGCATAGCTGTGTAGGGGCAATCACAGCCTGCAAGATCCCTTCTGCCTCTAACCCAGCACCCTTGCTGAGTTCCCAGACAGGGAGTCTTCTCCCCATCCCCTATCACGGATCATAAAGCAGACCGGTGAAGCGGTGGCCCCGCATGCCTGCGGGTGTCAGGCTGAGCGCAGGCAGGCGCGCACGTTGCACAGCGACGCTCGGAGCGGTGCTACCTGCACGCCATCAACAGAGGCAACACAAACTGTCTCACAGCTCATTACAGAAATTGAGCCGAAGGGAAGGCACGTTCCCAGCTTATCAGGCCACCTCCTCTGTGAGCTCTCTGATCTACTTTTCCAGTGATTGTTCCTGACCTAGGAGAAGCCCCTGAGAAATCTCACAGTTCATAGCCTGCAGCTAAATGGGCATCTGCAAGCAGCCACGGTGGGGAGCCAGGAGTGTGGCACACGCAGTCTGACTAACCAGCTGGAAAATTCCACTCCTCTTAGTCGCAGGAGACCATGCTGAAGCACTTGGGAAGCAAACCTTGCCAGCGGTGTGTTTATCTTCTCGCTGGTCTGCTGCTCTGCTTTGCTCTCATGAATTGTGCCGCATTTGCCAGGATACCTGCACTATCTGCTTAGCTCTCATTTAGCACTGCCATAAGTAGCAGCTCTGGAACAGCATCCTGCCTCCTTTGGTCTGCTTTATAATATTTTTTTTAGCACTGCTGAGCATCAATACAGAGTGACACAAAGGGCGAGGCTCCAGAATGGGGATGCCAGCAGAACTGACCTTCTCCAGCTCTGGCCAAGCTGAGCACAATAAACCAGTTCCTCTGTTGCTTTCACTCCTTGCACCTCTGATAAGTGATCAGCTCTAGACAACCTCTCCTCACCCCAGATTAACTCAAAGCCTGTTAACTTGCGTAAAATTGGTCAAACAACATACAACAGTCTCTTCTTACTTAAAGACTATAAAACCATGAGCAATAAAGTAACACTGATAAATGCCAGCCTTTCCACACTGAAGGAGTCCCGACTGGCTGAAGATCTGAAAGCGTTCATGTGCTCCCAGCTCCCACCTCTCTTTGCCGTATTTGTGCACGTTTTTCCCCCTTTCTTGGCACATTCCCACGCACACACACACTCTTACCTTCTGAGTTTGCAGCTGTGCTCGCTGTAGGTTTATTTAATCCCCTGTTAGGAGGTGAGAAAAGCCTGCAAGTGTCTGGGCAGAAAGCCTCGTGCCACAATGTCACACAGGTCACCAGCATACACGCAGTGCTAACCAATGGGAATAAATCCCATGGGAATTAGGCAGCTGTAAATCCTGGAAACTATGCTTCACACTTTGAATGTACTATTGCTGGTTTCCTTGCAATACTATGCAATGAAATAATACAGAAACCTTTGGATTTAAGCAGAAAATCAAGAAATAAGCATTATTTAGACTTTTCCCCGTAACACACCTAAAACATGGAGTGTTACACTTGCTAATGGCCACAAGGCACCCCGCTGTTGCTGATCATGGAAGGCACAAGGAAATGCAGAGCAAGCAGCTCCACACTTACCCAAGGGAGTGAACGTCCACCTTGCAGCAATAACTTGGTTATAACTTGCAGTGCTCTTGGCGCTTACAGGAGGGGGAGCGAGGTGCAGGCAAGAAGCGCTCTCTGAAGGATTCCACTTAGGTACTCAGCAATAAGGTTATTTAATAAGGCTTCGATTCCATGATATGCTTGCCCTTAGACAGGTTTTTAGATGCATATATAAGTTTCATCCACATGTTTAAAACATTGCCTCAAAAAAGAGTTGATGGGGGAGATCTGTTAGTACTTTCCAGAGCATCTAATTTAAAATACCATATCAGAAGAGGAACTGAAATTTAAAGAAGTGATGCTTGCTCAGTCTAACCAACATTTCCAGGTATCTAATAAAAAATTACTTCTTGAGTTCTGGTTAAAATGCATATCTTGTGTAGCTGTGGTAGCAAATGTGACAAGACTAGACTGAGTGAAGTGACACAGTCAGTATCCTGCCTTTACTTACATGAAGGCCAAAAGCAAAGCTGCTTCTTGAAGGTCAGAAGTGTGTGAGCTTCTGTTCACAAAACCTGGATTTGTGTAAACTTTGTAAGAATAAATTATACTAGAGATATCCCATTCCCTTATCACCTATTCCTGTGACAATAGGAAATGGCACAAAATCTCTGAAAACCAGAAAAAAGAAAAAGTATTTCCTGGTCTTTGCAAGTCCCTTAGCACCTTTAATACTTCCCTGGATCAAGAGTCCTGCCCACATTCTGGATCTCCTGTATGAATAACAAAGTATTCATGCCAAATTGAACAGCAATCTGAGTATTACCTGCACAGGGTTCTTCACGCTGTGGACCTGGAGTAAAGCCTGTGGAGGGCTCGGGAGGCAGCTGGGAGCCCAAGTTCGCTCAGGAACCAACCTCTGCCTGCCGTGCTTGAATGACAGCATCTGCAAACTCCCAACTGTGGAGTAAAGCCAGGCACCAAGCTTCTGAAGATGGAGAGAAATCCTTTGGAGAGGAGCAGTTAGCCACAAGCATCACATCGACAGCTTGCTCTTTATTCTTTCTTGTGCCTGTGACTTCTGCTGGCCCCCGAGTGTGAGGCCCCGCTGCCACCCCTCCGGCATGGGGCCAGGCTGGGCGCCAGGGCCAGGACAAGCTGCGTCGGTGCACAGCTATCTCCTGGCTGAGCACTGTGCGCAGATAGCAGCACAACGAGAGCAGGCGGCTGGCAGGGCGCAGACCCCGTCCACGTGCTGCTGGGAAGTGCTGGGCAATGGTGGCTGACAGCAGCTGGAGCTGCTGGAGGGGAAAAGCAGAAAGGATCCAGGAGGTCTGAAGACAGGTTATATAATGCTGAGAGCTGAGGGAGACGGAGCTTGTCCTGCGGATAAAATTGATTACAACCGATAATAATGCTGTCTGCTACTAATCATGAACCATTTGCAAAGTCAAAACACAGGAGGACCTTCTCAGAGCACACAATCATGCACTGGGGTCCCTGGGAAAGGCCAGATGAGCTCTATCCCAAGCCCTGAACACTACAGTTGTGACTTGCAGCACAGGGATGGTGCTGATGCCATGCTTGCTACTATGTCTGGCTGGCCTGGCTGATCCAGCTGCAGAACTGCTGACCATGCGGTTGCTCTTGCATGGTGCTCTGTGGCATCCTGCAGACACATTGCCTTACTGGCAATGCACGCCTGGACTGCTTAGGTGATGCTACATTGTGTGATGCTTATATATCCCACATACCAGTGTATGAGGGTGTTGCTTATTTTTCTTTCAAGAGATTGACCACCTCCCTTAGCTCAGGCTGCCTTGGTACCACAAGGATTTCACTGAAGGCTATGGTGGGATCCTTTTAGAAAGGTCTTGCTGTCCATCAGGTTGTCAGTGGAGGCAAACAGCACATCTGACCTCCAGCCAAGTGTTCTGTACAACAGTGTAAACACGGGCTCTGCAGCCAGCAGCCACAGCATAAACTCCCATGCATAGTATCATGGGGTGCTGCATGCATAAATGCTTTTCAGCAAATGTTTCTTTTCTCCTTGAGTAAGAATGATCATTTCTATATCTACAATGAATGGTCACCTTAGAAAAATGCAAGAATGGTGTAAGAGGCCAGCACTGCTTCAATAGAGAAATCACTTCTATTGTAATATGCCTTTGAGAAACAGCTTTATAAATAAATTATTTTTCTTTTCTCCTCTGCCAAAATAATAAATATCTTACTGTTTTTTTAAATCTGCCTCTTAGAAAGCGAAGTTTGGAAGTGCCCACTTGCTTTGCAATGAATACCTTCACAAGAGCTATAGATGATCTGGATTAGGTCTCTGCTCCATCTTGGCAGGGTTGAAACCCATGTTTTAGGGGTGTAATCTACCTAACAGGCTATTCCAAGTGGTGAAAGTTCTGGGTCCCTTGTTGGGTCCAATCCAGTCTGTGTACACGCTATGTGGTAAAGAAGAGCCAGAACAGAAAATTTTGTCAGGGCTGGCAGATGCCTGCAGGACACAGCCTTGATTCAGCAACACTGAACAAGAAATGCAATCACAGATTTGTACACTATGGACCTACTACCAGTGAAGCCACTGAGGCCATCCTGGTTTGACTGAACAATTCAAAATTATTCTATCTTTCCTCATGGGGGATGCTTTCTGGCTCTTGCCTGCTCTGGACTCTCCAGTTTTTCCACATCTTTTCTAAAGTCTGTAGCATCCAAATGGGGATGCAGTACTCAAAGCAAAGCCTCTTAGGAGTGATGATTAGAATCAAAAGCTTGCTTTAGTTTGCCTACTGGCAGCATTTCAGATCTCCTTAGGATACTTTTTTTGCAGTAGTGCCTGTTAGAGATGGCAGTGACGAACCTGTAATAAATCAGCAAGATGCAGGAATGTGCTAATTCTCAAAATCTCCTGCAGTCCTCTCAGCAGGACAAGTAAAGAAAGCTAGGATTTTTTTGGTATCCATTACACACTAATTTGTCTGACCTCTACTACACTTTGTATCACAGAGGCACCATGAAAAAGAATGATGTGAAGAGGAGGTGGAATGAATTTGTTGTAACTCTAGAGAGGTGGTAGGAGAGCACCAATCTTAGTTGCTTCCCAGGTAATTTGCAGGAACCAGCTTCCACAGACCAGACCTCCTCTGGATAAAAGTCAATGACGCAACCTGGCACAGTTACTCCGCACTTTTCATAGCCTACCTTTGCTACAGCCACATCATTTGCAGCCCTCTTACCTCCATAAGGATCACACTATTAGTAAGGAAGGGATGGCTCAGCAGCTTTGTACTTGTAATTATTTTAGGCCAGTGGGTTACAAGGCAGTCAGCAATGGTCCTCTGCAGAGAAGAACAATACCTGGGCAAGGTCCACCATTGCCTGGTGTCTTGCACACCTGGTTTTCCATTTGAGATGTTTCCTTTCTGGCTCTAGAATTAAGCAAGTATAAGTAGCATGGACCAGCTCTACATCAGCTTTCATGGACACACTTGACATGGCTCTGATCTGCCTGGACCCTGAAGGATGCACTTGTGCCTCACCGTCCTCATCAGTAAAATGGCAACAATGATCTGAATATGCTGTGTAAAAAATGCTCCCTTCTACTGGTTTAAAACAAGAAAATTTTGGCTACTGGAGACAGATACTGGACTTGTACAGAGTATTGCTGTGAAACTCAATGTAAGGTTGTTTTGCAAAACTGAGGAAAGAGCTGATAGTACATTTTGGTCATATTTATAATGAATCAGGACTGCTTAATATCTTCATCAATGACATAGACAGTAAGTGCACCCTCAGCAAGTTTGCAGATGACTCCAAGCTGAGTGGTGTGGTTGGCACGCCTGAGGGATGGGATGCCAACCAGAGGGACCTGGACAAGCTCAAGGAATCAGCCCCTGTGAACCTCATGAGGTTCAACAAGGCCAAGTGCAAGGTCCTGCACCTGGGTCGGGGCAAACCCCAGTATCAGCACAGGCTGGGGGATGAAGGGATGGAGAGCAGCCCTGCCGAGAAGGACTTGGGGGTACTGGTGGATGAAAAGCTGGACATGAGTTGGCAATGTATGTTCGCAGCCCAGAAGACCAACCCTGGGCTGCATCCAAAGCAGCGTGTCCAGCAGGGCGAGGGAGGAGATTCTGCCCCTCTGCTCCGCTCTGACACGACCCCCCTGCAGTACTGCATCCAGCTCTGGAGCCCTCGGCACAGGAGAGACACGGACCTGTTGGAGCGGGGCCAGAGGAGGCCACAAAAATGCTCAGAGGGATGCAACAGCTCTGCTGTGAGGACAGGCTGGGAGAGCTGGGGGGGTTCATCCTGGAGCAGAGAAGGCTCCAGGGAGACCTTATTGCAGCCAGCCAGAACTTAAAGATTGGGGCAGACTTTTTAGCAGGGCCTGATATGATAGGAGAAGGGGTAACAGATTTAAACTACAAGAGGGTAGATTTTGACCAGATATAAAGAAGAAATTTTTCACAACGAGGGTGGTGAAACCCTGGCCCAGGTTGCCCAGAGATGTCGTCGATGCCCCATCCCTGGAAACATTCCAGGTCAGGTTGGACGGGGCTCTGAGCAACGTGATCTAGTTGAAGATGTCCCTGCAGGGGGGTTGGACTAGATGGCCTTTAAAGGTCCCTTCCTACCCAAAGATTCTGTGATTCTACGATACTGAACTTTAAAAGTTCTAAAAATTTTTGTTAAAAAAGATCTGCAGAAATGTGTTTTTTGGGGGTTTGTTTACACAAAGATCCATGTTTTCATCTTTCAGGAAACTCTTTTTTGTTGTACTGAGACAGTTGCCTCCTCCGCATAAACCTCACAACTGAAAACTTGTGTCATCCACCCTGGCACTTCATCAGTGCAAGGCTGCATGCTAGCGTTTAGCCAGGATGGCACCCAGCAGATGTGATGCAGAAGAAAACACTCAGATAAACAGGTGAGAGAGTTCATCTCCAGCATGTGAAGTGACACCCTTCTGCATGTGTGGCTTTGGGAGGAAGGAGTGCAACAGCTATGGGCACTGATATGTAAAGCGTGTCACTTTAATAATGTGGGTAACTGTGATATTTACTGAACTGCTGAGATGAAGGCATCTTTGCTCCAGATTCAGTCTCTGTAGTTACAAACACCCTCCTCGCTTTGGGTCCCAGGCAGCACTGCAAAAAGCTCTGCTTGTACTCAGGTGCAAGCAGCTGCTGGGGTCTAACCCTGCCACCCTCTAGGGAAGCTTATTCCAACTTTTAAAGCCTTTCAGAAAGCTTTGATAGAGCTGAGGAGCTCTTTGGTGCTCAGGGGTCTCTCTGCAATGACTCCTATGCTTATAGCCTCACCAGGGCAGATTGCAGAGGGGCATCCAGTTCAGGTCCCTGAATGGGAGAGGTGGCAAATGCAGTGTCACTGGTTTCTCAAGTTTCCATTGCCCAGTCCAGGAGTGCAGGATGTGTTTTGGCCAGGAATATTTGGTGTCATCCACCCTAGTCAATGCGAGGTGCGTGCATTATCCCAGGTGGTATGCTGCTGCAATGCCCCTGATAGGCCCCAGAGTAAAGTTTAAGGGGTAGCGTGATGGAGATAGTCCCAACTTGTCAGTGAGGTAGGAGTTTGTTGCTTATCTTGTGTCACTGCAGGAATCTATCATTATTGACTATATCCTTCTCCTGTACAACTCTGGTATGCTGATGTTTCCCCATAACTTCTCCAGTGTGATGTCTCTTGGGCAGTCTCTCCTATAATCTTCCTGGAGGTAAGATGTGCTGGTGTAAATGGTGGCAGGAGCAGTTCAGGGACACTTCTGGCAAGTTGTGTGGCCCCTCTGTACATACCGTCTCCTGTGTCCATAAAGAATATTGGTTTGAGAAATGTGGGAAGGTGTGCTGCCATCCTGGTACCTTGGGAACTTCCCCCATGCCTTGACCTCAGCATCTCCAGTGCCCTGACCCTGCATGCTATCTGGTGTGAGAGCATGTGCCCAGCCCATCCACTTTGGCTGAGCAGAAAGTTGCTGTGTCCCTGCCTAATGCCTCCCCGAAGCTAAAGTGTACAGGGGTATTAACCAGGGAGGAGTGTATTTGGGTAAATGCTGGGTAAGCAGAAACACACAGGAATCCTGTGCTGACCTGCATCTGCCCAGAAGGGGTCCTGAGAGGGGTCAGGGTTGCTGTAGTTGGTGGCTAACATAGGTATAGTGCCCTGGTTGACAAAGTTATAGTGCCCTGCTCAGCACAGCCAGGGGACCAAATACTTATCCTGACCTGCAGCCAGAGCTGAGCACACAGGGCCCCTCTGGAGAGGTCCTTAGTCAGATGCCTGTGTCTGTGTGCCTCATGCTCTGCTTACTTCAGAATTTGCTCTGACATCTCAAGTCTAGGAAGATTCCATTTAGAATAAAAATAGGAATTCACATAATCAGTGATTTCCCAAGAAAGCATTTTAACTGCCTAATCACAAAATTGTCATGGCAAAAGCCACGGTGGCCGATAACTCCAACTAGCGACATCCTTAGGGACAGATATTGATTATGACACACGTCAGCACCATACCCCAAAGCTTTTATTTCCTCCTTAATAAACCCCAGTTTTGAATGTCCACAGTCTGTATTTCTAATTTTTCCAATTGTTTTTGATTATAATTTTCAGTGCTAGGTTTTGAAGCCAAGACAGGCCTCAACCGCTTTTGGTAGAGGCTAAAATGTTCCAGACTGCTAGAGAAACTTTAAAAACATCACGGAGGTAAAGAAGACAGAGAAGACCAAAGTATTGACTGTTTGCAGGTGTATCTGCAAACTTGTGTGTAAAATCATTCCCCTAGAAGAGCCACCCTCCTGCTATACAGCCTTTGCAGATCTGAACCTGTGCACTACATGCCTCTAGATTTATGGCCTTTTTTTGTGATCTAGTGCAGCACCTCTAAACTTAGACGGGCTGAAATCCTGTGGTCCAGCGCTACAGTACAGGGTACCAGAGCAGGTAGCCATTCAGAGATGCTAAACAGAGAGGCAAGAGCACAACGAATTGTATGAGCATAGCAAAATCCAAGGAAGTGAAATTTTTGAGTAAGAAATTGTGAAAAACTGAGTGCTTGCGTCCCCATCTAGTGGTCATGTTCAGAAGGAAGAATGCTCCACCATGGCACTTTTAGGATTGTGCCCACAGGTACTGTTTTGGCACTTCCCTTCAGCCCCCTCATGGCAAGCAACACCTGGCCCTCCGCTCTCAGGACCGCGGAAGCATTCTTTTTGTTATCCTAGACCACCATCTAGTGGGTGCTGGTGATCACACCACAGCCACAGGAGAGGGCTACGCGATGGCCCGTGGAGACCAGGTTGCTCTTCTGACCTGATCCAGAAGCAATGCCTGAATGAGCAGCGCTGTGTGTCAGCAGGAAGTCGTTTAAATTCTAGTTTCACTCAGCTGGACTGTTCGTTACATGCAAAGCAATTAACACAAAAACATTCCCCTTCATGCCAGTGGTGCATTGTCCCATGTTGTTACAGTGTCTGCACTTGAACTTGCACGCAGTTCCTAGAAATGCTGAATAAGCCCGCTAATATTCCCTTATTTTATAAGCCAGGTTCAGTTCTGCAGTGTGTAGCTTCACTCATGAATCAATCCACTGATAGCACCTATTGATATTTTCACTGTAGCAAGTATTTTACTTTGTAGATTTTCCCACTGAAATCACTGTGAATCCTTGCAGATGAGGATATGACAATGAACTGGATTTAATAACATCCTGAAAGCTTTCTGAAACTATACCAGATGCCAGAGAAAAGACAAGGTGTAGGCTGTGTAGGTGGTTGGTTCCTCACATGGGCTTCATCAAAACTGTGAGGAGATGACCTCTTTCCTTACAGCTGGAGAAAGATTGGTGGCTTTCCTTCCTTAGGGAAAAAAACTACGTCTCAGTCCTTCCTAAGTGGGAAATAAATTACAAGAAATCACCTGCTGAGTTAGAACTTCTGAAAACATTAATGGTGGTAACTAACATCACTGTCATGTTGTTAAAGACCCTCACAACAGCTTATAGGCAACTGTTAGTTTCCAATGAATGAACCAACACCTTCACATTGCAGGTGCCCTGAAATCAGGCCAAAAAATGTGTTTTCTTTATTGTTGTAATTTCCAACAAGCAAATCTTTGTAAATCTGTGGCTTGGCAGCTGTTCAATAACCCAACGTCATTAACACAGCAACTTCTGGCTGAAGGTCACGATGCCACAGGAGGTCTCAGCCGTCACAAGAGGGATCACAATTCTAACAAACCATCAGTCTGAGGTGGATCTAGAAGACCCACAGAAATGGTCTGGCAGGTGGGAAAACCCGTGACATTGGTCAACTGAGTGTGGCATAAACCCATGCTGCTGTTGAAAAAGGAAGCCCTATCTTTCCTGAGGTTTCTTGTCCCTGACAGCTCTCCTGTGCCATAAATAATCAGTCTTCTGACAAATAATCCCATCAGTGCAGAGACAAGTTTAAAAAATAGGTTTTCAACCAGATTAATTCTAGCAGAACCTGACTTACAGAGAGTCCTGCACATGATTCCCAATTAATAATGGTCACTGAAAAACATAGAAGTGCTTGTGGAAGGGACCTCTGGAGGCCTGTGGTACAACTTTCTGCTTAAGCCAGGTCCATCACCAACAGCAGAGAAGGTGGTATATCTACTGCGCAGACAAAGTGGTATATCTACTGACCAACATGGTGTGAACATCTAATGATTACCTTCTTGTCCAGGGCATTGGTAGAGCGATAGAGTTGGAAATGAGATCATGGTTACCAGTAGTGCTGTCTTCACTCTACAGCCTCTGTTTCTGTTCCTGTTGATGAATGCTTACAGCTATGGAACAAAATGCCAAGTGATGTTATTACTATCATGTTATGGAACACAATACTGTGTAAATCCTTCAAGGTCTGAGCTCATCCAAATTATGAAGTCTCAGAAGTAGAAAGCCTTCAAACAGGGTGGGTTGTGGGTTTTTTTCTGAGAGCTCAGCCATGGAAAAATATTTAATTTGTCAAAGTCATAGTGACTTTTAGGCCATGTCCCTTTAGAAATGGTGACCTAACAATAGTACTAATCAGAAAGTATGGCATTTATAGTATCTTAATGGCATGCACCCAAAATAGATTCTAGTTATATCAGCAAGTTGACAAGCTCACAGGGTACAGATAACTCTTGTAATTAATTTCTAAAAGTCACAGGAACTGTAAAGTTGGTGTGGGCGGAGCGGAGTTTACTTTTTACTGAAATAATAAAGTGCCAGAATCACATTTACCCTGGTATTATTACAGACTTACTTGAAGGTACATTAAATCAGAATCTGACCTTTGAACTCTGTTAGGATAAAACTGTTAATTTTCCTCTCTTATGCTAATGATGCTGGAGAAGTATGGGCTCTAATTAGAACATGAATAGAGAACACACTGTGACCTGCTGGCTCTTAAGGTCTAGTGACGGTAACTTTCTGAGGTACATTCTTGCTAAATCACCTGCCTTAACTAGGTCACACAACTCACTATGCTAGTACTATGTATTCATTAGAGAAGTACAATAATTCCTATAATTAATGTTTCCCAACATTTCCATGATAAAAGCATGTTCACAGTTTCTTATAGGTTTAACAGGCTTTAATGCTCTGAACTGAAATTTTCTGTACTGCATATCTGTATCAGAATAAGGGCTTAAATTAAAAATGTAATTATTGTTTTTTAGATACTCAGGTAATGGGTAATTACTCTCACAGCTTTTCAGTATTAGTGTTTGGCTCGCTCAGTTTGTAGGACATGTCTACTTTGGGACAGGAACTTAATTCCATAAAAAATGGAGCTACGTCAGCCACATTGTATAACCCTGAAAATCATGGTTCTCATGTGATTAGAGACATGCCAATATTTCCAGCTAAATTCCCTGCAAATTGTCTGCACCAAATGTGATCCAGTTCTCCAAGGAAGAGGCACAGACAGAGTCTAGACCCACACATAGACTCAGGCTGCCATTTGGACATCACACATCTGCCCGCACTACTAGCCCTGTAAGCTGCCAGTGAACATGCATGAAACAAAAAAAATCTTACAAAGCTGTTCAGAGTCTAAGGCCATGATCAGAGGAGATGATAAAATTGGCTTTAAGTCAGCTGGGATCAAATAAAAAATGCTGCAACCTAATGACTAGAGTTTCAGTAGTATTGCCTGGGGCTAATTCTAATTTAGCAGTGTTGTGTTCTCTTTCAGCTCACTGTAACAACAGGTATTCAAAGACCTGACCTAAAGGCCTGTCTGCCAGCTACTTTCACCTTGCTTTCTGCTCTGCCCATTCTTAGATTCCAGTCCCTGCACTGTTGCGTAGGTGAACTGAGACCTCAGACCTCCTATTCTCTTGGGTGCTTGCTGGGTATTTTCTTGGCAGCTGTTGGTTGTCAAAAGTTGCATTTAGTCTCTGAAAGTTGTATTTAGTCTCTGAGTACAGCTGCGGCTTTACCCATCATGATGAAAATCCTGTTCCTGCATATAAGACTACAGCTCAAAATTTTACATAAAGAGGGCATTAAGATTGAATACTTTGTATTCAGACTGTGCACCAAACACAGAATAATTAAATAATATTAATTATTATTCATTTCCTTGAATGATTTCCTCTGCCATGTCCCTTTTATTTTAAATCTTGGATCCTCTCCAGAATTTAGATGCTTAATCCCCATGGAAATCAATGAGTTCAACAGCCTTGAGGATCTGGGACTTCTTCTAGATGAACAATAATTTTACAAATCTCTTTCCCATTCTTAGCTCCAGAAAGGTGAGGTTCCTGCTCAGGCCTAATCCAAATGTTTCTGAAACCTTGCTATGTGTCCTCCAGGTATCTGTGGATACCATGGCCAGAGCCCTGCCCCCAGAGACCCCGAGGATGACTTGCTAAGGACTATGTAGCACGTCAAATAGTGGCAAGTTTTTTTAAGCCAGGGAAGGATGGCAGGACCCATCTTGGGTGAAAAGCAACACTCTCAATGGTATTTTTCTTCTCCCTTGGTAGCCTGCTGAGTGAGAGGTTAAAAACAGTCTTCTGTTGCTTAAAGTGCCCCCTTGAATGCAGACATGGCTTTCCCTGATCTCCACAATCTTTTAAAGATGATGGAGCATGTCTGTTCAGTGACAGCCAGCTTTCAGCCCCCTCCCACTGGGTCCCATGGTCTTGTGTGCGCTGAGAGTTCTCAAGAGATTCTTGACTTGATTCTGTCTCTGTCTGAACCCTGTCTCTAAGTGGCTTGGGAGACCTCCTTGGTGGAAAGTGAGAGAAAGACAGCATTTGATGTCCCTTGCCAGTTTCAACTCTAGTTGAGTTTTGGCTTTCCTAACACCATTCCTGCATGCTGAAGAAGTATTTGTATATTCCTCTTTAGTAGTCTGTCCTTGCTTCCAACTCTTGTATACATATTCTTTTGTTCATTCACAAGTTCTGTGTTTAGCCGAGTTTGTCTCCCAACACATCTACTTTTTTCTCTGATTGCTGGGACAGATTGCTCTTGTGCTTGGAGAAAGATGTCCTTAACAAGCTGCCAGCTCTCTTGAGCTCCTTTGTTTTTCAAAGCTGCCTTCCACAGAATCTCACCTCACCTATTCCTGAATAACCCAAAGTCAATTCTCTTGAAAGGTCTGTAGTCTGCCATTTGCCTCTCTCACTCACCTCAGGATCTTGAATGCCATAATTTCATGGTTGCTACACACAACACTGCCATTGATTATCACATCCCCAAACAGTCCTTCCTTGGTCATGAGTACCAGATCCAGGAGGGCGTCCAACTGAACTAGAATGGTAAGAATTTGTCCCTAACACACTTTAGAAACCACCTGAATATCTTGTGCCTGCTGTGTTGCTCATTCAACAGATAATATATCTTGCACTAGTAATCATACAACTCCAAATAGTCTTGTTTGATCTACAGAAAAGTTCCATCAAATGCTGAAAACAGATATTGATTTAAACATAGGTATCCTGTATGTTTTCTAAATTAGTGCTATTCATTTATTCTTACTAACTTTTGCCAGTCTTGCTGTTGTATTCCTGGTGGAAAATTCTCCTAGCAGCTAAACCAGGATGGTTTAGATGTATGGTACTTGCAAGAGGAATCAGAAGCGTGGCCCTCAGATTCTGCTTTACACTAGTGTGATAGCTTGTGAGGGGTGTGTATTCAAACGATCAGGCACTAGGCATGCTGTTCTTACACTATGCCACTGCTTTGAAGCAATCATCAGGGGTAAGACTAAAGTCATGTATCTCTTGGTGTCTACCCCCGAGCTAGCTGCTGTTGGCTCCGCTACTAATGAGTAGAGACCTAGTCAATGCAGTCAGGGGAGGTTAGATGCTCTGACCAAAGCAGCTAACAAAACATGGAGCAGCATTTGGAGAACAAGAAGAGCACAGGAGTGTGGTTATGTACTATACTGTCTCTGCACTGTATGCGCTATACATTATCATTTTGTGGCCTTGGTGCACCTACATTTTGAGCAGCATGTGCAGTTCTGGAGACAGTAGAGTTAGAAGTCACAGAGAATGCCAAATACTGATCTTTGGGATGGAGCAGCAGCCTTCCATAAACTGAAAGCATTTGAATTCTTCAGTCTGGAGAAAAGGCTAGGAAAGATATGGTCAAGGCTTATACAGTCACAGAGTAGTTAGCTGAGAGTTACTGTCCAGTAAATCCTGTAAGACTGTAACAGTGAGGCACTAATGAAAGCAGTAAATGGGAATCAAGGATCTGTTTAACTCTGGAGAGACCTTCTGGGTCCTGCAGCCGTGGGAGGCTACGAAGGCAGAGCAGAGGGCAGGAAACAGAAAGATCCACGGACAGCCGGTCTCAAAGGTCCCAGTCCGACGATCGCAGGTTCTGGAGATCTGCACGGGGCGCGGGCCGCAGAGAGCGAGTGTCCCCATAACCTGTCGCTACAGGGAGACCCGCAGCCAGGGTGCCCGCTCGGGCCCGGCCCAGACGGCACGGCGGACACCTCGGGCTCAGCCGGGCCGCCCTGCCGAGCCGGAGGCGGCACCCGAGGCACCAGCATGGGCAGCCTGCGCCGCCGCACCCCAGGCGGCCCGGGGCAGCCTGGCTCCGCCGCTGCACCCCAGGGCCAGGGTGGGCCGCGCGCAGCGGCGCTGCCCGCCCAGGACCGCCTGCCCCAGGGCAGCCGAACGCGGCTACCCAAGCAAGACAACCGCGCATGCGCGATTCTACACGGAGCAGCCGTAAATTGACGCATGCGCTGCCCGGCGTGGGCCTGCTGTAAGTGGAAGCCGTCCGGCTGCGCGGTGCATTGTGGGCGTGATTGAGGAAGTAAAATGGCGGACCTAGCGAACGAAGGTAGGCGGGTGCTGGCGGTGCGCAGCGGTGCCGGCCGCAGGCCCGCTACCGGCTTGGCCCTGCGCCGTTGCGGTCCCGGCCCGAGTCAGTCCCTACGATCCGCTCTCAGAGGCGCGCCCGGGCGCGGGCCCGCCCTCGCCCTCAGAAGCGTCCCCTCCCCGCGGCCTCTCCGTGCCCCTCTGGGGCGAGCGGCCGGACAAAGGGAGCGCCCGGCCGGGCCGCCGCGCACCCCGTTGGCCCCACTTTGCCCTGTGGGGCCAGCTGTGGGGCGGGGGTTGGGGCTGGCGGTGGGCAACGCGGGGCACCGGTCTGGGGCTATGCTGGCAGGTGGCTCCCGGGGGCGGCGCCCGCCGCGGGTCCGTGCTGCCGCTCTCCCTGCCCGCAGACAGCGTGCCCTGCCTCCCCCGGCGCCGCGGAGCGAGCCCCGCCGCTGCCGGAGTGTGTCAGCGAGCGCTGCGCCTCCCCACGGAGGGGGTTCTGAGCTGCTTCGTAGCTCTCCTTGCCCAGCCGCTTTTTGGGGTCATTGTCCGCAACTTCAGGACTGTCGTAAATCTTTCCTTATTCGCACTCGTGTTAATCCTTCCGCTAGCTAAGGGAATTGTAGAGGCGTATTACGTAAAACTAGGTGAGGTGTAATAACACATGTATTATTTTTTAAGCTGAAAACCTCTGAAGTAAAGAAATTGTGGTTTCATTTTTCTGTGAAGAGGGCTAGGAAAACATGGACTGCACGCTATAGAGTGGATGTTCTGCTCCAAGGTGTGTAGAACATCGTTTAAGTGGCAGTGGGCATGAACAGTTTGCCTTTGAGAATGATTAACTTCCCTCAAAGTCTCTGCAAAACCGAGTTTGTCCCAGCTGTCTCTGGTGTTTTGCATCCTTATTCTCAGGTAATGAAAGAGGGCGTGGGGGGAGACTGCCTGGAAGGGCGCAAATGAAAGTCTGTTAGACCCCTTCTTTTGAGCTTGTTTCTTACATTTTAATTCTGTATTAATGTTAAACAACAGGAAGCAAACATCTGTTCTAGGTGTAGGTTTTGAAGATGGAGTCTACAAGCAGCAAAGCACATAATTACACTTACTTGACAAATCCTGTGATGCAGCATGTCTTGGGCTGTTGGCTCCCAAACTCAAGATCAGCTGTCAGTGCCCAAAGAGGCATGATAAGTGGTCTCAAGAATGGTAGTAAATAGTCAAATGTATAATGGCTATTTGTGAGAAACTCAATGATATTATAATAAATTTTGATGGTTTATTGTGTTCTTTTAGAACCACAAGTTTGGGAATGGCTATCTTAAGTTGTGCAAGCCCTTCACTTTATCTCCCCATTCTAATGGGGAAACATTAAGCTCGATGGTGAATTCCAAGTTACCAGTGTTTATTACATCTTTTGATGCTGACTTGTCATGTGTTTCTTCCTCTATCTCTATATTTCTGCAGAATCATGTAGACTGTGTGCGGCAGAGGGAAAGTGTGGTGCCATCCTTACTTTTCATCTGATCTTCCTTTTTCTCTCTCTTTTCAGTCCCTTTCCTGACTCCATCTGCTAATCTCTTTAGTTTGTACTTGCATCTCCTTCCAGAGTTGCCATCTGCATCCTTTGCTGTTCTGTTTCTTCTTGCAATAAGAATATGATACAATCTTTTGTAAGATTAAGCAAGATCAGATTGCTTCTGAACTATTGTCTCTTCTGCTCATTCTAATATCATTGACTGCATTGTTTGGTGTTAGTATTCTTTCCTCCAGTTCCACTTTTGAGGTGTATGTTCTTTGTATACCAGTGCAAATACACATATTTTCTGGAATTGGCATCCTTCTACTGAAAGTCAGTGGATTCCAGTCTTTCTTCTTGCCTTGTTTGCTGTCTCTGACATGGCAATGATGTTCTTGGGTGACTTTTTTTGTTTTTAGCCTAATTCTTAAACACATCAATCTGCTTTATTTTTGCAATCCTGTAGGTGAATGTTTTATTTCCTTGTGCCCAGGTATTTTCATTTGAATGTATGAAGTGACTATTTTGATATTGATGATTCTTTGATATTCTGCTTCATAATCATCTTCTCTTGTTTGAAGTGTTAGATAGCTAAATGTTCATGTTCACAAACCAAGTGTAGTTAAAACAATGCTCTTAATACTCCTTAATCATGATTTATCTGTAGAACAGTGCTATCTCAGTCATACTTCATTGTAAGGTGTGAAGCTATTCTTTGACATATAGTAGACACAAGTACCTAGAAAGAGGTTTCAGTCATTCCTGCAGATTGTTTTTACTTAGCATGTTTGAACAATAGTTTTTCTTGTCTGTTCATGCAAGTGAAATTTGCTTGCTCTTACCCATTTGATTACTGCAATGAACCTTCTTCTGGCCTTGACAGGTGCTGTGTTGTTCTGCCTGTGTCCTTTCATCTTACTAATGCAAAGCTCTTTTAATCTGTCACTTTTACAATGGCACCCCTTTGTTTCAATAGATTCATTGTTTTTTTCTTTGCCATCACTATATTAATTATCCTTACCTTCTAGATTCTGTTGTCTCTCTTAGTCTATTGTCTGTCTTAAATCACCACTGAGATGTCAATACTGCCTCCAAGTAACCATTCTACCAATGTCCTTTAAGCCTTCAAACTATTTTAATGGATGATCTTTCTGCGATGCACTTCTTCAAAGCTACAAGCATTCCCTCTAATATTCTCGTAACTACTTCATTTTCTTCATTCTAATAATTCCTTAAATTTTTTCCATTCACTTGTCTTTCCTTTTTCTCTAGTGTGTTGGTGAAACTGTATGCCTCCCTCTTTGTAGTGGTTTGATGGCAAGCTGTATCTTGGCAGAAGAAGGTTTTTGGATTTAAGGGGGTCCTCTGCTGCAGAAAAGAGGGGTGAAGGATGAGGTGGTCCAAGTGCCACTTTCCAAAGAAGTTTGTACTGTGAATTTTCCCAGGAACAGGTCCTGGTCTTGGCATTGCCCCTCGTCATGAGAGGAGATGAGCTGGTAAGTGTGGAGCTAATGAAGAGGAGGAGAGAATTAACTTCTCCTTGGCTGTGTGATTTGATTGACTTTGTCACAAAGATTTAGTGATATTGTGATAAAGGCTTTGGCGACTGGCATTGTGAGAAGTTTGATCACTGAAAACCAGGATTTTGGAATGGTAGGCACAATTGTTATTACTATTGTATAAAGTAGTTACTGAATGGTATTAGAAATTTGCTTGTATGTAACTTGCTGTTGAAGCTGCTCTTTAGATGATGGGATCGCCTTTTGTTGAGAATGAATTACTTGTACTTTTTCAGTGATTGAAAGGTGGTAAAGTTTTTCTTAGGGCTAAAACTTGATCGCTTTCTTCACATTTCCCTTCAGGAGGTTCTGCACCACCTGTGTGGGCAAACTGTCTCCTTAGACTCCAAACACAATTTATTTTGCTTTATGAAATTGCCAAATATACAGTTCATGATCGTAACAAGTTTACTGCCTTAAATGTACAGAAGACAAGAGAATCAAAGCAGTTCCTTTCAGAGTAAAAGTATCATTCCTTTGCCAAACTTGTATGATGCTGACACTGCTTCTGTGCTGGTTTGTTGGAGTTTTTTTTTTTACCCTGAATGTATAATTCTACTTGCCTTATAGTAGCTTTCAGAGAGAGGGAGGTCTGTGTTTACTTTGAGGGGAAAAGCTGGCATTCACCGCTGTCTCTGATGTTTGTAAACCCTATAAATAAGATCTGTTTTTCCCATGGTGATTTACTTCAGATAAAGTAGGAGATGCAAAATTAAACTGAGTGATTTTTTTTTTTGAGATGTCCTAATAATTCACACCCATAAAGTACTATTTCATTTACAAGATAGAACTGTCTAAATACTTTTTAATGATTTTTGTTAACACTTTTGGGAGTTCTTGATAGATACTTTATCTACATTGCAAAGTAGTTGGGCTGCCTCATGGTTTTCTTCTTCCTGTCATGTGAAAAACTGCTACTTCTTTCCATTTCTAACATGTAGCATTTGCTTTATGTGAAGTACCTGAGCTGAAATAGTAAAATTACCTAATGTAGAGGGTGACTTACTTCTATTAATGCCACAAGGGCTTAGGAAATGAAATAACATATGCTCTGCAAACACAAAGGTTTGTGCTTTAACTATGGTGTATGGAATTTTTATTTCATCTTAAATACATAAAAAGCATCCTACCTTCCCATGCCAACTGTGGAAGTACCGTCTGGAAGTAGCCTGGTTACTCGTGCTATTGGAGACAAAAAAAAAAAAGTGTGAAGGTGAACAAGAACATCAGAAGTTTTACTTCATAAAAAGCAACTTATCAGAGTTTTGAAAATGAGGAAGAAGTTATCTTTTTTTCCCAATGTCAGTTATATTCACCATGACATCACTTGTGAAGTATGGCTGTAAATGATCCAGTCATGTTTCTTGTACCTTCTGACATGAAGTATGATTGAACTTTACTTGTTGGGGTCTTTTTTGGAGATCAGCTGTTGATGTGGTAACTTGCTCATTGCTTTCAGTCTATTTGTAGCTATTGGAAGAGTCTTGTTTTGTTACCATCACCTTTAGAATTTTATAATGCTGCAAATTGCCCCTATCTCTTCTAATACGTTTTTTTTTTTTTGGCATGATTATTCTGCTCTTTATAACTTAAAAGTATTAAGGTGAAAAAGCACTTCTGTGGCCTGAGCTTTTCAAATAAGCATAATTAAACTTAACTTCGAACTTAAATTTTTCTTGACCCTCAGATAAGCCTTTCACAGGCAATAAATTACCACTCTGAATATTTCTGGTGAGTTAACAACCTAATTGCTGTTCTCCTTTTTAACACTCTTTCACTGCTCACAGGTATGATCTACTTTTTCTCCCAGGTGATGTATTATAATGAGGTAAAGTCAGAGCAATTGTTCTCAACTTGTATGCTTTTAGTGCTGAAGGTTGCTTCTTCAGGTCCAGTCAAGGACTTGTTTGCCTGGAAGTTTCTCGGTGGTTTTTTTCCTGCCTCTTATATAGGTTTCCATGTAGTCAGGCACTTTTAAATATAATTTGGAGTAAATTTAAAAAGAAAGTGTTTGAAACAGTGTCATGCTTAGCTTTAAAAATAAATTCACCTTGTAATAACCTGGCTACAGCACGTCTGGTGAGGACTTGAGAGTTGTTTTCATGACATGGGACCTGGATTCCTTCTAAAATGTAAATATTAGAGTCACCAAGATGATTGGTAATCTGGGTTGCATGACCTGTGAGGACAGGCTGAACTACCTGGGTTTGTTCAGCCTAGAGAAGAGAAGGCTTCAGGGAGGCACATTTGGAGCTTTCCAGGGTCTATGAGGAGGTTATTAAAGAGACAGAGCCAGGCTCGTCTCAGTGGTGTATGTTGGAAGATAAGACAAAAGGTGAGAGGTGGAACGAGATGTTCAGACTGGATATAGGGAAAAGATTGGGGTTTTTGGTGGTGTGTTTTTTTTTTACCATAAGGACAGTCAAACTGTAGAAGAGATTACCCTGAGAGGCTGTTCAACCTTTATCCTTGGAAGTTAAGACCAGACTGGATAACCTCATTAACCTGGTCTGACTTCATAGCTAGCCTTACTTGGAGCAGGAGGTTGGACTTGAGACTTTCTGTAGTCCTTTCCAACCTGAATTATCCTGTGCTCTTACAACAGAGACACGATGGTCTCAGTGACAAAGGAGAAGAATGCTTTCTTGGCCTTTGTCACTGCTTTGCCATGGGATTTACTCTGTGGGCCTCGTAACTATATGGAGAAATGCATCTCTGTGGTGTACCAGGTTTGGGTGTTTTCCCTATTTTGTGCAGTTTTAACTTGGGGGCTTTTTTGGGTTGTGTTTGGTTTTTTGTTTTTTTTTTTTTTTTTTACTTAGGTGGCCTTCAAATGTGTGGCCTTCAAAAGGGACATGTCTTTTGCATCTGTACACTTAAAATAACTGTTGGATTTTTCAGTAATGGGTCATTTCATGCTGCAGTGAAGGTTTAAAAATTGGTATTGCAAAAATAACTATTATGGCTACTAGAGATGCCACCGACTGCTGTGGTTGCATTGGTATGAATGCATGGAGAGCTAAAACATGGCCATGTTTTGTCTACTTGCAGGAAACATGGTTGACATCTGTTAGTAGCTGTACCAAACTGTAATGTAGCTGTGTTAAAAATCTCATGTTAAATAGTATACATGACTTGAAGATGATACCTCTGCCTGAGGCATTGAGATAGTACTTTGCATTTCTGTGTTTTGGTTTCCAAAGCTTGCAAAGCAAGCTGAGTGGGTTTAATAGTACATACATTTTTCTGATAGCACATAGGGCATAAATTGATAGTTAATGACTTGACAGTGAAATATGTTAAAGGAATTTAGCCTGTGAAAGCCAGCACTTGAGTGTTCTGTAATTATACATGCAGGTTGAAATGTCTTGAAACTTATGAATAAACTGCAGGAAGGAGTTCTGTGGATTGAGTCATTTGCACACTTGATAGCCTACCACATTTAGGAGAAACTAAGTAGTTTGTACGATTTCCATATCTTCAGATTGGGGACTTACTGTCTCTATGACAGTAATTACTGAAGGTCTGCTTTTCTTCTTGCATGCTTGGGCTTCCTCAGAACACCTTTACTGAGACTGACTCTGTTAGAACATGGATGTTGTTTCTGCATCTCCAGCTCCTTGTTTTGCCTTGTTTCTGTCTGTGTCTGGAGAAAAGCCAAGTCTGTTCCACAATTTTTAAGAACTATGTGCTGTGTCTATTCATCTCTTAGGTGACGGAGAAGATCTCATGCTCTTTTACATGTATTGTACCTGAAGTTTGACGGTTGGGGTTTTTTTCCTTCCTTTATTTTGCCTTATTTTACCTTTAACTTAATGACAGTTCTATGGACCCAACAGATCCATTTTACTGTAAGTCATCCTTCACACGCCTTGGTGGAATGGAAGCGTGGTTGCTAAGTGAGAACATGACCTTTCATCTCTGATGTGGGCCAATACAAACGACAGTGGAATTCTCATTTTGGGGTAGCACTTAATAAGCTGCCATGCTCACCGTGTGGGAAAAACCCCCAACAACTACCTAACAGATGCATTTCTGTTCTACAAAAATAAAACCTGTTGTGGTGGTTCTTCAGTTGATAGGAAAACATGGTTTCTGTACATGCTTTTGTAGGAAAAACATTAAATACTAGAGAGCACTTTATCTAGTACATAAATGCATTCAAAAAACATAACTACGAATCAGAACTGAATGCTGAAGCCAGACATTTGAGTAGGAAATTTGACACTGGAGTTTTTTACCAAGTGAGGTAATGGATCATCGAGGGCAATAATGCCTTGCTTTTAATGTCTTCAATAATTGAAGCCTTTGATGAAAATGTTTCCCCAAAACAATAAGGCTCAGAAAAACATGTAGTGTTTAATGAAGGTGGTCAGATTAGGCAGTCTAGTGATCCCTTCTTGCCTTGGGCTAGAATTAGGGAAACATTTCCAGCATTGTGGTCTTGTTGCAGACTTCGGTGAACAAGTGTTCCCCTGTAAAGAACATGCCTGACTAAGCGCTGGTGTAGTTGGTAGCTGTGAGTGCCTGCTGTCTCGTCGTTCCTGCCAGATGCCATCATCTCAGTTGGTCTCTCAGCCAGCAAGATTCCTAGGTCTTGAATACTGGAGGACTGTGTTCCTTCAGTGGATAGAAACTCTCATATGTTGCACAAGAGTGTTATCTTTTCTAGCTTGACTAACAGGACTGGTCATAGTTTGTTTTACTAGCATCTTTTCCCAGTCTCATTTGCCATAGCTGGATGCAATCTCGAATATTTGATTTTTTTTTTTTTCCACTCTGTTTTCTTCTTTGGTTGTCCCACTCAATATTTTTTTTTTTTCTGGAGCTTTGTGTTGTTCCTGGCATCCCTGTTCTCTTTTTTCCCCTGAGTACTCAGTTTTCCATCACCAGACTCCCATCTCTTATTTTGTCCTGTTTCTTTGTATCAACTTCTTTGGCTCCCCATTGTAGTCTTTTGCCAGCCATCCCATGTTTCCTCTGCACTTTGCATTGTTGTTGGATCTGCTTTTTTAATTGTTTGCGTTCTTCTCTCTCAGTACTTCAATCCTATATTGAGCACTTAATAGGCAAGTAGTTCTTTTCTGTTTGGTCCTCTCTGGTATCTGTGGAATTTGGCTATTGCCAGATTACACAATCAAGTCCAGCTTTTGGCAGATCTCCAAAGGGGAGGAACACTAATACAGCATTTTATTGACTGGTTTGACAGTCTTGGATAAGAGTAGTTTGGTATAATGCAGGCTACTTGTGGCTGTAATTATAGCATTAATGAATACTAAAGTATACCAAACATGGTATAAAGAAATGAACATCACTTTGAAGTAAAGGGTTAAAACCTTGGACCTTACACAAGTGGACCCTCCCACAGGCAGGTGATACTGAGGCCAAGGGAGTCAAGAGGGATCCCTGGCTTGTTTCAACGAACTCTGTTTTTGGGACAGGTGTGGCACTTAAGTATTTGACCTTCATTAGTAGATTATTTTCCACTTAGATTATCTGCCTTGTTCTCATTCATAATCCTTTTTAAGATTCAGCAGTATTTGATGGATAGAAGAACTTAGAAAATGAAGGGGAAAAAAAGAGCAGGCGAAATGCTGTAGTAAAGAGCTTTATTTCGTTATGAGTGTTACCTTTTGTAGAACAAGTTACGGCAGTCTTTCAAAATCAGTCTTGCAGTGTTTTTGCTGGGTCATCCCTCTGAGTTAGACCCACAGAACAGTGGAAAGAGGCTTTTCCACCCTCATAAATAAACGCATAGAGTTCGTGGAATAATTTTAGTGATTTTTATGTGTTTGAGGTAAAGTTTCACTTTTTCAGCTAAGCTGATCTAACAGCTAGCAGTTCCCAAATGGACAATCTCATCCCCTTTTCCTTATGTGGTAAGTCAAGTGCTTTACTGATGCTGCAACTGATTTAAGGAGGATTTTGTGATACTGTTGGGGGTTTTTTTTAGGTGCAAGGTAATTCTTCTTGATGGCTTTATATTTCTTTTTTATGGTAGCCTTTCAAGTTCTAGAAGTTTAAAAAAAAAAATTTCTTAAATGCCTAGTCTTGTTTGTGAGATTGAATAATTGCAAAGGTGAAACTTTTGCAAAATTAGCCAAAATACAGCTCTCCCTGAATCCTGTTATTTGACAGCAGTCTCGCTCTGCAGACAGACTTACATGTTGTACTCATCTTTAGCCCTACAGACAGGGCTCATATTTAGCCCTAGGGTTGCTGCCTGCATAATGTATGTGCAGTTTGTCTTCAAATATAGCTCATGTACAAGGTTTATCAGTTTCTTAAACTCTCAGGAAAGCTCACTTCTGCTTTACCTCCCCCCCCCCCTTTTTTTTTGTTACTAAGGTCATTGAGGTAGTTTTGAGGCCATTAAGGACAATAGAAAGCATACACTCATTCTAGAAATTCATTCTGTTCTTGAAGAATAAGTGTTGATGTGCTTATTTAGAAAACGGTGTCCTGCTAATACTTGAATTGGAACTTCAAGTAGAAAGCAGACATGCTCTTAAATTATGCAGAAAAGACTGGTCCCTCTAATAATATGCATGGAATGTTTGGTTTAAATTGTAGACCTGCAAATGTTGAAGATTTAGGACCTTTCTAAAGATTTCAATGATAATGAAATACAAGTATAATCAAGTGTCAAGAGTTGGGTGACCTTTAAGAAACAGGTATGTGGGTATGTACAGCAATGTATGTTTGCATTAATGCATTCCTATGGGGAAGGAAAAGCCTTTGCCTGCAAAACTTACACATGTTCAAAGTAAACTACCGCAACAAAGGGCCTTTTCTTCCTGACATACGTGCGTATGAAGAGAAAAGACAAATAGCTTTCAGATATCAGTTGTATTGTTCTTAGACACTCCTTTTTCCTTTTGAAGATCAAGTCTATATGTTACCAGGAACTGGTGGAAACAATTTGTGTAACTTGAGATTTAACTGGTTTAGGGATTCATTGTTGGTAAAAGCATCATAGAACATAACATTTTCATATTAGTCAATAATGAATGTGGTTGGAAAAAACCCAACGATTTCTCTCTTTACAGAAAAACCTGCCATTGCTCCACCTGTCTTTGTATTTCAGAAGGATAAAGCACAGAAGGTAAGGAGATGTTGATATGTTTTTTTGTTTGTTTTGTTCTGTAGCCCTGATTCATTCCATGGTGAGCAGCCATTTGTCTATATTGGTTTGAAGTTGAAGATGGATAATAGAGCATTAGCATTACTAACGGGTTTAGGGTGAAGAGGTACTGGAGGGCTAAAAGTGGGAAGATGTATGATGGTGGCATGAAATGGGTAGCTCTTCAGACAGAAGATGGACCAAATCTGGGAGAAAAAGTATCTTCAAAGCTGTATCTTGAAAGGAACAGGTGGTAAAGGAGTGCTGATAGTTGCAGTTGCATGAGAAAACTATAAGATTTCTTTTTCTGATAATAGAATTAAGACAAAGCAAAGCAAACTGTGGTCTAGATTATTGCTTTTCACCTCAGTGTATTTAAGTGTATCTCATATCTTTGGTTAGTAAGCTGTGAAGTGTCTAATTTCCTTGGAAAATAGTAATCCTGTTGCCTCACCTGTTCCCCTACCCCCCACCATGTGTTCCTGTCCCCTGCCTTTGGATCTGCGGTAGCGGTTACACAGTGTTGAGGTAAGTTGGAGCTGTGCCATAATCTGCTGGAAGGTGTTCTGTGGGTGAGCTTGTGTTGAACCAGGAGGCTGATACAACTCATCCAGTGGCTGCAGAAGGAGTAGAGCTCAGGAAAGAAGTGAGAGTTGAAGAAAGGAGCAGGACCTTCCCTTTAGCAGAAACTGCTACTAAATTGAAATAGATGTAATGGAAAACCATGGCCATGTGGACTGAGTGCAGTACAGTTTGTATGCCCTTTCACTTTGAAAGTGACACACAAAATATTATGGATAAGTGTAACAATATTTTTAGTACAAGAAATTTATAAGAATCTCAATATATTGTATTTAATTCTGCCTGGTTAATAGTAAAAGCTGTTAACATTGGGGAAAAAAAGTCAAGGTTACCCTTATTTCAGCTGAAGCTGGTGGGAACCAAGAGAAGCGTACTCGTACATGATTCACTTTTGTTGAATCACTGAATTTTTATATTATCTGTGCAATCAGAAAATCTTCTCAAATGTTTGAATAGAAATATTGAACCGTTTTGAAGCTGGTAACTTTGGTTTGGAGCGAGTACCAGAGTCGAGCTTTCTCATGGGTTTAGTAGGCATATTCCTCAGCAGGAGCTTGAAATCTTTTGTCAGCTTGGAAAGGATTTATATCTGCCATTCTTCTAATATTAGCTAATCAAATTAAATATACCTTAGAGTAAATACTTTTGAGATGTTCCAATTATATTTTTGATGGTAGCCATTTACATGTACTTGGGAGCAAAGGGAATGCTAGTGTTTGCACTATCAGTTTGGATTACATTGTTTCCTTCTATGACACAGCTCCCAGTCACCCGCTGTTGCTTAGACTGTTCCTGAAATCCCTTCTGAATTGCACCATGGTGAGTTTTCTCCCCAGGTGTCCTTTAACCTGGCAGAGCTTCCACAAGTTAGTCTGGAAGCAGTGAGCATAGTAATGTGCAACCCAAGCAGAGCGATGTGGTCCTTCAGTGCTAAGCTGGCAGTTCTTGTGCTTTCAAGTTCCTTGGTGTTGCACCTTCTGCTTCTGCACAGAGTGCATACCTCCACTGGCCTGCACACAGTGTGTGCCTTCAGGCTGTGCAAGCTCCTGTGTTGGGCTGTGTGATGAGTTGACCCTGTCTGGATGCCAGGTGCCCACCAAAGCCACTCTTTCACTCCCCTCCTCACCTGGACAGGGGAGAGAAAATAAAACAAAAAGCTCGTGTGTCAAGATAAGGACAGGGAGGGATCAATCAGCAATTACCATCATGGGCAAAACAGACTTGACGTGAGGAAATTAGTTTAATTTATTACGAATCAAATCAGAGTAGGATAATGAGAAATAAAACCAAATCTTGAAACACCTTTCCTCCCAGGGTTAACTTTACTCTCTCTTTCCTCTACCTCCTTCCCTCCAGCAGTGCAGGGGGACGGGGAATGGGGGTTGTGGTCAGTTCATCACACATTGTCTCTGCTGCTCCTTCCTCCTCAGGGAGAGGACTCCTCACACTGTTCCCCTGCTCCAGCCTGGGGTCCCTCCCACAGCAGACAGCTCTCCACAAACTTCTCCAACGTGAATCCTCCTATGGGCTGCAGTTCTTTACGAGCTGCTCCAGCCCGGGTCCCCCCACGGGTGCCGTCCTTCAGGAACAGGCTGCTCCAGCCTGGGTGCCCCCCATGGATGCCATTCTTCAGGAACAGGCCACTCCAGCCCAGGTCCCCCCCACGGGTGCCGTCCTTCAGGAACAGGCTGCTCCAGCCCGGCTCCCCCCCATGGGTGCCGTCCTTCAGGAACAGGCTGCTCCAGCCCGGGTCCCCCCCACGGGTGCCGTCCTTCAGGAACAGGCTGCTCCAGCCTGGCCCCCGCAGGGTCCCAAGTCCTGCCAGCAAACCTGCTCCAGCCAGGGCTCCTCTCTCTCCCCACAGGGCCACAGGCCCTGCCAGGAGCCGGCCCCAGCACGGGCTGCCCACGGGGTCATGGCCTCCTTTGGGCATCCCCCTGCTCTGGCGTGGGGCCCTCCCCGTGTGCGGGTGCAGATCTGCTCCCCCGTGGAGCTCCATGGCCGCAGGGGCACAGCTAGCCTCCCAGTGGGCTTCCCCAAGGGCTGCCGGGGAACCTCCTCCCCCTCCTTCGCTGACCTTGGTCTCTGCAGAGCTGTTTCTCACATATTCTCACTACTCTCTTCAGCTGCAGTTGCGCAGGGTTTTTTTCCCCCTTAACTATGTTACCCCAGAGGCGCTACTACCGTTGCTGATGGGCTCAGCCTTGGCCGGTGGCGGGTCTGTCTTGGAGCCAGCTGGCACTGGCTGTATTGGACACAGGGGAAGCTTCTAGCAGCTTCTCACAGAAACCACCCCTGTAGCTCCCCTCCCAAAACCTTGCCACACAAACCCAATACAGGCTGTGAGACAGATCTGTTGCACTCTGGTATGTCTCAAGAAAATATAAAAAATCTGACCTAAAGGCTTGATGTCTCTTTGGGCTGGCAGAGAGGATCCAGAGTTCCAGGGAGAGGGATCTGTGGCTTAGTCTTCCCAAGTGACTCTGAGGATGCTGAGGACTATGGTGATGCTGAGTGCAGGACAGCCACTGCCAAGGCACAGCCAGAAAGCCTGCCTGGTGGGGTGGAGGGGCTGTGTGTGACAAGGCCTGTAGGTGAGCCAAGTATCTTGAGGGCACAGGGGTTAGAAAGGAGCTAGGAATTGATCTAAATACTAAGTGCTGTTGGTGCTGGAGAGGAGGCTAGCCACAGCCAGTATGGGTGTGCAATAGGTCCAGCTTCGCTGGGGAACAGGGCTTGTTCCTTTGAAGCAGATCATGAAGAGTCTATGGGTGGCATCTGTCACTTGGTTGCCAATTTCCAAAGCGTAATACATCTAGTAACAAACATAAAAGCTTATGTTAAACTGTGTAATGTATGGAGATGTTAAGTTTTAAAAAGGCGGAGGAGGGGTGGCTAATAATAATTTTGGTAGCCTATGCTGTGTGTTTGAGACTGGAGAAAAAGAGTGAGAGAAGCATCAGTGCTGTGCTTCTTGCCGTTTTATTAAATAAAGGGCCAAAGCCTGCTTGTTGCTTGTGCCAGTAGCTGGTTTTTGTGCTGTTGATACAATACCACCAGAATATGGTGCTGTCAGATAAAAGTAACAGCCACTTAATACGTGCTGTATATATATACCAGAACCTAGCATTCAGGCCAGCTGAGTGTCCCTTTAATCCACTTAATCAAGAAAAGATGACTCAGGTTACACACTGACTGAGACCTTTCACTGTATTTTTGGAAAGACTAGCAGCAAAGTGTTACAGTTAATGGTTAACTCCATTACTGTTTTCATATAAGATGTCTGGGTAAGTGCATTTCCTGCCCCAAAAGATTATCCTTATTAAAGTTAACAAGGAAAATCTATTAATTGAGGAGTTTCTCCTAGAGCAAGTTTTTGAAGAAAATGCAGAAGTACCTTCAAAATAGTTGACAAACAAGACACTTCTAAAATATGTAATTTCCTCTATGTAAATTTAGAAAAATGTCTGTCTAGTCAAGTTGACTTTTTTGGAGCTGTAAGCAAAGTGCGCATGGAGGCTTTTCGGTGCCAACGCAGCAGTCTGTCTGTAAGCTGAGAGTGAGGAGAAGGCATTGTATTGTGTATTCAGTTAACTGTCCATGGTGATTGTTCAGATGTTTGCCTGGTGCTCTTCTGCATCAAACAGGACATCCTGAGCAGAATTATTTTGTTGCAGTGTGTACAGGCCCTCTCGGTATTAGGCCTGGATTGATAATATTCAGTGGTCTTAACTGACTTTTCTGGAGCTAACATTGTCTACGATTAAGTTAAAGAACATTCTTTTTCTAGAATTCTCTACTTAAGTTTGTGCTTATAAGGTGTCAGATGTCTGTTTCTCCATTAGAAGTTGGAAAATATTCAGCATGTTGCAGGACAAGATGCATACTAGTCTGGAAGCTAATTTTTTAACTGGTTGTTCCAGCTAAGGTTGTATACAGTTTAGTAAAATATCAGAACCTGCAGTTTGTCATGTTTATTTAGAGGGGACAAAAAGTACATGGTGTTCAGAATGATGCCTCTTAATTTTCCTTTCAGTAAGGAGGTTCTGGTTGTTTTCTTTTGCAGTTAAAAAGACAGGATTAGTCTGTCCTTGTTTTCATTATACATATTAATTAACGGTGGATGTAAAGTTGGCTGTTTCCATATTTGTTGAGTGAGTCTCCATTTTCATTATTTTAATATCTCCTTAACTCTGAGACCTATTTTTCCAATGTGTGAAATAGAGATAGTTCTTGCAAGTATCTGAATGATAGCTTCCAAGTATCTTCCTTGTTTATACACTGCTAGTCATTTTTCTGACAAGCAGAGCTTCTGGTACTGACATTAGTTGCAAAATTGCATCAGCTTAGGAAGACTCACAGCTGTTAAGACCTGAAAGCAACATAAAGTCCTACCTTGCTACGTTAAGCATAGAATATTAACTGCTACTCCATTATCTATCCTGATACATGAACTATATCCGTATATATGAACTATACTGTGCTGTTCATAGCATTTTTTTAACTAAAAATTTCAGTTGAAAGATACAACTTATTCTATCATTAATTTTTGTCACTTATTAGACTTGCGTTTCTGCTCTGAAACTAATTTTAACTTCTGTCATAAAACCATTGCATGACCATTTCTGGAAATAGGTTACTCGAAGTCATTTTATGAAGTTAACTTTTAACATACATTTCTGAGGTCAAAGTATTCTGAAGTCTTTCTTGCATTTATGCATTTTTAAGTCAGTATAATAGTTCAAGAAAATTTAACCAGTAGTGTTATAAAGAAACAATTTGTCCAAAAATCCTTTTAGTGTCCTTTGTTCTGCAAGTGTGAGCTGTGGTCTTCTTCCTGTCATTGTTGATTCTTGTGCTACTAGGATCATCATGACTCCCTAGTTCTGAGTGCTATAAAAGGTAGATACTCAACTCTGATTTAAAAAATATTTTTGCACTGTAAAAGGAGCCATTTCCTATTATGTAGCTTGCACGTTGTCACCAGCGTGGGTTGGGGTAATGCTAGAGTATAGAAAAGAATGCTTTATTTCTAGATTGTTGTATAACGATTGATTGGTGTACTGCTTTCTACAGGTGAACTGGTAGTGATGGGCTTTTAAGGATAGCTCTGAAAGAAGATAAGTTACGTGGTATTTGGGTCATATCCCATACCTAAGTGGTGCTGCAAAATGATGCAAAGAGTTTAAGGAGTAACTGGCACCTGGGTTGTAAAGGTAAAGGGGTAGTTTGGGAGTGAACAAGGATCTTAACATCCTTAAGTTGTTAGATCTGTCATAATGATCTTAACTGTGGAGTTTTAAAAATAGATGTGGAGTTGTAAAAGTGATTTAAATGATTAGAAAGATTGCATTTCCATGTTGTCTGGAGAGCAAGATCATGAGTTTAGAAAAGAGGAAGTTGTATTAGACAATGCATGAAGTATGGATTGTTTGAAGTCCTGGTTTGGTGTAGTGTGATCTGGAAATGCTTGGTTTTTAGTGGTTTGAGGAGGTGGATGATTAGAAAATGTTGTTTGTGCTATGGGTATGACTTGTAGATTTACGATGGTGGCAGAGAGAGAACTGTGGAGGAAGTAATTTGTGTAGGGAGAGGCAACAATATCTCCTTTTCCAAGCTCTCTTAGCATTGTTAGGTTTTCCTAACCTCTTGGCAGTTGTGCTAGTTGAACTGTTGTAAGTCAATAGTATACTTAAGGAGTTAAAATTAATGCTTAAGAGTTCGTAATTGTGAATATATTGCTACACTGCTGCACTTAGAAGAGCAATCATAAATTTATTTGGAGAGGACAGTTGTACAAGACAAACCCCTTAGAGGGGTATAGAGAGACTTACAATGTCAAAGTATAATGTATTTCTTCATGTCTCTCCCTATTTCCTGCAATGCAGAGGAATCCAAATCTCCCAAGAAGACTTTCACACATTTAGTCTAGGTGTGTTACTTTTGTGTTTTAGTATAATAGATCTTGTTTGATCTGGCTGAGCAAGGTGAGTTTGTGTAGGAGGCTTCCTAACATTATTAATCTCTCCATTGATCTTTGCCTTAATATTTAAGAGACAGGAACAGATTTCTGCCAACTTCTCCCTGAGCTGTACTTAAAAGGAATGTTTCCTCTAGAGAGGGGAGGCTCAAGGGGAGACAAATCATCACAGACATAAAACATTGCAGCAAATGAACTGTTCTTTACTAGCTCCAAATAACTTAGAGTTCGAACAAGATCTTGGATCAGAATTTATGAATTTAGGAGATTGGGAAACACTTTCAAGCATGACTGAAGACTAAAATGAATTTTAAGAGCTTGCAGTTTCCCTTGGATATGCTTTTTTGAGAACAGCTGTACAAACTTCTGTCTGGAGCAGATTTGGTTTGCCAAATCCTTGAGGGCTTTGCTGGTTTTGTCTTCCATGACTTAAACCACATACTATTTACAAAATTCTGAAACTTGCAGTAGTTTTTGATCCATTAAAAAAAAAAGTAATTTTATGTGTTGACCTGGCCAAGAAATTATCATCTTGGCATCAGATTTTTCTGCATAAAAGTGATGATTGGCAATAATTGTTTTTTTTTTTTCTTCTCTGAGTCTTGGTGCACATACTCCAGCTTTGCTTAGGATAGAGATCAGATTTATGCCAGAAGGTTACCTTGCTTATTTCACTTCTTAAAATACTTGCCATGTATTACAAGAATTACTAAAATCTGATGCATGTTTACTTAGCCTACTTTGAAATGTTCTAAACTGTATTGATATGAGTTACTTGCACAGTAATTTATTGTCATTTCCACTTCTAAGTATATAGCACAAGTCTGCATTGAATGTTCTTGCCTCTTCTTTCATTATTAGCGATTTTGTGATCTGTAGCTGGAAGTCAGTCTAAACTGCTGGTAAGGCTCCTTTTTCTTGCTTTGAATTTCTCCAGCTGCTTGCCAAAGCCAAGCATGTTAGCTGCTGCCATCCGCCTGATCCTCTGACAAGGGGTTCAGCAGGATGGGCTTTTTGTCTCCTTTAGTTTTGTGTTGGTTTTTTTGAACCTGTTATATTTAATTTGATGCCTTCCAGCTCTTGCTCTGTGAGAGCCACTGCATTGCCATCCTATATGCCACTCATGCTTTCATAGTTATATTCCTGCTTCTTTTCCCTCCAAATTCTGTGTATTATGGCTAAAGAATAATAAGGCATTTAGCTATTTTTATGTGGAAACACTTCTGTACCCTCTTCCTAAGCATTATTTTGCTCCTTATGGACACTGTGTCTTCTTAGTTATCTTCATCCCCAGAGTCTGTCTGTCTACAGTTTCCTAATCCGTTACCTGTTGCATCTAGATCCCTGGTGATGGTTACTTATCTTGAGGCTCATTCTGGCTGTTGACGCGGGTAGTCACCCCCATCCCCATTTCCTAGTACTGTTCTGGTTATAGCTTTCAGCTTTATAGCTTTTATATTTTCCCCCCTGTGGTTTTTAGGGGCTCATCACTCTCCCTGTGAGTTCTTCAAAGGCTGCGTGAATAATGGCAGGGTTGTCTCCAGTTGGACTGGGACTGTGGTCTGTTCAGTCCTACTGCAGTCACCTCCTCTGTAGTGGTCTGGAGAGCCAGACCACTGGAGAAGTGGGAAGTCTTTTAGTTAGGAACCCAAGCAAAGGTAGTTATGTTGCCGGATCTCTTCTGATCTCCAAGCTGAAAGCTTGTATATTCTGGTAACTATTGACAAGGCGCTAGAGGTTTAAACGTTAAAACTGTTCTGCATGTTTCCTGAAAACTAGGAACCTGACTGGATCAGCAGGACTCAAGTTACCTCCCTTGCAGAAGGGAGAGCTGCTTTTGTATGCATGGCCATGCTCTCTCTGCTCAGTGCAGAGGAACTTCCTCCGGCCCCATGGATAGCCGCAGAAGGTTTAGCAGGATTGAAGAGGGGTGGGGGAGAGGTTTGTGTTGTGAGGTCCATGGGGAGGATTTCGGGTAGTGGGGTGAGAGAACCAGAAGTCACATGCAGCATAAGCCATGAGAAAAATCAGATCTTCAGTGCTGCTGCTTCCATAATTGCCTTTTTGGTTAGTGCAATGCAGGTAACTTGTGACTTAATTCATGTACTTTTTTTTTATTGTTGTCTGCCCTTGAAGGGGAAGAAAACAGTGTGACGTTTGGAATGCTGTTAACTTTGAAAGTGAGGCTTAGAATAAAAAAGGGACTAGGAGCAACAGGCATAAAATGGCAAGTGGAAGACTGAGGTGTTTACCCCTTGTCTTTATGTATGAATAACATACATATGTTCACAGAATCATTAAGGTTGGAAAAGACCTTTAAGATCATCAAGTCCAACCATCAGCCCATGTTGTAAGTACTGTGGCCAGTTCCAGATAGCCTTTCCATGTTGTTCTTCTGAGCCAGAGGTAAGAATAGCAGGGTGCTAGACTTGGTTTAATTTTTGGCAGCAAATGTTTCTTTAACCCTCCTCTCTCATTCTGTGGGATTTTAAGTTAGTGTTTGGGTCTGTTAGTAACAGCTTCATGTTAAAACCAGGAATCTTTGAAAATACAAAAATCCAGCATTTACCTGACTCCAGCTTTACCTGACATAATGTTATTCCCATTGACTATTTCGAGCCTTAATGATAGTAATTTCTTATAAGATTTAAAACTTGAGTAACTTCACTGAACTGAACTCCCTGGTAAAATTGCCTGTATTGCTGTCTTTTAATAATTGCTTCTGTCTGAGGACAGGCCAAGTCATAGCTGAAGAACTTTGGGCCCTTAAGATTTAAAAGTTGCTGTTTATTTTTGTGGTTGCTGTTCACTCAGTTTTGCATGGACCTGGGCAGTGATGAGCATTTTCAGTCCCTCTTCGTTCTACTGAACACTTTTTGAAAGCAAGCTAAGGTTATGTACTTCTGAGAGACATCTTCACCTAACTGCTTGATTCTCCAGATACTTCACTATAAGACACAAGGAGACTTGGCCCGCAGATCACACCTGGGAGAATATCCTTGGCCTGCATATTATCCATGGACTATAATTTAGGCCTTTATCACAATACAGTTGTTCAGGCTCAAATTTTTTATATTTTTCATTCTTCAGATGTGCAGAATATGGTAATGCTTAATTTTTGTTCTACAAGTGGAGAACTGCAGCATTAAATGATCTGAAGAAATGTAAAGAGTCTGTGGCAGAAGTTCAGTAAATATGAAATGCCATTAGTATGTACTTGCTATCCTATTACCCCCCTCCTTGAAATAGATATGCAAACTTTTTAATTTACAAAAGAAAACACAGGTGTTGCTTTTCAGATGATTCACTGTCATGTGAATATGAAAGGATTGTGTATCTTGTGTGAATGTTATAATAATGAATTTCTGTGGAGAATTTTATAATCAACCCCACCTCCCTCAAATGTGGGCTGAAGAAGCAGTGAAGGACAGTTGTTTACAGTAATTGTTTATTTAATTCTTATGGCTGAATCTGGGGGTAAAACCAATTAGCTGTCCTTTAGGCCTTGAGAGAATGAGGAGTTAAACCGAAACAACCCCATGGCTGGCAAAATGCTCTTTTGACAAGGACACTGACACTTGTAGCTAACTTTCAAAACAGTGCATTTTCTATAACTGATGCTTTTTGTGGGGAGGGGAAGCTAATTCAGTCAGCAGGTTCTGTTACCTGGTTTGTGCATATTTTAACTGGTGTCTCAGCAGCAAGCAGTTCCTTCTGCCATACTGAGAAAACAGTGGAATTCAAAAAGGGATTAGCAGATCCTCTCACTAGGACAACTGCTCTCATGTTGCAGCCTTGCATTGAAGGGACGTTGTCTTTTCTGCTCCCAGTCCCCTGCAGAGCAAAAAGGTTTGTCGGATTCAGGCGAGGACCCCCAGGGAGAGGTTGAGCCCCCCCACCATGGTCTGGGTCACAATGAATCAGCTGGTGAGCACGACTCTGAGCACCCTGCTCCCACTGTTGCCTCAGTCAGTGCTACCCTGAGTCTCGCTTCTGAAGCCCAGCTTGCTCCTATTCAACAAGAACTGGCAGGGGTAAGTGTGAACCTACCAAGTACTTCTGCTGCTGAGGGGATTAAAGAAAAAAGTCCCTTCCACTAGGCGGAATCTGTTACTATTAACTTTAGGTAGTGGTAGTGCAGCTCACTATCTGTCTGCTTCTTTGATCTCAAGTGTTAGTCCCTTCTAAGCCATTGTTCCGATTAGTAGAAATGAAATTTGTTTGGAACTTGCTGGTGGGTGTGATTATAGAAGACTCATCAGGTATTAATTTTAAAATTTAGGTTGTAAACTGTGTGTTTGCTAAGCATAAGAGCTCTTCTAAATGAGTGAGAAAGTGGGTATATATGAGGGATTTGCTTCAAGCAGTTAGGGGGGATTGTTTATTCCCTCTGAGCCATAATGCTGCAGCTTGACAAAGTGAGCAGCTAATGCTGTGTTTCTGCTGGATATAAACAGGAGCTTGTCCTACCAACCTATAATGTAATTAACAGACTAAAAGCAGCACAAAAGATACTAAAGCAGAATTTTGAGTTTAGGTACTTGCGGGGGGGGGTGTGTGTGCGGAAATCAATACCTTGAGGTAGGAAAAGTTGTCAGTACTGTTAATTTAAGGTTTTTCTACTGGTGGTGCAACAAAATATTTTTTGAAAGATTAGATGACTAAATGACTGCTACCATACAGTCTTTCAGAGCAATTTTGAAAGTGTTCCTAATCTTTCTGGTTGGTGGACTGTGTTTTCTTGGTGCGGGTGGGTGTCACCACACACACTAGACATGTACTCTTTGATAGATCTTTGCCTGTTAAAGCTGCTCCACACAATACCTGCACACTTTTCTTGCACTAGTTTGTTGTTTTATTTGTGGGTTGTGGGTATGTTGTTGTTTTGTTTGGATTATTTTGTTTTAAGAATGGGCCACTTAAGTAAACCCATTGCGAATGGATTGTCATGACAGGGTACAGACAGCTGTAGGTTAAGCACCTTTCGGTGTCCAAAGTATTGCTTGATGACCTGCTGCAGAATTTTTTCTTTTTTTATAGTTAAAGTGTTCAAGGGTTAATATTTTAAAATATAGCTGGTAAGTGTAATCACAGCCTTTTCTGTCAGTTTCCCATTGTTCAAAATTGCTGGTCTTACTAGAACTGAGAGAACTGTATTAACCAGACATTCAGGAAAACTGCAGCAAGTGGTCATTATCTTAGACTTGTTCTTAAAGAGCAGAAACTAGTACCTCGGTTAACCCAGATCTGAAAGAAATTTAAGAATGAAAAATGCTGTTGGCGAATGTATGCAGGAATTCGTGGCTGTACACAACAGAGATCTATGCATCTTTGAACCTTACTCCAGTCACCTAAATTTATGGAATAGTACAGTACTCAGTATAGGCATATAACTGGCCTTCATATGCACTGGCAAGCATTCTTCAAATTATCCAAGTTTCTTAGAGTAAAACTGTCTCTTACCTTGAAATATACATAAGGTCGATGCATCTTCAGAGTGCTTATACTGGTTTTCCAGAGCAGAAGGTTTCATGTAATCTTCCCAGGACCTTGGGAAGATAGATTAATTAAGACTGAGTTCTCAAGAAGAGACACGGCATATTTCTTGTTTACTTGGTATTGTTTGTACATGCGCAGGCAGATATTTTTGCTAAGCTATTAACACAGGCCAGAGATACAGCATCTTGCAGAGCTGATTATGATGTCTTGACTTTAAGCTGTGTAGCCAAGCCAGCCTACAGCAGCATGTAGCCATGCCACAGGACTCCATTGGTCTGGAGGTTCTAGAACAGCTTTTAAGCAACAGCCATGGCAGTTCAATAATTCTTGTATATGTGCAGAGTGTCTGGATTGCAGACTTGCTGTACCATGCTCTGAAGTCCTTTTATATAAGGCTTTCTGCATCTTAAATGTATTTTTCAGAGATAAACACTCTAAGTGTACTCTTACAGATTTCACCTAATTACATTGACCTTTTTTGCTTTACCTGAATTCTTCCTTGCCTTCCCTGTTTCTTCTCATTATTGTGAATAAAGAAAAACTGACAAATTTGTTGAAGTTTGAGTAAGTTCTTCTCTGTTAGTTTATTGTAACAAATGTGTGAGGAAGTAATGGCTGTAAAGAAGCAGTGTTTGTACTTCAGTATGGGATGGTTAATTACTTTCATTTGCACTTTTTAAAGAGCGGTTAGCCTTTAAAAAGGTAATTTGGTTAATTAGAAATGTGTCAGAATTGTAGGAGCCTCTCTTTAAAAGTAATTGTCACTTTTCTGTAGCTGGATTTCTAAAAGTAGGGGAGGAGGGAATAAGTGAAAGGTGACTTCTGTTCTTAAATGAGGAGTAAATTGTGGGTTGGGTTTGTCTCTTCTAGAATGGAGAGAAGTTGAGTCACCTTAATGGTTCCTTATAGGATGAGATGGTCCTGGCTTTCATTTCTGTTATGTAGTATACTTGTGTAAAACAGGTGTTGCTGTAAAGTACAGATTGAGTAGCCTGGAAAGAGGCCTGAAATGGAAAGACTGGACTAAATAATGGCTAAATAATGGTTTATTATCACTAATTGTAATCTGATGTTTTTTCCAGTTTGTCAAGTAAACTGTTTGTCTGCATATATTCCTCCTATTTTTGTATAGTCTCTCCAGCTTCTTCTGAGTAAGCAACACTGGTAAGCAACTTCTGGCACAGCAGTAACTTACTTTATAGGATGGTTTCATAAGAAAATGAAGCTTATGCCAATACAGTGTATTTGTGTACCACCATCCCCCATGCCATCTACCTTTAACTCTGTCAGGTTTGTCCAAAGGTGCTGAGAGGTATGGAGGTCTTGGCTCTGGATTCCTCTGTGCTCTGTGGGTAGAGGCAGACCAGAGAGGAGAGAAAACACCTTGCTGCAGGTTATTCCACATTGTTTGTCATCTAGGGAGGATCTGTGGGAAATCAGGCTTCATTGGATCATGTGCATACAGCTTTATTTTCTTGAAAGCCTTTCATCTAATGATGAAGGATTTAGGAATATTTTTCAAGATATGCAAGAGCGAACTGGTCATTGGTGAAAGCATTATTATAGTGGAAAAAGCTTGAGATTTATCCAAGGTTGAGGAGACCCAATAGGTGAATGCCCAAGTAATGAGGAGTGAATACTGACAGCAAGTTTTTTAATAAAAGCAAGAAAACAAAGTGGTGTGTGTCTTTTACTGGATGCTGAGTATAACAAAATTAAAAAACAGTTCCCAGTAGTAACTGTGCAGTGGAGTAACTCGTGCATATTCTCATGCATTTGAAAACAGAAAATTGAACCTGGATGTTTTAAATGCTCGGGCAGGAGTTTCAGTACTGAGGTAGACATAAATGAGGTTCTTGGCCAGTCTGTGCCTGAGGATCAACCTAAGGGATTATGGTTGGTGTTTTTTCTTCCCTGGCCTTTAAATTCCTGAGTCTATGGAAAATTTAAATCTGTTGTTGCATTTTTCTGGTAGGAGTTATTTGCAAGGTCTGTCCCGACTTCCCCAAGCAATAATTGGCAGTGTGAGCAGTGTGTGAATGGGTAGGGATAGGAGGTAACATACCAAATGATCTAGATATTTAGATGCCCATGTAGGAAAAAATACATTTAAGAGAAAAGGAAGGCCTTTTTTAATTCTGCGCACCATCTACTTTGCGGGTTGGCAGTGTCAATAACTGCTGTAGAGCTATGCAAGAGTCCACATGACAAGTGTTAATCTCCTAAAACTCTTGGACTGGGAAGCATGGAAATAATTCAGACAGACTAGATACTTAGCTCTGCTTTGCCCTCACTAGGTTACAGAGTTGGTTTTGGATATTTGTGCTCCTTGCCCACTAAATGTAGTGAGGTATATTTAGTTGTGATTGCATCAGTTAATGAAATGATAGTGATGTGATAAATTGAAGCTTGTGCTATACAGGTTTGACTTTTTTTGGTCTGTGTTACTCGAGCATTGAGAACACAGTACTTATTAGTAACAGCTTAAGAAGTTTTTGAAGTTCAGGGGGAAATCACTTGTTGATTTTTTTAAGGATTTTTGCACATAGAGATCTGCGGTTCCATTCATGCAATTTTTCTACTAAATTGTTTCATTTTGCTCTCAGGATCTTTGCTAAAAGTTGAAACAAACTGCTGGTATCTGTGACAACGCTTTCTGTGCAAAATAGAAATTTTTCTGACTTCAGATGCTGATTGCTGAAACAGATGGCATCATGGTTTTCCACTTTAGCCTTATCTTTTGGGAAACTATTGTATGTTGGCAAGATAGATGCCTAATAAGATCATCTTCTAGTAGTGTGGAGTACTTGACCAATTACGTAGGAAGAGCTTGGATCATCAAATACACTATTAATGCGATTGGGCTGATAGAAATGTGTGGATGTGGGGGAGTTGTGTTCCAGAACTGTCAATAGCTTTTCATTCCCTATGCTAAAGGTTTCAGAAGTGCTTGATGAGGATGCTAGTGAGGTAGCTATACTTTTCTGTTAATGTAAAACAAAACAGAAAATAACCCTTAAACTTCATTGTGTAGGCAAAATGCAGTGTAAATGGGGTTTTATTTGCATTGAGTGAAATACTGATAGTACAGTAGTATCTAGATTCTAAATATATGCAGTGCTAAATAGAAAGTTTTGTTAAGGGAGAAGCTGCTGCCCAAGCATTCACACACCAGTCGAGGACCTGAGACTTCAACTGCTAGGACCAGAGTCCCTTCGCAGTGGGCAACTCCAGTGAGCCAACGAGTGCCCCTTCTGACTCCTCACACTCACTCTCAGGTGCTTCCTCTTCCCTCAGGCTCGACCCAGTGTTTCCCGAAGCACAATCTCGGACATGACATATGTCAGACAAATTTATTAGGTGGTACAGCGATGTAGAACAGCTTGAGCTGGGTACCTCCAGAGAGGGACCCCAAATAAAAAGAATCACTGGGCAATTATACCCTTACAATTGTAAGTTCCCCTCCCCTTGTGAGACAGTTTGGTCCAGTTGGAGTATTTGGATCTGAGGTCTCCTTGCTCCTCATTGGATCCTTCCACTATCTCCAGACGGGACATTCTTTTTCTTTTCTTGAGGAGGCAACTTCTGCTGATGGATGTGACTGTCTTATCTTTCTAATTCACACTGGTTTTGGGGACTGCCCTCATGTAACATGTCAGAGTTCAGTGTAAGTTCATCAGTATCTAGGTGAAAAATCACAGCTTGCGGCCTAAGGCTTTTTACTACTGCTATACAATGGATTCTGTTTGAAGTAGGAAGTGACTCCTATAACAGGTACTTTCTGGTATTCTTATATCGAAGGTATGTCTTTCAGATCATAGAATCTTTGGGTTGGAAGGGACCTTTGAAGGTCATCTAGTCCAACCCCCTGCAGTGAGCAGGGACATCATCAACTATGACAGTCCATCCACAGATGCATCAACAGCCTTGAACAGACTGATTCAACAGACTGTTGAATCAGTCCTGTTGTGTGTTGTCCGATCCTTGTGTGTCTGCTGTTCCCCATGCTAGTGTGACTAGCTGTAGTGGGGAAGGATGAGTTCTGGGACTGCCATAGGCTCTGTCCATGTTCCTCCCCAAGTCAGCCAAGCTCCGAGGTGAGACTAGATGAAGGAGAGGTGTTTGTGTGTGTGTCCTGGGGCAGGAGCAGGATGAAAGGGTAGTGTTGGACTAGGGAGAAGGTCAAGTATGTCAAGAGGTTTTGTAATGAGATGGAAGTGCTAATGCTGCCCTGGTCACCTTCCATAGTGAAAGGAATCCATCATGGGATTCTGTTTTGCAGGAACAAGGGAAATTATATCAGCTGAGGAACTGGCAGAGCAAGGAGGAGAAGAGAGACCTTGAAATGCTCAGGAAAGATGTGAACCTTTGTTCAAAGATTTTTTGAATATTGTGATAGTTGGTAGCCTGTGATGCTTCCTGTTTTGTTCCTGGTACTGTGAAAGATGGTAGGAGACTATCCATTGCTAATTCATATCAAAATATCATAGTACTGGTTTATGGAGTGTGATTTGAAAGACATACCTCCAATGCTGTCCTTTTGTTGAAGGACTTGATGACAGTTATATTAATTAGGAAAAGTGCTTTGGAATGAACTCCCGCATAATAGGTATGTTCATGATGAGCTCGGAACTTCTGTGATACTTTAAAAATCAAACCAAATTTGAAAATTGTCATTTTCAGGTTTTCAATTTATAGAAAATGTAACTGTGATATTGCTGCATAGTCTCAGGTATCTTATTTGTAAATGAAATAGTTTGAATTAATCTTATTTAATAGTACCTGAGTGAAACTCGGTGTGTGTACATGTAAGTCATAAAAATAATGCTCTGCTTTGAGTGTAGATCATTGACAGTAAATAAAATCTCCAAAGTGATGATTAAAACATTTGGATGTACCCAAAGAGATTGAAATGTTCAGTGTGTGATTTTTGTTTTATCACTGCCATCTGATTTCAGAGATCAGCAGATGGATCAAGTCCAGAAGATGGAGATGGTAAGAGATTTGATTGTAAGATTAAGAAACATGAGTATACGTCTCTCTAGGATTTTGTGCATTTTCTCTAATTGCTTTTTTCTACAGAATCTGATCGAGAGGATGGGAGCTACTGTCCACCTGTAAAGCGTGAGAGAACTTCATCCTTAACTCAGTTCCCTCCTTCTCAGTCAGGTAACTGTTGTTACAATGTCATATATGACAGCTGGGTTTCCTTCTTACAATTTTTTTTCCTTCCCAGTTGTGTCAATGGTCTTACTACTGTCTGCTGTGCTTTGGCTTAAGACCACAGTAACCATGTACTCTGTCTTTTTCTATGTTCTGTGTTAGCAAATTCAGTGAAGCCCAAAGGAGCTGATAGAAATGTTTTAAAAAATATTTTCTATTTGTAAGTTTAAAAGCTGAAACTATAAATATATATAATCTTACACTGTTAAATTGAAGAATTTACCAGAAATCTTCTTGATTTGTTGTGATCAGGTCGCTTCTTAAAAAATTACATATAAATGCTACCTTTTTCTTAGTTACTCTGCTGCCAGGCAAAACTTCCAAGTCTCAGGTTGTGCTTAACTTGTTTTAGTCCTTTCCTTTTCTCCTATTCCTTTTAAAGTGGAGAGGATTCAGTGCATTTCAGCAACGTTCTCACCTGTCAAATGCAAGAGAGAATGACCACTGCCTGTTTGTGTATACAGTCAAGGCAGCAAAATCACTGGGAAGGCCGGGGCAAATTCTTGCAATTCATGTATGTGGGAATAGTTATGTTTGATATTTGTGTTCAGCCACAGAAACAGTCTCTAAAATCATAGAATCTTTGGGCTGGAATGGACCTTTAAAGGCCATCTAGTCCAACCCCCCTGCAGTGAGCAGGGACATCTTCAACTAGAGCAGGTTGCTCAGAGCCCCATCCAACCTGACCTGGAATGTTTCCAGGGATGGGGCATCGACCACCTCTCTGGGCAACCTGGGCCAGGGTTTTACCACCCTCGTTGTGAAAAATTTCTTCCTTATATCTAGTCAAAATCTACCCTCTTGCAGTTTAAATCTGTTACGCCTTCTCTTATCGCAACAGGCCCTGCTAAAAAGTCTACCCCAATCTTTCTTACCAGCCCCCTTTAAGTACTGACAGGCTGCAGTAAGGTCTCCCCAGAGCCTTCTCTGCTCGAGGCTGAACAACCCAGACTCTCTCAGCCTGTCCTCACAGCAGAGCTGTTGCATCCTTCTGAGCATTTTTGTGGCCTCCTCTGGCCCCGCTCCAACAGGTCCGTGTCTCTCCTGTGCCGAGGGCTCCAGAGCTGGACGCAGTACTGCAGGGGGGGCGTGTCAGAGCAGAGCAGAGGGGCAGAATCTCCTCCCTCGCCCTGCTGGACACGCTGCTTTGGATGCAGCCCAGGGTTGGTCTTCTGGGCTGCGAGCACACATTGCTGGCTCATGTCCAGCTTTCATCTACTACCAGTACCCCCAAGTCCTTCTCGGCAGGGCTGCTCTCCATCCCCTTCATCCCCCAGCCTGTGCTGATACCGCAGGTTGCCCCAACCCAGGTGCAGGACCCTGCACCTGGCCTTGTTGAACCTCATGAGGTTCACAGGGGCCGATTCCTTGAGCTTGTCCAGGTCCCTCTGGATGGCATCCCATCCCTCAGGCGTGCCAACCACACCACTCAGCTTGGAGTCATCTGCACACTTGCTGAGGGTGCACTCAATCCCACTGTCTCTGTCACTGATGAAGATATTAAAGAGTACTGGTCCCAGTACAGACCCCTGAGGGACACCGCTTGTCACCAATCTCCATCTGGACGTTGAGCCATTGACCACTACCCTCTGGGTGTGACCGTCCAACCAGTTCCTCATCCACCCAATAGTCTACCCATCAAACCCATCTCTCTCCAATGCAGAGAGAAGGATGTTGTGGGGGAGTGTGTCAAAAGCCTTAGCGAAGTCCAGATAGACAACATCAGTAGCTCTTACCTTGTCCACTGAGGTGGTCACTCCATCGTAGACGGCCACTAGGTTGGTCAGGCAGGACTTGGCCTTGATGAAGTCATGCTGGCTGTCTCGAATCACCTCCCTGCCCCCCATGTGCCTTACCATAGCTTCTGTGACTGGTGCCATGGGCAGAATTTTGCATTTTTTGACCATGGGGCGGTTTACATGGTACCAGCCCTGCTTGCAGCAGATGGGGTTCAACTATCTCGATGGGGGGAAAGGATTCTCGCTTATGAGTTGGCGGAACTCATCGAGAGGGCTTTAAACTAGATTCGAAGGGGGAAGGGGATAAAACCAGGCTCACTAGAGATGAGCTGAGGGGTGGCATGCTGGAGTTGGGGGTGAAATTGTTAGCCCAGCTCAAGTGCATCTACACCAATGCATGCAGCATGGGCAGCAAATAGGAGGAACTGGAAGCCATTGTGCAGCAGGACAGCTATGACTTAGTCACCATCGCAGAAACGTGGTGGGATGACTCACATGACTGGAGTGCTGCAATGGATGGCTATAAGCTCTTCCGAAGGGATAGGCAAGGAAGGAGATGCGGTGGGGTGGCTCTGTATGTTAGGGAGTGTTTTGATTGTATAGAATGCAACAATTGTGATGACAAAGTCAAATGCTTATGGGTAAGGATGAGCGGGAAAGTAAACAAGGCAGATACCTTGCTGGGTGTCTATTATAGACCACCCAACCAGGATGAAGAGGCAGATGAAGTGGCTGGGAGAAGTCTCACAATTGCAATCCCTCGTTCTTGTGGGGGACTTCAATTTACCAGACATCTGCTGGAAGTCTAACATAGCAGAGAGGAAACAGTCTAGGAGGTTCCTGGAGTGTGTGGAAGATAATTTCCTGACACAGCTGGTAAGTGAGCCTACCAGGGGAGGTGCCCCGCTTGACCTGCTGTTTACAAACAGAGAAAGACTAGTGGCAGATGTCGTGGTCAGAGGCCGTCTTGGGCTTAGTGACCACAAAATGACAGAATTCTCAATTCTTGGTGAAGTAAGGAGAGGGGTCAGCAAAACCACTACCATGGACTTCTGGAGGGCAGACTTCAGCCTGTTCAGGTCACTGCTTGACCGAGTCCCTTGGGAGACCGTCCTGAAGGGCAAAAGGGTCCAGGAGGGCTTCAATTTCTTCAAGGAAATCTTAAAGGTGCAGGAGCAGGTGGTCCCCATGTGCCACAAGAGGAGCTGGCAGGGAAGACGACCGGCCTGGCTGAACGGGGAGCTTTTGCTGGGACTCAGGAAAAAAAGGAGAGTTTACCACCTTGGGAAGAAGAGGCAGGCAACTCAAGAAGATTACAAGGATCTCATTAGGTCATACAGAGAGAAAATTAGAAAGGTAGAAGCCCAGCTAGAACTAAATCTGGCCACGGTCATAAGGGATAACAAAAAATGTTTTTACAAATATATTAACAACAAAAAGAGAGCCAAGGAGAACATCCATCCCTTATTGGATTGGGGGGGCGGAACATTGTCACCAAGGATGGACAAGGCTGAGCTACTTAATGCCTTCTTTGCCTCAGTCTTTAATAGCCAGACCAGTTATCCTCAGGGTATTCAGCCCCCCTGAGCTGGAAGACAGGGATGGGGAGCAGAATAAATTCCCCATAATCTAGAAGGAAGCAGTTAACAACCTGCTATGCCAGCTGGACACCCACAAGTCTATGGGCAGATCCCATCTGGCCCCAAGAGTACTGAGAGAGCTGGCAGAGGAGCTTGCCAAGCCACTCTCCATCATTTATCAGCAGTCCTGGTTAACAGGGGAGGTCCCAGAAGACTGGAGGCTTCCCAATGTGTCACCCATCTACAAGCAGGGACAGAAGGAGGATCGCGGGAAGTACAGGCCTGTCAGCCTGACCTCCATACCAGGGAAGAACATGGAGCGGTTCACCTTGACAGTGCTCACAGGGCATATGAATGACAACCAAGGGATCAGGCCCAGCCAGCATGGGTTCATGAAAGGCAGGTCCTGCTTGACCAACCTGATCTCCTTCTATGACCAAGTGACCCGCCTAGTGGATGAGGGAAAGGCTGTGGATGTTGTCTGCCTGGACTTTAGTAAAGCCTTTGACAGCGTCTCCCGCAGCATTCTCCTGGAGAAACTGGCGGCTCGTGGCTTAGACAGGTTTACTCTTTGCTGGGTAGAGAACTGGCTGGATGGCCAAGCCCAGAGAGTTGTGGTGAATGGAGCTAAATCCAGTTGGTGGCTGGTTACAAACAGTGTTTGCCAGGGCTCAGTTTTGGGGCCAGTCTTGTTTAATATCTTTATTGATGATATGGATGAGATGATTGAGTGCACCTTCAGTAAGTTTGTAGACAACACCAAATTGGGAAGGAGTGTTGATCTGCTCAAGGGTAGGAAGGCTCTGCAGGGGAATCCTGACAAGCTGGACCGATGGGCCAAGGCCAATTGTGTGAGGTTCAACAAGGCCAAGTGCCACGTCCTGCACTTTGTCCACAACTACCTCATGCAGCGCTACAACCTTGGGGAGGAGTGGCTGGAGAGGTCCTTGGCGGAAAAGGACCTGGGGGTGCTGGTTGACAGCCAGCTGAATATGAGCCAGCAGTGTGCCCAGGTGGCCAAGAAGGCCAACAGCATCCTGGCCTGTATCAGCAGTTGCGTGGCCAGCAGGAGTAGGGAAGTGATTGTGCCCCTGTACTCAGCACTGGTGAGGCCACACCTCGAATCCTGTGTTCAGTTTTGGGCCCCTCACTACAAGAAGGACATTGAGGTGCTGGAGCGTGTCCAGAGAAGAGCAACAAAGCTGGGGTCTGGAGCACAAGTGTGATGAGGAGCGGCTGAGGGAACTGGGGTTGTTCAGTCTGGAGAAGAGGATGCTGAGGGGACATCTTATTGCCCTCTGCAACTACCTGAAATGGGGTTGTGGTGAGATGGGTGTTGGTCTCTTGTCCCAAGTAACCAGCGATAGGACGAGAGGAAATGGCCTCAAGTTGTGCCAGGGGAGGTTTAGACTAGATATTGGGAAAATTTTCTTTACTGAAAGAGTGGTCAAACATTGGAACGGGCTGCCCAGGGAGGTGGTGGAGTCACCATCTCTGGAAGTATTCAAAAAACGTGTGGGTGTGGCACTTTGGGGCATGGTGGTGTTGGGTTGACCGTTGGACTTGATGATCTTCAAAGTCTTTTCCAACCTTAATGATTCTGTGATTCTAGGAGGATCTGCTCCATGATCTTCCCAGGCACAGAGGTGAGGCTGACTGGTCAGTAGTCCCCAGGATGCTTCTTGCCTCCCACCTTCTTTAAAATTTGGTGCAAAAAGACTTTTTCCAGTCTCCAGAGACTTCACTTGACTGCCAGGACTTTTCAAATATCATGGAGAGTGACTTGGCAACTACACCAGCCAATTGCTTCAGGACTCTGGGATGCATCTTGCAGGTCCCATAGACTTGTGCATGTTCAGGTTCCTCAGGTGGTCTCGAACCTGATCCTCTCTTTCAGTGGGAGGGACTTTGCTCCTCCAGTCCTTGTCTTGAGGTCCATCCACTTGAGAGGTGTGGGAAGAGAGCCTGCCAGTGAAGACTGAGACACAGAAGTTGACTACCTCAGCCTTCTACTTTTCTGTTGTTACCAGTTTGCCAGTCATGTTCAATGGAGGGGGAAGGTGCTATGCTTTCTTTGATCTTCCTTTTCTGGCTGACATACCTGTGGAAGCCCTTCTTACTATTCTTTGCATCCCTTGCCAAGTTCAGCTCCAGCCACACCTTGGCCGTCCTGACCCCATCCCTACACAACCAGGCAGTGTCCCTGTACTCTTCCCAGGATACCTGTCCCTGCTTCCACTGCCTGTGCATTTCCTTCTTGCCTTTAGTTTGCCCAGCAGGTCTTGAGTCAGCCAGGCTGGCCTCTCGCCTTCCTTTCCTGATTTCTTACACCTGGGGATTGAATGTTGCTGACAGTATTTGATGGCCTTGGTTTACAGAAAATTTTTCCCTTTCCAAACCTCTTAAGTTTTTTGTGGAGTTATGTTTCAAGGGTAGGGAAATTTTGTTTATATGAAATCTTCATCTTGTTTAAGCTTAAGGCAGACCATAATAAAAAGAGAGAAGGGGGAATTAAAGGAAAGAAGCAAATAGGGAAAAAAAAATAGTCTGCAATTTAAATACAAAAGGCAAGTGCTGCATCTTTTAGTATAACAGTGTTCAGAGATGAGTTTCTTCTCTTTTCAACATATTTAAGCTTCTTCCACAACCTCATAAAAGCTAAAAGAGCTGATAAGTATTGTCGTACATTACCTCATGCAAGGTGATCTGTTGGAGACAAACCTATTATCATTGCCTTGTGACTCTTGATGCATCTACCTCCTGCTCTGATGATTGTTTTTCATAAACTGCATTGTCTGTGGTTCTTTGTGCAACACCACAAGTAATTTGGTGAACTGCTGAAGTAACTGCTGAACAGGGCTTCCTTACCAAACTCCTTATTACTTGCTTCTCTAGGTCCTAGCAGAGGGTGGAAAAGAAACACTGTCCCATGCCTGTTCCTTTCAGATGTTTTTGCTCTTTTGTTTACTGTTATGTTTCTTAAATGTGATATCTGCAAAGTGTTCTCTCCTTTGTTTCTGTAGAATTTTTGTCCTTACAAGACAGTTCAAATGTGAGTTGCCTAGCTCTTAGTGCAAACTATGCTATCACTCTCAAGCCTTTTGAGGAGCCCAGGTGTTAGCAGGCACTACACTCCTTTCTTCCCTCTCTGCAGAGGCCTTTTGAAATGTTACACATATTTTGTAATATTATACATTCTAACATCACTTTTAATTCCTAGGTCAGATACAATTCAGACTGTGAATCTTGTGTTGATCTTCTCTCTAGAATAAATGAAATATGCTCTTTCTCTGTTTCAGGAGAAACTAAGGGGATTTTATGGACAATGTCCTGTTTACTTCTGTGGCTGTCATACTGTTTTAGTTTAGAAGAAAGAAAAACCTAAAATAAAATAATGGCTAGAAAAATCATTTGCAATTTGCAGCTGTAATATGCCTGGGAACAGACTTTATAATTAAGAACAACATACACCACTTCTCTTTATTTTTCTTTTTCCTTGACTGCAGTAACAAAGAACAATGTGTTTATGCCATCAAGCTTCTGTGAACCCTCTACAGGCAATTCTGACTCAGAACCAGGTAAGCTTCCTCATTTGTCTGCTTTTTCTCCACAAACGGTTCTCAGTCTGTCATGATTCAAAGTACTCAGGGTCTTACTTCTGAAGTGTCAATCTGGGAGATTGGAAGTGGTGGTGGTTCTGATCTTATCTTGCTCACTTCATTGCTTGATTTCTTGCTTGCTGGAGGTATTCAAAAATAACAAATATAAAAATTCTTAAATGCTTTGTGAGTGCTGGTGGAAGACTGGAGTATGACTCTATGCCCACCTGTTAACCTCAAGATAAAACTTAGGGGAAATTTTCATTGATGTACTTTGGATACTCTTTTTTAAATTTTTTTTATTAAATCAATTCAGCCACAATCTGTGGTCATGATGATGTTCAGCCGTGACCTGTGAACCCTGTGTTGACTGACTTTATTTTGTTAATCACTGTTGTTCTGCAGTTTGGTTGTGTTGGTATTGCTGTATAGCATATTGTTATCTTAAGCTTAAATGGCATGAGAATAATAATAATAATTATACCTTGTAAGTTTGTAGGAACTCATTTTGTAATAGCTGTGGATTTATGAATATTATTTTTTTAAGATTTTTGTATTTTATCTAAAAACCTTAACTGGTGAGTACAAGCAAAGGAATCTCTTTTACCTTCATACTATAAAAGCATAAGGTAAAAGCTAATGGAATTACAAGAAACTAATATTAAGCAATTAAATTTAACTTAATTATAATAATTAGGAGTTGGGTGCTTGTTAGCAGCTGTCATGTTCAGTCATGCTTTTGATTGTCCTTTCATTAATTTGATTCTCACTTAAACTCCGTTAAGTAGCTCTAAGTCCTTCACAGAAGGAACTTCATTTCTTTTGTGAAAATGGTCTGTTTCATGTTTCGCCTGAAAAACAATTTCAAATCTTTTTTCTTGCAACAACCTGTGTTTCTGTCTTTGTATTTGCTGTGATGATCACTGAAAATTCAGACTTCTTTTGGAAAAAGTGAATTTGTTCTTTGGATATTTCTAAAACTTGTAGGTTGTTACAGTGGGGAAAGTATGAGGAATTTTATAATGTATGTAGTATGTTACAGCTATGACCTTGTAATTTTGTATTTTGCTTCTAGAGGAGAAGAGCAGTGGATTTCGGCTGAAGCCTCCAATACTTATCCATGGTCAGGCACCTAGTGCAGGTGAGTTCGATGTTTTCTGCAGCAGTATGAAGAAACCGGTTCAAGCATTTTACTTAGTTAGGAGTTTCCTCAAACTGATATTGTAACTGGAATGTGGCAATACTTGTGTTCATGCAGAAAAGAACTTTGTATTATCCAGAGTGGTTATGCCCATATCCGCTGTGTAATGTGTATAGAAACCTCCAGAATTTTGGCTTGGATCAGTAATGTATTTCTGAAATGTATCGCCCAGTTGTCTCTGCTTAGCATGCTTTGATGCAATTCTTAGAATAGTCCTGGGCTTTGTGAACTCAATTCCTTTGGTAGTAAACTGTAACAAAAGGAGTGCTCCAGGAGCATGCTGAACAAGTTCCAGCCCAGCCATTAATGGGTGCTCAGTCTGGGACCAGGCTAGAGCAAAGTCTGAAATGTTCACTTCCCACTTCCTTCTTTCCTTGGCTTTTGACCATAGAATGGATGTTGGGTCCTTGATCCTAGCTGTTCTGCTGTATGGTTTGGCTCTTACTGAGTTTCCTGTTTGCTAATGTAGACTTAGCTAGTATGGGAAGTATGTTAATACTACTGCTCCTTAGGAGTTTGAGAAAAAAAACACTGTGTTGGTAATGGAGGTTATTATTTGGTTTTTATATATATATATAAAAACCCTGTTTATTACATTTACAGGAAGAGTAGTAAATTTAAAAAAAACAAGTTCAAATGTTCATATGTCAGCTCAAAAACACTTAAGATAGTTATATTTTGGTGGTTATCATGTTCTTTGAGTATGGGTGGCCTGAAATGGAACTAGTTGCAGAATATTCAGTTGAGTTGCTATGAGTAACTTCTGTTGCAGTATTTTATCGGACCAGGAGTTCATCTTTGCTTTGTTTGGTGAAGAAAACTGAACCTTCTGGGATTGACATAACCTTCTAGAGTTGATGTTAAGATGTTTTGGGGTTTTTAAAGTTGTTTAAGGTCAGTTGGCTTTTTGAATGAGTGGAAGGAGAAAAGAAGACTGGAAATGTGTTGTTGATTAATATGTCAGTGAATAAATAGGATTGCTTGTGTACTGTTTATTTCTCTTACATTTTGACTTTTATTTCTGAGTCATTGTCATAAACTCTCCTTCTGTGCTTTCCTGGATAAGGTAAAGAATATATTTTAAAGCCTTTTTTTTAAGGTAGGAAATTGTGTTCTCTTTGGGACAAATTCTAATGTGAGGCTGAGTGAGGGATGGGAAAGAAGGGAATGGAAGCTTTTTAAATGTCTTGTTTTCCATTGTGTGTTTTGTTGGAATCAGTTACAGAAAAGATTAGATGAAGGTGAATTTTACAACTTTAAAGCTTTATAGCTCTTGAAAAAAACTTCATATTTACAGGTCTCCCTAGCCAGAAACCGAAGGAACAGCAGCGAAGTGTGCTACGTCCAGCAGTATTACAGGCGCCACAGCCAAAAGCTTTCTCACAGATGGGTAAATAATGCTTTTGCTTTTTAGAATACCACAGGGGGAGAGCAAAAATACAAAATCTCTTTAGTATAGTGGTTTGTTTTCACTTGGCATCTGCCTCTGTTTTTCTGGGTTTTTCCTTTCAGAAAAGAAACATCTTAAATGTTAAGTATATCTGTGTTATATAAGGGATAACACAAGTTGAACCTTCAGTTTTTGTGTAGGATGACTGTCTGCCATTTCCAGGCCTCCAACTTTGTAGTCCATGGTTGGTTTTTGAAATAAAAAGACTTTTAAGGGTGTGGATTGGCAATCTCAAATGACAGCAGTGACCATGGTGTAATAAGCTACTGCTGATCAATTTAACAGTAGTGGTAGACTTCAGCTAGCAGCATGGTGATGTAAAATGCGTAAATCACTTGGAGGTGCCTCTAGGCCTGGGGACCGTTTTGGAGTTGTGACTTTGACATACAAACTGTTCAAGGTGTCCATGTCTCCTCCTATGTTTCCCCAGCCTCCCCTGCCTTTTGTTATTTGGAAGTTCAGTTGAACTGAAACAGAAGTAACTTCAGTTAATGCTTAATCTGGCATAGCACGAAGCGTTTCTAGCTTGATTTCTTGATATGTCTGTTGGCACAGATTGGACTCTGTAGAGAACTTAATATTGGGGTACAAATTTTCAGTAAGAGTTCAGTATGTAGGTAGCTGATCAGTCCAAAGAGGAGCCCTGCTGGCTGTGAACAGTATTAGATTGAAGCAGGGTGGTTGCTTGAAGTTGTATGTGTTGAAGTCCCTGCAGAATTTGTATATATAAGGGACTTTTTGAAGGCTTGTTTTTCTATATATGGAATTTTGATTGTGCTAAGTATTGCTGAATCATGGACCTCGTGCATCTTGCAAAATATTATGGGAACTCTGTAGTTTACATTGCAAGATTTCATGGACTTAAGAAATCAGCATGCAATTTTCTACATGAAACTTACTACTTTTAGGAAAATCTAAATATCTGGAGAGTTTTTGCAATTTTCTCATTCTTGATCGCAGTTCTCAGCAGTGGCACCAATGGTGTAAATACCCCGCCAGATTCTGCAGCCACATCAGAATCACTAAGTAATGCAACACCGAAAAGTTCTGACTCTGAAGACAAGGTGAGTTAGAGAAGGATTGGAAAGACTCACAAGGTGACAAGCTTTAAAGTAGTATTCTCTGAACAGTCTATTTGTTTAGTAATGTGAATTCAGCTTCGTCAGTGATAGCCCCCTTACCATAATATGGTAGTACACTTTAGGTATAGTAGTAGATTTTATACTGTCCTAATAGTATGCTATATTTATATTTACTAACTCAAGAACTGTAACAAAGATTTACTGAATCCATAGTTTAAGATGGTTTTTCATACCTATCTTCCCTCACAAAATATATAAAAAAAAGGCTCAGTTCTACTTCTGCTCTAATTGGTTCCTTTTAGTCCTTCTAGCTTTATTTCTAATCTTACTGTAAAGTCTTACTGCTGCTTGAGTGATGCCATTCCTACCATAGACATTGAATTCCTGTAATTTGGGTGTCTTGGTTCAGTGGACTGATAGTCAGAATACTGCTTTTTCATCTGATCAGTTTGTGTGAAGAAAGAAATCTTACTCCTGCAGGTTCATCTCTCACTCTGTGTGCAGGGAGTGGGTCAGGAAAGTAGGGCATTGTCTTCTATGAGGGAGAAAAAAAGCTGTCTCCTCCAGTGGCTGTCACTGGGTCTGACTGGTGCTCCTGTCAGGCCAGAGACTAGGAAGCACATGCTGAATTCCTGTTCTTGTCTGAAACAGATTTGGTTTTGAGCTGGGCGAACTGAGCAGTTTGTTGCACATGTTCAGTCTTCCTTCTCAGATTGCCTAGCAAAAAGTGATCCCCTGCACATGGATGATGGCTTTACTGTTGTTGTCTTGGTTTCTAACAATTGAATGTGGGACGGTGTTGAGAAATGTGAGGATGGAAAACAAACAGGCAACTGAAGTGAATGAGTAACACACAAAGAAGCTTAGAGACAGGAGCTGATAGTGGGTAAAAACCCAGGGGTGGCAAATAAATTCCCTACAGGAAATGGTGGGGGGAGAGTGTAGGTAATGAGTGACTGAAAAGCTTCAGCTAGAGGAAAAGGCATCTAAGTGCATTATAACTTATGTATTCAGTATCTTGAAAGGAAAGTACTTAAATAGTTGCTTCCCCATGCTGTGCAAAGTGTGTTCAGTCCTTTCTTCCTGCAGGTATTGAGCTAACTGTTGGCATCTTAAGATATGTTGACTGAGACCATGAGAAGGATATTTGGAGATTTTTAGGGTGTGTGGGTTTTGGGTGGATTTTTAGGGTTGGGGGTTTATTTTGGTAGCTTCATTAGACAGTGGGTTACTTCTTGATGCCACATCGAGCATAGAAGTAGTATTGTTAACAATGCAAGAGTACGCAATGGTTTACTTGAAATTCAAGTCTCAATTTTGAAATCTGAATATCTAAGCAGAAAGACTTCAAGTGTGAATGGCTTTTTAAGGCTTAGTGAAAGGCTACTGCCATAATTAAGTAGCAATAAGTAAATTCATTGCATGTATCAGTATGAAGTCTTTGTGGGACGTGCTTGTTACCTCTGTGTATGTCATTAGGGAGACCCTCTATACATTTTTAACATCGTCCTCTTGACTTTTTTAATCAAAGTCCAGAAATACTGGAAGAAGTTTTCTGACAGAAGAAAGCTCTTAAATCTAGATGTTAAGGTTCACTGAAAGCTAAATGTGAAAGGGTGTAAAGTTTCATAACTGAACATTTGCAATTTACCAGGGACTGTGGTGGGATATTCTTCATTGTCCTGGCATTTGTAGTCAGGATGACTGGCATCTGCCTGAAGCTTTCCAGCACAACTATACATAATTGGAGGTCATACAGTAGTCATGTTAAATGCTGGAATATCTCTGCAGAATATTAGATTGTTTGATAAGAGTGAGTGGTTCCTTCTGGAATTAAAAGTTTTGTATTAGTAATTGTATGTGCAGAGATAGGGCATAGATTTGATGTACCACAGAGAGTGAGCTTCCTTGTGAGAGCAAGTACATGGTATTTTGCAGTTATATATGAGCCTGGTCTGCACTTGTTAGAGCAGATCTAAGTCATGGTCTTATTTTACTGGCAGAAATTCTTTTTTTGAGGTCTCTGTCTTGTGCTTATACAAGGTAGCAGAGTGGGAATGTTCTCTATCTGGTTGTTGTCCTACTCGGAGCATCTCTGTGGCAACCTGTACCTATTCGGGCTAGGCCTTGTCTCTGTCTTGAAAATCCCTAGGAAACTGCAGGAGCCCTAAGCGCGTAGTCCGTAAATGGATACAAGGTGCAGCCTTCTAGTCAACTTCCCTTGACTGGTGGGAGAGTCTGGCTGAAACTCATCAGATGTGCAGGGAAGCTTGATAGGCAGCTGTTCAAGCCTACCATGCAGCCTTTGGCCTTTTTGGCAGCAGGGAGGTACTGATCCTTATCCAGAAGGAGGAGGAGAATATCCTAGGTTAATGATTTTTTTCTTTTTGTTCAACAGAAGAATCTTTTACCCTGTCTGCACCATTCAGTGGTGGAGGACTACTCCCAGCAGGCAGCAGTGGCCCATTTCTGACTACCAGCAGGAAAAGGATGTCTTTGAAATGCCAGAATTAGAATCTGAAGGCAGATGACGCAGCTAGGTTATGCAAAGTTTATGTCCCTTAAACATGAAATGGGATTTGCAAAACTCCTTTGGACCCAATCCAGTGTTGTTTTTCCACTGCCACCTTTCCCCTGCGCAATACGTGCGGAAAGTGCCATGGCTGGCAGCCTATCTGAAGCACCTGTAGGCAAAAACACTCTCTATGAGAAACTAACAGGAGGAGTTGGTGATCCAGTGCAGTGGCAGTTCTGTAACCTGGGGTTACAGACCGTAACTGGGGTCACGGACACAGGAGGTTCACTTGGACAACTGGAGTACTGCATTGGATACCTGTGAGCTTTTTAGGAAGTAAAGCAGGAAAGACTAGAAGGGGATGGGTTCTCCTATGCTCAAAGAAGCTGCTTGAATGCAGAGACTTTGGTTTGGGAAAGGTGCTGAGCGGGTCAAGTCTTTATAGATTAAGATCAGAGGGGAAGCCAACAAGGGGGACATTAAGGTGGACCTCCACTAGAGTTGGACTGATGAAGATGAGAAAGTAGCTAAAAACCTTTGAGAACTAGAAGCTTCACAATTGCAGACCTTGGTTCTAAAGGGGAACTTTAGGTACTTGACACCTGATAAAATGGCAACATGTCCTGGTAGAAATACTCCTGGAGATTTTAGGAATACATTGAGGACAGGTTGTTTTTGATGAAGGTGCTAGGTAAGTTGACCCAGGCGGGTACTCAGCTGGACCTGGTATTCACAGCATACAGATGTTGAGAGTAGCTGTGACTGCAGCAGCTATGAGATGGAGTTTGAGATCCTGAGGGAAGTGGGGAAGATAAGTAGCAGAATAAAGACCCAGACTTCAGGAGAGAAGACTTGTTCCTCGGGCTTGTTGGTAAGATCCTGAAGGACAGAAGGGCTTAGGAGAGCTTGTTATCTTTACAACCAACCCCCTTAGAGTTGAGTAGTTTATCCCAGTGCGCAGGAAATTGTGCAAGTGTGGCAGGAGGCCCGTGTAGATGAACTAGGAGCTCCTTAAATCCAGAAAGGGAGTTTACATAAGCTGGTAAAGAAATCAAGGTACCTGAGAGATTTACAAAAGGATTGCCTGGGCATGTGGGGAGAGAACTGGGAAAGCCAAAGCTTAGTTTGAGTTGGAAATGACTGGGAATGAAAGGGCTGCAAGAAGGGCTTCTACTGGTGCATTAGCAGCAAAGGCAAGATGAAGGAAACCTGTAGGCCTGCTGCCAGATGTTGGAGGGAACCTAGTGATGAAGGACATGAAAGAATCTGAGGGAGTCAATGCCTTTGTCTTGGTTTTTACTGGAGAGGTCTGCTGTCAGGTCTACCAGGTCTCTTTTCCTAGGGGAAGTTTGTGGGAATGACTTATGGTAAATCTACTTAAGGACTGTCTAAGACAGTTTGACATACACAAGTTGATGGGACAAGGCAGCATGTATCCAAGGGTGCTGAGGGAGCTGGCTGGTGTTACTGTGAGACCACTGCCTATCTTCAAAATGTTGTGGTACTGTGGGAGGTCCCTGTTTCTGGGGAAGAAGAGAACATGGCACACGTTTTCAAGAATGGCAAGAAAGAGGATCCAGGAAAGTAGAAACTGCTCAGCCCCTTCCTCTGCCTTCCTGGTGAAGGGAGTCCTAGGATATGAAGCATGTTAAAGTGATTGAGAACAGCCAGCATGGATAAAACATGGTGGCCGACCTGAGGTTGGTTTTTTCCACCCTCTGAGATGATTTGCTGTGCAGAGGGCAATATTTGTTGGTTTTGACTTTAGTAAGGTCTTTGACATGGATGGTCTCTGGTATCATCGTCATAGACAAACTGGAGAGTGATGTACTGGTTGGGTGGAATTTAAAGTGGGTGGAAAATTGGCTGAACCAGTGAGCTCAAGGGTAGCAGTTAATTGTTCAGAGTCTGATGGCTGGTCAGTTACTAGAGGCATTCCTTTAGAGCTGATATTGAGGTCAGTACTATTTAGTGTTTACATGGACAACCTGGCAATGTGGAATGAATCTTGTTAAGTTTGTGGGTGCCAGTAAACTGAGGGAAGGTGAAAATGGTCAATATGTTGGGAGGCAGGGCTGTTCAGGGAGATCTCAGCAGGCTGGAAAAATGAGCCACGAGAAACCAACTGACTGTCAACAAATGCAAAGTTCTGTACCCGGGGTGAGATAACCCATATGTTACAAGGACTGGAGGGTGACTGGCTAGAAAGCAGCTATGCAGACAAGTGCTTGGAGATCCTGGTGTTGCATGAAGGTTGTTGAGACAAGTTCTCCTGTACAGAATTTATTAGCAGGGTCTATAGCTGATAGTATTACTTCTAAAGGTGAAAGTTATTTTATTTTGGAGGAGGGGAGAGCAAAAGAGGAAGGAAAGGGGAAAACTTCCCACGGGCCAGCCAGGAAGTGGTAGGGGTTCCTTGGACAGGCGTTCCCTGGACAGGCATCTCCGTCCCAGGCGTCCTCTCCAGTGGAGCAGGTGGCACCCCATAATACTCTTCCTATAGTAACTCTGTGTTTTTTATCAGGATATGCTCAAACTTCCTACTCTTTTTTTTCTGCTTATAATGCTGTTAATGCTGATTGGAGCATGTTATTGGGTCTTGTAATGTAAATCAAAAGCTACAGGGTAGGAAACTAGGAGAGAAGAGGGAAAGGGTGATTCCCATGCTGGTTGCAATTGCTTCCCAACACCACTATAAGGGTTTGCAGGTGCAAGGCCTTGAGTATAATGGGATGAGAACTATAGAATGAGAATAATCAGGTTCAGAAAAGTGATTATTCCCCTTTGCTTGCCAGTGGTGGGTGGCATCAGGAATATTGTATGTAGTTTGGGTCTTGCCAGCACATGAAAGACACCTACAGAACACCAAGGTGACTAGTGGCTGGAGCACATGATGTCTGAGAGGGTGAAAAAGCTGACTATGTTCTGCTTGGACTAGGGGAGAGGGAATTGAATTGTTCTCCTCAACTATCTAGTGGTGGGCTCTAGTAAGATAGAAGGAGACTTGGAAGTGCCTACCAAACAAATTAGAGGCTGCAGGTGTGGGAAGGGGGATTCCAGTTGGGTATTAGAACAGAACTATCATTTAGTGCAGTTGAACACTGAACTAGGCTACCAAACTGTAAAACTGACATCCTTGATTTTTTTGAAACTTGACTGTATGAGGTCTCAAGTAGCCTAGCATAATTTTGAAGTTGATGCTGCTTTGAGCACAGTTTGGACCAAATGATTGTGAGAGAGCCCCTTGAACCTTAACTATTCTGTGATTCATTAAGAAAGATGCTGTAAACAACAGAGGATTATTTTTTTTTTAAATGCAAAATTTGCTTTGTAGCTCTGGAGATGTTATTGACCTGTCTTTGTAAATGACTGTGTTACTCACCATGTCATAGCATAACATTTTGTTTAAAGAAACTCAATTACCTATGCTAAAGTTTTCTATTTGTTTTCTTTAGGCAGGAAAATCTCAGAAAAGAGAATCCAACAGTACTTCAGATGATGACAGCTGTGAGAAGGTGGAACTAAATGCACAGCAAGCATTTGTATTTGGACAAAACTTAAGAGATAGAGTTAAGGTAAACATGTTTGTTATCTTGACTAAGAGTTGATGTATTTAAGTGAGGAACAGTGGAACAGATCATTTGTTGGCATGAGCATTATACACTGTTCATGAAGTACTTTGAAGCCACTATATAACAAGGTTAAAACGTCCATGTATATATGCAAAATTAGAAACACAGTTTGGTTGGCTGTTTAGTAAAACTGGTCTTCCAGGCATTTAAAAAAAATTAATACTGTTAGTAGCGTAAGAAGCTCTTTCAATATTAAGCATATCTACTGCAATCATAGGTAACATCTAAAGCTCAGTGCAATGTAATGTTTTCTCTTACTTTTTGGATAAGAATTAAGTTGAAATGTAGTTCCTAAGATGCTCCCATGCAACCAAGACTTCACAGAAAAAGTGAGAAAAGAAAAATAGGGCAGCCTGGGTTCAAACCTGTGCATGAAATAATTGAGTTGGATTGTTAGTACCTCCTGTTGAAGACAGGTTTGTGCAGGTTTCCTAGCATAACAAAATAAAGTGTAATAATGGGGCGTAGGCTTATATTTTTTTATTGTAGAAAGTGTTTGTGGAAGTCTTGGGAAAGTGAGCTGAAAATTTTGTGGTCATTAGTTAAACTGTCAATATATACTTGTTCTTTTTATAGTTAGGAGATGAAAGTGATGAAACTGCCGATGTGCAGAATGCTGGCCTTCCTATATCAGATATACCTTCTGCAACAAATTATTTTCTACAGTACATCAGTTCCAGGTGAGACTACAAGGAAACCTATATGGCAGTTTTCCTTATTCTGTGTTCAAAATTATTTGTGATTCTGCTCTTTATTGGATGCAGGGCTTATACTGGGTCAGTGGGAACCCAGGCTTCTGAAGAATGAGGTGGCAAACTTCAGATCTGAGGGAATCCTCAATCAAGGTCAAGGGAGATGCATTTGACACCATTTACTTGACCAGGTCCTCACCAAAGCTTCTTGAGAAAACTAATAAGCATAAGATGAAAGAAGTATTCTCATGAATGATTAGAAAGAAACAGTGATGGAATAAATTTGAGCTACCAGTAGAATCCTGTAGAAATCTGTGCTGTATTTGTGGTGTTCAATATGTTTCATATATTATATGGATAAAGGGAAGAATAGTTTAGAAAAAAAAAAGTTATTTGTTCATGCTAATAAGCATTTCACAGCAATATAGAGGGCCTGTATGAATAAGCAGGACCTTAACTGTGGGAGGTCTTCAAGAGAATTTCTGATTAGGCAACAGCATCAGAAGAAGTTTCACGTATGTATACATAAAGTAAGGCAGCCAGGAGAAAACTGTGCTAATTCTATATATATAGTGGTGAACTCTGAACTGACAGCCTTCACTTAAGCCTTGAGATGTCAGTCTGGCTCTGTGAAAATGTTAGCTCAGTAGTGGTCAAAAAAATCAAGTAGTATGACAGAGAGAGTAGAAAACAGAAGATAATTTCTTACTGCACAGAGCTGTGAATTCAAGTAATAACTGGAAAAGCACGAGGGGAAAATCCCACTGAGAGCAATAGAGTAGAGCGACATCTCTGATCCTGGAAGAACCTGAACTGCCGATTGTTTGAGGCCATGAAATAATTGTACAAAAAGCACCAATGTGTGCTTGCCTTGTCCTTACATTCTGCATTTTAAAGACACTGTTGTTCATCATGAAGTAGGCATTAGGCAGTTTTGCAGTCTTAATCCCTTTTGACATTGAGCTTTTCAGATGATGCACTGGAGAGGTAGAGAACACCACAGAGTGGCTGTGTGGATGCCAGGTCAATGCCTTTCCAGAGACACACTCAGATTTTTTTAATCAGATTTGGCAGACAATAACTTCTAATATGTAAGCTTCAAATACTGGAATATTTGTCTTTATCTTTCAACTTGTATGACATCTACTGCCATATTTCGATTGAGTCATGACTTTAGGAGGATTTATTTGTGGTAGGTCAATTGCCAGAAACCGAGATTTGGGTTTGCTTTTAAAGAAATAAGCATCTCTGAGTGGATTTGGCTGTGGTTTTTAGCTGAGATGGCAAGACATTATGGCAGTCAACTTATAAAAGCAAAACTCCTCCCTTTGTGTAACACACTGCCAGTCCTTTAAAAATTGGAAATGTACTAGGTCACATGGCAGGTATCAGTAGATAATAATGAGTTCCCAGTTGGCATATGGAGCTCAGAACTGTGGTATTTAATTCCCTTGGTAGGCAAAACTTTCTTTCCGTGAGGATTTCCTCTGTTCTTTGAAACTCCTTATTCAGAAGTAGCAATTCTACATGCATGATTTAAAGGTTTGTTTGGTTGTGCTTGAATCGTGTAGTGATATCATATGTACCTCCATTTTCCAAACCTAGTGAAATGCATGTAGGCTTGATTGCAAGTGGTCTATGTTCTGCATGGTCACTGGGTAAACATGTTGATGTCTTCGAGAGGTATGCCTGAAGGGAAGGCAGATCAATAATATCTTGTTCAGTTTTTGAGTCTGTAAAATAGTAAAACTATTGTCATTCCTAAATGAGATTTAAAATCTGCTAATAAAAATGCCACATGGGAGGAGGATGCTTATTCTATAAGGAAGATGTGAGGGCTGAGATTTGTGAAACTTCTTGGGGAGGCTGTAGCATTGCAGCTAGCCTAATAAAAGGCATTACTTATCCCTGCTACCTTTGCTTCAGTTATGATATTGTTTGTTTCAGTTCTTTCCCTTTCTGAGAAAATTGACCTAAAAATGTGTAGTGGTTCAAGTTTGTGCATGTAGAATACTGTTTAAAAAAAATATGTTATATGATTAAACAGTCAGCTCTCACTTAGCATTCAGTATTGCTTAATATGTAATTAGATATATAAAGGGAAGATATTTACTGCGACGAAATCATTTGCCATCATTCTGAGAGAATACTCATTCTGTAAAACCAGTATGTGTGCTCATTTACTAAGTTGAATTAATTTTTGCTTATGTTTCTGTGTCAGCTAGTACTTAATTTTTAAAGCCCGTGACAATCGTTCACTTTTTGAGGAATTTTATCAGTAGAAGATAAACAGATATTTTCCTGACTTACAAAATCTGTTTTGGGTTTGGGTTTGTTTGGTTTTTTTCAGTGTAGAGAACTCTACAAACAGTGCAGATACATCTAGCAACAAGTTTGTTTTTGGACAGAACATGAGTGAGCGAGTCCTAGTGAGTATCCACTGTGTATGAAATGTTGTAATTTTATGAGGAGTTTGTTTTATGTATTCTCTTAGGAATTTTGAGAACATTTAATTGTACTTGTCACTGGACCATGGTTTTCTTTCAGTGGTTTCCCTTGTAGGTAACTTATTTTGAGTGCAGCATGGGGGTTTCATTATGAGCTATTGTCTGCTGCGCTCTCCAGGATTTTCCTGCCAAGCTTTACGAGTGTAAGGAGATTGAGTGCCTTCTCTGTCATGCATGTGGTTCTCAAGTCCAAGCACTTTATGGCACAGCTTGCTTCCTTAAACGGCTTCTTCAGTATAAGTATTTGAGGGTGCTTGATACTTGCTGTCCTCCAAACTGAGAAAAGGTCAGTTACATGACACACCCAGTGATGGCGTTTCAAGTCCAGTGGTAAGGCAGCTGCCTCAGTACTGAGGTATGATCCAGGAAATACCGTGTTTATTGCGTACCAGCCTAAGGTGTAACTTCTAGTGCCTGTTTCCTACTGCTGTTTTTATTGCTATTCTGGTACAAAAGGGAAACTTTTAATGCTGTCATTCATACCTGTCTAACCACTGAGCAAGGAGTTCAGTCAAGTATGCCTTGAGTTGAACTGTATCTGAAATGGATTTGCTTTGTTGAACATAATTTCAAAATAAGGGTTTAAATTTGGTTTCAGTTCAAGGTAAAATAATTTGAACTCATTTTCAGGTCATGCTCTGTTCATTTCCTTGGCCCAGGGTAGTAGGATAGCTTTTACTGTGAAAGCATGTCATCTGTGGGATTCTTCTTTTGCCGTATGATGTATAAACACTAGGGCTTCCCTCAGTAATTGATCGCTAGTCTTGTTCTGCAATATTAGTGTGTATTTTCTCTCTTCTCTTTACCTCCTCTTCTTTTTGCGATAGAGTCCACCAAAATCAAATGAAGGTAGTACAGAGAGTAATAAGGAGAACGCTGCTACAGAGTCTGGGTCTGAATCATCTTCTCAGGAAGCCACACCAGAAAAAGGTGAAAAACAAAATATTATTTTAGGAATGGTAGTTAATCCTTGTTTAAATGATTGCATTTTTCCATATCCTGTTACTTTATAAAAACATAGCATTTTTATGTTGCCTTTACTGTCTCCTGTAACCAAAGACACAGGCTAGGGGTGGGAGGTGACATGCTGGATGCTATAGATCTTCTTGCCCTTTTGTCTTTAAAATTGAACACATACAGGCTACGCTGTCTTTTTTCATGGTTGTTCTGTGGTGTTGGAAGTATCTTCAGCAGAATGAAAGTAGAGGAAATTAACAGAGCAAGTACTTGGACCTACAGAGTGTAGAAGAAATGTGGAAAACTGTTTCTGAATTCTATTATGCTTCCAGTGACTGAACGTCTGAGCCAAATGTATATTGTATTGTGGGTGCACCAAATGTGCTCAAACCAAGAACTGTTTTGCTGGATTCTAGACTTCTGTGACTCTTCAGATTGGCAAGATTTTCTGGAAATTTTGGGAGCTATGGGTTTTCTCCAGCAAACTGCTTGCAAGCCAAAAAGCCAAAATAAAAGTGGAAAATGAATCATGCTGTATGTGTGTAGGCACAACTGTATAGCTGATAGCAGTAGCAGTACTGCTGGAGTACCTACAGATACATAGGTGTCCATGTGTTAGCAAGGCTTTTGAAATATTGTATGTGGGGACAAAATTTTTCAATAACTTGCCTCTTCTTTCCCTTGTGTCATCTTGTGCTTTTAAAACAAGTCTTAAACCACAGGCTTTAACTTCTGCTTTAAACTTCAGTCCTGTTTCTAATGTTCTATTAATGTCTGTCTTTTGTACTTAATTTCTCTAAATTCTGGTATACTTGAGACCTTTGTAAATCTTACATACTTATATGCTAATCATTCTCAAACTTTCAAAATGTTGTACAGCTAATAATATTTCAGAATCACTGGCAGAGTCTGCAGCAGCCTATACTAAAGCAACAGCAAGGAAGTGTTTATTAGCGAAGGTTGAAGTGATTACTGGGGAGGAAGCTGAAAGTAATGTGTTGCAGGTAAGAAATGGATAAAGTAGAGGGGCTTTGAGTTTATGGGGATTCGTATGGATGTCCAGTGAATGCACACCACCTGATTCCCTACAATTCAGCCATCCTCTATATCTCTAATGTACTTTCTTGTGTTAAAGTGCAGATTTTGGATATTTATTAGACCCCTAATTTGTTGTTTCTTAATTTCTTCTTTCTATGTTTGGGCCATCCAGACAAATCTTAAGCATACTTTCCTGAATCAATCACATAAAAGCTTCTATGTCCTACAAAACAATTATTGAAAGAAAATTTAAATGAACTAAATATTTTTAAGTTCTTTAATTGCTGTACTACTGAAGATTTTTTTAAAAACTCAGAATGGACTATTATGTCAGCAATCTGGTTTCTTGCGTAGCAGAAACCATAAAACAGTACTCAGGAATTTGTCTTAAGGTACTTAATTATTGATGTTTTAGAAGGACATTTGGTCATGACTTAGACTCCTGATTTTAATTGTAATCAGAGTTAAATATGATGGTAAATAAGGTAATATTAATACTACCTTAAATATGCTTGTTAACTTCAGTATGTCGTTAAGAAAAACATGCAGGATTTTCATGTGAAAACTAAGTGGTATATATTTTTTCCCTCTTCTCCTTATCCTCCAATTATATTCTTTTCTTGAGCTATTTTAAGTTTCTCAGCACCTGAACTACATTATTTTTTAAGGGTAACTTTTTGCTCTTACAGACAAGCTCGTCTATTCTGACATCAAACAGATGTACAGTGTAACTAGTGCATATCAGTTACACTTGTATTATCATACAAAATAATAATCTATGAAGTATGTCTTCTCAGGCTTCTTTTTACCAGATGTGACTGGTCTTTAAATAGTTTTTCTGGTACTTCTGTTTCTGTAAAATTCAGAAACTCCTGGATGCTTCATGTAATCGAACAAGATGCTGAAGAGCTAAGAGTCCTGTTTCACTTAGGAAAACCACAAGTTTTAGCATTGACTTAATAGAGGACTGATTTGTGTGAATATGTTGTAACTTAGCAGAACTCTCACTTCTGTTCTTTTTATCCTGTGAAATTTAATGCACTGGAATCTCAAATGGACTTGTACAGACAAAACTATGTTAATGTTGCAGAAATGAAGTATACGGAGATAGGTGTTCTATGGTGGAGAAAATAAGAGAAACAGGAAACAAAAATGGAAATATGTGCATGCACTAGGTGGAGAATATATGTGGGGAACTTGAGGATGACAGTTTGAAGTATGCAACCTTAGTGATGGCAATGAAGATGGATTAGAGAGGGGGATATAAAATACAGATGTCTGGCAGGGCAAGAAAAAGGGAGCTTTTATGAGAAGGAGGAACATTAGAAAGTACAAAAGGGGTACTTTCTCAAACTGATAAACCAGGAAGGCAGGAAGAATACCTCTTGTATTCATGACTGTGTGGGTCAGGCTTGGTGACTCCACCACCTCTCTGGGCAGCCTGTTCCAATGCTTGACCACCCTCTCGGTGAAGAAATTTTTCCCAATAGCCAATCTAAACCTCCCCTGGTGCAACTTGAGGCCGTTTCCTCTCATCCTATTGCTGGTTACTTGGGAGAAGACACCAACACCTACCTCACCACAACCCCCTTTCATGTAGTTGTAGAGAGCGATGAGGTCTCCCCTCAGGCTCCTCTTCTCCAGACTAAACAATCCCAGTTCCCTCAGCCGCTCCTCATCACACTTGTTCTCCAGACCCCTCACCAGCTTTGTTGCCCTTCTCTGGACACGCTCCAGCACCTCAGCATCCTTCTTGTAGTGAGGGGCCCAAAACTGAACACAGGATTCGAGGTGTGGCCTCACCAGTGCCGAGTACAGGGGCATGATCCCTGCCCTGCTCCTGCTGGCCACACTATTTCTGATACAGGCCAGGATGCTGTTGGCCTTCTTGGCCACCTGGGCACACTGCTGACTCATATTCAGCCAGCTGTCAGCCAGCACCCCTAGGTCCTTTTCCACCAGGCAGCTCTTCAGCCACTCCTCCCCAAGCCTGTAGCATTGCATGGGGTTGTTGTGGCCAAAGTGCAGGACCTGGCACTTGGCCTTATTAAACCTCATACAATTGGCCTCGGGCCCATCGATCCAGCCTGTCCAGATCCCTCTGCAGATCCCTCCTACCCTGCAGGAGATCAACACTCCCACCCAACTTGGTCTGCAAATTTACTGAGGGAGCACTTGATCCCCTTATCCAGATCATCAATAAAGATATTGAACAAGACCAGCCCCAGACCTGAGCCCTGGGGAACACCGCTTGTGACTGGCCACCAGCTGGATTTAACGCCACTCACCACAACTGTCTGAGCTCAGCCATCCAGCCAGTTCCTCAGCCAGCGAAGAGTAAACCTGTCCAAGCCAAAAGCCACCAGTTTCTCCAGGAGAATGCTGTGGGAGACGCTGCCAAAGGCTTTACTAAAGTCCAGGCAGACAACATCCACAGCCTTTCCCTCATCCACTAGGCGGGTCACTTGGTCATAGAAGGAGATCAGGTTGGTCAAGCAGGACCTGCCTTTCATGAACCCATGCTGGCTGGGCCTGTTCCCTTGGTTGTCCTGCACATGCCCTGTGAGCACTGTCAAGACGAACTGCTCCATGTTCTTCCCTGGTACGGAGGTCAGGCTGACAGGCCTATAGTTCCCGGGATCCTCCTTCCGGCCTTTCTTGTAGATGGGTGTCACATTGGGAAGCCTCCAGTCTTCTGGGACCTCCACTGTTAACCGGGACTGCTGATAAATGATGGAGAGTGGCTTGGCAGGCTCCTCTGCCAGCTCCCTCAGTACTCTTGCGTGGAACCCATCAGGTCCCATAGACTTGTGGGTGTCCAGGTGGCTTAACAGGTCCTTAACTGTTTCCTCCTGGATTATGGGCGGGTTATTGTACTCTCCATCCCCATCTTCCAGTTCAACTCCAACACCACAACTCTCACCAGTCCTTCTCTGTTTGTACACATGTTTGTTCATCCTTTCTTCCTTAATACAGGAAGAATTTTGCTTTGCTTTTGTTGTACTGGGTCTTCCCAGCAGCAAATAGCACCTTCAGTTGTGCAAAGTACACCCAAGACTTTTAAAAGAATTGACTGATTTAAGACTATAGATGACTTACCTAGTCTCTTATCACAATAAGTTTCCTCTGGAGTTTTATACCTTGTCTGAAAATTGTTCTTGTTTCATCTTGAACACAGATATTCTTAAAGAATTATATAGCTTCTGTTAATAAAATGTTATGAAACCAGGGAGCGTATCTTGAGGAATTTATTGCAAAAGAGGGGACAACTCCTTTGGTTTCCAGAGCTATAAACATTTTAAATTGCAATGTGAAATCGGACTTAGTTTTTTTAGCCAGCTGTAGGTGACTAAATATGAAATATATTATTAATTCAATCAACCACTATTTTATAGAGGTATTTTCTGTTACAGATTCAGTGCAAGCTGTTTGTATTTGATAAAAACTCTCAGTCTTGGGTGGAAAGAGGTCGAGGACTTCTGAGACTCAATGATATGGCCTCAACAGATGATGGAACATTACAGTCTCGGCTGGGTAAGAGGAACCAGGGGAAATGAGGTACTGGATGACAGTCAGTGCTATTTTCATAGGATGCTTCCATAACACAAAGCAGTATCCACTTTAGATTATGTCTTAGCTACAGCAGCTCAGAAGTAGCTTGGACTTTTTCTCTTGCTTCAATTTATGACCATTTCCTCCAAAGCGGGTATCTTTTCATATCCTCCTATTGTAGCAAATGTTCCAGTTACTTTTTTTTCCCATAAAAGCATGCTATATTTAGCAACTAGAATATTTGACTAGAAATTTTTGGTAACGTTCAGATTTGGCCTTTTTGGGATGGGGTGCTTGGGGTGGTGGAAATCTCTTTGAATAGTGCATGATTGTTCAGACTGGCAGGAAGGTACGTTAGCCTGAGATTATCAGCTCGGATCCAACCACTGAACTTTGATGTATTAACATATAAGACTTTGGGCTGAATGTCTTCAGACATGGCTAATAATCTTTAGTAGCCTACATTCTTCTGATTAACAGTTGTGACAAGATTCCTGTTTTAAGGGCTTTCCCTTGACTCTGCAAGTCTTTGTACAGACTTAAACATTCACACAATGAAAAGCCATCTCGGCTGTTTTGAGCTTCCTGTTGTGTCTTTTTCCACCTAACTGATCTTCTATGTTGGCTTTAGTGATGAGGACTCAAGGGAGTCTCAGGTTAATCTTAAATACCAAGCTCTGGGCTCAGATGCAGATTGATAAAGCCAGTGAGAAGAGTATCCGGATCACTGCCATGGATACAGAGGACCAGGGAGTTAAAGTTTTTCTTATATCAGTGAGTACTGGTTTTTTGTTTACATCTTATCCTTCTAAACCTACTAAAATTGGTGGTTGCTTAAACTGTAGTTGAGGTAACATTCCGATCTTTCTTTGCACCCTACCTCCTTTCTACCACTGCGCCCCCCCCCCCGCCCCCAAAGACAAGGGGCTTGGCAGACTTTGCTTGTCTGAAAAGCCTTACTAGTTATGAAGAAATTCCACATAAAAGGCTGCCCTAGGAAGTCAGATAGTCCAAAGCATTGATCATGGAGTCTGTTTCGTGCCTACTGAGACTATAATTGTAGTGTAAGATTAATGCAAACATGCAAATAATTTTTTTGCTATTAAGGGCAGTAGGTATTTCGTGGGTTTCCATGTAATAGCTCAACCAAAACTTTGACTTAATACAGAGTATTCCAAGTGGTAGCAGGACAGCAAAAGTGATTTCTGTGCTTGCTAAATGGGGCAACAGCAATCCCAGTTAGAATTACTAAAGCACTTGGGAGATCATGACACAGTCAGCAAGAAAGAAAGGTCATTCTCTGATTTCTGCTAAGAGCACTTACAGATTTTTGAGAGGTCTGAACACATTCTTTGACTTACACTGATTCTACACAAGGGGTTGCTAAAGAATTAAGCATTCTTACAGAAACGAAATTAAGAGAACAACAACAAATGGTCAGCTTCCCCTGTGACATTAGGTTTTGTAGGACTGGGATCTGGAGTCCCAGAGTGGAACTTAATGGCACTGAATATCCATTGATGAAGAAACAGCAGTGAAATTAATGGATAACTTTCTCTCAGCGTTTTTCTACATTTGAAAAGTTTGAGTTAATTTGTCATCATGTTGTTCACTATTGATTTTGGTATTGATAAAAAGTGTCTTGTATGGAGTAATTTATACACTACAGCTCACTTCAGGGTAATTTTGCAGCTCTAGAGGTGACAGATTTAAGTGGCAGATGAGGAGCATGGAAACAATTTTTTATGAAAGAATCTGAGAAGTGAGATCATTACCTTACAGTTAACTTGAGGTAAAGGTAAGAGTAGTTAAATTGATATAGTGAAGACAGTTTCATAGTATTCAAATAGAGTTCCCTTTTAAATAAGGTCCATTAAATACTTAGTTCAATAGGCCTAAAAATTAATTCTTTTGAAGGTATGAAGTGGCCATTAACCTTTGAGAGTTAAAAAGATATATTCTTGAACAGGTTGTCACAGCTTTTGAAACAGCTGACCACTATAAAAGAGAGTGTAAAAAAAAAAAAATAAATAAAATAAAAATACCACCTGACTGACACAATTCCTTGCACCTTTTTCTTGTTTCTGAATACTAAAAAAATGCAGGCAAGCTCTAAAGATACAGGGCAGTTGTATGCTGCATTACATCATCGAATCTTGGCCTTGCGAAGTAGAGTGGAACAAGAGCAGGAAGTCAAGAATGTAGCACCTGAGCCAGAGGTAGCGCAATCAAATGAGGAAGACAGTGATGATGATGTCATTGCACCTTCAGGATCAGTTGGAAGTGGTAAGCAGGAAAGACGATGGAGTTTCCTGTTTTCCGTACGTTTTTCTCTGTTGTTCTTTAAGGCAGACTGTCCTTTCTGTGTGTTATAGATGTACTTCTCTCCTGTTACTTCCCACAGGTGTTTTTGGAATAAGACTCATTGCATGAATTGCCTTTTTGAATGTAACTTTCTTGCTACTTCTCCAGACTGGTAAAAAGGCCACTGCTGCATCTATCAGAGTTACATGTCAGTAGTTTAGCAGAGGTTTTCTATGCATTTCAATGCAACATATCTAGTTCTAGCATTGTTTACAGGATTTTTAAGGGTTGTTGTGGGTTTCATTTTTGCCTTCAACATGGCCAAGGCTTGCACTTGAAACCTGAGATGACTGTCTTTGGGCTACTTTCAGCAGGCAGGATCCAGACTGACCCTTGATTAGAGTGCTATTTGAAGCAGAAAATTTACTAAAGGGGCATGGAAAGAGTATAATTAATTTCATTGTACATGAGGAGACCATAATTTTAAAAAAGCCAAACACTAGTCTTCAGTTTGAGGAAGGCTTCCTTCTGTACTCCTCACTTGGGAGTCATCTGTCCTTTGCTTTCCTATGGCTTAGAACACCCCACCTTTGACAGAGACCAGTTCTCTATCCTGATTTACTGCATGGAAAAACAAAAAAAGTAATTAATATGAAGAAAAGTAGTGGGTGGATTGAAGAGGCTGGAAATTGAGCTTTCAGGCTCTGGGATGCTACACAAAATTCTGCAGTGAACAGAACTTAATCTGAAGAAGGAAGATGTAAGACAAGGGGAGGGGGAACTCTACATTTCTCATCTGTCATTGAAATCCTAAATACGAGACTTCTGTAGGCTTCTCAGGCAGGGTCTCTTATTGTAAGGCAAGAAACAAAAGATATTTCTTATGACAAAGAACTACTTTGTTTCAGGTCCTAATGATGAAGGTGACGGGCAGAATGTTGGCAGCACATAGCAGATGTGAGCCGATCTGCTTGCAAGGCTGCTACGAACACCATCTTGCAGGCACCTCTGGATACCCCAGGCCAGCTATTATTTCAGGCAGTGTTGAAGGCTCCAGGACTTAAGAACTGTGCATCCCTGTTCTGTTTGTTTGGTTTTTTGGTCTGGATCAGTAGATTCCACACAAAAAAAGCAGACTTGGAAACTACCTGAATGTGGTTTGGGACATGAAAGCTCATCATATTGATGAGCCAAAAAAAAAAAAAAACAAAACAAAACACAAAAACAACCAACAACAACAAAAAAAACAAAACCAAACATTTCCCCTCATCCTTGTAATTGAAATGGCACATTACAGCTTGTCACAGCTTTTCACTGGGACCTTTTGACTGTTTCTTCAGTAGTTCATGTCTTGCAGGCCTCCGAGATAGAACTTTCCGAAACGGTTCCAACTCGAATTCTGCTTTCATAATCCCTACTCCCCCTTAAGAGTTTCTGCCACCTGCAGGGAAACTGTGTCCTCACCAGTTCCTACACTCACTGATTGCCCTTTTGGGTTCATTCTCTGTTTGGACTGCAGATGGGGCAGATTATGTTTTTACCTTTTAATCCCAACGTAGGTTGTGGGCACCGTTGTTCCCTGTCTAGTGGGTTTGTAAACAGAGAGAAACAAAACATTGTGGTTCACCAGAAAAGCTTTTTTAATGCGGTAATAAGAGACTTTAAAGTCCACAGGATGTTTTGCTAACTCCTTTTCTTTCTTCCCATTTCATTATTATTATTTGGGGATTTATATTGTGGTGATACTTTTTTATTTTAGTTTTTCAATAAGATGCTCTTGTGTGTTGAAAAAGTGAAACTATTGTTTTGTACTGTTCTTTTCTGTTACTATTTAAGGGAGAGCTAAGCCACTATATATAATAGATGTTGCATACAATTTTTCTTAGAAAATTATATGTTTCTGTGGCTATAGTAACGTGTAGGAGGCATACAGGTTACACCTTCAGAAAAGTTGATGAGGAAACAGCTGTTAGCCCTTGGAAGAATAAAATAGGCTCATGTAATGAGCTCTGTCAGCCATTAAAATAAATCTGTATAATAAAGCAGTTCTCGTTTAATGGCTTGATTCAACAAGCCATTTAAGCACTTGCCTGACTTAACTACATGTGAATAATCTTACTGAAGTCAATGCAACTATTCATGCTTAAAGTTGAGTACATTTTTAAATATTTTGCTGAATTAACGGCCTTAAATAGAAAATTAACTTCTAACCCTTCCTGTCCCTATTCTGTTTCCTGAAGTCTTGCAGCATGAAGAAAAAGGTAATATTGCCAGCTTTGAATAGTTTGGGCTGAAGGATATTGTATTCTGTTCCACCAAAATAAAAGCAAGAATGTGTTTTCCTGTGTGTAATTCTGAAGTAACCATAACTCACTTTTTGCTTTGGATGTTTTCGAATCATTTGGGCCTTTTGTGTGAAAGTTGAGTTTTATTTTGTTATTAAAAGATACGGTATATTCTTGTCCAGCAAAGTTGGCATTTGGTAGTCACTCAGAACAGTGACCAGGTCACTTTCCCTATAAATTCACCAAACTGTTCTATTTTCTTTATAAATAGTTTACTGATAGATAATTTCTCACTTGCTTGCTCTTTCTCCCGTAGGTTAAGGAGACCTACAATACCCCGTTTAAAAGAAAATTAAAGGGGAAGAACCATTTAATGTAGCGTGAATTGAAAGTAAAAACCCAGGTTGTAGTGCAAAAGCAACTTTGAAATTATTCAAATAGCAAAACAGTCCTTATTGCCTCTATTTTAATGAAACACACTTTTCTTCATGGGGAGTCAAGAACATGGTTAATTTTACCTGCTGTCAATTGTTAACCATTGTGGGAGACTTAAGCTGTTGGCGCAGGGGGATGCTTTGCTTTACCTGATAGCCTGTTGAAGGAACATCTTTTCCAGGGAGTGAAAAGGGGTAATGATTAGCTGTGCCACTGCATTTGTGATTTCTGGATTGTCTGCTCATGCCTTTTTGCATTTTGTTTTTTTTCTCCTTAGTTATGGGGTTTTTTAACCATGCACAAACCTATTGATGCACCCCTTCTCATGCAGCTCACTAACAGAAGCATAGCATGTGTCCCAATACCCACACAATTGTTTCTGCATCACAAGGTCTGGGGAACATCTGTATTTTCAAATAAAGTGATCTGAATTTTGGATCCTGGATCTTTTTACCCTGAGATACTCAGATTTAAACTACTCTTTTCAAACAGTCTTGCAGCATAAAGCTGCTTGTAGTCGGCATAAAGAAAATGAGTAAAATGTCTTGGTCAGTGGTCCTGCTTGTGGAGAAGTGGGTGTTATTTCCTGGTCCCAAACTCCATGGGGTCTATGCAGAGTCTCACTTTGAGGTGCTTTACCTAAAATGAAATTGACGGTGCATGAAGATTCATAAAAATGGAATAAGCATGCTTGCTTTGGGGTTTAGTGGTGATACACAATCACCTACAGCATTCTAAAAAAATCTGGCAATTATTTACTGATACAACTTTTTTGCATATATATTTATAGTGAAAAGGAAAATATTAGTGTGAATTGGCCATAAATTGAGTTCAGGCCCTGCCCAACAAGAAATGTTAGGCCAAAGCAAACTCCTATTTCACAATGCTTTAAGCTTTAGTAAACTAGTGACAGGTAAAACCAGATAATGCCCATGTGTTTTGAAAGATTTATGTAAGACTGTCATATCAAAATGTATGTGGTTCCTACATTAAAACTTTTATCAGAAAATAAGCAAACAAAACACCCCAAGCCCTGTGTTATATTTCTTGTGCTGGGCAATGGCTGTTAGAAGCGAGATTGATGATGACCAGGTTTGCCTTCTTCCTCTCACACCACTCTCCTGCTGCATCTTTGCTCTTGGGTCGCTTGTTACCATGGATGTTGTGGGCACAGCCTTTCAAATTTTCCAGGAAAAAAAAGTAATACTGAAGAGTGTAATAAAGTTGAGCACATCCAATGGCAAAAATGTTGCAAGAATGGTGCTGTTACTAAAACCAGAAGTAAACCTCTTATCCACAAAATTAAAAATAAGATTACATCCACAGGAAGTACAAACATTAAGATAAGAAAACATGTAGTTAATCTTTCTGTAGTCCATTTCCCAGTGCATGATGTACTACTTGAGAGAAGACAGGGCAGGGAAAGATCTGAATAAACTAGTCCTCAGCAGCCCTCCACTGAAACCAGACTGGGCAGATGTCAAAATTGTTAGAAGCCTGCAGGAATAAAAAAATGCAAGTTTGTAATGACTCTCCCCCCCGTTCCCAGTCACTGAGGTATCAATTCCATTGCTTAGGTATTGCTGCCATTAAATGACTGTTCCTAATGCGTCCCATTCTGCAGTTTGACTGGCCGTTTGTTCTCCCAGTGAGTGTAGAAAATGGTTTATTTCCTTTCTAGAAACATGTTACATATTTGAACACTTACCATGTTTCCCCATAATCTTCTCTAGTTTTAGGAATTCCAGTTATGATAACTGCCATAATTTGTCATGCAAGATTTCATTAAACTGACTTTTCACTGTGTGCTTTTCTCCCCTTGTTGTTTGGTCTTTCTGTGCACTGACTTGCTTAAACTGAACTCTAGAGTCCATTATGTGGGTAGCAGATAAATTCAGACAGCGTGTTTATAAAGGTATTTTAATTTTCCAGAGTATTCTCTCTACCCAGTGAAGATTAGCACAGAGCACGGAGCAACAGAGGTGCTAAGAGAGAATTGCTAAACTAGACTCTCTAAGTCAGTCTTCATTCCTAGCTTCTAGGTTATGGTACAGGTATCTTGCAAAGAAATGCTCAAAGATAATTTCTGTAAATAAAAGTCTCTCATTTAAAGATAGTATTCAGCATTCCCTTTTGACTACCTCCCTTCAAGCACTTAAAGTTATGAAAGCTGAATTTGCCATCAAAGAACACTGGTAATTCTGTTGCTGGGGCTGGGCGGTAAATGCCTTTTCTGAGGATGTGAGGTATGAATTTAAGGTGAGGTATATTTTAAATGAGCCATCCTTGGTCAAATTCTGGTAGCTTACCTTTAGCTTCTACTGAAACCTAGGAAAAGCAAAGCAGTAATATTGTATTTAATGTCCTCCTGTTCAAGAGACCAGGAGGTATCAGTCAAGCTCTGAGCTGGAGGACATTTGCTGCTAGCAACTGTTAATCTGAGCACTCCATGGCAGGCCGTCAGTCTGTACTAATTGTACGCGTGGGAAATGGTGTTTATATAGACCACTGGAAAGTAGCTGACTAGTTGTAGTCCATTTTGCAAACAAGATAAAATTCCTCTTCCGGCAAGTTCAGAGTGTGAGTTTAGAAGTGGGTAGGAGGTCTATTGAATAAGGCCTTACAAAAAGCTCCCCCCCAAAAGAGGGGAGGATGGGGAAATGTTTTGAATGTGACTTGCTGGTGGGTGGTTCTGTCCTCATTTCTAAAAAAGAGTTTCAGAGGTAGAAGAAAACAGTTATTTGCAGCTTGTAGTATGGTGGCAAGTCACTCCCCCCCCATATAAACAGTTACCTTAACTAATAATAATGTCTGTATTAGCTAATTGTTTTGTAGCCATAGTCCACAGTTAAACACAAAATACTTGGAGTCCAGTTCGATGTTTTAAGAGTAATGTTACTTTACCTAGATTGATTTTTATGTTGCTTTCCCTGGAACTTGCCTGCTTATATAAAATAAGTTACATCTTACTCTTGACAGTTCTCTAATGAGCACTAATTGCCCAGGAAGTGCCCCACAGCATTCAGTAGCCTGAGGACAGGCTTCTGAAAAATAAACGATAGCAGCAATGTGGTAGTCCATAGGGTTAACGGTGGTCTACAGGTAGCGTAAGTTAGGATCTGCATAAAACCAGGTGATGTGTCTTGCAGCTACAGGCTTTGTACCTGCTGCAAACGAGGAGAGAAGTCGGGAATCGGTCCCACCTCATCTGTGGAAGGAGCGGTATGAATCCACTGTAACACACACTTGGGACAGAATGGCCTTTGACAGCTGCTTGAAGCCTAGAATGTTATTCATTACTTAATGGTGTAGAGTCTTACCCTGTGTAAGACTTGGTGACTTCCATCTGTTTATATTGGGGAAAGAGTATTTTCACCGTGTGCCATCATGCAGCCATGGGTTTTCTCATCTTGCTGCTGTAGCGGTCACGTAGCCCTTTGTTAGATGTGCTTAGAAAGGACTTAGCAAGAGGAATAAAACTGCTCTATAAACTGCTTCCTTTAATAAACTGCAAGGGAGTACTTGATTGTTGTATTTGGTTTTGCATTTTTAAGAAGAGCCACAGAGGAAGCGGTACAGTGGCCCTGCCTCTACTCTTGGCTACAAGGGTGACTCCCTCTGTCATTAATGCCCCCACCAGCCCATTCTAAAACTGACCCTCGAGACGGCTCTGGAATGAAGATGACTTCTCTGCCCTGCCATGCCTCATGTATGCACCACCGCAGCACCTCTCTGGTATGCCAAAGCGAGCTCCAGATCCTCCAGCGCCCGGTCCCCTCTCCCGGCTGCCAAGGCTGGGAGAGCACAGGCCGAGCGGCTGCCTGGCGTCCAGCAGCGTTTGCTGGCAGGTAGAGTTACAAGCGCTGGTAACAACAGCTGTTCCTTGGGATAACTTGGGGAGGAGTAGGCAGCATACAACTGAGCAAACTGAGCAGCAAGTGGAAAAATAAAATACATACAGCACAGCCTACCCTACAGTGTGACCTAAGTGTGTCAAAAAATCATTATTTCAGAAGGAAAAAATGGAGATACAAATATAACTGTATACAGAGACAGCCAGAGAATTAAAAGTCCTTCAAAATTCATACTTAGATATAACTAGCCCCTGCACAAAAAAAACCACCCCACACCACAAAAACAACCTCCAAACTGCCACAAACCAGCCAGTGTTGGAAAAATTGAAGGATCGGAGCTATCAGCAGTTTATGTTGTTTAGGTTTAGAGACAGAGCTGCATCACCTGAAAACAACTTAAGAGCTACGGCCTGGGTGTGAGCTGAAAACACGAAATTACATCTCCAAGGGTGCGCTCCAGCACGTGCCAGCGGGAGGCAGGACATCTGACCTGCCGGCGGGAGCCACGGCAGAGACAGCAGGAAACCCGGGCTGAGGTTCCTGGCCCGGGGATAGCGCCGTGCTGAGGTACTGACGGCACCAACTCAGCGCAGGGGAACCGCGTTCATCCCGCGCGTACCGGCGGCCCCTGCTCCGCCCGGCGCGCATCCGGCGGGGCGGTGCCGCGCCGTCCTCTCGCGAGAACTCGCCGGCTCCCGTGCCCGTGCCCTTGCGGCGCCATGGCGGGCTACTGGGACGGCCCCGAGGGTGAGGAGTGCCCGCGCCGCACCTGGCTCACCACCCGTGTCGGCGCCGCCGCGGGTGAGGATCTGCGGGTCCGCGGCTGAGGGGGGTCGCGCGGTTCCGAAGCGTTAACGACGGGAGCCGGGGACGGTGGGCCGGCTCGGGCTTGGCGGCGGGAGCCCTGGCACGGGCAGCCGGGGCTGCGCTGACTGACGCCGTCCTGTGTTGCAGGCTTGGTCGGGACGGCCTACCGCATTATACTGCTGCAGCCCAGCTCGGCCCTGGCCGCCTTGCAGATGGCAGCCGCGGACAGCGTCACCATGGGTAAGGGCCGGGGCCCCCGTCCCCCCAGCCGGCCGCGGCGGTGCCCGGCGGGCGGGCGCTTCCGCATCGGTCGGTCTCGCGGGCCGCCCCGCTCTGCCGCGGCACGGGCAGCCTCCGGTGAGGCCTTGCCTTTGCCTTTGTGCTGGCACTGGCTGGTTTTCCTCCTCCGCAAGCCTGGAAGGCAGATAGTTATTGTAAGGATGGAAGCCAAGAGCCCAATGCTAAAATGACTTGAAAGAAGTAAGTGCAAAGCTTTACAGTTTGTGTTTCCTTTTGCTGCATCTCCTCTAACACGCTACTTGTTTATATGTCAAATCGGAATGGAATAGAAGTTATTCACATCAGGGCAATATCTTCTGCTGGATAACGTAATACTGGTAATCATATGTGTGATGGCAAAAGAAGCTCCTGGATTAATGCTTGAGACAGAAGAACAGCCATGTCAGCTCAGGCTGAAGATGCATCTGAGGCAGTCTCTGTCTCCCATGTTCTTTTTTTAAAGCCATGTTCTTTGTTTAAAGTTTAGGTAATGCATTTTTTGCAATCTAGAGAAAAAGTTACATATTTTCAGTATTTGCAAAACAGCTAGTTTCTGGACAAAAGTCTAGTGGAAGCTAACATTTGCTTCATCTATTTAGGCATTACGCTTGCTGAATAGCAAGCACAATGCTTTTGATGGCAGAAGGAAAATAAATGTGGGTTTTTTTCCCATCATTAACCAAGAAAAAACCACTTAGTTGTCTTGAATTGTCTGTGTTTTGCAAGAGAAAATGTTTACTGAAGAGATAAGCAGGGAACTGAGGGGCCTGTTCCAGATGCAAGTGCAGATCCAGAAGGCTGATGCTCCCTCAGCCCTTTGGCAAGTGCACAGTTTTCTTCTCACCAAACTCATCCTGTTTTTCAGTCTGATTTAATGGCTTATGTCACCTCTGTCTCTTCCCGTGCACTAGTGCTCTGAACTGGAAGCTGGTTCCCAAGAAGTCCAGATCTGCGTTTTTGAGTTGTTCAACTCTAAAACAGGACCTGGAATCTCCTGTAATGAGTTGAGCCATAAAAGGTCATTCTAATGGACTGGATAATGTAGCCAATTATGATTTCAGTAAATCCTGTTGTCCTAAAACAGCATACTGAATCCGCTCACAAGTTCTCACACGTGGGGAAGGGCTTATCCTGCCTGCTGTTAAGGGGACAGAACTTGTGGTCTGAAGCCATGTGTTTTGCTTACAGACTCCATGCTCCAAAGCAGGAAAGCTGAAATATAGTCCTTGATCTGTGGGTCACATTTCATGATCAAGAACCTGTATAACAAACAGAAAACCTACTAGTGTACTTGCTTGACACAGCCATTTGCCAAACTTTGCAGTTATATAGATGTGGGGTCTGATGGGATGAGTTATGCAATTCAGTGGAGTAGACTGCTACTTTTCAATTTCTTAATTCAATTTATGAAATCAATTTAAAAAATCAAAATCTGTTTACAAAAGGAATAATGTACAAACTCAATCCATTTTCCTACTATTCAGAAATCATTGTGAGCCCCAGGCAGGCAGAGGAGTAAAATGCCAGAACAAACTGACCTTAGGGAGAGCAGAGCTGTCTGCCTTTTTCTACCTGAATCCCTGTGAGGCTGGATTGAGCAGCATTTCAGCACTGAGCCCAAACAAAGCTCTGCTATCTTCTACACCCTGGGGTAATGTGCTACAGAGGAACCTGCTTCTCTCTTTTCTTACGCCCTGGCTGTTTGGGGGCTGCCCCATTGCCTCATCTGGAGGGGCTCTTACTAGTCTGAGCTAATAACCAAGCTGGATGTGGTGGCATTTGTCCAAAGCCATTTGAACGCAGCTGCCTTGTGTGCTGGCACACAGCAGGCTTCCTGGGGACCCAGCTAATGGCTGAGCTGGACCTGCTTGTGCAGGACCTGCATGGCATGGAGGTGGCTGCATTGCTGGACCAGAGGAGGTGCCAGAAGGAACCAGATGGGAGTTGGATAATGCTGAGTCTCATCATAGCAGCTAGGATATGATGGCCCTGGGTAATCGAAAGCAGATCTTGCTCATTTTCCTCTTTTCTCCCAGAGGAGCTGTTGAACAGGACCATGCATCTCAAAGATGTGCTTTGTATGTATGTAATTCTCAGTTCCTTGAGGGTTTGGGGGTTTTTTTTATCTCTTGTTTACAGCTACTCTAGGAGCTGTGTTTGGCTTAACTACCTGCCTCAGTGCAGAAATCCGAGAGAAACCAGAGGATCCCTTGAACTATTTCATAGGAGGCTGTGCAACAGGAGCTGTCTTAGGTGCAAGAGGTAAATGTGGATAATGTCTGTAATGAAATGAGCCCTCTTTGTTTTTATAAACCTTTCTGTTAGGGAGAAATATAAAATAATCTTGATATAAGGCTTATTTGGCAAAGATTCATCTCAGTAAGTGAATTCCATTTCATACCAGTTTCATTGATGCTCCGTTGTACAGGTCTGCTAAAATAGATGCTGCTACAGAAGGAGGCTAAGAGAGAGCAGACCCACTACTGCCAATTATAACTACCAGTTATAACTTGAAATTGTAAGGTTGTGGAAATCCATGTTTTCTTGGCAACAAATGTGATTTATTTTACACGGAAAATATAATCTAACGTCTGCCTTGTGAATTCTTCATGTGCTCTGAGTGACAAGCTCTATCTTTCTGCTGTTGCTCCTATGACATCTTGTCAGGCTAGACTAGCTCCTGCAGATGTTTATACAGCTCTCTTCACTAGGCATTTTCAGACCCAGTGTTAAAGATGTGAGGGATTTATTTAAGTTGTAATTGTGGTGAAATAGAATGTATCTTTACTTTTCCTAGTTGCTGAGCTGATGAGAGTTCGAAGCAGTTATTGTTATTTTTGTCACTGAAATAAGCAATTTAAGATTGCCTGTGTAATGAGAAGGGGTAGTGGATTATAGAAATTGATATTTCAAACTGCAAGCTAAAAGCATGACAAAACTTAATTTGAAAAATTATTGCTTTGCTGATTTCTCTTGGCAAACAATGTTACTGATGGTCAAGGGACTCTGAGTAGCTTATGAAAAAATTGCAATCTGTTGAGATCTACTGCATAGTACTTGTGCCCTAATAGATCTTTTATGGTTTGATTTGTTTTTTCCAGCTCACAGTTACATGACCGGTACCACTGCATGTTTGGGGTTTGGAATTACCGCTGCTCTAATGAAGATAGGTAACAAGGAGGGCTGGAGGCTGACGGGACCTCCCAAGCTGTAAATGTCGCCTTTCCTCCCTGCGAGCTGTCTTTTGAAGGCTGTATGTAGTAAGACGTTGTGTAATAAAGATACTGTCAGATCAGTGGTTGTCACAAAATTTTTACATCCTCCGGCTGTTTGCAGTGTTGGGCTGAGAAGCAAAAAAGGTGAAGCTATTGGAGAGGAAGCTTTGATCACCTGCTCCTGCTATTTCTTTTTCATGCACAAGCCACTTTGCCTTCATGTCTCTGTATTGCGCACACAAGCTTGAGGGGTACAATTACTGGTTTTGGTCTGGTCTTTTAGGAGTTGTAATTTCAAGTGGGTCCTGCAGGATTTTTTGGCAGGAATTGGGATTGCACCTCACTGAGTCCATCAGGAAGGGTTTGGAGTCAAAACTTCTGAAGAGACGCTTGGCTCTAGGTTGAGGATTAGGAATTCGGGTTGGGGGAAGTAAGTATAGATTGCCCACAAGGTGTTTAGGAGCCTGGGGACTTTCTCTCATAAGCCTTTAAGGAAGTGTAGAGCCCACAACTTCAGGGTTAGAATTGGGGAAAATAGCTGAGGTTGGAGGGACCCCTGGAGATATTCCTGCTCTGCGTTGGAGCAGGTTGCTCAGGGCTGTGTCCAGTTGAATTTTCTGTGTGCAAACTGAAGCATGTCCAGCAAAGCCACCAAGGAGGTGTGTAGTGTTAAGGCACAGGGTGCACGAGGAGAGGTGTGGAGAACTGCATCATTCAGCCTGGAGAAAAGAAGGTCAAGGCTGATGAAATACCATTTTTTTCACAACTTGATGGTTGCAGAAAAGGCAGGATCAAGTACTCAATAAAGGGTGAGAAATAACAAGCACAAGTTGCAGGAAGGGAAATTGTAACTAGATAGGAAAAAAACTCACAGTTGGGGTAGATAAGTGCTGGAAAATGGACTTGGAAAGGCTGTGAAATCATCAGCTTTGGAGACACAGAATTCAACCAGGTACATGGGAATAGGAGGGTACAGAGACAGGACATTTGGGATGGGGATGTGAGTTAATAGAGACAGTGAATATGGGCATGAGGGGAAGCAGGGATGGGGGGTAGGGTAACACAGGGAGGTGTGAGGGGATGGGACAGGAGATACGGCAACCGGGGACAAGGAGATTGGGGACCCAAGGGCAGCAGAGGAGGGGACAGAGAGACACCGGGGGACAGATGGTCACAGCCATGGCAGGCTGTGCCGCTCCCTGGTGTGTGTGCTCTGTGAGCAGGTGGGGGTCCTGGGCATGTGCAGGACGGTCCTGCAGGCGCTTGGGGCTGGGTCAAGGCACCAGTGCCTCGTGCTTCCTGGCACTGGGGCTGGGGGACCCCTGGCTCTCCAGTGCAGGGGACAGTGGGGCTGGGCTGCAGTTCAGGAGCACAACGGGTGGGGGGTCATGCCCCACGGGACTGGGAGAACAGGGGGGACTGTTTCTCTCCCACCCAAGGGCTTTTGAGGGAAGCCCTGCTTCACCCTGGGATCTGGAGGTGAGCAAGGTTTGGGGGGACTGATGGGCCAGAGATCCCCAGCAGGACCTGCCCAGGGTAACCCAGGGTTTACAGCCCTGCCTGCACCTTCCTACTGCCTGAGAGGGGAAAAAATGACAGCTTCCACCTGCCCCACTGCCTGTCCTCAAGGAACCCTGGTGTCCCTGCCACCCCACCCCAGGGCTCCAGGGCCTCGAACCTCCCTCCGCCTGGGCCTCTCCCAGCTCCCAGTCGCGGCCACGTGTCCTGTCTGGGCTATAATTACCCGAGCACATTCCTGGGGGGTCACAGGAGCTTCCCGAGCGGCGGCAGGCGGTAAGGGGGGACGAGTGCGTGGCACGGCAATGCAGGACACAGCATACGGCTCGCACCACACCGAGCTGCAAAACGTGGCCTGAGCGAGGGCACGCAGCACTGTGCAAACACAGCGAGTGGCACGTGAGGCACCACTCGAGACGGGGCGGGGGGCGTGACAGCATGCAGCGCACCGCGGTGTGGCACAGCGCACCACGCCAGGGTCAGCACGCCCCGACAGTAAGCAGTGCAAGAGGGTGTGCGACCTGCAGCATCACGCACAACTGGCAGTGCAATGCATCACAACACGCAACAGGCAGCACACAGCAGTTGCTGCTGCGCACCGAACAGGTGGGACAGGCGGCTTCACCGGGAGCTGTTCTGGGGACCAGCAGCTTTGCCACTGTTGGAGCACCAATGGTCTTGACTATGGGGCAATGGTTGGGGAAGGGCTCGGTGTGTTCTGCTACAGGGTGGAGGGTTTGATGGGAGACAGTGGACTGAGCTATGGGGCTGTGGCTTTCAGTTGGGGCAGTAGCATTGGCTGTGGGTCTGTACCTTCATCCTGAAGGTTCAGCAATGAAGCAGACGATCAACCTCAGCTATGGGACAGTGACAGGACTGTTGGTCTCACCTATGGGGCAGCAGTTTTGCCAAGGGGCACTGAATTCAGCCATGGCACAGTAGTAGTTCCTGGTGGCCTCAACTATGGGATAGAGACTTTGGTGATGGATCCAGTGGCTTTCACTATGGGGGTGCCAGTGGCAGGACCCTGTGTCCCCAGCCAGGACTCCTGCCATGGGCCAGAGGCTGTGGCTGTGGGGACAGCACCCTGACCCCTGACTCTGTGTGTTCCCACAGGCAAGATGTGGGTTGCAGAGGGGCCAGCCCCAGCCCAGTGGAGCCTGCGGGACGGGGCCCACGCTGGACACTTCCTGGCCACAGCTGACCACCTCCGCACTGCAGGACAGCTGGTGGACGTGGCCGTGGGCCCAGAGGGTGACGTGGCCCATGCCGTGGTTCTGGCCTCCATCAGCTCCTTCTTCCTCCATTTCCTGGAGGGTAGGACCAGAGAGGTGCACCAGGGCCCCCCACCCCCTCTCTCCCTGCCACCTGGAGCCACACTATGGGGTTGGCGGGCTGTGCTGGCTTTCGCCTATGGAGGAACTGTGCCCCATGGCCAGGAAAAGGAGGTAGAGGAGGCTGCCCGGGCCCTGGGGGCCCCCCGGGTGGTGGCTGCTTGTGTCCCACGGCTGCAGAGTGAACCCCAGGAGCAGGGTCCCAAGCCCTTGGAGGAGCAGTGGGAGACGCTAAGAGCCATGGAGCAACTCTACACCAGTGGCCTGGGCTGCGACCTCCAGCTCCAGGCAGGGGACGAGGTCATCCCAGGTGAGCCGGGGGTGGGGGTGCCCCGGGAGGGCCTGGGGAGGGGGCAGCACATGCTGGGACAGCCAAGTGCCCTGGCAAGGGTGCCAGGAGCTGAGGCTCCAGGTGGGGATGAGGCGGTAAAGGTGCCTGCAGGGATGGTCCTCTCGGGAGAGCTGGGGGTTTGGGCCCCCCCGGCCAGGACACCTGGCTTCCCAGAGGGCTGCGTGATGCAAAGCGTCCCCCGCTGCTCCCACCGTTCTTCCTCTTTCCCCCTAGTTCAGCGCCTGGCCCTGAGCTGCTCCTGTGACTTCTTCCGGGCCCTCTTCACTTGCCCCATGCGGGAGGCGACCCACGACCCCAGCACCCCGCTGGCCACAGGGCTGTCCCCAGCTGAGCTGCGCCTCCTCCTCTCCTTCGCCTACACAGGGACTGTGGCAGGGCCGTGGCCTACAGTCCTGGAGGCAGCTGAGACCTCCCTGCGCTACCAGGCCTGGGGGCTCCTCACCCTCTGCCTGGATGTTTTCACCCGTGGCCTGACCCCAGAAACTGGCCTGGACGTTCTGGCCTTTGCTGCGGCTTACGGGCTGGCCCAGGTGGGCCGCGTAGCAGAAGACTACATCTTGGCCACCTTCCCCAGCGTGGTGGCCACACCAGCCTTCCTGGATCTTCCTGCACATCTTCTCATCCGCCTCCTCCGCTCTGACGGTCTCAACGTCCTCCATGAACTGGAGGCTTTGGAAGCAGCATCCCGGTGGCTTATGGCCAATGGAGATGGCCAGGAGGATCTAGCCAAGGAAGTCCTGTCATCTGTTCGCTTTGCCCTCATGTCCGGCCGGGAGCTGAAAAAAGTCCCATCAGTGACTGCAGGGATAGCTGACCCAAAGGTCCTCCACGAGCTCGTGGTAGCAAGCCTAGCCCCCATGGCCCAGCTGCCATGCCGGGTGCGTTCCTTGCAAGAGGTGCTGGTGGTTTGTGGTGGAGACAGACTGACAGCCAACCTGGCTGCCCGGAAGCCCAGCAGACATCTCTGGTTTGCCCACCGCTACCTCAGTGCTGTGGGGCTGGTGAAGCGGGTGGAGTGGCGGGCACTGGGGCACTTTCCTGACGGCCCTCGCTTTCGCCATGCTGTAGCTGTGGTGGGCAACATCCTCTACATCCTGGGTGGAAAACACTACTATGGGGTCCATGACACCCTGGCCAGTGTCTACAGGTGAGGGCTACAGAGGACCTACAGGTGCCATGTAGCACCAAGACATTTTGGGATCAGAGGAGGTGTTGGTGGAGCTAGAGCTGCCCCATGGACCCAAGGCATTGTGGCACTGCAGTTGGTCAAGTGGCTCCAAGGGATTGGCTGGGTGTAGGACTGGGAGGTGCCTTTCCACCCTGGGATGTTACAGGCTTTTTGGGGGTAGGGCAGGGAGGCCCTATGTGGAGATGCCTCAGGGCATTATGGGTTTGGCATTGCCCAGAAGGAGGTGATGGTCCCATGCAAGGGGACCATGTGTCCCCAAGGCATTATGGGATTGGCTGGTTGTGTGTGGGTTGTTGCCCTCAGTAGTGCCAACATCACTCCATGGCATTGTAGTAACAGGTAATCTCTTGCTCCTTTACCTCTCAAACTCAGGTATCAGCCTATGGACAATTCCTGGGAGCGCCTGGCCAGCATGACCTGTGGGCGGAGCTACTTTGCTGCTGTGGCACTTGGGGATTTCATCTATGCCCTGGGGGGCAGCTCGGGGGAGCTCTACTGCACAGACACTGTGGAGTGCTATGACCTGACCAACGACACCTGGAGGTGAGACGGCTCCACATGAACAGCTGCTTTCCTCTGCCCTAGCATCCCCTTGCATTGGACAGTGGTGCTCATTGAGTGGTCTTTGGGTCACTGAGCCTTCAATGGAGAATGGGCCTGCAGTGGCCTTTGGGAGAGGTCTACTGGGTGTTGAGCAACCGTGTCCCTTGGAGGTCATTGGGTGTTGGCCAGTGATGCTTCTTGGGTGGTGAATGAATTTTTGGTCCAATAGTATTCACTGAGCATCTGTTGGCCATCTGCCAAAGAGACAAATCATTTAAACAACTTCCAGCTATGTTCATTGGCTGCTCTGTTGGGTGTTTGCCAATATTGTCCATTAGGGAGTCCACTGTGGGTTGACCAATGGCATCTTTTGGGGTCTACAAAGTGTTGAACAGTGATGGCCCTTGAGCATCCATTATGTGTTACCTGACGCTGCCCACTGAGGTACACCACTCTAGGTGTTGACCGCTGAGCGGTCAATGGAGCCATGGCTCACTGGGGAACTCCTGGGCAGGCAGTCACCATGGGGCAGCCCTGTTTAACTTGCCCTTTACCCCCTTCCTCTCTGTTTGCCCAGGAGGTGCCAGCCCCTGCCAATGGCTCTGTGTGGGCACGCGGCATGTGCCCTGGATGGTACCCTCTACGTGTCAGGGGGGTGTGATGAGGCATGCCAGTGCCAGGCGGCCATGCTGCGCTACATCCCGGATGCGCCTGCCACACTCCTGGCCCCCATGAATGGCCAGCGAGCTGGGCACGTCATGGAGGAGGCAGGTGGGCAGCTCTATGTGGCCGGGGGACTGTGCCAGCAGGATGGGCAGGCTGGCTACAGGGACCAGCTGGTCTTTGAGGTCTACAGCCCCAGGCTGGACATCTGGGTCCTCCTCAGTCCTCTGCCCCATGCCCATGTAGTTGGGGGTGCAGCTGTGCTGGGTGGGGAGCTGCTTGTACTGGGAGGGTACAGTCATGAGACCTACCGGGACACCCACCTGATCCATGCCTACCAGCCTGGCACCCGGCGCTGGATCACCCGAGGCACCTTGCCCCATGCCTATACTGACCTCCAGGCTTGTGTCCTCACTGTACCCCCTGCCTTGCGTGGCCCCAACAGCCTTGAGGACCCCTCAAGATCACCTGACACCCCCAATAATACTTAGGGGGCTTAAAAGCTCTGCACCATACTGGGATCCCCAGGTAGCATCCATGGTCACCTCTACGGGACAAAATTACCCCCAGAACCCTTCTCAAGAATGGGTTCCTCCTGTGGCTTCCAGCACCCCCCACCCCAGGGTATATGCCCTAGACTGTGGGGACCCCGTGGGATACAAAGACTCCCCACACTGCAACCCTGTGCCTCCAGGAATACTCATTGCCCTGCCCTGACCCCTGCACTGGGAGCTGGGGATCCCCCGATTTCCCCCCACTCTTGGGCTGAATAAAAGTGGCTCCTGAACTACCTATGTGGGTCTTGTTGTTTCTGCTGGGGAGCCCAGCCATCAGGTGCTTCTCAGAAGGAACAGGAGGAGAGCAGGAAACAAATAGTCTGAGCGTCCTGGATGGGTGGTGGTAGGGACCAGGATTGCCTGTATTCCTGGGTCCCCTGGGGAGCAGTGGGTGGAGGGCACTGGGGCTCTGGGTGTCTGCATTCATTGGGCATGGGGGAGGGTGTGCATGTGTCTTGGGATTGAGAGACATCTGGGGGTGCATGGGGGATCCTGAGGGAGTAAGACAGTCCTGGGGGTGCCAGGGTTTTGGGGTACATGGCAGGGTAGATGGGGGCATTGGGGGTCCTGGGACCTTTGGGGTTCCTAGGTGGTTCTGGGAGGTCTTGGCATCCAGAAGTGACCTGGAGTGCTTGTTGTGTGGAGAGGTGGGAGAATCCTAGGGCGGAATTGCAAGGAAATGCAGAGGTAATGGGGATTCTGGGAGATATTGGGATACCAGTGGTACCTCTGTGGAGGGAATTGAGAGTCCTGGAATATGTAGGGGAGGTGTCCTGATTTCAGCCAGGATAGAGCTGGTTTTCTTCATAGAAGCCAGTGTGAGACTGTGTTTTGGATTTGGGATGAGAAACTGTTGATAATGTGCTGATGTTTTGAGTTGTTGCTAAGTACTCAAGGACAGTCCAGCTTCTTGTGCTGGCCTGCCAGCGAGCAGACTGGGGGTGCACGGGAAGCTGGGAGGGGACACAGCCGGGACAGCTGACCCAGACTGGCCAAAGAGATAGTCCCTACCATATGACATCATGCCCAGTACATAAACTGGAGTTGGCTGGGGGCGGAAATCGCTGCTCGGGGACGGGCTGTCGATCACTGGGTGGTGAGCAATCGCTGTATTGGGCATCACTTGTTCTTGTACATTCCTTTGTTGATATTACCATTGTTGTTTCCTTCTTTCTTTCTGTCCTATTAAACCGTGTTTATCTCAACCCACGAGTTTTTTCCCAATTCTCTCCCCCGTCCCACTGCAGGAGGGGGAGTGAGTGAGCGGCTGCGTGGTGCTTAGTTGCCAGCTGGGGCTAAACCACGACAGTTCTTTTTGGCGCCCAACGTGGGGTACGAGGCTTGAGATAATAATGGTTGCAGGTCACAATATCAGTTTATTTGATTTGCATCATGCTCTCATCTTTGCTGTACATGTTAAGGATCGGTGTTGGTTTCTGCGGGCTGCTGTACTCTGCAATGATTAGTAATGTCTCACCTGTGAGTTTTGTTTTTAGAGCACTGACCTTGAGCTTAATGTGGTATCATCTGAGCTCTGTACTAAAGCCGTTACTGTATTTTGGCTACAGTCTTGTGGAGACGATTAGCAATTATACTTCTGCCTCTGAAAGGTTTTTTATGGAGGAAATGCAGAATGGTACCTTTGCTACCCTCTATCATAACATTTCCTCCTTCATCACAATAATTTTTCAGTATTTTGAACAGCCTTGGGTAGTTAAAATACCTCTATCGCTACTTCTGGGGAACATTGTTTCGGTTTTGTCTAAGGTTGGCAAGCAATTTAAGAATATCACCCGGAGATCTGCCCCAAGGCTGGATAGTTATGAATGGCAGGGTGTGTGGAACAGCATGGGCAAATGCCTGGGGCGGTGGGCACCTCCGGTGTTTTGGAACTTCACTCGCGAACAAGTGCAGAATCCTGATAAACCAGCAGAATATCTGGAAGAAGTATGCTGTCAGCCTGGCAGCTCCAAGGAGACACAAATCATTGCCATGTGCTGGGGCCTGGCCCATGCCCACCGAACCCTATTTAACACTATGCAAAGGGGAGAGAGGCTCTCTGGGTCTGATGGCAATGTGGCAGGCACTGTGACTACTCCAACCCCTGTGGCAGGCACTGTGGCTACTCCAACCCCTGCGACGGGCACTGTGACTACTCCAACCCCCACGGCGGGCACTGTAGCTACTCAGACTGTTGCAGCTGAACCAGAGAACCAGCCCATCCCGGTATCAGTTGCCCCTGTACAAAAGAAGAAATCTTGGAAGCGGAAGTCAGCTCATTTAGTAAGGGAGGAGGAAGATTCTGCTAAGAAGGAGGCAGAGGAAGAGAGTGAGGAGGCAGAGTGCTCTGAAGCAGGGCCATCACAAGTACGGAAGAGGGAAGAGAGCGAGTCATCGCTTGAAGAGGAGGAAGAGGAAGAACTCATAAAAGAGACGGTAACTACCCGATCTCTATCCCTGAGTGAATTGCGAGATATGCGAAAGGATTTCAGCCATCGTCCAGGTGAGCACATTGTCACCTGGCTGCTCCGATGCTGGGATAATGGGGCCAGTAACCTGGAATTAGAGGGTAGGGAAGCCAAGCAGCTGGGATCCCTTTCTAGGGAAGGGGGCATTGACAAAGCAATTGGAAAAGGTGCACGAGCCCTCAGCCTCTGGAGATGACTCCTGTCGGGTGTGAAGGAAAGGTATCCCTTCAAGGAAGATGTTCTATGTCACCCAGGCAAGTGGACCACCATGGAGAAAGGTATCCAGTACCTGAGGGAGCTAGCTGTGCTGGAAGTGATTTATGGTGACTTGGACAATGGACAATCATCCAAAGATCCAGATGAAGTCAATTGCACGCGACCTATGTGGCGGAAGTTTGTACGGAGTGCACCCTCATCATATGCCAACTCATTAGCAGTAATGGCCTGGAAAGACGGAGAGAGACCAACGGTGGATGAATTGGCTGGCCAACTCTGACAATATGAAGAAAGTCTCTCTTCCTTCCTACGGGCCTGCGTCTCTGCTGTAGAGAAACTGTCCCGGGAGTTCCGACAATTCAAAGAGGATATGCCCTACCCTCCACCCGTACGGACCAGTGTCTCAGCCATTAGGAGTAAGCACTCTTCTGTTCAAGAGAGAAGATATAGAGGATACACACCGCGAGCCACCCTGTGGTTTCAATTGCGTGACTACAGAGAGGACATGAGGAGGTGGGATGGAAAACCTACCTTGACCCTAGAGGCACGAGTACGCGAGCTGCAAGGGAAAACAATTACAAAAGGGGGTTCAGGTTCCTCCAGAAAAATCGTCGCTTCACTTTCCAGTGGGCAGTTCCCCAGAAAGAATAGAAAAGCTGATCTCACCTCTGATCCTCTTGAAGGGACTTCTGATTCCTATTTACAAGAAGTGGGTAACGAGTACTATGAGCAGGATTAGAGGGGCCCTGCCTCCAGCCAGGCAGAGGAGAGGGACAACCGAGTTTATTGGACTGTGTGGATTAGATGGCCTGGCACATCAGACCCACAGGAATATAAGACTTTAGTGGACACCGGTGCACAATGTACTCTGATGCCATCAAGCCATATAGGGGCAGAACCCATCTGTATTTCCGGAGTGACAGGGGGATCCCAACAGCTGACTGTGCTGGAGGCCGAAGTGAGCCTAACTGGGAATGAGTGGCAGAAGCACCCCATTGTGACTGGCCCAAAGGCTCCGTGCATCCTGGGCATAGACTACCTCAGGAGAGAGTATTTCAAGGACCCAAAAGGGTACCGGTGGGCTTTTGGTATAGCTGCCTTGGAGACGGAAGAATTAAACAGCTGTCCACCTTGCCTGGTCTCTCAGAGGACCCTTCTGTTGTGGGGTTGCTCAGGGTCAAAGAACAGCAGGTGCCGATCGCTACCACAACAGTGCACCGGCGGCAATATCGCACCAACAGAGACTCCCTGATCCCCATCCATGAGCTGATTCATCGGCTGGAGAGCCAAGGAGTGATCAGCAAGACTCGCTCACCCTTTAACAGCCCCATATGGCCAGTGCGAAAGTCTAATGGAGAGTGGAGACTGACAGTAGACTATCGTGGCCTGAATGAAGTCACGCCGCCACTGAGCGCTGCCGTGCCAGACATGCTAGAACTTCAATATGAACTGGAGTCAAAGGCAGCCAAGGGGTACGCCACCGTTGATATTGCTAACGCGTTTTTCTCAATCCCTTTGGCAGCAGAGTGCAGGCCACAGTTTGCTTTCACTTGGAGGGGTGTCCAATACACCTGGAATCGACTTCCCCAGGGGTGGAAACACAGCCCTACCATTTGCCATGGGCTGATACAAACTGCACTGGAACAGGGTGAAGCACCAGAGCATCTGCAATACATTGATGACATCATCGTATGGGGCAACACAGCAGAAGAAGTTTTCGAGAAAGGGAAGAAAATAATTCAAGTCCTTCTGAAAGCTGGTTTTGCTATAAAACAAAGTAAGGTCAAAGGACCTGCACAAGAGATCCAGTTTTTAGGAATAAAATGGCAAGATGGACGTCGACAGATCCCAACGGATGTGATCAACAAAATAACAGCTATGTCTCCACCAACTAGCAAAAAAGAAACACAAGCATTTTTGGGCGTTGTGGGTTTCTGGAGAATGCATATTCCAAATTACAGTCTGATTGTAAGCCCTCTTTATCAAGTGACCCGGAAGAAGAACGATTTTAAATGAGGCCCTGAGCAATGACAAGCCTTTGAACAAATCAAACAGGAGATAGTTCATGCCGTAGCCCTCGGGCCAGTCCGGGCAGGACAAGATGTTAAAAATGTGCTCTACACGGCAGCCGGGGAGAATGGCCCTACCTGGAGTCTCTGGCAGAAGGCACCAGGAGAGACTCGAGGTCGACCTCTAGGGTTTTGGAGTCGAGGATATAGGGGATCTGAGTCTCGCTATACTCCAACTGAAAAGGAGATATTGGCGGCATATGAAGGAGTTCGAGCTGCCTCAGAAGTGGTTGGTACTGAAGCACAGCTCCTCCTGGCACCCCGACTGCCGGTGCTGGGTTGGATGTTCAAAGGGAGGGTCCCCTCTACACATCATGCGACTGATGCTACGTGGAGTAAGTGGGTCACGCTTATTACACAGCGGACTCGAATAGGAAACCTTAATCGGCCGGGAATCTTGGAAGTGATCATGGACTGGCCAGAAGGCAAAGATTTTGGAATATCACCAGAAGAGGAGGTGGCGCGTGCTGAAGAGGCTCCACCATATAATGAACTGCCAGAGAATGAAAGGCAATATGCCCTGTTTACTGATGGGTCCTGTCGTATTGTAGGCAAACATCGAAGGTGGAAAGCTGCTGTATGGAGCCCTATATGACGAGTTGCAGAAGTGGCTGAAGGACAAGGTGAATCAAATCAGTTTGCGGAGGTGAAAGCCATCCAGCTGGCTTTAGATATTGCTGAACGAGAAAAATGGCCAATACTCTATCTTTATACTGACTCATGGATGGTGGCAAATGCTCTATGGGGGTGGCTACAGCAATGGAAGCAGAGCAACTGGCAACACAGAGGCAAGCCCATCTGGGCTGTTGAATTGTGGCAAGATATTGCTGCCCAACTAGAGAATCTAGTCATAAAAGTACGCCATGTAGATGCTCAAGTACCCAAGGGTTGGGCCACCGAAGAACATCAAAACAACCATCAGGTGGATCAGGCTGCTAAGATTGAAGTGGCTTAGGTGGATCTGGACTGGCAACATAAGGGTGAATTATTTATAGCTCGGTGGGCCCATGACACCTCAGGCCATCAGGGAAGAGATGCAACATATAGATGGGCTCGGGATCGAGGGGTGGACCTGACCATGGACGCTATTGCACAGGTTATCCATGAATGTGAGACGTGTGCTGCGATCAAACAAGCCAAGCGGTTAAAGCCCATCTGGTATGAAGGACGATAGTTGAAATATAAATATGGGGAGGCCTGGCAGATTGACTATCTCACACTTCCACAATCTCGCCAAGGCAAACGCTATGTGCTTACCATGGTGGAAGCAACCACCGGATGGCTGGAAACATACCCTGTGCCCCATGCCACCGCCCGGAACACTATCCTGGGCCTTGAAAAGCAAGTCTTATGGCGACATGGCACCCCCGAAAGAATTGAGTCAGACAGTGGGACTCATTTCCGAAACAACCTCATAGACACCTGGGCCAAAGAGCACGGCATTGAGTGGGTGTATCACATCCCCTATCATGCACCAGCTTCCGGAAAAATTGAACAATACAACGGACTGTTAAAGACTACACTGAGAGCAATGGGTGACGGGACATTCAAACACTGGGATAAACATTTAGCCAAAGCCACCTGGTTAGTCAACACTAGGGGATCTACTAATAGAGCCGGCCCTGCCCAATCAAAATTTTTACGTACTGTAGAAGGGGATAAAGTCCCTGTGGTGCATGTGAGAAATATGCTGGGGAAGACAGTCTGGGTTACTCCTGCCTCAGGCAAAGGCAAACCCATTCGTGGGATTGCCTTTGCCCAGGGACCTGGGTGCACTTGGTGGGTAATGCGGAAGGATGGGGAAGTCCGATGTGTACCTCAAGGAGACTTGATTTCGGGTGAAAACAGTCAATGATTTGAGTTGTATGTTAATTGTTCAGTATGACATTACTACTATGGCTGCTATCTACCATATCAATGGTATTACAGTAAGAATCACCCAGACTGATGAAGAATGAGCTTCACTGAAACCAAGCAATGTGCAGCAGTGATGGGACCAGAACTGGCTTCAGCAGCTTGCGCCCAACAAATCCCTTGAGACCGACATCTTCAACCTGCAGATCATGGACATGGACCATGCCAGATGACAATCCAACACCACATACCATCTCCCCTGCCCTGAGAGACTGCTATGATGGATGAAGTCCGGAGTCATGGACTGACTGAACTCCACAGACATTTTAAAGTGATGGCCCTTGGACTAAGAAAGTGATATCTGTGTGTATATAATAATGAATAATTGGAATGTATTGAAAAGTATAGGACCTGGGCATGACGTAAATGGTATGGAATAAGGGGTGGATACTGTCCTGGTTTCAGCCAGGATAGAGCTGGTTTTCTTCATAGAAGCCAGTGTGAGACTGTGTTTTGGATTTGGGATGAGAAACTGTTGATAATATGCTGATGTTTTGAGTTGTTGCTGAGCAGTCAAGGACAGTCCAGCTTCTTGTGCTGGGCTGCCAGCGAGCAGGCTGGGGGTGCACAGGAAGCTGGGAGGGGACACAGCCGGGACAGCTGACCCAGACTGGCCAAAGAGATAGTCCCTACCATACGACACCATGCCCAGTACATAAACTGGAGTTGGCTGGGGGCGGAAATGGCTGCTCGGGGACGGGCTGTCGATCACTGGGTGGTGAGCAATCGCTGTATTGGGCATCACTCGTTCTTGTACATTCCTTTGTTGGTATTATCATTGTTGTTTCCTTCTTTCTTTCTGTCCTATTAAACCGTGTTTATCTCAACCCACGAGTTTTTTCCCAATTCTCTCCCCCGTCCCACTGCAGGAGGGGGAGTGAGCAAGCGGCTGCGTGGTGCTTAGTTGCCAGCTGGGGCTAAACCACGACAGGAGGGTTGCAGGTTCTCATGGCCAAAACAGTATTTTAGATGTGGTCTAATGAGCACTGAGCAGAGCGGGGATAATCCCTTCCCTTGGTCTACTGGCTATGCTCCTGTTAACCCAACTCAGGCTTCTGTTGCTCCCTCATTGCTGCCAGGGTGCTCTGCTGGATCTTGTTCACCTTTCTGTTGACCAAGGCACACAGGTCCTTTTCCATAGCTCTGCTCCCCAGTCAGTCTGTCCCACACCGGCACTGTTGTGGTCTTCCTTCCAAAGTACAGGACTCTGCATTTGTCCTTGTTGACTTTCATCAGGTTTCTGTCAACCCATTTCTCCAGGGTGAATGGTGCTCCCTGAATGGTAATCCTGTTGGAAGCATACAAACTTATCCCTCCCAACCTCGTATCACCTGCCAAGATGATAAAAGCACACTCAGTCACCTCCTCCATGTCATTGATAAAGATGTTAAAGAGAAGAGTTTCCAGCACAACCCTGTCCGGTACTTCACGTTATCAGCATCCAAGCGAAGTATGATCCATTATTCATTAGCCATTGGTCCTGACCTTCACATCACTTTTTACCTGTCCAATTCTCCAGCCACTCAGGGCTTGATGGCCTAACTTGGATGCCATGACATTGTGGGAGAATTGTCAAAAAGAAGTCAAAGCTCCCGGAGAGGTGAGAGCTGATGCATGCTGCCCCACCACAGAGCCTAAGCACAAGAATGTGAGAAAAAGCACTGTTATAAAACTAAAAAAGGCATCATTAATGACCAGCATTGCTATATAAGACCAGAAGGGGCTGAAAAAATGTCCCAAGATGTAGTAAAAGTATCTGATAAAGGAAAAAAATCAAAGTAAAGGAAGAGTTCGAAGTGATGTAATAGGGCTCTCTAGGGTCACTGCAGTCTCCCTAAGGCTGTCCATGCATGTGTCCCTTGGATGCTCTAGTGGTATCCAAGGTCTCTTGGGCTGTTCCAGTCATCTCTAGAGTTGTTTAGAGGGATTCTGAGCCAATTTTGTGGTCTCTGGGGCTGTTTCTGTTGTCCCAGGAAAGAGGGAGAGAGTATGGTGAGGTCAGAGGACAGCACCAATACACAGACAAACGCTTGCTTACACATGCAGAGCTTGTGTGCCACAGTCGCACTAGCACACGTGCTTGTGATTAACAGACACACTTGCGTAGAAGGATGCTCGCCCCAGCTAGCCAAGCACAGGCACACATACCCTTCTGTGGACCAATTAATTAATCTGGCAGAAGGCCTGTTGACCCACAGTATCTGGACAATACTTTTGGGACAGTTAGAACTGGAACAGCGTTTGAGACTGCAAGAGTGATTCATATGATCTAGTCACTGCATTTGTGAACCAGTGCTGGGGCCTGCCAATGACAACCTCTGTCTCCTTCTCACACCTCCCAAAACGTTTGTGTGACTTCTGCACAAGTGGTCGCAAAGTTGGGCCAGCCCCAGGACATTTTGTCCTAGTGTGACCCCTTACGAGTCACATCTATCGGCCTCCGCAGCCTCCCACCTTCCTTCCCCATTTCCAGCCATCCCATGATGGGTCATGCAGAGGCATCGACACCTACCGTCTCCGGAACTTATTACATGACAGTGGGACATGCAGTGGGATGCTTTTCCCACGTAATTCAATCCTACAGTGAAGGATCATACATTTCGGGCAAAAGTCAGGAAGCTGGAAATAAGTGAACATTTCCTCTCTTTCATCTCCACTATTCCAAGTACTGAAGGCAATTTTGCCATTCACTGTACCCTGACAGGACTATGGGAAGTCCAATGAAATGAAACTAGCACCCATTTGAAATTCAGGCAAAAAGAGTATTTATTCTGTGGTTAACAACCTAGCACTGAGCTGAAAGCATAGCACATCTTTATGTGCATCATTCGAACAGAAGAAGTTGGGACACAAAGTAAGCTGTACTTTCCACACTCACCCCAAAACCAGGCAGTGTCAGCCCCAAACTATAACTGACCAGTTGAGGACATCCTCTTCCCCTGCCAAGTATACAAGTAATTATTTCAGATCTAGAAACCTCAGAGTGTGTGAGAGTAATACTAGAGGAAGGAGCTAGCTGGCTTCCCCCTGGGTAAGCAGATCTTTCCCTTGTAAAACAAGCATACATGAAGCAGATCCATGACCCTCCATCTCTTTCTGAATGTAGAGAAGCATTTACAAGGTGTTGCCAGCATACTTCACTCTGACATCACCGATGGCCTTGACACCCTTGTCCAGGCTGTAAGCAGAAGGGGTTTTCAGGGATCCAAGGTTTGTGACCATCAGCTTTCTGGAGAAAGACTTAAATGAGGCATTCAGAGGACTGTGATGGACCCACAGCTCCTTTGTAGTGCAGAAGGAGGAACCTGCATGAGGACTGCGCTGTATCCCCAGGTCTTTAATTGTGCAGTAAGTGACTTCAGGGCACAACTCTACTTCCTTGATGGTACAGAATGTGGGGTGCTGGAGGGGTCTTTTGAAGCTGCTGAGATGCATCACAGGGTTTCCTGTTGCCTCCCTCCACTTCAGCAGCGGATACTGCACCTCTTGGGTCTGCAGGGACTTGTGCCAGGATGGCCGTCCCACCAGACACATCCACGCCAGCCAGCCTGCTAGAGCCAGCATGGTCAGGACCAGCAGAGCCAAGGAGGCCAGGTAGAGCACCCAGTGCAATAGGCAGCAATGCCTCAGCACCCACTGCCCCCACTGCGGACCCTCCCCACCTGCCTGCAAGCGCACCACGGGTACAGCCAGTCCTGGGGTGGAGCACGGGCAGAGGGGGAAAGGTGCAGGTGGAGGGGAAGGCGCAGGATGGGTGAAGCAGGGGGTGTCCAAGGGATCTGGCGGCACGGGGGCATGGGTGGAAAGCATGGTGGTGGAGACCACCAGTGTGGTTGATGTCAGAGGAGGAGATGAAGATCTGACTATAGACGAGGTCTTTAGCATGGCAGTAGAAGGCACTGCTGTGGAGGTGGTGGAAAACACACCAGTGGACACCATGAGAGTGGCATAGGTGTTGGTAGTGCCAGCAGCGAGGCTGGTTTGGGGATGGCTGCTAGTGCTGGGAGATCTGGTGCTCACGGTCGTTGGCAGTGAGGTGGTGGAGACAAGGGTGGCAATTCTGTGTGGGGTGCTGGCAGGAGCATTGTTGAGAACGGTGGCAGTGCTGGGGATCTGTGTGGGTGTGATGGTGGGACTGGCTGGCGCAGGAGTGGTGGTGCTGGGAGCTCTGGTGCTCACAGGCATCGCAAGCGAAGTGCTTGGGCCAAGGGTGGAGTTACAAGGGGTGCTGAGCGGACATCTTGTGGTAGTGAGGGGAGGCCAGGTAACAGCATGGGGTATGGTAGTGTGCTCTTTGGGGATGGGTGGATGTGTTGGGAAGAAGGTGATCATGGTAGCTTTCTCCATTGTTTCTTCATCCTCTTCCTCCTCATCTGCATCCCCCACGTTACCACAGTTGGGCTTGAAGTGGATGATGGGCTTCCGCCAATGCTCAGGGGGGCTGTGGCACAGCACCTTCTCAGGGGCAACCTCCACCTTTGTCTTCTCCAGGCCCCGCTCCGGCTGATAGACACTGTCCTCATTCTGATAGATCCAGGCCCGCAGGTAGCGCAGGTCGCAGTCGCAATGCCAGGGGTTCTCAGTGAGGAAGACATAAGCAAAGAAGTGGCCCTCGGGGAAGAAGTCGGTGGGCAGGGTCCTCAGGTGGTTCCCTGAGAGCCAGAGGGTCTCCAGGTTTTGCAGATCCTGCAGTAGCTCCTTGGGGAGCTCCTCCAGTAGGTTGTCCGAGAGATCCAAGTACTTGAGTTCCCTCAGCCCTGCAAAGGCCTCCTGGGGCAGCGTCCGCAGGCGGTTCCCTCGCAGGTCCAGGTCCTGCAGCCGTGGCACAGAGCGGAAAGCCTGCGGGGCCAGTGTCGCCAGGCTGTTGTGGGCCACGGCCAGGTGGGTGAGTGCGGGCAGGCCCTGCAGGGCGGGCAGGGCGCCCAGCGCGTTACGGGAGAGGATCAGCTCCCGCAGGGACGGCAGCGGAGGCCCAGTGTGCAGAACCGCCAGCCCATTGTTGGCCAGGTCGAGGTCTTGCAGCTGGGTGAGGGGCAGGAAGGCAGCCGTGGAGACGGACACCAGGTGGTTGGTGTTGAGCAGGAGGATGCCTGTGTCTGCGGGCAGGCCTGGGGGCACTGTGCTGAGAGCCTGCCCCGTGCAGTTCACCTCCAGGAGGTCCTTGATCTTGTTCATCTCCAACAGGCACGGCTGGCCTGTGTCACTAGCACCGGCTGGGGGCAGCAGGGCTGGGAGGATGAGTAGGAGCAGGGCAGGGACCCACATGGCCTGGAGGGGACAGCCGCGAGGCGTGGGCACAGGCAGGCACGCACCTACACCGTCACCTTTCTTCCAGTGCAAGCACTGCTCAGGAAGCTGGCATCCCCCGCCAGACCCCCTGGGAGCCCTCCGAGCCCTGCAGCTCCTCCCTGGAATGATGGAAGGGAGAGATGAGTCCCACACCTACTGCCAGCACCCACTCTGCCATCTGTCCTTAGAGGGCTCAGCAAGGAGACCCCATCTGCCCTTTTGCTCACTCCATGCTCCTCCGTGGGAAGGAGAACCTGGTTCACGTGCCTCCTCACAGCAGTGCCTCCTCTGCCAGGGTGGCACCGCTGCCCTGACCACTGCAAAGTCAGTGGCTCCGCAGGGTTTAGGTCCCTGCATACCCACCACCCCGCAAAGCCGTGTGCTGGAGGAGGCTTCCTGAATATGCTCTTACCCAACGCCAGCTGAGCCCTCTGCTTGGGTTCACAAGGTAGGAGCATGAATCATGTGAAAAGACCTTCCCGTGCACAGACGTGGCTACCCCGAGTGCCCGGCCCGCCGATGGACACCCCTTCCCTGGGACTCACCCATGGACCCTCCGGTGTTTGCTCTCTGGCTGCTTTGCCTCCCTCCTGCCCGGGGACCGGGCGCTGCTCTGGTGGCGGCGCGGGTGACAGGGCTGTCCGGGCCCTCTATCAGCACGCGCAGCTGCGGGAAGGGACCTGCGGCTTCCTGAGCAGCCAAACCCTTCTGCTGTCCTTCAGCACGGCCCTTGCTCTAACTGCGCTGCCACACCACCGTCTCCTTGGGAGAGCCTCAACCAGCTCCACAATTTCTTGCTTCTGCAGAGTAAAGGAGGAAGGGTCGCACCCAGGAGGAGCCCTTGCATGGCTCCCTGCCCCCCAAGCCACATCTTTTTACATCCTGGGAAAAGGGTCCCTTGCACAAACCTCTGCCCCTGCCTCTGCTTCGAGGCAGCTCTTTCTCAGCACGCTCTGGGCTTCGATCCTTGCGGCACCTCAACCTGGGGACCGCAGCCTAGTGGGCATACCAGTGAGAAACAGCTCTGCACGTTACCTCAGCTACTTGTTTGTGCTGTAGACAAGGGATCCTTTCCTTCTGGCTTGCGAGGAAAAACGGGAATGGCTCTTCTGAAGAGCTGAGAGGCAGCTTTAACGTTTGTGGGAGAAGCCGCAGCGCAGACCAGGCAAGGAGATTAGAGGCAGAGGAAGTAGCTCGGTTTTGCAATTCCTCCTGCTGTCTGTTCCTTCAGCCAAGCTGTCTCGACTTCCCTGGCCCATAGGCCACTGCAGAGCATCTTGGATGGCAGGGCTGGAGGGTCACCCAAAAGCTGCAAGGGGAGATGCTATAGAGGAGGGGAGATATGGGTTTTGTATTGATTTTCCATTCTGTGGATTGTGGTGGGCCAACTCCAGCCAGCAGCTAGGCACCCACCAGCCGCTTGCCCACTACCTCCATAGTGGGATGGGGAGAGAACTGGAAAAGCAAAAGTGAGAATTTTTCTCACTTTTGTGAGAAACCTTTGTGGGTCAAGATAAAGACAGTTTAATGAGTGAAGGAAAGAGAGAGAGAGGGGAAAAAAAGGATGCAAAAGCATTCACTCACCACCTCCCACCAGCAGATCCATGCCCAGCCAGTCCTCAAGCAACAGTACCTTGGAAAAACTCCCCCCCAGTTTCATTGCTGCGCATGATGCTACATGGTATGGAATATCCCTCTGGTCCACTGGGGTCAGCTGTCCCTCCCATGTCCTCTCCCAGCCTCTCGCTCACCCCAGCCCACTTGCTGCAGGGGCATTTTAGTTCAGCTTGTAGTAAGAGGGCTGGAGGCAGCAGCAGAGGCAGAACTTAGAGGGCTGTTTTTTGTCTCTGCATCAGCAATTTCCAAACAGAAATCAGGGGATAGGAAGGGAGAGAGCAAATGTAACCCTGTCCTTCTCATAGGACCCCAGGTATTAAACCTGCATGTGGTTTCTCCTCCTCAGCACTAGTCCTACCCTCACCCTGGACCTACAGCATCCCCCATGACACCACCAGGTGTTCTCATATGACACAACCCCACATTCCCAACGCACAGCCCTAATCATTGCTTCTGCTTCTCTGTCTTCCTTTTCTAAGTGGATGAATGCACTAGGACACCTTGAACCTTCAAAAGATCTTTAACCCCACCTGCTTCACTCCCTGAAGGAGAAGGAGCAGAAGACCCAAGCAGTCCACTGTGACAAGCCTTGCTGAAGGGGAAGGGGCATGCTGTACCGGAGGAAGGGGGTGCACAGGTCAGGAGTCATCGGCAGGCACACTCTTCCCATGGCTGGTTACGAGCAGCAAGAAGGAGGCCAGGAATGATCCTGGAGTCCTGACATCCAGGTGGGGAGAGCAAAGGAGCAGGGACAGTGTCTCCTTGCTGAACCTGCTTCCCTCATGTGAAGGCAAGAGGACATGAGGGTTACATCAGCCATCCTGCTAGTGATGATGTTTTTGCCCCACACCTGCAGTCCACTCTTTCATTTGTCCTAGGTTCACCTTTTAGTCCAGCCCATCAGCTTCTTCCCCTGTTCCACAGCCTGTTTGCACACCCCAGGGGTCGATCTCCCATGAGGTTGTTGCCCCAACCTTGATTTCACCCGCAGGCTGTTTCAAGTGGGTCTTTGGAGGGAACAAGGTGATCCAGGCTGTTTCCCACTTCCTTTAGCACCTCACCAACACTGCATGTGACTCTGCAAAATAAGAAGACTATCAGGAGGTGACAGTGCCTGAAGGTCATAGAAATATACAACTGCATTGCCCCTGGCTTGAGGAACACAGTGCTCCTTCCCCAGTGCAGGAAGCAGGGCCTGTATCTTCACCTTCCCACCAGCCTTCTTTAGAGACACAATTGTCTAACCATTCTTCAGAGCCCTGGCAGCAAGGGTCATCCTCATGATGCCTGTCCCTGTAGTCTGGTGACACTGTTCACAGGGGCTTTGGAGCGCTGTCACCGGGTCCTTCGGCAAGCCCCTCAGCTACTGCAGGCCTCACAGCTGATTTGGCATCCACTGCCTTGTGTGGGCTTGTGCACGGCAAGGAGCAAAGCTGAGACATGACCACCAACCTCTGGGCAGCATTACTCCTGGGGGCTGGGCAGGCCTGCAGAGAAAGGTGAAAGACCTAACAGCATCTCTGAGCTGTTCCCTTTGGGCCCCTCCATGGTAGGAGGATGGAGCTGCCCTGGGCTGGAGCATGAACAGACCTACCCCGGGTGCACACGCAAGTGCATCCTTTTTCATTTCTGAGAAGCCCATGTATTCAGCAGTAATGGTGAACACTTCCCTTGGGAAGGTCCATGCTTGCTGCACATCAGCTGGATGAAGGATCTGGTGCAAAAGATCTCCTCCCTTCTGTACCTCCCTTCTGAGGGGTACAGAGGGCCCAATATGTCGACCAGACCCAACCCTGGGGCCTGGGTGAGGATGTCACCAGGAATCTCCCTGGTCTGGTTTGGCCCACTGATTACTACCCCCTGTTGGTCCTATAGGTTGGTAACGATGAGGTTGCACTAAGAAGCCCAAAGGCAATTAAAAAGGACATCAGAGCACTGGGACGACTGATCGATGGGAGCGGGAGCACACGTAGTGTTTTCGTCAATCCCTTCAGTGACAGGGAAGAACGCTGGAAGGAATAGGAAAGCACACTTGATCAACACATGGCTCAGGGGCTGGTGCCGTCGTCAGAATTTGGGGTTTTTTGGCCATGGGCCGGTTTACACGACACCGGGCCTCCTCGCAGCAGATGGAGTGCAACTGTCTCCAAGGGCGAAAAGGATTCTTGCTTACGAGCTGGCAGGCCTCATCAAGAGGGCTTTAAACTAGATTTGAAGGGGGAAGGGGATAAAACCAGGCTCACTAGAGATGAGCCTAGGGGTGGCATGCTGGAGTTGGGGGTGAAATCGGTAGCCCAGCTCAAGTGCATCTACACCAATGCATGCAGGATGGGCACCAAAAAGGAGGAGCTGGAAGCCGTAGTGCAGCGGGACAGCTATGATGTAGTTGCCATCACAGAAACATGGTGGGATGCTTCTCATGACTGGAGTGCTGCCATGGATGGCTATAAGCTCTTCCGAAGGGATAGGCAAGGTAGGAGAGGTGGTGGAGTGGCTCTGCATATTAGGGAGTTTTGATTGTATAGAAATGAACGATTGTGATGACCAGGTCGAGTGCTTATGGGTAAGGATGAGGGGGAAGGCCAACGAGGCAGATATCCTGCTGGGAGTCTGTTATAGACCACCCAACCAGGATGAAACATTCTATAAGCGAAGTCTCACAATCGCTAGACCTTGTTCTTGTAGGGGACTTCAATCTACCGGACATCTGCTGGAAGTATAACACAGCAGAGAGGAAACAGTCTAGGAGGTTCCTGGAGTGTGTGGAAGATAACTTCCTGACACAGCTGGTGAGTGAGCCCACCAGGGGAGGTGCCTGGCTGGACCTGCTGTTTACAAACAGAGAAGGACTGGTGAGAGATGTGGTGGTCGGAGGCCACCTTGGGCTTAGCAACCACGACATGATAGAATTCTCAGCTGTGAGTGAAGTAAGGAGAGGGGTCAGCAAAACTCCTACCACGGACTTCCGGAGGGCAGACTTGGGCCTGTTCAGGTCACTGGTTGAGAGAGTCCCTTGGGAGACAGTCCTGAAGGACAAAGGGGTCCAGGAAGGCTGGACAGTCTTCAAGAAGGAGATCTTAAAGGCACAGGAGCAGGCGGTCCCCATGTGCCGTAAGAAGAGCTGGAGGGAAGGCAACCCGCCTGGCTGAACAGGGAGATTTTGCTGGGACTCAGGGAAAAGACGAGAGTTTATCACCTCTGGAAGAAGGGGAAGGCAACTCAAGAAGAGTACAAGGATCTCGTTAAGTCAAGCAGGGACAAAATTAGAAAGGCAAAAGCCCAGCTAGAGCTCAGTCTGGCCACAGTTGTAAAGGATAACAAAAAATGCTTCTACAAATATATTAACAAAAAGAGAGGCAAGGAGAATCTCCATCCCTTACTGGATATGGTGATGAACATTGTCTCCAAGGATGAGGACAAGGTTGAGGTACTTAATGCCTTCTTTGCCTCAGTCTTTAATAGCCAGACCAGCTATCCTCAGGGTATTCAGCTCCCTGAGCTGGAAGACGGAGATGGAGAGCACAATAACCCGCCCATAATTCAGGAGGAAGTAGTTAAGGACATGTTAAACCACCTGGACACCCACAAGTCTATGGGACCTGATGGGATCCACCCAAGAGAACTGAGAGAACTGGTGGAGGAGCTTGCCAAGCCACTCTCCATCATTTATCAGCAGTCCTGGTTAACAGAGGAGGTCCCAGACGACTGGAGGCTTCCCAATGTGACACCCATCTACAAGAAAGGCCGGAAGGAGGATCTCGGGAACTACAGGCCTGTCAGCCTGACCTTCATACTGGGGAAGATCAGGGAGTGGTTCATCTTAAGAGTGCTCACGAGGCATATGAAGGACAACCAAGGGGTCAGGCCCGGCCAGCATGGGTTCATGAAAGGCAGGTCCTGCTTGACCAACCTGATCTCCTTCTATGACCAGGTGACCCGCCTAGTGGATGAGGGAAAGGCTGTGGATGTTGTCTGCCTGGACTTTAGTAAAGCCTTTGGCAGCGTCTCCCACAGCATTCTCCTGGAGAAACTGGCGGCTCGTGGCTTAGACAGGTTTACTCTTTGCTGGGTAAAGAACTGGCTGGATGGCCAAGCCCAGAGAGTTGTGGTGAGTGGCGTTAAATCCAGCTGGCGGCCGGTCACAAGCGGTGTTCCCCAGGGCTCGGTTCTGGGGCCGGTCTTGTTTAATATCTTTATAGATGATCTGGATGAGGGGATTGGGTACTCCCTCAGTAAGTTTGCAGATGACACCAAGTTGGTGGGAGTGTTGATCTGCTGGAGGGTAGGAGGAACCTGGACAGGCCAGATCAATGGGCTGAGGTCAACTGTATGAAGTTTAACAAGGCCAAGTGCCAGGTCCTGCATTTTGGTCACAACAACCCCATGCAACACTACAGGCTTGGAGAGGAGTGGCTGGAGAGCTGTCTGGCCGAGAAGGATCTGGGGATGCTGCTTGGCAACCGGCTGAATATGAGCCAGCAGTGTGCCCAGATGGCCAAGAAGGCCAACAGCATCCTGGTTTGTATCAGAAATAGTGTGGCCAGCAGGAGTAGGGAAGTGATCATGCCCCTGTACTCAGCACTGGTGAGGCCACACCTTGAATCCTGTGTTCAGTTTTGGGCCCCTCACTACAAGAAGGACGTTGAGGTGCTGGAGCATGTCCAGAGAAGGGCAACAAAGCTGATGAGGGGGCTGGAGCACAAGTGTGATGAGGAGCGGCTGAGGGAACTGGGATTGTTTAGTCTGGAGAAGAGGAGCCTGAGGGGAGACCTCATCGCTCTCTACAACTACATGAAAGGGGATTGTGGTGAGGTGGGTGTTGGTTTCTTCTCCCAACTAACTAGTGATAGGACAAGAGGAAATGGCCTCAAGTTGTGCCAGGGGAGGTTTAGATTGGGTATTTATATATAAAATTCCTTCACCGAGAGAGTGGTCAAGCATTGGCACGGGCTGCCCAGGGAGGTGGTGGAGTCGCCGTCTCTGGAAGTGTTCAAAAAACGTGTGGACACGGTGCTTCAGGACATGGTTTAGTGGGCATGGTGGTGTTGGGTTAATGGTTGGACTTGATGATCTTGAAGGTCCTTTCCAACCTTAGTGATTCTGTGAAAAGCATATCTGGCCTCAGAGGACACACGTACTTTTATCCTCTCCTTGTAGGTGGCAGTTTCCACTACAGCAAAATAATCTGGAGTTGCCTGAAAACATGTCTTAATACAAGATGCCCTTCATATGAATTTTTGGTTTCCTCCAGCTTCATTTCAGCCCACATGGGACATTCTGAGCCTGTTCCAGGCTCCTCAGCACTGTAAGCAAAAGCAGCTTTTCCTCCCCCAGAACGAGCGACCAAAGTGTTAGATGTCTCCAAGCCATAGGTGAGCTTGTCACCTGGGCTTGTGCTGCAGGCATGGGGACAAGCACAGCCATGGACTGATCCCCCTGACATGTCTTCATTGTCTTCTGCAGGATGCACCTTTTCTCAAAAGTGCCTGCAACTCCTCACAGGCTAAAAGGAGATGGAGACAACATCTCAGACACAGACATTTGGTGCTGACACACATGCAGACAAATCCCACTGAAGGAACTTTATTCCATAGATCTAAAAAGTGATCCTTGCTGCGGGAGTATTTTTTCAGTGGAAGTGTCGTTCAACAGGTAAGAAAGTGAGGCTGAAAGACTACACTCACAAATTGCAACTGGGGAAACTCTGACCAAACATAAAGGGTTAATTCTTCCCCTTGAGAGAGGTGCAGCACCGGGACAGAGGTCCAGAGAGGTAACAAGATCTCCATCTTTGGAGATGCTACACAATTCAGCTGAACAAGGTCCAAAGACACCTAGGGCAGCTTTGAGGTTAGCCCTGCTGTGAGCAGGTGGCTGCAACAGAAACCTCCACAAGTTCCTTCCAACCTAAATCTTTCTGTGAGTCTGAACTCCTGAGGTCCCCTAAAAGAGGCTTCTTTTACTTCCTCCCCTTCATCAGGGACACATTTTGAGCCACGTCCCAGGACCCAGCCAGACCCAAGGGTGGACACTTATCCCCTCAAATGATGCCTGTGGAAATGTGAAGATGGGAATCTCCTCGTCGACACTAAAAAATGCCACTCGCCCCTGTTCATAATCCAGAGAGACTCGGATCCGCTTGGGAGTCTGGATTTCAGGAAGGAGAGTGCGATCAGGGGATGTGAGAGCTTGGAAATGCCCTGCCCACTGCCCCACTGCCCAGATGCCCTCCTCTGGTTTAAACTCAATCTCACCCTTCCTTTTCACATCTTTTCTAGAGACTCCCACAGTCCATCCTCCTCCATCCACCACCTCCACCTCCCAGTAGTATCTCCCCGAGGTGAAGCCTTCACAGCCCAGGACACAGCGCCACGGTTTAAATCTCTCGGGGATGTCAGGGATGTCCTGCCGCGTGTCTTCTCGTTTCACGCTTTTGCAGTCGTCAGACAGGACGAGGTCACAGTGGGCTGTGTCTGGATCCAGAACCACGTTCACTGCAGGAAAGATGGAGTCAATACATCAGGGCAGAGCTCACGCCAGGAGAGATCTTTGCTGGGACTGCATAAGGAAGGAGGAGAGTGAAAGCAATAGCTGGCAGACTGCGGCATGGGAAGCTGCACAAGGTAACAATATTAGTGCAAGGAACAGAAAACGAAGCTGAGAGACGACATCAGGCAGGGAGGGACGAGGATTGCCAGCAGACCTCTGGGCTGTAGAAGTCCCCATGTCTCTAAAACATGGCCAGCACTGCTCACTTAGGATCAGGACTCTCCAGATCTGCCTGAAACTGTGGCATGCACCAACTGAACAAGAGGTCTGGGTGTCACACCTCCTCTTGTGAGGTGGGTGCTGGCAGAGGCGTCCCTGGTCCCACTAGCATCACTGCGGGAGGGGAACTGCCAGGAAGGGAGATTAAAGCGGTGATGATTCGGCACCCTGAAAGACCAAACTTTAATTACCTTCTTCTATTGGCACTGTATATCTTCTCCATGCTATAAACAAAACAAAACAAACAACAACACACAGCTGAGAGATAATCTGAACACAGTTGTACTGGATTAGCTCAGGATAATGATATGCCAGCGTAGCTGCACATTTTCTGAATTGTTGCTATATTTGTGAAAAAGTTGTCTCACAGCATGTAGCTTCAGAACTTCAATGTCTAGCTACTCAAAAGGGCTCCATCCATTTACTACAAATATAATCATGCTGATTCAGACATGTATTTATGGTCTGTTTGTACTTTCTTTGAAAACTGAAAAGAATTTTCTTTTTAGTATAGAAAGATTACAGGGAATAGCTTAAAAACACAGAGAACAAAGGAAAATAACATTTCTGAAATGAGTTCTGTATCTTCTACCTCTTCCTTTCCCCAAAGGAAAACCAAAACCAGGGCATACATGCAAAACCCAAATGGGAAAATGGCCCAAATGAAAAGTCTCCCACATAGGAACAAGAACAAGACTCACCAAGTTCTTCAGCTTGTTTCTCTGAAAAAGAAGGTAAGTCAGCACAAAATGGGTTGCAGGGCATTGATTTGGATATAGCCTTTCCCATCACCACCTGCACATGCAGGAGGGAAGGTTTCTGCCAATGTCTGGCAATGCAAAGCTCTCTCCCTCCCCCAGCCTGGAGTTCTGCAGGTGATGGTGCAGGTCCTGCTCAAATCTGGGGCAGAAAGAGGTCTCTGGGAGGTCCCTCACCTACAAGGGGACCTGTAGCAGGGCACTCTCACCTGCCTGTGCCAGTGCTGCAGTCATCCATCCCCAACCCGAGACACCATCTTCAATGATCTTTAATTTTTTGATTCTTAAATTTACTCTCTCCTTTCTGCCTTATCCCCCAACCACTTTTTGGTTCACTTGACACTTTAAAAGTTAAAATGAAATTTAAAAAAAAGCACCACCCCATACAGACTCTGTAAAAAATCCTTTGTAAGGAAGAGGAGACTCACCAATTTCTGCATCACGGTCCCCTAAACAAGAAAGAAACACACACGAGTTACTATTTGACACAATCCCTTCCCTGGGACCCCAGCTACAGCATCACACAGGTGAGAAGAGGCTGTGATGAAGGGGGCAGATGCACTGATTTATACTCTGATTGCAAGGATGCTCACGATTCCTGAGTGAGCTGACCTGTATCTATTTTCCCCATCATTTATTCCCCCCGCATTAGCACCAATTTAGCAAGAGCTTATTTTTAATAGCAAAAGGACTATTTCTTGGCAATTCTATGAGCCGCAAGCAAACAAAAATATATGCTCTTTAAGTAGGTTTTGTTTTTTGTTTTTGTTTTAATTTCTTGGTAATCAATCAATGTTTTTATAAGAAAATATTCAGCAGCTTAGGCTTCTATAATCTCCTCCTAAAAACTAGTAACTTTTCAGTACTACTTCATTACTAAATGAGAGTGTTAAGAAAGCACTGACAGCCACTCAGGGAAAAAATCCTAATGAGATTTCAGAGTGAATTTTCATATTATTAGGGGTCAGGGAAGGAGGAATTATAGTATCTGCCTGGAAAGAACATTCAGACAGAATGAGAGGATGAATAAAAAAGTCTGAGAGTTTTCACAGAGGATTTCACCGGGAGGACAGGAGGTGAGACTTACGCAGTGTTGCCTCTTGCATCGCTGAAAAGCAAACCAGAAGAGAGCATCACTGCCAGAGCCGATTCCTTTTTCCCCAGTACACTTGTTGGTGCAGAGAGGAGGCTGAAATTGCTTATGATGCAAAAGCTTCAGCCCAGGAGCTCCTCAAGACCTTTCTTCTCAAGACTTTCGGAGATCTTGCCCACCCTCCCTGAACCCACCTTGGGCAGAGGCCAGTGCTGCGCTGCTGGAGACCTGAGCAAGGGCTCCAGCTCCAGAGCAGCGGTGAAGGGGCAGGTTTGCATCGACAAGGAGGAGCATGGGGTTAAATTTCACCTTCAGTGCTACCTAACCATCCTGCCCCTGTGATTCTTTAGTGCCGACACAAAGCTGAGACCCCTGCAAAATGAAATGTGCTACTCCAAAGTTTCCTCCACCTTTGGGAAGAACCTTGAGAGCTCTTTGAAAAGCAAAGTTCACTGTTGATACAACATCTGTTCATGATTTCTTTGGTTCTGCAAAGAGTTTCCTTACAATTACAACATCATTTCATCATTTCATAACTTAATTTCACAGTTTTCTATAGTCTCTAGCCAAACCACTTCCTTCCCCCATATCCCCCAAAACGTGCCCCATGAATTCTTCCACTTGAGGGAATTCTCCAGTTTCTGGGAAATGGAAAGTAAAGCTTACCTATTTTTCTCTCATGCTTTCCTGTGAACGAAAGAAAGAAATGTAAATAATTTAAAAAGTCATTGCTTCCAAAGAGCACCGATTAAACCATAGTAGGAATTACAGCCATTTGCAAGGCAGGAAGGCCATGGGATCTGGTCGTGCGTGCAGCGCCTGCACGACCCACTGGCTCCATCTCCTTTTGGTAAGAAACTGAGGATTTCAGTTTCCTTTATTCCCGTGTATTATTTAATCGCAGGGGGGTCTTTCAGAAGGAAATGAAGCCCTGCCAGCCCCCAAGAGTGCCAGGGTTTTTTTTTGCAGGGCCAGGCAAATTATTGCTCCATTTTTGCAGGCAGAATCCACCCTCGGCGGGCGCAAAGGAACAGCTGGCTCATGCTGCTCTAATACCTGCTTCCTTCTTTGCTAGCCTTTTTGTTGGAGAAACAACCTTTCTTTTCTTACCAGAAATTAAATCCCTGGGCCTTTAAGTTCCCTGGCACCGTACGTGTGTCCAAGACACCGAGACAAGACTCCAGGACCATCCTGGCATTTCTCAAACCCACTCGTCTGACAAAACCAGAGGTGGCTATATAGGGCAGCTGCCCAGCCCCTTCCCAAACCCCAGGATGATACCTTTAATTTTAAATAGATAAACAGCAATAATAATGAGAGCAACCACAGCAACCACGACCACGCCCAGGGCGGTCATCCAAGGATGGGCGTTTTGGAAAAAGGGATCTGAAAAATAAAATCCCCAAAGGGGTTAGGCAAGTCTGGAAGCAGCAACAGGAAGTAGATTATTTCCATTTCATACAAGCTTATCCAAAGAGGTCTGAATCCCATCAAGGGTGAAAATCAGCTCCTGACTGTACTCCTCAAACTGACAAAAAATAATATTTAAAAAAAAATTCATTTGGGCAATTTAGCACTTGTCTGAGGCTGATGATGTTTTGGCTGCATACATTGGTGGGGATTTTTGAAGGGAAAACGGATGTCTAACCAAATAATTTCTAGTTAAATCATGCTTTCTTCCTCTTTGGAAAAAAAAACCTTAAATTTCGTTAGGCAACATAGGACCAGAAACAGGGTAACATATGCACCAACAGCAACACTCCAGTGCAGAGCAGTACCACCAGGAGAAAGGTATGGGCCTCCAGGGAAATAAAAGTCTCCCAAAATGGTTCATTCCCAGAAGGAAAAGGACGCAGCTGAAAAGCACGTGACACTGCGGTGCGGTTTGGTGTATGGCTAATCCAGTTCACCATTGCATCTCCGTTCTGATGTATTCCCTGCCTCAAATCAGTCTTCCAGTAAAAAGGAGCTTTTCTGTGTGACAAGGAAAAAATGAAAATATATGCAATATATGCAGATGCTAAAACAAGACACGATGATTTATTCCTCATACCAAACCAGGAGAACAGGATTTCACAGCAGGAGAGACTAAGAGCATGGGTTGGTTTCTCCTTTTCGTTTTGTTCCAGTGTTACGAATGTTTGTATTTAGCCCAGGTGTCTGTAGAAACTCTACTACAATGAGGGGTGTCTTTTTCCTCCCCTAAACCCCCACTTCAAGACAGAACTGGTGAATTTTGGCAGCACGCCTGCACAAACGCTGCCGAAAGCCGCAGCTGTTTGCACACGCAGCATGCAAAATAAAATACACTCGCTGCACTGAGCACACAGCCTGCAAAAGGCACCTGAGATTTTCCACTGTGGCACTTTCCGAGCACAGCTCCATCGGGAACATCAGCAGGGCGATGCCCTCATCCTCTGCTCACCTGCTATATAAAAAGCTGATCCCTGTTCCTGGCTGTGCGGGGCATGTCGGACCAAGCAGGAGAATTTCTGGTTTGCACCCTTGGTGATGATTATGCTGCTTTCCACTGCAAAGAGGCTGCTCTCATCCTGGGTAACGCTTTCCAAAAGGGATGGGAGATGCTGCCCGTGGGGATCCTCCCACAGCACCTGGGGCTGCGGGTACCAGCCAGCCGAGCGACAGGCCACCCGGATCCCCCCGTCCTGGTAGTGCTCCAGCGCGACGAGCGGGGCAGAGCCGCTGGCTGTGGGAAAAGAGAGACCCCAGGGTGATCCTGCGGGGTGCCAGATATTGGGGGAATAAGGTGCCCTGGCTGTTCCTCTCCCTGACAAAAAGGGATGAACTTTGACGCAGACAAATCCCAGGGTTTTTTCAAGACAAGTGTCATCTGGAGTCATGACATTTCTTGCAGTCTTTTTCATTTAACTCAAAGGTCTGCTCTGGAGGCTACTACTGCAGCAAAATAATCTGCAGGCCTGGATATTAAAGTATCCAAGACACAAACCAAGACATTCTTACTATATTACCCAATGCCAATTTTTTTCTTACACCCACTTATATGAAGAAAACAATATCAAGAACATTTCTGAGGTAGGTATAGAGTATCTCACAAGCTCCTTACGGCTGCTTGGTAAGCAATTTTACCTCTCTGAGAAGTTCTTGGTATTTTCAACACGAGGACTTAATAAAACCCTCTTTCTAAAGCAGCCACCTAAAATTGCTTCTGGGAAGAAGGGCAGGGAAGAAGAGCGCTGGTTACGAGCAAGTAAATCAGAGGTACTGGGGACACGGCCTACAGACCTGTCACCTTCAGCTCCACCACAGCCTCATCATAATCCGAGTCACGGCGAACAAAGCAGGTGTAATTCCCTCTGTCAGATAGCTGGACATGGAAAATTTTCAAGTCCACGCTGCCCTTGGCGAGGCCGTCCTTCAGCAGCTCGGTACGCCCTTGGTATTGGAGCATCTGCTCCCCGTACTGGTCCTGGCCCCCCTTGTAGCGATGCACAAAGGGTGAGAAGTGTTCCCGAAACCAGATCACCTCCGTGTCCCCAACTCTCTGCTCTGGGGAGAAGCAGCAGGGCAACACCACGTCCTTCCCCACAGCCACGGTGATGGGGCCAGGGGGTCCCGTCACATTGAGCGGAGCTGGGAGAAACGCCCAGAGGAAGAAGAAATAACCATGAGTTTGCTGTGTTGACTGAACTTGGAAAACCAGCAGATGCTGCTTCGCATGGTTCGTGTGCTGTCGCGCTGTGCCATTGCGTTGGGAGTGTAACCGCGCTGGGGGGACGCGGCATTGAGGGGAGGGTTGGGAGAGGGACCTCTGCCATGCAGCACGGTAAGTGGGATGGGGTGAGGCCACCGCCTGTCCCTCTGCTTCCCTGTCCTGCGCTGCTGTGAAAGTTCTTCAGATTCCTAAAAGATTATTTGTTCTCATGGGGACAAGTGCTGCCCATGCTGCTCAGGGAGGGGACAAAGCAGAATAGAGAAGGAAGGAAATGGCTGGAAGGTTTCTGGGTGGTTGGCTGGAGAAAGCAGGCAACTTGGGTACAAACAAAACTCAAATATCCTCAGCTATTCATACCTATTACAAGAGAAAATAAAAATGTCTCAGGTGCTCTAGACATCTTTGGAAATTTTTTAAAAAAGCTTATTAATAAGCTGGTCACTCAAGTTACAGAGAAAGTGATTTCTGGTTGAAGGAAAACAAAAGGAAATTAACTTTTTTTTTGGCAAGGTAACTTTCAAGTCAACTGTTGTGCTGCATCCTTTTACCAGGTCTGCCTTGAAGAAGTTGCTTCAGGTCAGCAATCTAACAGAAAAAAAGCCCAGAATATTTTTTAAAAGATTTTTTTCTTTTTCCCCTTTATTGAATTGGTTCTGCAAAGGGTCCATTGAAGCGATGACATGTTGGGAATGTACTGGGAATGTGCTGGGAACATGCTGGGAACATGCTGGGAACAGGGAAAGCAGGGAGGGAAACGGCAGCAAACTATAATCAACTCATCAGCATCGTCTAATCTCCACCTGAGTTCAGCAAGGTTGTGCGAATTGCCTGCGCTGACGTGGCCAGAGGGATAACCCCGGATGCAGAGGGATAACCCAGGATGCAGAGGGATAACCCAGGATGCAGAGGGATGCTGGTGCTTTCAGAAGTGGACAAGGTTTACGGCAAAGGGCCTGACCCTGCTCTGTGCTCTGCCATTCATGGGGAGTAGCTGCACTGGCAGCCGGGAAGATACTCAGGCTGGAAGCAATGCCACAGGGATCAGCAAGGGCCGGGGGGATCCCTACCTGACTTCAGCTCGTGAGCTTGGAAAACTAAACCAAAAATGATAAAAGCCGGCAGAGAGCAGCGGGGATGGAAACTGGAGAGCATCCTCTTCGCTGCTGCACAACCTGGAGATGGGGAAGAAAAGGGAAAGGGCAAAAGGGAGGAGAAACAAGGGAATACAAAATAAAAGGCAGAATTCACATTTAAAGGGGTTTATTGCTGATGCAGCCCCTTTTTATAACGTCTAGGGAAGAGCCTCAGATGCCGAAGGTTGAAATCGATTTTCCACCATCAGCCTGACTTTGCCTGGTGCTTTTCATACAAAATACCTAACTGGTATAAAAAAGTTATAGGAATTTCCCACAGGGAAAAAAAGGACAACGTGCAACATCTCCAATTCCACTAAAAAGTGGCAGCTGTTTTAATATGGAGCCCTTGCTTTTCTTATCCTGCCCTAAGAAAGAGATGGAAAGGCGCAGGATGAGGAGGAGAAACCCAGATGGAATGCATGTAGAACTGGGGCTGCATGTTCCTCCTCTGGGACAAATTTGGGACTGAGTTGCAGCACATCCCCTGCCACCACACTGGGGGCAGGAAGCGGTCTCAGACCAGGGAAAGCAAAATAATGAAAACACTCATTCAAAACCCAGCCAAGATGGGACCCGGCCCTGCTCTGAACCCCCCTGAACCCTCTTATCACTCGCAGGCTTAGTCCCAGCTTTGTTAAGAAGAGGTAAAAACTGTGGCCAGTTTTGGCAGATGGCAGAAAGCCATTTCAATCTGCAGCTTTCCGAGAGACGCCACGTACCTGGAGGCCCCGAGCTCTTTCGTGGGCCCGGGGCAGGAGCTGCTCGGCTGTCACCCGGCACATCTGAGCTAAGCGTTTCCGTGTCCAAAAACCAAACAAAAACGTCACTCTGCGTCCCAGCCTACCACCCATTTCCTCCTGCACTGCCTCTGCTCAAAAATGAAAGTCACTGAGTGATTTGGGGTTTTTTTTGCAATGCTTTTGCTCCGGAAATGCTCTTCTGGCAACATCTACAGGCACGTCCCTGCAGGGACTCTCCACAGCTGCGTATTGCACCCTTCTCCCGCGGCCGTCCCCGGACTGGGGAGGGGATGGATAGCGGCAGTGGTTTGCACGTCCCCCGGGAAGAGCCCGGAGGCAGCAGTGGGATGGAGGGAGGTGACGGAGCCAGGATTCACACCCAGAGGCAGCGCACGGTTGGGAGGAAAGCCCAGTACTAGCTTAAAAATTGCTTAAAAGCAATTCCCCCTCCCCCAGCCAAGAGGCGAGTCCATCGAGGATGTTCGGGGAAAGCTGCTGCCCTGGGATGTGTCACGAAGACAGCCCCCACGGGTGCTCAGCCCAGGCGCGGCCGGCACCCTCCCATCCCCAGCCAGGAGCACACGGGAGCTGAGAGCATCTGCCTGGGTAAAGGGACCTGATCAGAGACCTTGCCAAAAGGGATGACAAGGAAAAGAGGGAGGCAATAAATGAAGCATACAGAGACACAGACCTGGCCAAAAAATGATAGCGGAGATAAGTATAATAAACCAACCTCATCACTGGTGCTAATTGCTGGGCTATCACAAATCTGCAGGCATCATTTCAGGCAGGGCCAGCCTGGCTCTTCTGACTGTAAGGATGCAAAGCTGGGGGTCCCAGCCACCGGGGGGTGTCAGCGGAAGTATGTGAACAGCTACAGGCATGTGCAGCAGAAGGGAATCAGGGAGGACAAGGTGGAGGACAGGCAGAAAGGGGTATAAAAGGGCCCGGTCATGGGTAAAACAGAGCCAGTCAGTGCGCCTGGCTGGCTGGTGAGTCGGAGTCTGGAGGGGGGGTCAGGCAAGCAGCGGGTCCACACGTTTAACTTCATTGCTGGTTGACCCTGCAGATGGAGGGTCAGCAGCGGCCCACCCCGTCCCATGCCCATGCCGCCACGTGACAGCAGTCCCTGGCTGGATAGTCCCTACCGAGCTGCTCCACCCCAGTCCTGCCTTCCTGCGCCCCTGTCCCAGAGCCGGGCAGCAGAGCCATCTGGCAGCAGGTCCCCTTGTACTCTGCTTTATTTTGTGCACAGCTGGTGGCTTTCAGAGTGGTGTGGCAAAGCAGAGTGGGTGCCACCTCCCAAGTTCCCTACGAGCAGGGGTGAGGCCATCGCCCCTGCGCACAGGAAAAGCTGCCTGGAGAACAGAGAGGTGGGATGCAAAGCCCAGCACCCGCTGTCCCCCATTTATCAGTTGAGCAAACGAAGCAACACATGCCCTGCAAACATCTCCACTCTGAAACCCATGGGCAGCATGACAAGTCTGGGCAAGCAGTGCCTGTAAGGAGCTAGACCTCTCCCCTCACCACGGTACGCAGCCTGGACACCCAGAGCATAGCCACCGGTCTGTGGCTGGTGTTCCCACGTCACACCCCACTGGGCTGGAGCTGCACATGGTGCCGCTGACCCAGGAGGTCTCTGAGCATCCTGCCACAGGAAGATAACAGCCTCCTCCAGTGGTGCAGCAGCCTCTTATCACCCACCCACAGCTGGCCAAAGGGAGGGAAGATGTGGCAGATCCTGTGATGCAAACAGGACAGGGGCACTGCAGGAATGGGAGCAGCGAACTCCCAAGTTCAAGTGTTAGATGAGGTCACAGGCCTGCCAGCAGTTTCAGGGCATGGGAGGTGGTTGCCAAGAGGCGGGGAGGTGAAAGCCCCAGTGGTGTGGTCTCCCACAGAGAGGCGAAGGTGCCGGACTCCCAGCTGTGCTCTTCAGGCCAACCAGCCCTCTGGACTTTGATCTGTTCAAACAACCTGGAAATGCTGTGCAAACCCAGGCCAGCCATGAGGTGACGAGGGAGTAGAGAGCAGGCTGAAGACCTTCAGACCCATCCAAAACCTCCCTTCCTGGAGTCAGCCTGAAGGTGAGTGCTGGCTGTCTAAAAAGTGCCTGAACGCTGTGACTTTTCCATCATTCCTTCTGCTTTTTTATAATCTTTAGGTGGTGTCTGAGTCTTGCAATTTCCACTTTCAACAGGGAACCCCGCCTCCCCTCCTGTTGATTTTCTGCAGACATGCTGGCATCCAGGACAGAGAGAGAAGGGAGGAAGACCCTGGCCAATCAGGTGGAAGAGATGAGTGGAAGAGGTGAGTTTTTAGAAGGGAAAAGGAGGGGGAACTGTCCTCTGTTGAGGAGAAAAATGCACCCTGCTTCTGCTGTGGAAGAGCTATTTAGGGTCAAAGAACCTGGGGCTTGCCCCAGCCTAGGCTTGTCATGGGGTTGAGACCTGGTGGCTGCAACGTCCCCAGATGACTTCCTCGTGCTGTAGATCCACTACCAACACGAAAGACACCTGAGCTGCCATCCTTGGCTCCCTCCATCACTCACAGAATGAAACAGGAATTTGGGGTCCCGGGGTAATGTCTGTTGCACTGGTTTGTACCTAGATGTGCCTGTTTCACTCTTGCAGCACTAGAGACACCCAGGTTCAGGTCCAGGTGTCTGCACAGCAGATGTGCACCCATCCACTCAGGTGCATCCTCCTCTGGGAAATTGGGGTCTCCTTGGCTATGGATTGCATGGAAGCTCCTGGATCAGGAGCAGGGGCAGGATCAGGGCAGCACTGACGTTGGGACAGCCCAGCACAAGGGGACTTCCCACCCCATGCTGGACATCTCTGGGCAGGGGAAAGGAAATCACCTTGTCCCTTCTCTTGCTGGGATGTGTGTAGCCCTGATGCACCCTTGGGGCTGCCTGTCCTGAGCAGCTTCTCCTCTTCTGTCCCCAGCCGATGTGACCCTGGACCCAGACACTGCCAACCCCTTCCTCATCCTGGCTGGTGACCAGAGAGGCGTGAGACGGGGAGACGCGTGGATCTCGCTGCCCAACAATCCTGAGCGGTTCGACACAGAGCCATGCGTGCTGGGCAGCCAGGGCTTCGCCACAGGGAGGCAGTGCTGGGTGGTGGAGGTGGCCGGGGGGGGGGCCTGGTGGGCTGCGGGTGTGGCCCAAGAGTCTGTCAGGAGGAAGGGGGTCCTCAATTTTACCCCCCAGGAGGGGATCTGGGCTGTGGGGCAGTGGTTTGGACAATACCATGCTTTTACCGACCCTGACTGGACGCCCCTGCGCCTTGCCTGCCTCCCCAAGGCCATCCAGATCTGCCTGGACTTTACAGACAGGCAGGTGGCATTTGCTGATGCTGAAAACGAAGCCCCAATCTTTGCTTTCTGCCTGGCTTCATGTCCCGGGGAGATGCTACGCCCATGGCTCTGGGTGGGAATGGACTCGTGGCTCAAGCTGTGCTCCTGACATGGAGGGTGCGTAGGTGGCAGAGGGGAGACTAGAAAGACGAACACCATCATCTTGGGTCTCGGTGCCAGGAACTGCGGGGGGGGGAGTCCTACATCTTGCTGGTTTCTCCTCACATGGCTCCTCTCATCACCAAGTGGGAGGACCGGCAGGTCCTGGATATGGACACCAGCAGTGAGTCTCCTTCATCCCCTCCACCCCACAGCTGGGACTGCAGAGACAATGGGGAGCACCGAGGTTCGGTGCATGGAAGAGCTTGGTGCCAGATGGCCCTAGGGCAGAGAAGTGGCATCAAGTGCTGGGGCACTGCAGAGCTGTATAAGGCCATGAAAAATATAGCAGGTTCAAACTCTTTAAAAGGTGCTGGAGTAGCGTCCCTGGATTTTTTTCAATTAAGCTTAATCATTAAGTTAAAAAAAACAAGCCGCAAAAACATAGCTAGATGCTGGAGCTCATGATAACACTTATCTTCTCCGTACATTTTAAAGCCTCTCCTTGCCTTATTTCCAGTTCTCACTGACATGTGCATTAAGCACATTTCTTACAGCAGAGCACTAGTAAAAGCTATAGCGACAGCCAAGGAAGGTAAGCAAGAAATTGAGAAGTGTCTGAAATCCAGGGACAAGCCAGTTCCCACAGATCTGCCATTCCCTGATCTCCCTCCGTCAAGGTCTCCTTTTCCTCACATAGACTAGACTAGTTCAGGTGGAAGGGACCTACAACAATCATCTAGTCCAGCTGCCTGACCACTTCAGGGCTGACCAAAAGTTAAAGCTCGTTATTAAGGGCATTGTCCAAATGCCTCTCAAACACTGACAGGCTTGGGGCATTGACCACCTCTCGAGGAAGCCAGTTCCAGTGTTTGAACATCCTCTCGGTAAAGGAGTTCTTCCTACTGTCTAGTCTGAACCTCTGTCATGGTTTAACCCCAACCGGCAACTAAGCCCCACGCAGCCACTCGCTCACTCCCCCACAGTGGGATGGGGGAGAGAACCAGAAGAAGTGAGAAAATCATGGGTTGAGATAAAGACAGTTTAATAAGTAAAGCAAAAGCCACACACACGAGCAAAGCAAAACAAGGAATCCATTCACCACTTCCCACCGGCAGGCAGGGGTTCAGCCATCTCCGGGGAAGCAGGGCTGAACGTAACGTCACACGTCGGTTACTTGGGAAGAGAAACGCCATCACTCCAAATGTCCCCCATTCCTCCTTCTCCCCCCAGCTTTATATGCTGAGCATGATGTCATATTGTATGGAACATCCCTGTGGTCAGTTGGGGTCAGCTGTCTTGGCTGTTTCCTCCCAGCTTTTTGCACACCCCCAGCCTACTTGCTGGTGGGGTGGGGTGAGAAGCAGAAAAGGCCTTGGCTCTGCGTCAGCACGGCTCAGCAGTCACAAAAACAGCCCTGTATTACCAACACTGCCTCCGGCACAAATCCAAAACGTAGCCCCATACTAGCTACTATGAAGAAAATTAACTCTTCCCCATCCAAAACCGGCACAACCTCCTCTGGCGCAGCTTTGAACCATTCCCAGGCATCCTGTCCCTGGATCCCAGGGAGGAGAGAGCCGCGCCTCCCTCTCCACATCCCCTCCTCAGGAAGCTGCAGAGAGCAACGAGGTCACCCCTCAGCATCCTTTTCTCCAAAAAAGACAAAACCAGAGTGATCAGCCGCTTCTCAGAGGACATGCCTCCCAGCTGTAGATCTGCTCCAGAGAACTGGTATTTTTGGGAAATAACGTTCAAAGGACATGCTAAACCTGGAAAAGGTGTGGGGGGTCCCCACTCCCAGGGACCTTGCTTTGTCCTCTCCTGCTAACTCCTGCTCTTAGGAGAGGAAAATGTGAATGTAGGCAAAAGGGAACATCACCTGGGTCCAGTCTAGATTTCATCTTCTCCAGCCACATTGCTGGTTGGACCCTCTTAGTGCCAATTCAGTTGTCACCGTTGTGGTGGCAGCTGGGCATGGGCAAAAGCATTGGTCTCCTTGATCTATTCCAGTAGCTGGAAAGAGTTGCAGCACCAGGTCAGGCACAGATATCCTGATCTGGTATTAGGGCATGGGCTCACCAATTTCTCTGGAACTGTATGGGGACAGATGACATCCTATTGTACTCTGCACATCTGTGGGACCAGCAATCCAGCAAAGTAACCCAGGGGACCACCCAAGGAGCCAATCTCAAAACTCATGCTCCTGACAGAGCACAGAAGAGGGGCAAATCCCAGCAGGAATGGATAAGGTCTCCAGGTGGCTGCCCACACCTCGGCGCCAGCACATCCTCAGCTCCTGGTGCCAATGCTGACGTTGTGCCTGTGCAGGAAGAGGGAAAGCTTAACCCTGCTGGGGCCATGGCTCTGCATTTCCATGAGCACACTAGGAGGAAGGCAAGATCCCACAGCCAGAGCATGAAGGCAACTGGGTATGTGTCTGGGAAGAGCTAGAATCAAGCCCTGCAGCAGCACCACAGCCAAACCCAGCACGGTCACCATGCACTTCTGGCCAAAGAGGAAGAAGGGGTGGGCTTCACCCTTGAGCAAGCAATGACTTTCACAGATGCTTTTTCACAACACCCCTTTCCAGAGGTTGTTGCAAGGGTGAAGTGTCAGTTACTCGGGGGAGCAGCACGAGTGGATTTGGTGGCAGCTACTGCAGTCAGATGCGGGTTGCAGGCACCTGTGGTCTCAGCTCCTGGAGTCAGTGTGGTCTCACTGCAGCTGCTGGAGCAGGTGGGGGTCCTCAATGCCAGCCACTGGGTCTGGGAGGGTGTGCGTCCCCAAAACCAGCTACTGGGGGGACTGGTGCAAGTGAGGCGCTCAGCACTGGCAGCTGGAGCTGAACCACAACCCACCTGCCTGGATAGAATCTCCATGGAGTCAGATGCCAAAAGACAAAATTATATTAGAGGCAGATTACAGTCGCCATACCGCTCTGGTCTGGAGGGCAGCAACACGCCAAGGAACACTGGAGGGCCCAGCAGGGCAGGAAATTAGTGTCATATATACAAACTGCACAACACAGTACTGAGGACAGACTCCCAATTACCCTTATGAAAAGTTGATGAATATTATGGCGAGCCACAAAGCATGGAAAAGGGAAACTGCAGCAACAGGAAGACATTGGTTAAAAAAAACAACAACAACGGCACAGTCAAGGGTGCAGTTACAGCGGTGCCTCCTTGCAGGGAGCACAGGCTTTTGCAAACCACAGACTGGAAAGCTTTCCGACAGCGGTGTAAAACCATCGCATTTGCGAAGAACGCCTCAGACAGCTGCGAGCAGGCAGCCGCAAAGAGCTACGCCGCGCCGGGGCTGCGGGCGGCCTGCGGCCCAGCCCCCGCCCGCCATGATAGGAGGCCGCTCGCCCGGAACGGCAGCCCCGGCAGCCTCACTGCCCCCCCGGGCGGCGCGGCCGCCTCAGCCTCTCGGCGACGTTACCCAGCGGCCGGCTGGGCCGGAGGCTGCGGCCGGGGAAGGTCTCCCGGCACCGGGGGGCAGGCGGGGGCGGCGGCCTGGGCCCAGCACAGGGCGATGCAGGCTCGGCAGAAGTTGTGCCCGCAGTCCAGCATCACCGGAGCGCAGAACAAGTCCAGGCAAACGGAGCAAATCGCCTCCTCCCGGACCTCCTCGGCTGCCGCCATGGCCGGGGCGGGGCGGCGGGCGCTGGGCAGAGGCGCTCGGGCTGTTCCGCCTTCGGTATCGGGAACGGAGCGCGCGCGGCTGCCGGGACGAGCCCCAGGCGGCGGCGGCCCGGGGGGGCCTGGGGACCCCCGACCCCCAGGCAGCTGCACGGCCCGCGGGCGGCTCTGGGACCCCGCCGCTGCGGGACCGACCGCGGGTGGCGCAGCGGGGCCAGAGGAAAAGGGACCACAACCCCAACTCTCCTTCCAGCCCGCGCTCATTTAGATTAGGGGGGGTCTGGTGTTTGGATCTGGTTGACTTTAACCCAGCAGGAGCCCTGCTGTCCTTGGCAGGATTTTCCTCCATCGGTCCCCCAGCTACCACTCCTCAAACTCGCGTTCTACAGACCAGCTCCCCTTTTTCCTGTTCCTCCTACATCCGCATTACTCAGCGGTCTGTTTTTTCCCCCTCCTTGCCTTTACCGCCTTTGCGGGTCATACAGTTGCAAAGATGAAGTTCTTTCATCTTTCTGTTCCTTCATTATGTACCTCATCATGCTCCATGAGCCAGAGGCAGCTCGTGTCTCCATGGGATCAGCTGTATCTTCCAGCAACGTTTCCACTTGCACTGATCCACAGTCCTAGGGAGTGATTGCTCTCAGGCCAGATTAACCCCTCCACCCCCATTTATTTTGAGCTCAGGCAGGTGGTTGCATGCCTTTAAATATCAGTAGTGCTGTGGGTATTTGCATGAATCAGCATGTATGTCATTTATAGCCGTTTTGTAGGGCATTTAAAGATAGTTAAACAGATTTCCTTGCCTCTTTAATCTGCTCCTTCCCCTGCCACCCAGATGCAGGGACCACTTGTCTGTACACATGGGTGTCCCAGCACACTAGGCAGGCGAGTGAATTACCAAGCCAAAAGCCTTTCACTGAAAGGGTTTATCGCCTCACCATTAAAAGCAGGGCAGGCACATAAGCAAAACTCTCCCAGTGTCACCCCAAACAACTATTTTCCGTGTCAGAGAGTGGAGGCTAGAGCAAAGGAACAAAACCCTGCTGAGGTGCCGCAGGAGGTGGCACAGGCTCTGTCAGTGAGGGACTTCACTGCAGGCCCCTCTTGAATCCATAGCGGCCAGTGCCTCCTTGCTTAGGGTCTAGGTCCAGCCCTGCACTCTCTAACATCTCCTCCTTTTCCTCCTTGTAGGTCATGGTTTGCATCTGCGAAAAGAAATTGCGTGCACCTGCCCCTAACCACTTTGGACGTTTGCTTCTATTTAAACATTTCTCTCTTTTCTTCTTGGTCCCCTCCAGTCCTGTTCCCCAGCTGGGTTTGCAGTGCTGGGATCTGATGCCCCGGTCCTCACTGACAGAGGGGGGTTGCCCTGCTGCCTTTCCCCAGCGATGAGTGCTTGGCTCTTGGAGGTGACCTGGCTCTTGATGCTACTCTTGTCACTTGTGTGTGGCTACCACAAGGGGAAGGATGGGGAGCAGACACCAGGGTGCTGAGGCAGGATGGAGCTGCTGAGGCGCTGGATCCACCAGGGCTGTGCGGATTCGAGACCTTCTGACATCTGACCCTCCGATAAGGGATTTCACCTGCTTGGTTTGAAACGAATCGGAAACGAAGATGCCCAGCTGGAACTGAACGTGACAAGTTCATAGTCTGTGGCTGCCTACTTCAGGAGAGAAAGCTCTTAAAAATGAAGTATCAACACGTTAGATGGCAGAGGCCACTCCTGCCAGTGAAACTGCTTGCAACATTTAGGAAGGAGAGTCTGTTTGGTGCCAGGCAGGACACCTCTGCTTGTTTGCTTTGGTTTTTTTACCCAAGCGGATCCAGGGCAGAAGCACCCCAGAAAAGAGCATACTTGGGCTTCTCTTTCCATAGGATTATATGGAGGTGGTAGCTAACATTGCAGCTGGAGATTGTGCCCTATTTCAAGGATTTTTTTCCCCCTCTCACCTGTTGTCCTTCTCTGTTTAAGACAAGAAACCAAGAAGCACATGTGATCCTAAAATATAAAGACTATCTCTTAGTTTGATACTGGCTTGGGTAAGATGGAAAAGCTTATTCTTCTTGTTTGCCCTGTGCAAAATACTTGCAATTCCTCAGTGCTGTGGTTTCTGGAATCTGAGAGGAAATCTCAGATGTTGAAAACATGCATAACTTTTAGCCCAGTTTTTCTTTTAATGCCATCCTAGCCATGGGGTCTGGTCCTCACATCTCTGTGGAGAATAGCCAAGGAGATGTCTGAATTGTGTGCCGACCAGCTGGCTGGTGCCCGGAGCCCCAGGCCCTGTGGAGAGATCCCAGCTATCAGCACATACCTGCAGAGTCCCGAAACCAATCCTGAAACACAAGGGGCCTCTTTGAAGCACAGAGCACCCTCCTTGTCATGGGAAAGACCCCAAAGGACTTATCCTGTGTGGTGAGGAACACCTACCTCAACCAAGAAAAGAAAATTGCTTTCTGAGAGCCAGCTTAGTCAGCGTGATGCAGGCAGGGTGCGACCAGAGGAGAGCTGGGTTTCTCAACAGATTGGTGCCCTGGATCCTCTTCGCCAGAATTTTGTGTTTTGGAGGGTGAGAAAAGGTTTAACAGGTTCTTCAGTCGGTGGCTGGACATGGAGGCCAGCAGGTAACTCATGAAGCCTGCGGTCCCATCAGCACCAAGGTGGAGCCTGTCCTGGCAGCAAAGGTACAGCAGGGTGTTGATCAGACCTACATGATCCTCCCTGTTCCTGGAGGAAAAGGCTGCAGTGATGGGCAGTGGAGGCACCTCAATAAACAGTTTTTTCTCAACACTGGTCTGTGTCAGAGATGCTTCAAACAAATCCCGCTCAGATTTGGTACGTTCTTCTGAGCATCTGTGAATGAAAGCCATCCCTGTTAAAATGCATCTCCTTTTCTAACAGTGAGCCCTCTTTCTCTGGGTTTTCTGTTTCTTCTATGCTGTTCTGGCTGCTGCTGCTGCTTTTTCTTCTCGTCCTAGGCAGATTGCTGTGTTGCAGCAGTTTTCTTTTAAAGGACTGGGGTGAGCCTTCTCCCCAGGAACATGGCGCTCCCTCTTTTAAAACTTTTTTCATATAAAGGAGCCCAGAGCCCTCTTGATTTGCCAGCTTGTCCAGGAAATACAGGTCTTGTCCAAGGCTATGGCCTTGTCCAGGGCCTTGGAAACATGTTTGAACATTGTTTTTGCAGTGTCTTCAGTGGCATTTTTAATATGCAGTTTAACAATTTCTGTTTCGCCTCTTCAAAAGCAGTGCAGCCTTTCTAACCAGGCTTTGCACTACAGGTTCAATGCCCACCCCATGGCCAGCGGCTAAGGGCAGGGCTGGGACTGCAGGAGGTGTCTGGGGGTCCTCATCACGCCATGGAAAAGGGACCAGTGGGTGCCTGGGTCATTGCCGCAAGGTGTCAGATCCAGCCCTGGGCAGGCGTCCTGCCCCTTGCCACCCTGCAGCCCCTGCCATGATGCTGGATGGCTCTCGGAGCCAGCTGCACAGTGCGCCCCAGGAGCGTGGATCAGCCTCTTCTACCCTGCAGCCGCCGGCAGCTCTCGCATGCTGCAGCCTCGGGCACAGTACCCTGAGGCCATGCCAGGGCTCTGACGAGCACACAGGCTGATGGCGAGAGCACGGCCTGGCAGGCAGGTCTGGCATCTCCCAGCACCCTGGAGCGAAGGGCTGGGCTGGACTGGCCGGCAGCACCAGCAGACAGCGGTGGGAGCATCTGCAGGGCTGCATTACTGGGAGCACTAGGATTGCTCCATGCAGCCCCACACCCACCCTCTGGAGAGGCCAAAAAAACCCAAATATCACTTCCTTTCTTGGCCCATACCAGGGAGGTTTCTGTGTGCAGCCAAGAGCAACCTGCCCATGAATGACAAAACACCCTGGGTTTTGTCCATCTTCGGCTCAAATATGAAACCTTCTGCCAGCAATCCTGGAGCCAGCTCAAGAAAGCTGCCCACAGCACCCCGGCAAGCCAGCACACAGGGCTCACTATCAGGGAGACAGCCTGGGCTCTTCAGGCCCTCCTGTCTGCCCCAGTAACAACACAACAGCCCAAAGTTTTTCTCACTTTTATTTACATAATTGCACAGCCCATTTCCCCATGACACTGGAACGTGGTGGGTTAGAGACACTGATTTCCCACATCCACAAGCTGAACATCTCCTCTGGGAAGGAGGAGAAGACTCAATGAGTCGCTACTGGGTTTTGCAGGGGCACATGCAACAACTCCAATTATTGGCAAATACGATAAAGACAACAAAACTGAGAGTGAAGCCACGGCCGCACAGCAGCACAGGGCCAGGCGCCAGCTGCCCCCAGCCAGGGACTTCTGGCTTTCACAGTTGCATATTTGGATCAACAGTGGGTTTCACTGGCTCCACTAAGTCCTTACTAAGGGAACGTGGTGTGGGAGTGCACATCCTTCATTACCTGCCAGAACTGGATGCATCGCAAGACCAGGCTCCTAGGAGACAGCCAGGGCTAGGAAGGTTAAACTAAACCCCCAAATTTTTCTTCACTGGGAATGTCCTGGTGACACGGCGTTTGTTGGAGGCGCAACTGAAGGAAGGGGTACCCAGGGCAAGGCACAGAGCAGTGGTGCAGCACTTGCTGCCAAGGGAAGGGGTGTGTGGAGGGAGGCAGCACTTGTGTGGGAGCTCCACCGCGCAAGCTGATTTGAAGCACAATGCTACTGTTGTGCAGGGACCGTAACTGCAGCTGGGCTGAAGGCCCCGCTCTGCGCTACAGGCCTCCACGAGCACCGGGGGCCGAGTCATCCCTGCGCAACAGGGAAAAGGGAAGGTGCACGTGGCAGAAGGGAAGAGACAGGCAGGGAGGCTGGCAGAGAGAGGGGAAGCTGAGATGCACAGCCTGGCTGTGGCAGAAGACATTCACCCCCTGGTCAAACAAGACCCTCATGCTCAGAACAAAGACCAGCTCCGACCAGCCCACAGGGGCCCACAGCTGTGCAGAGAGAGGCTGCTGCAAGATGTGCTGGGGTATCACTGAGTTGCATGAGAACCCTGGGACAGGAGATGAAGGAGGAGAGCAGACACAGACCAGGCCCCAGGGCTGGAGCAATCCTACTGGGAGAGACCGGGCACTGGCACCTGCTGCTTGTGCCACCAGCGACTTCCAGCCCAAGGTCAGGAAACAGGGGACACGTAAGGAAAAGCATCCTGCTTTGCAGCTAGGGAGAAGGAGGAATGGCATGTGGTGCTTTAAATTCAAGAAATTACAGGTCTCGATCTAGCAGGGCAGCAGACTGATCCACTTGGGTTCAGCAAAGGAGCAGAAGGACATAGCGTGTGACTACCACCACCCACTGTAAGGACATGGGCACCTTGGAACCTGTCTCCTTCCTGCTCTCTACCCTCACAGTCATGGGAGCGAGAGCCAAGGCTCATGCCAAGCAGTTGCACACACCTCTGGAGCACTCAGCAGGGCAGCGCCAACGCCGGTGTCCTTATGGCCCACTCCACTCATGGGGCTCAGGAGAGGACAGCACCAAGCACAGGCATTGTCTGGCAGGGTGAGGAGGCAGTAGAGAGGCAAGGACTAGAGGCAAACTCAGGGAGACCCTTGGCAAATTGGGCATTCCAAGACAGAGGTGTTCGTTAGATGAATGTGCTGGAAACGCAAGTGGATGAAGGAGGAGGGGGAACGCCAGCCCTGCAGGAGGAGGGACCCAGACCCTGTTCTTTGGGAACCAGTGAACTTGGGGCATTTCACTAAAGGACATGTAACAAGCAGGAAGCGCTTTCAGGGATGAACCAAATCACAGCAGCTCCTCTGGCTGCTGCTGTGGAATGTGCAAATAAAGCGCACGGAGACAGCCGAGACCACCTGCATCCTGCCAAGAGGCTGCAGAGCACGGCCTGTCCCGTAAGGTATGTGTGTAACCAATACTACAAGAGGTCCAGCCTCAAGATGGTGAAAGGACACCAGGAGAGACTCCAACTCTCACCTTTTGTGGTCAGAAAAGCTCCTTTCTATATCTTTTAAAAGCAAAGGTGGGTTTAGCTAGTACAAGCTAGTACAACTTCCCACCCTCAGATCCTCCATCTACCTCTGCCAGACATACCGAGAGCTGAGTGCATCTGAGTCCTGGGGATGAGCCAGGATCTGCAAGGAAAGCATTTTGTGAGATCACGTCTGCACAGGAGAAGATTTTCTCATATTGAAACTTATTTTGAAATTCTCAAAATTACAGTACTTTACAATACAAAATGTCTCCATTCAGTATTACATCATTTTACTCCTTCTGGGATTATAATAATTATTAAAAACACACAACTTTCTAGAAAGGACAGGAACACCACGAAAGAGACCAAAGAGTAACAGGGAAGGCTGCTGCAGGATTATCAAAACCAATTTAGTGCAAAGGAGAAGAGGACTTTCAAGAACGGTCAATGAAAATTCTTCTTTATATGCTCATTTGGAGAAAAGGCATAGATTTAACCTCTGAATGAGATCAGGCTGCCAGCTTCTATACTGAAGCTTAGAACATCAACACAAAAGGACTGAAACACAATATGCACGGCCATTAAAAAATAATGTTATATATAGATATATATATAGAGAGAGAGAGAAAGGGAGATATTTTCCATGTATGGTATTTAGTTATAGGAAAGTGTCCCTGCAGACAGGCATATTCTGCCATCTGGCTCTTTTGGGCCGTTTCACGTGACAGACATTGATTATCTGTCTGTTTGCCATAGTATAAAGTATGTGCTGACCGCAAAGTCCCTTCGGGTGGGATGATTGCTTTCTAGTGCCTCCACAGTTGCTGTGTTTCCTGCACACACGGGGACACTCGACCCCCTTTGCTTCTGCCAGCCCCAAAGGGCTGCCCTCGCCCCAGCAGCCACATGGCACAGCGGCTGAGGGACGCCTCAGACGGTGGTTTCATCCGCAGTCTTCTTCATGAGCTTGGCAGAGAGGAGGGAGTGGGGCACAGGGTGAGGGCTCCGTGAGGCTGGGATCATCAAGCGGACTTTCTGGTTGGTCCTTCTCCACTCCGAGTACAGTTGGCAGTGGTAGCGGAACGAAACCTGGCAGGCAATAATGCATCAGTCTGGTTACCAAACCCCGGGTCACAAGTGCTGGAGACTGTAGAGGGCCCGTGAGACGCAGTCACCCATCCACCCTCTGCATGCTCTCTGCATATTCCTTGTCAATCCACCAGACCCCCCAGCCAAGGGAGACAGCACTGACCCTGAAATGGTTTGGGGCACTTCATGGCCCAAGCCTTTGATGAGGAATCAATTAATTCCTGGTAACACCAGGCTGAGCATGGGACAGCCAAAGGGGCTTTCTGGGCAGCACCAGGACAGAGGGACTGAGTTTGTTCAGCTGGATTTGGGTACCAGGCCAGCAAGATATGGTGGGGAGGAACCACAACTCACCCCTTCACCCTAGCCATGGGCTGATGCAAGCACCTTGTCCAGCCAAAACGAGGGGTTCTCAACAGGACCAGCCTCAAGTGGTTGAATCCAACCAGCCTACTCCCATCTCACAGATCCTGGTGGATCTTCTCTGCCCTTTGCAAAAGGCTTCACTCCTTGGTCTGCAACAATAGGACACTGGTTGAACTCATTTTTTCTGAGAGTTCACAGAATGCTGTGGCCTGGGAGACCTGTCCACCCAGAGGGAGACAGGAAAGGATGCAAAGGCTGGAGGGGACTTGAATCAGCCTGCCCCAGAAGCGTGAGCTGGCCCTGCAGTTTCAGAGCAGCCCTGCAAGGGGGAGCTCCGAGCTGTGCTTCCCCAGCCGCCTGGACTCCTTGCTGTGTCCTTTTGCAATCATTACCACCACTACAGATTTTCTCACAGCTCCTACTGATTAAATACTGAATCCAAGTCAGCCACTCATCAAACCCAAGCTTTCGTACTTTGTAGAAGTACAGGAAACATTTAGCTGGCAAGTAGGAAGTATTATGAAGTACATCTGACAAGGAAAAGTCAGTATTCCTATTACTTTTGGATAGGTCTCAGACATCTGCTATGAGTAACAGAGCTGTGTCACAGCATTGAGGTAATTTGGCTTATTGATCTGTGCACTCCCCCTTTTCCTGTTGTAGAGGGACAACTTTGGGAAGAGGGCTGTTTGCTGATAAACAAGAAGCAAATGTATCTTGAAGTCTTCAGAGACAGCGTGTGAATGGGGAGCTAATGGTGCAAACCTGAGGGAAACCTCCTGCTCCACAGGAAGGATCTGCAACCTTGGCCATGGTCTCTCTCGCAATCCTCACACTGATTACAGCCATGACCACCCATGCGACCGCCCTTTGTGCTGTACAGCCCATAATGGCACAGAAGAATTGCAGCTGAATATGGTAAATGTGAATAAAGGGGGCTTCACTTAATGTCCTTCTCTGTTCAGGGAAACATGAAGCACAGCAGAACTAGAGCCATTTTAGTCAGGACTTGTTATTTCACAAAACAAACCCAAAACAAACATTCTTCCGTTTCCTCCAGATTTCCAGCTCCTCCAGACCAGTCCTGGGACAGAGAAGATGGAAGCACTTCCTCTTTAGGTTTCCAATTTTAGCTTGGCTTTCTACAGAAATGAACCTTATGCAGCACGTACATGCAGCAGCGGAGACTTCCCTCACAGCTCCCTGTGCACTGCAGTTGCTGCATGCTTTGACAGCAGCACCTATCATGCACTCTCGCTGAAGGCAGCCCCCCAGCGCAAAGGCTGCGGCACCAACTGGCCCTCCCCTGGCACTTGAGTCTGTGTGGGAGAGTGGCAAGGAATGCCCTAACCGCCCGCAAAACTGTTACTCAGATAGCAGGGAAAAGGGCTGTGGCATTTCTACTGCCCACAGAACTGCCAGGTTTTGGGGGGTCCCACTTCTTCCCTTCTCAAAATGGTGCTTACCAGCAAGCAGCTGGAAAAGCGTATCAACAGGGCATGAGCACACACAGGGCTTTGAATAGGAGAGCCCAATGAAGGTCTAAACCCAGAAACCCACCTAGCAACAGAACACTAAAGAACTGAATGGGAAACAGAGGGAAATCCCTGGCCTGGGAGCCCCCAGAGAGAGCAGGGCCAGGGGAGCCCGGAGGTGTCGGGGAGTGGCAGGGCAGGGAGCTGCTCCGCAGCCCAGCTGCTCCTCCAGGCTCTCAGCTGGGAGCAGTCACAGATGTGGTACACAGCAAATTCACATTTGTTTTCCTGCTCTTCCAGACGCACCCTAAGCTGCAAGCTCCTGGCTGCCTAATTCAGCATGACCAAAAAGATACACAGTGAGATCTGCGGGAAGATCTTTCCCAGCACAGATCAGTTCAACACCCAGACAGTGTCAAGTGCAGGTTCCCACTAATCCCCAGTGCCTCCAACCCCAACAGCACAGCTGTAACGCTGCAGCAGTGGGCCAGGGCAGGCTGGCTACCCTGCCTTGGCTCAGCACTGGAGTCCCAGTATGAGAGAGAAGTCAGACGTGTCCCCAGGGCCAGAGTGTTCCTTGCACACACCCTTCTGTGCTACTGACACCTTAAAAATATTGTGTGGGAATTTGCGTAGTTGTGGGCCACAGAGACCCCCAACAGCCAGTCTGCACCTTCTTTAGGCACGGCCAACCTGTGCTGGGCAGCACAAAGCATGGAAGGACATAATGGCAGATTATTTAGGGGTCAAACATTTTCCAGATTTTATTTTTCCCCTAAACCACCGAGGTACCAAGTTTATGTTTCTTCTCGAAAACAGAACAGGCACAACAGCTGGGCCACTGCCTGCCCGCAACACCAGACCTTCCCACCCAGCCCAAGCCACACGGGCATGTCTGCACCCAGATACATGACACCCTGGGGAACACAGCTCCCATATCAATCTGGAAAGCAGATGATCAGGAAGTGGTTTTTCATTCTCATGAACAACTTTAGCAGCTCCCATTTGAAGATAATTAAATGGATGTTCAAGAGAAAGAGCCCAAGGTTTTCTTGCAAGGGGAGTCAGAAACAGCTGGCTGCACCAATGCTGTGTGAACCAGTACTTCAATCTCACTTTTGAACAGAAACAAGACCCTGGGCAGCAGACACTTACCAGTGTCCAAAGGACGTAGATTGTGAAAAGTGCTATAGTTAGTGCTATGAGTCCGATGGCCTCCAGTCGGCTGTTGAACTGCAAATGATCCTGGGCTCCACGCAGACACAGCCACCCAGAGATCGCCGCCAGGGGAGTAATGAATAAGAAACACACCATGTCGCAGAAAAGGGTCCTCTTCTCATTGCGGGGACCAGGATCTTTCAGCCACTGCAGGAGGGGAGAAAGGGCATCAGTCAGCGGCACACAGAGCACGCAGTCTGCTAGCAAAACAGGACTGCTATGCCGGGAAGCTCTCACATGCTCTCTGTAGTCTGTATGTACCTGGTGCACACACTTAACTCACATAAACCTTCACGAACACAGAGCTAGAGAACATCAAGTATATTTTTAACAACCAATAAGGGAAAAGGAATAGACAAGAATATGTGTCGAGGAAGGCAATAGTAAATACAGGAGCTGCCTGGGCTCTTCACTGGAGGAGCAGGCAGCAGCTAGCAGACAGAGGGACGTCAGTTCGGTAAAGACAGACTTAGTAAAGATCTGACAGGTCTTGCATTGAGCTTCAAAAGGAACATATCGAGGACTCTGCAACCGGTGTAGGGGCTATGGGAAACTGGGGCACTGGGGTTTGTGGCCAGGCCAAGCAGTCCCAAATCCAGCTCTCTGGTTCCTTTTCAAGAATCGTGGCATTTTAGAGTTTCACTCCTGATTTAAATCAAATCTGAAATGCCCAGGTCCACCTGAGAGACTGTGCAAGACAGGTCTGCAGAAGGAGTGCTCTCAAGGGTACGGCACTGTTCTCGGGGCTTGAGCAAGTCGCGGTAGTGCTGCTCACCAGGGAGCCCAGCACGCAACCAGGGCCATCACTGGGGAATGCAAACACCCACGCACCCAGTATTTTCACTGAGATGATGACAGAGAGGAAAAAAGCAGATCACTTCAGCAACTAAGAAACCAAGACTGGGGGGAAAAAAAAAAAAAAGGCAAAAGGAAAGTGAGTCACTAGCAAAAAGCTTTGCATCTGAGCAGACAAAGCAGGGCAGCAGCCAAGCAGCCATGGTGTTGGGCTGGCCCTGGCTGAGGAAGGTAACACAAACCCATTTTCTTTTACAGAACAATCTGTACCCAAATCTGCATCTTTCTCATAGAGGAAGCCTTTGACCATTTCTAAAGAGAAAGCAGCGTGACATCAGATGAGGAGGAACACAGAGCTCAGCTGGCTGTGGGAAGATCCCTCGTTGCCTTCTCCCAGATCTCAGTGGACCACAAGTGACCATAAAGCGATGAGGCATGATCATACAGACACAGCTCCTGAAAACTCCACCTTCATGACTGCAAAATCACAAAGACATTTCCACTGCTGGCCGCCATCCACTGGCCACCACATTACAGGCAGAAGAGACGTGCCAGACCCAGGACAGAGCTGATTCTGGTGTATTCCTTCCCATTTTCAGGATGCTTTCTTGCCTGCCAGGCAGTAAGTGATCCATCACAGTGGAGGTTACTGCACTTTGCTCTGTGGTACCAAGATGCTTTGCAAGCGCTTCTCTCTTGCAGCTCTCAAGAATCAGCAGGTTGCAGAATGAATGCAGCTCTGTTGCAGGCAGGATTCCCTCAACAGGCAATCTCTAAATGTTCACTACTTTTAGGAGACCAGTTCCATGCTTCCAGCGTGGGTTCCTTTCAGATACCTGAGTTCGACAACAGCAATTGTTCTAGTTTTCCTGGGATTATGCTATTTTCAGCCTTTTCTTTTTTAGAATAGCAAGCAGTTGTGGTTCCTACCAGTATCCAGAGTTGTTACAGCACATTTTCACTGTGAGTTCTGTATATTGGGCTGCTGGATTCTTCCTTCTTTCCTGCACAAGGACAACTGGTCTCATTTAAGATTTTTTTTTTCCCCTCAAACCAAAATAAAATTGAAGTACATGATAGAAAAGGCACAGTCAGAGCAGGGAAGGGAATATCCTCAAGGCAGCCAGGGCCAGGCAGGCACGTCCTACTAGCCAGACTTGGAATAGGGTGCCCACTTTTGAACAGGCAGCATGAAAAGGGACCCGTCTGAGAACTACGTACACAAAGCTCCTTCCCTACAAGGGGAAACCACAATTTAAACAGCAATACAGAAGGGGTGGTGGCAGGTATGCAAGAAATTAATGAGACCCCAATGGTCAAAACAGAGCACAGGTCCTCAGATTAGACATAGCTGGCCAGAAGACAAGCAGAAAGTGTTGGCCCAGACAGGGAGCATGGAAGAAGGGTGCATACCAGTTAGTGCAAATTTAACTACGGAGAGAGTCTTAATGCGAGGGATGTACAGTGAGACACAGCAAACGGGTGAGGACAGGATAAGAAGTGCAGACAACTTTTGTTGAAATGGGACAGAGAAGGAGCAGATGTCAAATCCAGGCAAAGAACAGCAACATGGCTGGAGTGGTCAGAGCCATGGTAGCAGCATGCCCTACAGACACCTGCGGTGCGACACAGAGTTGGCCAAGAACAGAGGAGAGGATGCTACAGCAACAGATAAGAGCCTGGCGAGGAATTTCAGCTGAGAGGGCCGATAAGAAACGTATTTTAGACATGAGCTGAAGCATCTGAGAGACCCCAACAGATCAAGAACAAGTGAAGCTAAAGAGCAAGCTGGGAGCTGAAGAGTGCAGACAGATCTGGGGACCGAGCCAACGCTCCTGCAATAACAGAGAACAAGTTAGGAGTATTTTTAAAGCCATTCTGAGCATGACTTGATGGCCGGCCAGCCAGCCAGAAGGAAATTTCAGAGCAACCACAACTGTGGTTTGGACAGGAGGAGCTGGGCGAAGGAAGGCAGACCTGCAAGTCACCCCTTGTGTGGCTCTGCATAGGAGATTAGTTGTGATGAGCTGCATGGGGAAGATAAGGACCACACACGCAGTCCTGATCAACCCTAAGAGGAAGCAAGGGTGGACAGCAGCTCATCTACACAGTAAAAATGCTCCAACTAACAGCGCATTGGCAGTCCCATCATTCAAACCCCTGGCCATGTGTCTGGCTTTCCCCACTCCAACCAGCACAGGGCTGCCCTGGCTACACAGCACTCGGGTTAATGCTGAATTACCCCGACTGGACCAACATCTCTCTAGCAGCAATCCCAGAGCACCGTGTCCCCCATAAGAGGACATCTTGGGTCACTTTTGACCCTTGTACAATAAGAATCTCAGGGACTGAAGGCAGGTAGGTGTATCTTATTCTATTTGTATTCCTTGTGACCTTTGAAACTCCTTCCTCCTGAAGACGGGAGTGAAACATGTAAAGGCAGGAAGCAAATTAATTTCCTTTTGAAGTAGTTGATTTATTTTGTCTATATGCACTGACACAGTAAAAAAAAAAAAAAAATACAATAAGCCACCCTAAGGGCGCAGGGTTTCTGGCACAGCAACACATTAATGCATATAGGACTTAAAATAAACCTTGCAAACAATCCAAAAAGTGGTCACTCAGATTAAACAATTTTTGTAGGGAAAACTATCAAGTAAACATAGAGAAGCAACAGAAGCACAACTTGGTCTTCTTCCAGGCCAAAAACAATTGCTTCCGTGCTGCAATCACGTGTGAGACTAAAGGGAAAGAGGTAGAGCTGGCTGCTTGCTGCCCACTTTGGCTATAAGCTGGGTCCCAGACCATCCTGCTGGAAACAACCTCTCTCTGCTTGTGCAACAAGAAGTTATTCTGGGTACAACCATATTTCTTTGTCTTCCAGCACAATCCTGAGGCTTTCCCAGATGTTCTTTTACTGGTATCAGCAGGGTTGTGGAAGGGAACCAATTTCTTGGACCCACGGCAGGGCTGTGGGATGATGCATATCTGATCTTTGGGTGCTGCAGTGCCCATGAAACTAGGGTGAGCCCCAGGTGATGGAAGGCAGGAGGAGGGCATGCAGAAAAAGGCACCAGCACTCATCATCAGCTCCTCTGGAAGCCAAGAGCAGAGCTCAAAGTGTAACAGAGCAGTCTCCCAGACAGCCCATTCCAGCACCTGCTGCTCCACATGTCTCAGAGCTGGGCTGTACTCTGCCACTTGGGACCAAGGGGAATGGACTGATGAAGGACTGTCCCAGCAGTGCTCAGCACCTTGCAGTCTTTCTTGGGGGGTATAAAAGGGTGTTTAAAATAAGCTTTCATTGATTTTTACAGCTGACTTACCTTGTGTTTCAAAATGTACATGGCTGTGAGCTATTAGCCCATTTCATAAAACATATTACATGCAGCATTCACATGCCAGTCAATGGTAGTCCCATGCCAAGTGAGACGAGCACAGTGCAGTACCAGCACCAGTGGGACCAGCATGTGCTCAGGTCTCTCCCAGCTGGACCACCCGCTCTGGTGAGCACTGTTCAGGACCAGCATGACCTGACAATCTCACCAGCTGACCCTGCCACAATGTTCCCCGCGTGCTTCACAGCTATGGTATAATGGAAGGTACAGCAACTACAGGAGAATTTAGCTGTGTAAAGCCAGCTGTGTTACAAAACATCCCATGTCCTTTCTGTCCACCAAATAGTTAGCCTGTGGCTGCTCAGGTGCCTGTTGATTTTCCTCACACTGCTGACCTGGTGCCTGGCTGTGTAAGGCAGAAAGAACAAGATCTTAATTCACAGCAGCACGATTAGCCCTGTCCCTGCCCTGAGAAACGTGTTTAATCAAAAAATGCAGCTTCAGAAGAGGGACTATCACATTCCTTCTCTGGGCATCCACCAGAACCTTCTTGTAGGCCACCAGCTCCATGGGCAGCCCCAGCAGGACAGTCCTGTTTCCTTTACCAAGATGGGGAGGGATGTTTTCTGATGGAGTACCCAGAGTTCAGGAAGCCAAAGCCCAAAAAGGCCTCCAGCCCTGCAAGCAGAGCAGTTAAATGCTGCAGAGCAAAGTTGTCCCTCCTCATCCTCCTTTCCCCACTGCACAACCACCGTCAATGTTCCACAAACCTCAGCAAGCTGAATCTCTCATTGTAGAGGCTTGAGAGCCCTCCCAATGCACTCAGCCTGGCTCCAGCCAGTGGAAAGCACAGGGCACTTTCCTACACAGCAGCAGGTGCTTCTGTGGTTGATGTCACCATGGGAAGTGCTGCACCATGATGTGCAAATATGAGATCACGGCACCACCAGCAGCTGCACCCCAGAGAAACCCCACGGGTAGCAGGTCCTCTAGACCCTCAGGGCACAGACATGGCTAGACAAAGTGGCGAAGATGGACATGTAAGGGAGAGACTAGCACTGGTAAGTACCAAGAGCGCAGGGATGAAGTATTTCCAGTTTTGGCCCCCAAGAGGCCCTTCCAGGTTTCCAGGGACTGCACAGAGAAATACCAGGAGGATCTAGGGTGGGATCTTAGAAGAGTATCTCCAGACAGAAAATGCAAGCAAAGAGAGAAAGGAAATGAGAGAGGAATGGCACTCAGCTGGAGCCAAGAGTCATTTGTTTTTCACTAAATACAGGAGTCTAACATAGGCTCGCACTGAGAAAGGAGAGACACAAGCTGGGGAAAGGGTAGAGGAGCACAGATGAGACAAAGAACAGTGCAGTAAGTTCAGCAGAACAGTTCAAGGAAAGCAAAGAAAAAAGTCTGTCTGTGAGGAAGATAAGGCTGGAGGAAGGGTAGGGTAGAGTTTACGTCACATCTCAGTTCTCTGAACTGGAGGGGGGATAGTGATCACTGCACCGGGCGCCGTGCCCAGAGGCAAAATTTCTTTTCCTAATAACATAAGAAGGAGTAATAAGAATAACACTATACTATCGCTCCCTGCAAACCTCACTTCGCTTGTACCGGAGACATCCCAGCAGCATCTCCCACAGCTATGGAGGTACAGGAGAAGAGCAAGATGGAGCAGAAAGACCGCACATGGCAGATCCACGGGAGGCCCATACTCCAGTGTGACCCAAACAGCCAAGCAAACATCTCTGAGAATTTCAAACATTCTTTGTTGCAGGCAACAGTTATGTTTGGAAGTCATACTTTCCTTATGAGACAAAGAAAAACACAACACTGACCTATATAAAATATCCAGCTTAAGTGAACCAAAAGTATTAGCAGTCAGTGAAAAATAAGCATCTTTTAATCAAAATTGCATAATAAAACACAAAGAAAAACAGTAGGAACAAAAAACTCACAATCTCCTGTACTGCATAATACCCTTGGAAGGAGCTGTTTTGCAGAGGCAAAAATTGGGACACGCACGATATTACTAAAGATGCCATTTTAAAATAAAGCATGTTAACACACATATTTGCAGGAAAGCACCAGCACTGAAGACATGGAAGCAAAATTTTCTTGGGGCTTTATCATGAGACCTGCTTGCAAGGACAGAAATATGGGAACAAAGGGTGTGGCTAAACTGCTCCACTGTTGACTGATTAACCAGAGAAATCTTTTTTGGAATTAGTGAGCTGTCTCAAATGAGTTTTGCTTTAGCAAAGGTATTAAACGCTTAGAGAAGCATTACAAACAAGTCATGCATAACACTCATTAGCTTTTACCACCAGGATATGTTGGCTTTTGGCATCCTGGTAAATTTAGCAAAGCCAGAGCCTTGGCCTCAGCACCAGAAATTCATGCCCACCCTGAGAGCTAAGTCTCGTAACCCCTAGGTTCCTCTCCCTAGGATTTACACGATGTGTAGACAAAAATACATACTTCCTCTTTAACATGGACTGACATTTTGCTGGGATTAAACAGCTGCTGCTCTGACGCGTGCCTGAGCTGCCAGCCAGGGACATTTCCGCGCAGAGACCTCGGCTGCTTGGCACGGACCCACAGCACCGATTGCCCAACACCAGGGTTGCACCGGGCCGAGCAAGCAGCGCCGGTCCGACGGGCAGTGCGTGCCAAAGGAGATGGGAAACCAAAGCTGACTCGCAGCACAGGCAGGTGGCCTGAAACAGGAGTCTCTTCGGGGCAGAGGTGGTGTTTCTCTTAAACCCATTTAGAAACAGAGGGGACAAAATTAACAATAGGTTAAAGTTAAAACACTTTAAAGCGGTTAATGAATTGAAAAGAGAAATGAGAGGGTCACTGCCACAGCAAAATACACAAAACAAGGCACGGAAAGGAAATACTTTTGCTGGTAACCTGGGAAAGCAAAGAGGGCAAATGCGCAGGAGTCGGCTCAGGTACAGAAAACATGGACCAACTCGTGCTCCCACCTCACTTTGTGGGCAGTGGACTGCAGCCAAGGGAGAAGATCAGGAGCCCTGCAAAAGGGCTGCACTTGCCTGTGGCTGTAGAAACAAAGCCACAGCATCACCCTTGATAACACTTTCTAGAAATACATGCCGCATCCAATACAGTACCAAATATCTACTGCTGAAGTCTTCCAGGTAACACAGAAACATATTTTGCACTTTTTGACTATGCCAGCCATGCTGGCTAGAGTCTCTTGGATTCAGATCACTTTCCTGTAAACATACGGATGCACATTTCACTAACTGATGTAGGGAAGTCAAGTACTGGAAAACCATCCCTCTCCAAGTCTTGACCATCTCATTCTCTGCTGGGGACATGCTCCGCACTAGTGAGCCCCAGTCCACAATGCTCTTGTGCTGTATACCATTTCAGAGAGCCAAGCAGAAGCCACTCTGTCCTTTCACAGCACAGGCACTGGTGTGGCACCATCCTGCACCTCTGGCTACAGACACTCCCCAGGCACCTGGGACTGCAGTTCAAGTCTCCATCTTCACCTGCAATGGTTCAAAACATGCCCCCCCAAAAATGCTCAGCCTATCAATCTCACAGCCTAACAGTTAATAAAAGCCTATTGTATTTTTTTCAGCTTTCAACCAGTTTCTTAGTTAAAAAATAACTGAACCACGCTGAACTGCAGGAGATATCCTCCCTGTACCCGTGGGCCAGCTCGTGGCTGCCAGAGCTGGCTCCGGGGTCAGACAAGTCCCCTACTCCTGGGTTCAGAGATCAGGCACACTGGCAGCAAACACTGTTACTATTTTTACATTGAACAGACCACAACATAAATAAATGGCTGGTTAAAGAAAATAAAAATGCTATTCTATTAAAAAATTCTCTTTAAGATGAACGAGGTTGTTGTCCTCCCTCTCTAAAGGAGGCTGCAAAATTAAATTGCTGGTTGTGAACTGCTCAGATACCACAGCAGTAAGTACTCCAGAGAAGCCCATGGTGAAATGAATAATTTTGTCTCGTGAGCAGGGATACAAGGGCACACAGCCATAAAACTCAGCGGGTTAAACAAAGTTAGCTAGTGGGCATCTTTCAGCCATGCACTGATCCTGGAAAATGCCATCTGTGACAATGTAGAGACCACACTGGAATGCAACTATACAAGAAGACTGAAGTAAAAACTAAGGCAATTCTGGTTGTGGCATTTCCTGACTTCCAAGAACTTTCTGCAGCTTCCGCAGAAGCATTTCAACTTGACCATGTAGCTTCCTCACACTGCTTGCCAAAACGCCTCCTCCAGTCCACAGTCAGCTCTCAGCCTCTCTTCTTCTGAAAGCTCTTCAAACACATGTAGACAGAGCTAGTTTGTCATAGGGCTGATGGCCCATTCCCATGGGGATCAGCTGTGCTGACCAGTGACCACCGCAGCCACTACAAGCAGCCTAAGTCTCCCCAGGCTGGAAAGGTATGACACAGCAGAGCAAACAGCAAGAGGTAGCTGCTTTCTCCTGTGAAGACCAAGATCAGCAGGTAGCGCATCACCTAATTCTCTTGTGGGTTTCCCAGTGGCCACGTGACAGCAGAAGAGAGCTAGGATGCCTGGATAGCCTTGCATACCTAGGACAGACCCTTTCGTAACACCACTGCCATAAAGCATGCTACCACATCATTGCCAGTCCTAGTCTCCATCCTATTTATCCTCCTCTGCTCACTAATTTCAACTTCCCAGTTTTATTTGGTGAACAACAGATTTTCATCAGAGCTACTAAACAGCACACTCACACATGACCGTCACTTCCCCGAAAGTTTCAAAATCCTCCCCACCCCACCCGGCAACAAAGGAGCAGAGAGTTTCTCAGATAAGAAGGCTGAGGGAACCATGTAATTTTCAAATGACTAAGCAGCCTCTTTCCCTAGCCCTCAGTAACAGACGAAGAACTTGGGGATGACACTTCCCAGAAGTATCTGGTGAAGAGTTTCGGCGCAGTTTGGTGTGGGGATGAGATTACAATCAGACTGCAGACAGAGCATATTAATGGAAAGTGCCAGCAAGCTGGCGAAGCAGTTATCAGGTCTTTCAGAAGGGCTGTGCACTAAGGGCAGAGCCTCTGCTAACAGCAGGTGAAAGCAGACAAGTTCTGTAAGCTGGCCTCTAAGTGAACAAAAAGCCCAAGCAACTATCACAATGAGCACACTCATTGTCACTACTTCTGACAAGCACAGGTTTTGCTGGTGCAGAAGCTCAGAGCAGTTGTAACAATTCCCAAGGAAAATGAGAAACTGAACTCCAGGACGTTTCCCCAGGCTCCAGGCAGGGATCAGAGTGTTTTACAGCGTGGTGGAAGTAGTACAACAAAACCAGGTGGTCCCTCCAGGCAGGTGGGCCATTTTGCTCTAGCAGGAGTCCTCCACTTGTGACATGCCAGGTACACAGCACACGTGCCGATCAGCTGAACCACGCTTTACAGAGACCTGGCACACCCACGTGCCTCAGCCACAGCACATGTGCTCCATGCAGCTTGTACTGGACTCGCAGCACTCCACTGTGTGGTGGGAAAGCACTGCTGGCCCCTAGGAAAGAGCAAAAGCAGGCTGGTACCATGGGATTTATTAGACCAGGCTACAGGCTGCTCCTCAAGCCAGGGAGAAAGCTTGCTGCCAATGAACTGCAGGCAAGGGAATTACTCTAGGGCTGTATGAGCATGGCGAGCTGCACATTAGAGTCTGCTCTACAGCAGGGATCACTCTCACCAGCTAACTGGCAACTTTTCATCAAGTGCTTACCAGCCTCCAAACTCACAGGGTGCCAACAACACTTCATGCAAGTTGTTCCCCTAGCAGACACAGGAGGCATCAGAACAGGGCAGATCATCCCCTTCACTGTGCTCACAGGCAGTCCCCGAACACAAGAAGTAAAAATAATTCACATCTGAAAGCCTTTGACACCTATCAGTAACATCTTGAGGAGTCTATTCGTCTCACAGTGGCATTTCTCTTGCGTTTGAGGCTCAGTAAGTGCTACCCACCCATCACCTCTCAATGCTCACAGATTGCTTGTTGGTCATCATACCCTTAAAAGGCTCCAGTTCAGAGGGGCTCTTCACAGATTTCAACAGGAATTAAAATTTGATTGTCCCAGGCTGCTCCCTCATCCACCCTGGAGTACAGACAAGGCGGTGCTCAGAGGATCCATGACCTTCCTGTCGCACTGTCCCAGCAAGCTCCTCTTGCTCGCTGGAGACACAGATGTCAGTGTCAGAGGAGAAACTCCTCCAACATACACTGGTCTTTGAGCTTTTATTCAAGTATGCCATTTTCTAAGCCTTTACTTGTTACGAGGTGCTATAGCATCTGTGAACCATGGCTAAACACACTTCCACATGTTTGTTTCTGGGCATGAATACTTTACTAACTCTTAAGCTAAAACATCTCAAACTTGCACTCAAAATTTTCGCCCACATAAGCTGTAGCAAGCTCACTGTTACCGGGCTTGCCTGCAGTGTGTCCTCAAAGCCAAAATACAGCCCTTCCCAAATGTTTTAAAGCAGTGGTTTTCAGCCTCTGAAACAATCATTTGAGAGCTTTTGGTCAAAGAGCCATTTTATATGTTTTAGCAGCTGAGAGAAAAGCAGTAAGACTCAGACAGCACTAACGACTCATGTAATGCTCTTTTACAAATTGCTTTTCTAAATACATGGTTTGGTTTAGCATTGTAGTCTAAAGCGTTCTCCTGTCTGGGGCTGTCAAGTCAATGACAGTCAGTTGTAAATTAAACAATCATTAAAACTGAGTACCAATTTTGCAAACTGAAGCTTGAATGCTTCCCCAGTTGGAGGGCTATTTTCCCCTCCAAGGCTTGCTGAGCACCCAGAGGAGATGGGAGTGTGGGAAGGAGAGCTGGGCACTGCAGGAAGGAGGAGGGGGCAGGTATAATTTCTGTAGGGAGGTGGGAAGGGAAAGGAAATAACTTCTAGAATTGATGGGAATGGAAACAGAGATAGGAAAAGCAACTTAGAATTCCAATTATGACTTGGATTTAATCTAACTGATGGAGCAAGGGGAAGGAGAGAGCAGACAAGAGCAGTCACAGTTAGAAACCGGAATTAGCCTCCACCTCGCCACACATACACTTCTGGTGGCAAGCACCGACAAACCTCTGATAGCTGGCAGGTAACAGGAGTCTGTTGTTAAGAATCAGCTCACAGACCTCCTTCTGCAGCCTGACAACAGTGCAGCAGCAGCAGCACTGCTTTGCATTGGTTTGAAATGCTATCAACAGGAAAAGTAACTTTTGAAACAAAAACACAGACCTATGTTCCATAGTCCAAATTTGCACAGCCAGGGAGGCCTGTGATGAAAAACCCTGTGGGGACAGGGTGCATGCAAACAAGTGGAGCATTTGCAATGGTGGCTCCAGATGACGCTTTCCCATCTCTCTCATTACTGACAGCTGCAGGACTGGGGGGCTCCCAAGTTGTTAGCTGTAAGTCCCCACCTGCAGACTGATGCTTCTCTGCAATTGCCCATTGTGTTGGATGAACGCCCAAGCCTAACCTAGCAGCAAGCTGACAGGGAAGAGCCTGCCTGCAGTTCCACAGGCAGTGAATGGGATCTGAATGGGGTGCGGGCAGCGAGGGCTGCAGGACCTTGCTTTGACCTTCCTCAGGTGTGCCAGCAAGCAGCATCAGGAATGGTAGCCATGTCAACATCACCTGCTCACCTGCCAGCATGACTCACAGATACTGAGGCAGATTAAACCATCTTCTAAAACCAACCATTACAGCGTTTTGTACTGTAACTCACTGATTTACTTATTCCTTTTTGGAGCTATACACTTGAATTCTGAGGTCAGAAGATGGCCTGGTCCAAGCTGCCCTTGTTCCCCATGTGTAAAGGGCTTCATTACAAGCAGCTGCTATAAACTTCAGGGCCCAAAGGAAGTCTGAAATGCGAGCACAGCGGACACCTAAACAAGGGAATGAAGAGAGCCTCGTGATAAAACCAAACAAAACAAAACCAACCCACCAACCAGAGCCTGGATTGTACCTTCCAACTCAGGCAGACTGATGGACTCATCAGGGACATGGTCCCCCTATGGTCAATGCAAAGAGGAACGTAAGGACTAGCTGAGCCATATCCTGCTTTCTCCTTCAACTGCGGGGAACACAAGGCAGCAGCAGGGCACCACAGCTCAGCAGGAAGCAGCAAGACCCAAAGGCTTTGAAGCATGCATCAATATTAGTCAAGGGAGGATGGGTCTTTTACGAACAGTATCAGCAATCACCACATCTCACTTCTCAGAGCAGAACATGACAAGGAAGTCACATGCAAGTGAGCTGCACTAATGCAACACTGTGAGATAAGATTAAAACTAACGGGAAAAAACAGTATTTGAGACCTTCATATGTCAGTTGGTCATGTGGTGACCTCTGAGTTTCGATGCTCAGGCGTTAAAGGATACCTATTAAGCACAATGTTGTCCATAGTCCTACAGCCTGCCACTGGCAGGTAGCATGTAGGAGGTTCACATGTAAGAGTTGCCCCAAACATCGCTATTGCTTTTTTGCAACTATGTCACTTGGTCTCATGAGGGACTTGAACTCTCTAAACAAACTGTTGAGTGCTAAGGTATTGTGAGGAAGAGGAGACAGCAAGAACCACAAGGACAGTAGGGTAAATCAGTCATTTTCTCTCAAATGGTAAGGAAATAAAAGTGAAGCAGGAAGAAAGCAGTACCTCTGTCAAAGGTCTTGGTCTTCTCTCTACAACAAATTCTGTGTGGCAGAGCTCACAGTAACTTGTGTTGGAGGATGATAACCATTTTTCCAGGCAGCTCTTGTGCACGGTGCCCAGTGTTCCTGTGCAGTCACATGGGGAAAGCAGTCCCTCCCCATTTCCACCTTCATGACAAATTCGACAGATGGGACCATCACTAAAGAGGCAGACAAACAGAATGATATCACGGTCAGAGCAGGCAGAACGATACAGCCACATCAGAGAACGGTGTCCGATCCCACCAAGCCCCAGAAGAGCGCACACACAGCAGGCAGTGCGAGGCAGAGCGAGCCAGGCATACCACGACTCTCCAAAGCAGCCTGCTGCAGCAAGAAACCAGCCTCAGAAGAGCATGGAGGTCCCTGGGACATCTTAGATCAGTAAATTCTGGAAGACGTGTTGATGAGCACAACGCTCAAGAGAAGCTGGTACATCAGCCTGGCCAGCTCAGCTGGCCACAGAAGGGACTGCAGCGCACATGTGCCACAGTCTCCAGTTCTGCTCACAGCGGGCAGAGAGGCTGACATCGGACCCAAAACCAAACCTGAAGCACTGATGCAAATCCAGAAGCCCAAAGCGAAGCTGGATGATCCATACTAGTCACAGCGTACCCCCAGCCACCTGAAGTCACTCAAGAGGTTTGCAATCATAGCCACGTTTATCAGATCACCTACCCACTCTCAGCCCACCTCTGCTCTGCATCCTTGAGTTTAGCAGTAACTGCATAAGGAACAGCAATACCTAAAGACACAACTACATTGACCCTAGAAGCTCAGCTTTCCGAGGACACAACTATTTCACGGCAACCAGTCACCCAGATTAAGTTCTCAGCATGCAAACCCTCTGCCCATCCCAGGGCAGTTACCGCATCTATCTGTACACCGCCATGCAGAGAACCGTTCTGCAGTGTTTGAGCTTTTAACTGGTGGCAGAAAGGCCTTGGTGCCTCAACAACCACTTCTCACTCCCTCCTCGGCTAGAAGTTTCAACTGCAGAATCAAATCTCTTTGATCATGCTCAAGATCTTCTCTTTTGGAACCCCACAGAACCAGAGATGCTTATTGAGGGAAGTATCAAACACTTTCAGAGACACTTGCAACCTTCCCCACAGGCAGCCTGCATTGCTAATAGCACCCGAACCACTCATTTGCTCCCAAGATGTTCTCTCACATCTCTAACTGGTGCTGCTGACTGTGGACTACTAGTGCTGCTGCTCCAGCATCCAGCAACCATTAGCTCAGGTGTATCAGATGACGTTCATGCGACAAATTTCCATCATAGACTAAAGTAATTTGTTTTGTGCCTATGAAAACTCACAGCATCCAGTGTCCTCCTGTAGCAAGGGCCTTCTCCAGCGGCACAGAAAACCAAGTCCTTTTCACTTGAAATCTCTCATTTGCTTGTTTTCTCTACTAACCCCTAATTCTTGTCCTGTAAAAGACAGTGTTTTCCACATCCCCAGATTTACAGACCTCCATCATAGCCTGCTCAGCCACCTCTTTCATGAGCAGAAGGGTCCTAGCCTATTTAGTCATGCCTTAGACAGAAACACATCCACCTTTCTGGTCACCTTCACTACCCTTCTCTCTATGTCTTGCATTTCTAAAACATCCTTTAAGAGCTTCAGGGACCAGAGCTACAGTTTTCAAGATGCGAGCACACCAGAGATTTTTGCAGTGACCATGTTCTGTTTTTCATTGCTTTTCTAAATCTTAGTATCTTATTTGCCTTTTGGTCACTGCTGCATGTAACTGCCACATGCTCAAGATCTCCTTCCTCCAAACCCATGAACACATAGGTAAATCCCGGACTATTCTTCATCTGCATCACTGCACACTGAACTGCAACCATTATTTTAGCCTACAGTAATTTCCAGTAATGTTCAGTTCCCTAAACTCAGGCGTCTAGTGCTATTTTAGGTCCAAGGGCATCCCAGCTGGCATCTGAAGGCACAGGTTTCCTAGAAGCCCTGTGCAACATCTGCCAGCCCCATAATGAGGATGTCTTGGGCTCCCTGGGAAACCTCAAATGGCACTAGACACCTTAGTTGGCTATTCTCAGCAATTAAATACATCTCTTTAGTGTTTGCCATTCATCAAGATCATTTAGGAATAAGATGCTGGACAGCAGAGGCCCAGTGCGGGGCTATCCTCCCTGGACCATGAAAATGAGGCACTCACTAGTATCTCACTTCCTCCCCATCCTCCAACCAGTCATTTCTTTCACACAACCACTATTCTCTTACAGCCACAGTCGCAGAGATTTAGGGGTGGGAGGGACAGTGATAAAAGGAACATCTTTTGTTTCAAAGACCCTATTGCATGCCCTCTTGAAATCCAGGTGAGCTATATCAGCCTTTTTCCACATATGGCTGACAGTACAAAAGCCACACTGATCCCATCTCACAGTTCATACTCCACTGCTATTCTGACTTTTAAAAAAACAACACCTGACTGCAAAAGAGGTTTGTGGGATGCAATGAGGATACAACAGTCAGAACAAGCAATTTGCAATCTTCAAAAGCAGTAGCACTACTTCCATTAGCTTGCACAACCAGACAGAGAGCAAGAGCAAGACATGGAAACACAGTGCAAGGAAAAGTAGCGTACTGGGGGAGAACGTTGGTGAGACATGAAGGGATGAGAACAGCCAGCAAGAAAATGCACATCAGCTCACTAGAGGAGAAGCAAGACTCCACTCCTCGTGTACCATGGTGTACCACTCTACCACTTTCAACGCAACGTTTAGCAGGTTTCATCCCAATTGGACTTTTTAATCTTATTTAGGTCTGTGAAGCAATGTATACCCACTGCACCGTCCCCTTCTCTCTGCCAAACATCACTGGCGAACCACTGACCCTTGTTCTCTCTTCATTTTCACATGCCTTTTAAATGTCCCTGCAACAGGAGTCTGGAGAGGTGGTAGAAACTCTGTCCTCAGAGATACTGAAAATTACATCAGACAAGGCTCTGAGCACTCTGATCCAACTTTGAAGTTGGCCTTGCTCTGAAAGGAGGCTGGACCAGCTGTCCTCCGGAATTCCCTTCCAATCTCAATTATTTGATGATTCGGTAGCCTTTATTGCCATAAGGCTCAGTGCTCTATCAGAATGACAAAATAACAGCCCGCTCACATAGCTGTGGTGACAGGGAGAGACCAAAAAAACCTCAAGCCTCCAGTGCTCTCATGCATCTGTTATTTCCTAAGAAAAGCATCTGTAAGATATTTCATCCATTCTGTTTCTGTTTGAGAAGTTTCGTATTTCCAGCGCATTAATATAACCTTGGCTACCAATAAACAATCCAGAAGGAAAAAATTTGCTGACAGTGTGAGAAAAAAAAAATTCTTATCAGACTCCATTTTCCTTCCTTCCTATCTGGAGGGGGAGGGGGCCTGGTCACACTCTCACACGATACACTCTCAAACACAGTTTCACAGCAGGTTGCAGAGACCATATCACTAATTCAACCTTCCAGTAAAGTCACACTGCTCCTGGCTTCACTTTGCTACGTGCTGGTGACAAGGAAGAGACTGAAACCCTCCACCACCAGAATGAACAAACTGGTGTCCCATGAAGACACTCACATGAGGAATCCTGTTGAGTTTTTTTAACCTGTAATCAAAGGCGGTTTCCCAAACAATTTTTACACCTCCAAAAGTTTTAAGGGGTTGTACAACTTGTCACCCAGCCTATCTGTTGTCAGAGAGCAAGCTCAGTTCCCCTCATATTTTTGTTGACCTGCTCCAGGTTTGCTAGATATAGAAACTCTACTTGCCTCAGTTCTAATCTAGCTTTCCTGCTTTCCTCCCCCACATTTGCAGTTACTGCTTTCACACCTCATCAATGTTTGGCCAAATTCATTGAAAAGAATAAGTTGTTCAGACAGGATTTGAAACAAAATGTGAGCGGTTTCACTGGCTGGACCGAACAATGCTGTCAAATGTCCTCTGCTCTGGATGGTGCTCAAAATACATGATGAGAAGTCACATGAGGAAGAGCCTGAGCAAGTGAAGCTGCCACATGTTCCCTCTAGCAACACCTGGACACGGCACTTCCTGCAACACAAACACCTTCCTCACCCTGAGGCTGCAAAGCGACACCACACCTTTACTCCATGACCATCTTGGAACAGGGGCTGTGCTCCATTTTCAGCCCTTAAATCATCTCCATGAACAGCACGCTGCCCTTGCTAGCATGGTGTCTCACCTTTGCTGCTGCTCAGTAAGGACTTGGCAGAGGCACACGGCAAGAGGCTGCCTGTGCCGTCTCACGCTGGAGCAGCTGAAGGCCTGGGGAGTTCTGATGAACACGTGAGTCCCAATCTACCAGCACATGCAACCAGTGGGAGCTCCCGCAAAGAGAGCGCAGCCCTGGGAAGCATCTGGCTAACAAGGATTTGCACTCAATACTAGTGCCCCAGCAAACTCCTTCACAAACAAGACTGTTGTCTCCCTCTACCCCAGAGACACAAAAAAAGGGGAAAAAAAGCCCAGATGCAGTCATCCCGAGCCCCTTCCCTGAAGCAGCCCTACCTTTGCGTGCCCAGCGCCTTGATCACTGTCGAAAGGAGCCGTCCATCCTTGGCGGTGACCTGCGTGACGTACTGCGGGCGACCGATGTCGGAGTCCTCCACTGACTTGGAGAGGGCAGCACTTCCTGGACAATCGCACAGGGAGCCGGGGAGGTGGCAGCAGTCACCTGTTGTCATGGCTGCTCCGTACCCCTCTGCCCCAGGGACCGGCACCGGTGGCACGAAGACCTGCGGGAACAGCACTGCGGTGAGAGCCCGGTACTGCACAGCCAGGGACGGGACCCCCTCGCCACCCTCCTCCAGCCCTGCGGGGACTGGCAGCACCCTGGGCCCCAACAACCATGGCCTTTCCTAGTCTTCTGTCCCCTTTAATAGGCTTTGTGAGGCTGCCTTACCATAAAATTAAGGCTCCAAGTGTCCTAGTTACATAATTTAGTGTCAGAATTGCAAATTTACCTTTCCCAGAGAGAATTCCTGGTGCACACCCTTTAACTTGATGAAGCCTTTCAAACTGAATGTGTCAATGCAGAGATGGGCAAGGCAACCCCCCACGGGCCTGTGTCATTCTGGCTATCACAGTCCTGAAAACTAATGTTCATACCCTCTGTAAAAGTTGCAGTTTCACCTGAACACGGCACTTAAGCCACTTCGCATGGTTCAATTCAGGGAGGCCCTCCTCTCAGCTGTCTTCAGGAGCTTTTGGAGCCCTTTAAAGCCTGTCCACCACACTCAAAAGGCTCCTCCCCCGCCCCATCTTTGATTTTCCATTTTTTAATTTCTTTACAGAAATGCACACGCTTTCACTTCCACATCCCATGTGGTATGTCCCAACAGTGAACGTGCAGGTATTAACCACCCAAAGCACTGTAAACCCTCCCAGAGCTCCACAGACAGGGCAACAGGCCAGTTTTCCTCCTTTCCCTTTCAACAGTTCAGACCGCTCATGATTTTTATAACAGCTACATGCAAACAGCAAAGCACACCATCATGTTTTCAGCACCTCTGAGATTTACCCAGCAAAGAGAGCCTAAGGAACAAGCAGCAAATGCAAGAATCAGGGAGAAGATGCAGAGAAAAAGCCCAACATGACAAATCAGGAGCTGGCTCAGACAAGCCCTGTGCAGATTGGAGAGCTCTCTGCCTTTGAGGGAAAGCAGCAGCTCGCCCTAGCTACCAGCAACAGCTGCGTTCCTCCCTGGAAGGGGTTATCTCAATCCCAAAGACAGGCATGCTTTGCAGATTCAGAAAAATCCCATTTTCTCCAATCTCCTTTAGCCTGGTCCCTAAGAGACAGCTGTGCAGAAATAAAGAGCTGGGGTTACAATTAGTCACAAGCTGAACACAAGCCAACAACATTGTACTGCTGGTAAAGACCAAAATCCTTGTGTCTGTAAACAGGACTGCCTTATGCAAGGCATGCACAGTAATCCCTGTGCACCAGTCCTGCTGGGATCATAGCTGGAATGGTGTCTCATCCTGATGGCTGGATTTCAAGAGAGAAACAAACCCATAAAAAAAGTTCAAATGAAAGCAATGAAAGGGATAAAAGGGGAAGGGGGGAACACCAAATAAAAATAACCCCAACCCCAAAACTTACCAAAGAAGAAATATGAAAAGAACTAGGTTTGTTTAATTTAGAGGATGCAGGGGGGAATCTTCAATCTCTGTCTCCTGGAGGTAGAAGCAGGCAAACAAACCTTTGCCATCCCATCCAAGGAAATGGTTTTTTTTGTTTTGAGATCTCTCTGCACAACAAGAGTCAAACATTCCCAGGAAACTGCAGTTACGTCAGGTTCAGCTAAGCCTAAATCAAACTAAAATCGCTAAAGAAAATAAGGGCTTGCTCCTGGTTGGAGGCTTGGCCAGACTACAAAGGAAGAACACAAAAAGCCAGTACGAGAATGTGATCGTTGAAGCCCTGAAAACACCAATTTGGGTAAGAACAAGTGTTCTTTCATGTCTTGGAAATTAAGCAACTCTTACACAACTAAGGGTTTCATCTGTCAGGCTGGCTCCCTTTGTGGTGAACATGTTCAAGAGGGAGAGAGCACTTCACTGATGTCTCATCACTACACACCAACTTTGGTAGCAACCCCTCAAGTTACCGAGTATTTTCTAATTTCTAGTAGAAAAGTTTCTAATCTCTTTACTAAAGCTGCTCTTGATAACTATGTGTAATCCTTCCTCTTCATCTGAACAGGAATAGGCTTGAGCTTGTAGGCAGGTCAATCCCCATCGAAACAAATGGGAATCTTTCCATCATCTTAAAAATGAACTTAGACTCAGCATTGCCTTGACTCAGCCTCTCTCTCCACCTGTGCAATGAGCACACAGGGTTAGAACCACTTTTCTTATTGCTCTCCTGTTTAAAAAAATAAAGCCTACAAGCTCTCCAACTTTAAGGAGCAAAAAGTAAGATTATAAATGCTATTGGAATGACTTAGGTCAGCCGTTTTGCAAGTTAAGGAGTTCTTTCAATCTTAAAAGCCTCTTACTGAATGAGGCATGAGAAGATATATGCTTTTAATAAAAATGTCAGTTCCATTTGTTCAGCCAAAATGTTGTTTATTTTTAAGTCCAGAGGAAAAAGGTCCATTTTGCATATTGGAATAAAACTGCCCTCACTCTCTGAGTCCTGGGAGTATTTATACTGAGGCTCTTTGTGCTCCACATCTGACAGATACAGGCAGCACCGTGTCCTTGCCCTGGCAGCCCTATTCAGGGCTGAAAGGGAATCGCCACCCTGCCGTCCATCAGGAAACACGCGGTTTTCTCTTACAAGTTATTTGGCGTTTTCTTGTCGGGGTCCATCCCAGGGTGGAACCTGAAGTCACTGCTTTAATATCTGACTCATGCCATTCAGCAAATACAAAGGAAAAGCACCAACATTTTCATGGATACAGTTAGCGAGGAAGTAACTGAAATCCAAAGATAACATCTGCAGTGCACTCTAGTTCCAATTTCATACCCAGATGAACAGGAACCACAGTGTACAGCCAAGCCAGTCCTTTTCCTGGCTCCCTAAAGGCTCAGCTGATCAACACACAGCCTTCTCTCACAACTGTCAACAGCTCATCGAACCCAAACCCAATGTTACAGCAGAAACACCAAAAACCCAGAGTCGAGACCTAAACAGCTGTTTTGAACCACATACTGGTTTTTTTTCTGAGCAGCTGTGATATCTGAGCCCATTCCTTGGGGATACATTTCTTGTTCTCATTTAAAAAAAAAAGTCTCTGAGACATTAGGTTTATTATCAATACCCCCTCTGCTGCCACAGTTAGACGTGAGCAAATAAATCAGAAGGCTCTTCTCAGCAACTTTTTGTACCCTCAGCTTCTAAGCAGATCCAGGATACAAAGAGCTGAGTTTGTAGAGATTACTCAAAAAAAGAAAAACAAAACCTGTTTGTGGAAAGTTGGCTCAGAAGAGTGAGTTATGCACTAGGACTCCAAAACTCAAACATGTGCAGCGAGATGAGCCAGTTCCTCAAAGAGCAGCTAGTGCTTCTTCACTGCTCCAAGACAGAGACCACAGTGCTGGTGAAGGATCCTGCCTGCTATGTGGCTTATGCAAAACACATCAGCAAAATATCCCCCTTGTCAGACTTCAGGCATTGCAATGAGATATGTGAACCATTTTTATATCATCCAAAGGGCAACAGGGGTTTCAAAACTCCCTCAAATGACTGAACAGCTCAAGACTGCAGTGAACAGGCTGGACTACTGCTCTCTATCCAGAAGACATGCCCAGCAGGAACAAGCAGAAGACAAGGAGTTAAAGGGTCCCCCAGCTCTGTTCTGCGTATTTAGAGTTTGCAGCTGGATAAGACAGTTATTTCTCCCAGACAGGGAAACCATAGGAGGCCAGATGAATACCTTGATCAAAGCCACAAAGAGAAAAACCAGAGTCAAGATGACAAAGACAACAACAGGAAAGACTAAGGCCAACAGATTACAGTAAAGGGGAATTGTAAGGTGCAGGTCATGGCTCCTCTGGGCTGCTCATAGCCTGTCTACATGATCAGTATCTCAACCAGTGTAAACCCTTGGAGCAACTCTGAGGCTTTGATAGGATCCAGAGCAAATTGGAACTACAACCAGCTCCACCTTCTTTGGGTGCAGCTCATATGCACCAGCTTCTGTACAGATTAGCTCCCCTGGAACATCACCAAGAAGAAAAAAAAACACCTCCTGGCAACGCTGCCAGCGGTTAAGTCTGTTCCTCTCACTGAGCAACCTGTTTCCCTGATCACCATAACCAAGACCTGGCACCTCACTACAGTGCTGCCAGGAGATAACCAAGTTGTGTCGCCAACATAACCCACCGATCTGCACACCTCTTTTTTTTTCATTTAGTTAGTAACCCCCTCAATGCAGATCACCAAATCTCCAACTGCCGCTCATGCAAACTGAGGTTTAACCCCCAGCCTGCTTGCCAAATCCATTTTAGCTAACTTAGGTATGCAGACACTGAGTTTCCTAATCATATGATCCTGCAAATGTCATCAGTGAACTGAAGGTTTTGAGTTGCTAAAGGGCATTTCCAAACATCAGTGCTTTCCTTTTCACCACGAAAACTGGATTTCCCAAATCCTAGGGCCCTAAGATCATCTGAACACAAACTTCTTGAGGGAGACAAGTACAAAGAATTGCTTCCTTCACCACATCTAAGCGCTTAGCCCACACACCCTGCCTCATCGAGCGTTATAACGCACATCCTTCCACGGGCCAAGTCTGATCCCAGGCCTGCAACCTGTCATTCAGCACTCAGGCTGCCTACTGCAGGTGACTGCAGTGCCTAACCAGTATACCTGTGGCTCTGGGCGACTGGCAGGGTACCCCATCCTATCCATCAATGGAGGACAATCTCTGGCCTCCAGACCCTCACACCCACAGTGATTACACACCCTGAGATACTGCCACCAAAGATATGCATGGGTGGGATGTGATGAGTGGCCTGAAGTGCTCCCTGCTACTGTTAAAAGGCTGCATAAGTGGTTTAATCAAAAGAAAAAACAAAAACAAACAAAAAACCAAAACCAAGAACCGGTCCCAAACTGCTGCAGGGACTGTTTTTCAGTTTTGTCTGTTTAAACATATTCTCTGCTAAGGGTTGAAAACCACAGCATTATTTTGTTCTTTAAAAAATCTACATGATTTTGTGCATCAGCTATCTGACTCCCAAAAGTTACCCTGCAGGTCTGCTGCATAACACCCTAAAAGTACCAGAAAAACCAGCAACAGATCTGCCCACACTTGATCCATCAGCTGAAGATAGCTCTAAAGCTTCACAAGATGTGCCCTCAGGCACAGAGGAGGGAGTTCTGCTATGAGAATTCACCACAGCTCTCACATCACCCAGGACTTGGGAAGAAAGCTTGTGAGTTAATATGCTCAGAAGTCATCTGAATGTAATGGTCCTACAAGTCAGGGTGCAACGAGCTCTGTCTAGTGAGAAAAGTGACACAGCATTTTATTACGTATACCCCAACACTCAAAACAAGATCCGATGCCACACAACAGCTTTTAAAGCATTTTAAAATTTGGTAGATAACACACAGGAAAGCATTCCACTCTCCAGGCAGCTTCTCAATTTCAAGCCGTGCCTGCAACATTTGGTTGACAGTCACAGTTAAAGGAGGTGCTGTAAAAACTGCAGCATTAACTTGCTCTTCAGACAATGCCAGCAGAGCAATGCCGTGAACCAGACAGTCATGGGACAGACCTGACCCTACGCTCAAAACAAACCCCAAAAAGCAAGGGGGGGGGGGGGGGGGGGGGGGACCGGGGGCGGAAACCAAGGGACAACATCCTGGGAGCTTGTGAACCTTCTAATAAAGCTTCACATCAGGAACCTCCTCCTACACCACTAACAGCAAAACATACAGGCTGAGATACCCTCAAACACCACTGTGGCCCACAGAGGCTTACCTGCCTCATCGCTAGGGCTGAATTTCAAACGTTGGTAAGATACTTCAAGTTTAACCATGTAACACCCGGGAGCATGTTAGGAAGCAGCCTTTTTGGACTCCTGTTTTTGTCATATTTGTACATTATCCACCACTGCCAGGGACTCGACTCAGCTGCCTCTCAACTATTCCAGTAACACAACTCAGCAGCAGTGAAACAGTAACGCAAACCTTCACTTACCAGGCTGCTGCTGGGGGCAAATTATCAAAACTTCTCTACACCAAGCCACTATTTAGGCATATTCTAGAAGCTCACTGAAGTCTTGGCTATTTAGACTATGGTTTGATGGCAAATGAGTTTGTTTTCCAGACACAGATTAGGAGACAGTCTTCCACAGAATGTGATGTATTCATTTTTTTTTCCAAACAAACAGATTGCCAGGACCTGATTTCTACTCCCCATTGGTAAAAAAAAATTGCAGTGAGCCTTCATGATCAATATACTGTTGCTTTCCCCTGCATCCACACACATCCCTCCTCTCCAAAACTTTCAGCACATTTGATAACCTCTGCAGTAGCTGCACTTCATCGGCATGTCTTGCAGCACTGGCAAACTAGCGAGTGGCAAAGATGAAACCCATGTGGCACATACCCTGCGGTTCTCAGTGGCCTCCCACCGGGCCACTTTCAAACAAGGCCATCAAGACAGGCCTTGTGTGAACACAGCAGGACTCCCATTACCCACGATTTTGGGGGACCTATCATGTTGTCCACCCCCCTGTTTTTCAATCAAACATTATTTTAGAAGAGCATTGCCTAATATATAACAATATCTTAGTATTCAAAAAGAAGCAAAAGGTTCAGGTTTACATGTTGAGAAAAAGATCAGTATAAAAATGAGAAGCCTAAAGGATGACTTTTTTCTTGCTATAAGCTGTACTTGGGAAAGATCAGGCCACGTGTCACAGCTGGTGTGCCAAAATGAACAAAGTTATCTCAGATCTTCTAAGAATTGTTATCTGCCACAAGACCATATGAAAGGAGAGTTTACTGCACTTTAATTACCAACATCTGGAAAAAGGAATTGCAACGTTAGGAGAAAATTCTTTGCAGAAGGTATCTCCAACCAAAAATCATCCATTTTAATAAAAAGTTTCATAAAGAAACAACTGAAAGCCAGCTGGGACATGAGAAACACCTGCTGCTTCTCTGAGTATTCAAAAGACATCATCTTTTAGAGGTGAACAGCAGCACAATTCACTACATAATGCAACTACACAGACCCTGTGCCCATGTCCCTCTGCATTTTATTACTCTTTCTGCAGGGAAAGAGCGCTGCATTAGTAAGACTCAAAAGTTTTATCGAAATCATGAACTAGGGTGAAAAGCACTGGTTATAATGCCCACACAGCAATGCTTGCAGAAGTGCGACCCATCAGTGGGGAAAACAACGGTCTCGCCCCTGGCAAGCACATCCCTGCCCTGCTCCCACCTAGCAGTGCTGCCTCCCAAAGGCACCAGAGCCATGCGGCCTCTCATTCCTCTTTGCACCCATGTCCTCTACCAAGAATAACAGTAATAACAATGCAATAATACTTCTGCTTCCTAGCCCTATCACTTCAGGGAGCTCCACTTTAAAGAGAGGCAGAATCTGCAGCACTGCCAAAGTTCAAGGGCTCCGCAGTCCTATGCAGTCACTTGCCAGGCAGTTTCAGTTTATTCAGAAAAAGTGGATTTGCCAGCTCTGGGTAATACAGCAGAAAAAAAACAATTTTAGTGTAGCAGTAACACACGCACTAGATCAACACAGAAGCACCCACACAACGTTGGACCGGTCAGACCCTCAAAGGGCATTACTCAAAAGGATGCAATACATTATTTCAGGATCAGGAATCCCATGCCAGGAAGAACTTGCATTCTCCTCAGTGTTTTCCTCCTTGATTTATAAAGCACTTTACACTGTTATACAAATAAAAACGCTCTGCTTGGAGACAAACGAGCTGGAACAAACCGCCCGCCAAGACACAGCAGCCCTGCCTGCTCCAACTGCTCATAGCGGTGCATAGCCAGCATGCAACCACTGCTCAAAACCAGGCAGCACACTGATCTTTGAACAGATGTTTGATCTAGAATTTAACTTGCCTATTTATATTTTTCAACCTAGCTATTTCACTGTACAAACCTCTTCAGCATACTCAGTTTTCAAAGCACTACAGCCATCGACCCCACTACCCATCTGTATCTGAAATGCTCCAAAGCGAGCACCAACCTGAGATCATCCTCTTTCTCCATGGTCAGCCAAAGAATAGAATTAGCTGATCCTAGCTGATTTCACCAGTGTCTCCCTTCTGCCCACTCCTTACCACTACCAATTCCCCCCTCAATTCTGAGATGAAACTTCACAATTGATATCAGTGCCACAAAATCCCAGTCTCTCCCGATTAAGTCTGCAATGTTTTGCTTAGGCTGCATTTCTAGTTCTGGAGAGATAGGGCTCAACTGATTTGTCTACAGGGAAGTACAAGAAAAACTGGGAGGAAATAAAAGTCAAGAACAGTACAGAATTGTAGTTTACATTTTCCTTCCCACCACTCTCAAATCTAAACCCAAACAGCCAAAAGCTTCAAACAAAGAAATAGGTGCCAAGATTGCAAGAGCTTGGTGCATTCCCCTATTTGCAGAGAAGTGCTTTAGAAACTAAGTTTGATTGGTTTGTACTTATATTTTCCAAACCAGTGCTGCCTCTTGTCCCTTGTTCCCTCTTTTTGGGAGCAGCAGGAGAACGTTTCCTTCAGTCTATCACTGACTTCATGACAACTGATTAAAACTGCAAGGGCAGTTACAGCACGCCTGCCCTTGAGGTCAACCACACATAATCATCTTGTGTTATATCAGGAATTGAAAAGTCTAGTTAGAATTGCTACGTAAAATCTGGAAGAAAACTTGCAGATACCCATTTTGATTGAAAATGGGGACAAATCACAGATTCCAAATTGTAACCCTATTCATCCTAGTGAGGTCTGGGGCAAGGAATGCATTTGCACAGCTGACAGGTAGGAAGAGCTGTACTGACAGGTCAGTACAGCTCCTGTCAGGCTATTCACTTTACTAGAGGATACAAAAGGTTCAGTCCCTGCCCTGAGACACTTTGTCAGTTCATGCCTTCAGGATTTTGCCATTCTGCATTCTACCATCAGTGCTGAGAGCTCTCACAACCTGTAACCATCACAGCTATAAAGAGACATATTCCACCACAAGGAAAGGTGGCCAAAACTGTAACAAGCCCAGCACCAACTTGCCCGGTTTTATACAGCAGGGTAAAAAACTGTGTGCTCTCCCAAAGGCTCAGCAAGTGGGTAGCCACCTCTCCCAGCAGGGCTGCATTTGTTGCTGCGATGCTGATGAGCTAGAGCCGACCTAGTCCAACTACAGCAAACACAGCATAAAGACGACAGAACGAGCGTGACAGCATCCTCCCCAGGGAACGGCACTGCTGCAGTCAGAGCTGGGAAGAGAATGAGACTAGACTTCGAGAGGTGGAGAACCGGCTATTCACGTGCATGACTAACTATATCGATAAGCCACGAACTGTGCCTTAGCACAGATTAATCCATTGTTTTAGCACCAGCAGAAGCTATTTTACACAAACTTCATGGAAACTGCTTGCTTACCATTCACATTCATTTGGTGCTGTGCTCATTTCCTTCACATAAAAGTGACCCACGGCTTTATTTTTCATACAGCTTGTCTTTTACATCACAGAGACTGTGTGCCCATTTCTTGCTAAGTGGTTTGTGTGTTTTCAAGGGGACACACAAAAGTAAACAGAGAGAATTTCTCTCCCATGGGAAGGTTTTGAGCTAAAAGCACACAAAAGCATATGTTAACCAGAGTAAGTCATAGAATCTTTGGGTTGGAAGGGACCATTTGAGGCCATCTAGTCCAACCCCACCTGCAATGAGCAGGGACATCTTCAACTCGATCAGGTTGCTCAGAGCCCCACCCAATCTGGGGCTGGGGAATAAGACTGAGGGACAGAAAAAGACACACCAGTTATGAACTTCAATCTGGAGGGGAAAAAAAACAGTTTAGAAAACAGAAACTCTGAAATCTCCAAATACCCAAAGCTGAGTCAAAATCAAGTGGGGGAAAAATAAACTCATCCTGTAGTTTATAGTTCAGGATGCCCAATTCCTCGCTTCATCTTCTAAGAAAAGGTTCTGTGGTTTTTAGTTTAAAAAGGTATTTTAAACAATAGTGAAAAAAGCCACTAAATGCATATTTTACTTTGTATCTCTGCCTGCAGAACTGCTATGAAGTCATATCCTGAGGACCTGCAGGGATTCCTCAGGACTAACAGGGTCTTAGAGCCCATATCCAGCCTCAATTTGCCCAGCTTGTCCTGGATGCATTTTGGGTTGATTTTGGTTATGCTGTTTCAAGGAATTTATACTAACTTCCTCCCAGGGAAACATCCTGTCCTGCACTTGCTTGATCCAGGTCAGCTTCAATAACCTAGAATGGGAAAGCCCCTCTTCTAGCATCTAGTAAGGCAAGAACTCTGTCAGAAGTTGTTTACAATTAGTACATTTGTAATACTGCTCATCTGCATGGTCTCCTTGGTGTCCAGCATGGGGTGACCTCACACTGCAGCATCAGTGCAATTCCATAGCAAAAAAACCCCACAAACACATCAAAAACAAAAAAAATTAGTTCCAATGCTTTTTTTTTTTTTTAATGTTTCCACTTAAAGACTGCCAGTGGTATTAATTAGCTAACCATACACAGACAACCCAGGTTTTACAGCTGGTATTTAATGCCCATGGTATACACATTAAGTTCACACATGGCAGTCTCCTGTGACACCTGGTCCACTCCTGGCAAAGTTAAGACTTCTTCACTGATGGAGGCCACCTGTAATGCTCTACTGCGCATGCTTGGGGGTATCTAGACCTTGCGTCCTCAAACAGTGTTATTAAATTCACTGTTACAGTGCATGAGACAAAGGGATTTTCCAGTGTCCCAGCTCCTTTCCCTTCAAGCCTCTGTTTCCGAAGGGTGACATACCATCACAGATTCAAATGCACCTGGAAAACCAGGGCTCTTCTAGCCCTCCAAACACTCTCCCCGGCAGCTGTCTCCATAATCTTTTCGAGATGCAAAAAAGTATTCAAACACTTAAGCCTTGGAAAGACAAGGCTAACATCCAGCTGTTACAAACAGATTATTCCGTGCACGTGCGAGCTTGACAACTGAGCAGGGTTGTATTGTCCACATGAGCAGGGTGGATAAAGTAGACTGGCCGTGGCCATCGGAGCTGACCTACTGCAGCAGCATCACAGGCATTCTTGACAAGAACCTGGAAAAAGGTTGAAAAAATGCTAGAAACTGTATCAGAAGGGAAAGACACAGAGACAAATGCTTGCTGGAAGGAGAGTGGAACAAGAGAATGAGAGTCCCAAGAAAAATAAGGGCTGCTCAGGAAGGGTTGAGAGAGGGATACAAACAGCCCCTTGAACATGAACAAATAAAGAACACAGGGTGGGATGAGAAGCACATCCCCACTGACAGATCTTCATCACACACGCATCAGGGCACGACAGCCTTGTCTCCAGACACTGTGGAGATGATGCATTGAATACAAACAGGCCTGATGAGAAGCCAGAGCCGCTCTGGCTAACCCTAGCATTTCCAGTTAGTCATAATCAACACTGATTTGAGAGACACCTCACCTGTCTACTTGTAAAATCTGAGCTCTGCACAGCTTCCTCTGAGAGGACGAGTCACACAACAGCCTGAACTGTCATTGGGGCAGTAGCATCGTAGAGCGCAGACACGTTACCCCACGTTTAGGTGAGCACCATTTCTCTTGGTACTAACAGCGCAGGCAATTGTGCAGATAAGAGAAGTCTAGTCAAAGGCCATTGCACAGCTTTTCAGTTTTTAATCTTGGTCTCCCCATCAGATAGAGAACATGCTCATATGCCAAGGGCAAATGTTTGAGACCGTGAGAAAAGTACCTCCAATGTCACAATCATCTTCCTGTACACAAGCCTCTGGCTCGTCCTTGGACAAATCCCACAAACAAGCAGTTTTGGCCTCTGTCACTAGCAGTTAAGTTGTTTCAAGAAAACTGGTTTAAACAAAACAGATTTATAGGTCCCAATTTAAGAAAAGTCAATCACAACCTCTAAGCTTATACCACACAGGAAAGCAGCTGGTGCTCCCAGCACACAACTGTAGCAAGTTCTTTGGTTTTGCTGTGACACTGAACTCATTCTCTTGGGAAATCTCTGTAACAAGCTCTACAAGACAGTGCATTGCCTCTCATGCGCACAGTGCTCATTAGGTCAAAGATATGCATTAGAACAAGAGCCAGTAAAGCCCCAAAAGAAAAAACAGGCATAAGAGTCCATTTGCAAAGACCTGTTTTCCTAATAACTACTTATATCCATGGAAATAAAGTCTGACCAACAGATATAAAAAATTGCTGCTCCAAAGCTCCAGGCCTACAACACTTTTCTCCCACGTTAAGTTTCTGCACAGCACTCCAGCTTTTCCACGCAGGGGATGTATGTCAGCCTGCTCCTCCTCCACCGGGAAGAGCCGCAGGCCGGCAGGAAGGGGCCGGGGCTCAGCCTGCAGCAGGCGGTGCAGGCACGGCCAGGCCAGCGCACGGCCTCGCTCGGGACACGGCCCGGGCGGCGAGCACTCGGGAACAAAGCCCGGTAGTCTGGGGGCAGCTGGCCCGCCGGGCTGCCCGGGGCCGCAGGAGCGGGCAGAGGGGCCGGTGGCAGCTGCTCCTGCGGGAGAGGCCGCGGTGCTCCGGGGAAGGCGGCTGCTGAGACCCCGGCTAGGTCTGCCATCCTCCCCGAGACGCCGCGGCGCAGCGCACCCCAGGGCGCGGCTCCGGCACCCGAGCACAGGCGGCGGGACGCTGCCAGACACCGGGGCTCTAAGGACACCCCCGCGGCAGGGACCACCCCCCCAAACTGAGCTGGGGGCTCAGGAGGACTGTCAGGGCTCTCGGGCCCCCACCCCCGGGACGGCCAGACCGCTGCCCGGCCGCCTCGGCCCGCCCGGGACGCTGTTCCCGCCGCCGCAGCCCCGAGTCGGAGGGAGGCCCGACCCGGCCCCGGCCCCGGCGGCAGTGGCGGCGGCGTGCAGGCTACGGCCCCCTGGGCAGGAGTAGGGCGCCGGGCCGGGCCGGTGGCGCCCGCTGCCGCCGGCGCCCGCAGGTGCCGCCCCACCCCGCCCGGTACCTGCGGTCCCGGTACCCGCGGCCCCTCAGCGCGGCGCGCGCCGCCCCATCGCCGGCTCCTGTGGCCGCAGGGCACCACCCACCCTCACAGCGGCGCCGCCGCAGCTGGCCAATCCCTGCGCCGCACTTCTCTGACGCCAGCGCCGGCCTACCCAATGGGCTGCGCGGAACCCGACCGGCGTCGCAACGCGACCCCGCTGGCAACAGCCGCTGGCCAATAGCCCCCACAGGAGAGCGGCCGCGCCCCGCCCCCCTTCCAAGGGCACGCGCGCCCCGCCCCACACCAGCCGCCGGTCCAGCCCCGCCCCCGTCGCTTCAGGCTCCGGCTGTACGAGCGGCCCCGTCAGGGGTAGCTGCACACCCTCGCCCGCAGCCGAGGCTTCGGGGGCCGGGGGGGAAGCGAGCGGCGAGGCAACCTGGCGGTGCCTCCTCCCCTCGGGCCGCAGCTAGAAGGGCCCCACCAGGCAGTGTCCGGCGCGGCCTCAGGCCTCCCTCTCCTGCCGCCGCCCTGCGGCTCAAGTCTCGGCTGGCTTCACAGCCGCCTTACGCGGAGTGGTTGTTTCTGGAGCAGCAGACAACCGAATGTCCAGAGCAGACTCCTCCGTCCCTCTGTAGAGGGCCACCAGGGCACGGGGGGCCATGTGCTGGCTCCCCAGGAGCAGCGACAAGCACTGTCAGTGATGGCCCCCTGCCAGGCCAGGTGCAAGAGGGCACCAGGAACCCCTCCAAAGACTAACGCAGTGTCCTAAGGCGATGGGAAGAGCCCTCAAGAACATCTGCTCCCGGCTGTACTGGGTACCCCGAGGGCAATTCACTGCTGGTGCTGGAATGCTGCTCCCCACGGGGGCACAGGCCCGACCATGCACACCCTTGGCCACAGCAGGGGTACTGACACTTGTCAACCGCAGCACTGGGGCTTTGGAACTGGCAATGTTCCCACCTTATTCTACAACTGTGTTTGGAACAGAACTTTACACACACGGTATGATTTGGCAATCTTTATATCCACAATACATCATAACCATGCACAAAAATCAAGTGATGTGTATATTTACAAAGTGAATTGCACTTAACACAGGAGCCAGGAAAAAAAGTAAATGAAAGGAACCTCTCTTCTGGGTTGCATAAAGGTCCAATGCTATTTATAGCCTACAAAGCCTGATAGACAACACTACCGTGCATTATCCGACCATTTTAAAGTAAGAATTACTGTTATTTATTGAAACAGTGCAGCCCTGGAGATACTAATTTCATGGAAACATTCCATTAATCACCATTCAAACTGTATTATCTATTAAGAGTCTGCAAGTCAAGAGAATCCAACCTCAGCCCTGACTCATGGTATTTTACTTGAAGGACAGTTAGTCTCCACCTCCAGTTGCTTGATTTTTTTTATCTTATTTGAAATTCAAGCCCCTGATTTTCCTAGGGTTTTTTTTATGAAGGAAAAAGGCCTCCCTAAGTGACTGAGTCACTTCATTAGGGTCTTTCTTCTACACAGTCAAGAACCTCTAAGCAAGTTCTTCCTTCATGCTTGGAAGATAAACGATCACCAAGCACAGGTAAGACTCAACCATGAACAGCCCACAAATAGATCACATCCACAACTTCTGTAACAGTACAGCATGCAGGAATCAAAGCATCAGGAAGTGAAAATACCTACTGTACATTTTTCCAAACAGCTTTTTCTAAGTGACCTACTCGAATAAAAGGCACAGACCAATCCTTACCATCCTGGCATGTCCAGCTGAGAGCACTCTCTCCTGTTCACACAAGAATACCTCGTTACCAGCCTTTGCATATACTGTGGGGTCATTACAAGTGCTCTAACAGAAAAGCACCCAAATGGGGGGGATCTCTAGGATGCAGCAGTCTTTCTACTGCTTCTAACCTGCTAGAAGTGCTGAGAAGCAGCCAGAGTGGGAAGAAGGGATCACAGCATCTTTTCCTACTAGAGATTTTGATGGTCTCCACAGCGCACACAAAAAATCGTTTTAACAAAGTGGCAAGCACTCACTCAACTGGATTTTTACATTTATACAAGTATAGAGGTTTAAAATTTTCCTACAAACCAAACTTTCTTGTCCTGTGCAGACTACAAACTCTTGATGGAGATGCCAGACCTTAACTCACCTAGTCTGTAAGCATCTGACTTGAGAGGAAGAAAAGAAGTTAGACTGAGGTGGTCTATCCAATAAATTTATTTTACCAATTACCTGTTTGTGTGCTCACCACCAAACCACTTTTATGTGTGAATTTTGGCCTTTACTCTCCCCATAATTAATAGGGTAGTTAGCAGAAAAGATTCCTGTCTCATTCTGCATTGGAGGACCTGTTCTAAATATCAGCAGGAGCCTCCAACAGAGGTTTATATCACTGACACTGGGTGGTAAGCACCCAGTGCTTTTTAGTGTTGTTTTTCGAGAGTTAAATGAAAGTCATCCTCAACATCCAAGTAAAGCAAGCATAGCACATGTTCCTTCTCTCACAGGCAGCTTTCCCATCATCAGGAGTTTTACATAAGGCAATTTCTGCCCTCAAACCTCATATGGAAGATGGAAGAGAGCTGGAACCTTTTCTATTTTCCTGACAGTAATACTGAGAGACACAGAGCCAGCAAAGTTGCAGTATGAAGCAGTCCACGTGAGGTTACACTTAACTGTTTTCCCATCAGGAAAGCATGGTTAAGGCGTCTGGCCTACTGGAGAGCTTCTCTGAATGTCAGACAGCTCTTCAACAGTTCAAGCTTCCTCAGCTCTTCAACAGTTCAAGCTTCCTCCTTCTTCCTCCAAGACTTCCCTTCTGCAGCTTCACTAGCCATCACCAACAGTGGGTTGGGTTGTAGCTATAGTTTCTAAGGGGTGCACAATGCTTTCAGCAGGACATCAGCATACTCGAGATCAAAAGCATCTTCCCCTGTCTATGCACTGGAAGATGGTTTTACCAAGCATAACTGGTCTGCTGTCCTTTTTCTACCAGCACTAACAGCCCTGGCTTAGTCTAGGCAAGAGCTTTTCAAACCCACAGAATGGGTGCATCTCTAACTGCCTGGAGAGCAGCACAGCAAGCTGGGAAGCAGTCAATACCTGGTCTAACAACTTGAGTGACCACAGCAGATAAAACCACTGCTTAGTTTACGCTGCTCGCATATGTGCATGCACACACATGCTTCCCACATCTCCAGCATACCAAACAGTCCTGCAGCAAAAGGCAGCAGGCCTTTCCACATCACATAACAGATCTCAAAAACCACCCAAGCCCCCTGGCATGAACAGTATGGGTCCAAGATCCACCTGCTCTGAGGGGCTTTGGTCAATGCACAATGAAGTTGTACAAGGTCTCTTCAACTTCAATTTAACAGCCCTGGACATGAATCTTTTGTTGGGACTCTGAGGCAAAGTTTAGAGCCTTCCACAAAGTCAAAGACTAAAGAAAAATCTCTTAGGAGACAAGGAAGTGACTAAACTGCTTCTCAGCTTCTTGTACCAGGCCAGATTGATTCTAGAAACTTCGTGTTTAGAACAGGATTTGCAGACTGAACACATTAATACATCACCTGGAAACTAAGTCTTCTTAACAGCATGATTCTTCCTCATGCTATTCAACTAATTTCTTTATAAAAAGTTTTGTTCAAAAATAAAAGGAGCCCAGCTCCACTAGTGTCCACCTGTTCTTGAATGAAATATTTTCAATATCTCTGAATTTTCCATTCTCTGATGGTGTGCTCATCTGCCAGCCTTCTAAATACTGACTGCACATCACATTCTGGTCTAGGACCACCAAAAAGGAGAAGTCTCCAGTTCCCACTAACTGCACCTTCCCTCAAAAGGATGCTATTAAAGTAAATACCAAGTGTTGAAAGTGCTTCCCGAACTGGGACACTCTTAGGACAGAGCACTGTGATGCCTAAAGAGGAATTTGCATCCCCATTCAATGGGATTAGGCTGCACCCCTTCACCTTTAATGTATCCTCTAAACAAAGTTGAAAAGTGGAAGTGCTAGGCACGACATGCACCCTTTGCTGTGAACTATAGCCCTCTAGGTGCATGCAGTACAAAATTAAAGGCATTGGTCTGTAGATCTTATAAAAGAAAAGCCATCACAGTTAACTGCCCTTAATTTTATTAAATAACCAGACAAAACAGTTGAGACTGGAATGTCAGATTTCCCCTTCAAGCAGAATTCACAGTTTCATATTTGCTTTGTATCAGAAAAGAAAAATCAGCTCACTAATATGCAGGTAGGATTCATCAAGTGAGGTACAGTCTCAGAATACAGAGCAAAAATTCACTGCAAATTGTTTCACTAGCCTTCAGAGAGCAGCAGATAGTCTCCAACTCTACCTTTAGATCATTTCACCCATTATTTGCCTCATAATAACATTCAGCATATAACCAGAGGAGATGCAAGTGCATAAGAGCTAGTGAATGATGAAAAGCCACCACAGAAGATTTTCACAAACTAGCAAGAGACCGACTACACGAAGTTGTGATAACATTCTTCCCATTCAGCAAAACAAAAGTATTATAGTATTTAGCCCTGCTGATGACAAGTCTGTTACATCACGTGAACTACAATCATTTGAGAATTACAGTCTGCAATTCAGTAAAACAGAAAAAGAGGAAAACAACAGGTTAGTAGTTATTATGTGCAATCTTAATATTATGCATTTTAGTAGAGGTCAAGAAGATTATGCACAAGGTCAGTAGTCAAAGATCATGAAGAGAAAGTTCAAGATGCTATGGTTCTGCACAGGTTTTACAAAATGTATAAAGTATTGTGTTTCTCTACAACAACCAAAAACCTTACAAGTGCAGATATATACATGACATGAAAATATTGCTTTACTCACTCAAACAGGGAGAGGAGAGATCTAGAGAAAAAGCAGCATGCAAAAAAATCCTGGAACTACAGAAGATCCTGCTTTCAGACACTGATCTACAGTACAAAATAAGCCTACTTGTACAGGTTGCAAAAAGTTTATGAAATCAATATGCTGGCACTTACTGTACAATAATGTTAACTGATTAACATAAGCCATGAATAAATATTTAGCCACTTCATAAAGCCTGCACAAGCAGCACAGGCATTCATGGTGGCAGAGAAAGCAATGCAGACATACTTCATTGTTCCCAAATAAAACAAGACTAGAAAAAGATTTCCCAAGCAGGAAATGGTAAACTACACAGCCAGACTAACTGTATTAGGGGTAAGTACGTAATAAGTAATGTTACTTTCAACAGCTTTCTTATGTGTGTGCAGCCACTAAAAACCTCACTGTGAGACTTTATCAGGACAGAAAACAGAGCATTGGGTAGGACAGCTATTTTCTTTTAATTTCCCCTCCATGTTTACAGAAGCACAAGGTGGGGGGAATCTATAGGAGGAAAAAACCTTGTCACCTAAATGCAGTTATTTCTTCAACTGTTATAGTCAAGTCCACATGGTTTCAAAGCAACAAACAAATCAAAACCATTTGACAAGAGTGTTTCATGGGATAATATCCAGCAGCAGACATTCCAACACAAACATGTCTATCAGATCAGTGCCTACATTTCAAGCCCAAAAGTCACCACATTGAAGGGGATTTCAGAGGCAGGGGAATGGTAGCCCTACAATTAAAGCTCTAAGATGAAAGGAAGGGACTTGGGAAAGGGGTAAAGGAGGGAAGAGGGAGTCACTGAATCACAGGAGGTAAGTGCACACAAGTTTCTAAATGAAGCACAGACAAAGTGAAGGGCACAAGAGTCATCTACAGGAGGTCACAGGTTCTGACAGCACTGGAGTTTGTTGGATTTCTGTCCATCGGTGGTTGGTGGGACACTGATGTCAACGACATTGTTGCCAGGAGATTCATCATGTGCAGATCGATCTGCAATCTGCTTCTGGGAAACAATGCGGTAGATTTCTGAAATGACAAGAGACTTGTTAGTGTCCAGAAAGACACTGCCTGCAACGGAGCACATGCACATGTCAGAGTAAGCTGTCAAAGAAGATGCTAGAACCCAAGAATGAGATTTTAACTTCAGAGCTGTGAAAGGGAATCTAGTCTGACCAGCTGTGGCATGTAGCATCTGGCTGGCTTTCCAGCTCTGTAATGGATACACCAGCCCTGTCTGGAAAAAGTTAAGACAAGATTCCTTACTGTCTTCCACAACAGCACTTCCTACCATGTTCTTTTTCAATGACTCCATGAACATGGGTATTATTAAAAGGTTTTTTAAACTAGGAAAGAGCAGGAATGCTCATTTCTACAATAGGGAATCATCTTATTTTTTATTAAAAAAACGGCCAATATAATCTAGAAACACCAATCAACAGGATGCTTCCAAAACGCCATTATGCAGCAGCAATGACTTATCTACTTCACACTTTAGCTTCTGGCAAGCCGCTACTACCAAATGACAGAAATGCCTGCTCCTCTCTGCAACAAACCAGTTTTCCCACCTATGACAGTAAATAGCCACCTGGATCAATATGGGGCTTCATGGAACTATAAATGCCTGTCCTGAGAGAATTAATTTATCTGACTCCAGTTAATTTATGCCTGAAAGCACACAGATCCACAAAGCTGTAACTGCTGAAGAGAGACTGCCAGGTTAAAAGCTTTCAGAAACAAACCATTTCAACCGCATAGTTACTAGAAATAATTTAAGTTGAAAGGTTTTGAATTACTTCTTTCACTGACTGTAAGCCCTTGTTCTAACTTCCCTCCATTGTGAGACAGGAAAAGGGCAAGTACCTTCCTGGAAGTCTGCGGTAAATATTATGGTCACATTCACATAGCTACAGCCTCAAAACAGTAACACCCAAGTCTTTAGTAAGGTTTAAAAATCATGGGGGGACTATGTGGGTTTTGTTTACATTGGTTGTTTTTTTGGGGTTGGTTGGTTTGTTTAAAAGAAGCTGCACATATTTACATTGTTTAAAATGGAAGCCTTTAACCCAAGACTGATCTTGCTGCTATTGGCTACATTCAGCTCTTTTTGCTGAAAGGGATGAGGAGAGCTGTACAGGGATTTCCACATCCCCCTTCTCTTGTGCTCAGTGGCATCCAGTGAACTAGCTGTTCAGAGTCATTGCCAAGCCCTCTTTTCTTTGGGGTAGCATCTGTTGGGTTGTTTTGTTTGTTCAAACTGGTGGCCAGTAAAGAAACTCCTGTCCTCCTGCTCCCACCCTCTTCCCTCCTCCAAGTCCCCCACAGTTTCTCCCAACTCACTTGCTCTACACAGCACATTTTCCCAGGTTTCTTCTTCTCCCTTAGAAGGATGATTCTCCCCCCAGGTAATCACTTTAGAAGTTTCATTTAAAAAAATGGGCAATATAATCTAGAAATACGAAACAGGATGCCTTTTTAGGACTGCTCAGTCTTACTAGCCACATCCCCACTGTACCTGAACTGGACAATCTCAACACTTTTGGGAGCCCAGAATGCTGCTGTGAGATAGTGTTTTGAGTTCAGTTTGTCCAGGCCTGACCTCAGCTCAAGTTCTTGCTCCCTAAGTATCTTATCTGTTACAAGCAGACTATACTGGGGCTGTCTCCTAGAGCAACCTTTGATCCTGCGTAGAGAAGATGGCCTATCTCAGAACACTGCAAGGGAAGACAGGATGGATGGCAACTGCTGAACTACACTCATGCTATTGAGAACTGACCATGCTTTGAAACACCAACCTCCCTGTTACCTCAAACAGTATTTTGAGATATGACTACTGCAGAACACTGAGTGGAAGACAGATTCTGAAAGCAGAGATGCTCAAGTTTATCAAGGTTTGTTAGCTCCAATTCATCTGTCCTGCAGGCCCATGCTGTCCTTCAGACACCCTTGGGTGCGACAGCACCGTGCTTCCCAGGACTCTGCCTCAGATGATTAGCTCAGGCACAGAGCTACCCAATGCAGAGTCACCTCAGACTAGTGCCAGAATAATACATCCTCTGTAACACAAAGTGCTAAAGCATACAGTGCTGACATACTCATAAAAACTAAAGTCTAACTAAAATTAGAGTAAAATTAGGCAAGTTTGGGAAAAGTTACCCACCCCAACCAAACGAACAGCAGAGATGAGCAGTGCTTATTCTAAGCATTGATCTTGCTCTGTGTGCTTCACACTTCTACTGGCTGTAGGCTACGTATCTTCCAGCACATATCCTCACCACTTCAACCCTGTCCCTCCTCCCACCTCATGACCATACAACTCTCACTTCTTGGTCAACCTCACTTTGAAGGAAATCAGTAAGTTCCCCATGTGCAGCATTTAGCCTAGAGCAGAGCTACACTCTTCCAGAGGCCAAATAACACTCAGCTCAAATTTGCAAAACACTATCTGGAAATCCCTGTGAGCACAGAAGTGCTTTGACAACGGCTTAGCACAGCAAAGACTTGCTGGTGTACCTACAGTAACAAAGCTTTACTGGCAAATCCTAGGCCTCATGTGCAATAGGGTGCTCCAGGGCCAAGAAAATACATGCAGGCAACAGCTCCATCTTAAGGAATGGAAATTATAAGCCCCAGTCTGAAAGAGGATAAAAGCAAGCAGTAGAGTACTAGTACCTGGAATACCTCTGATGCATTGGACCTACTGCATGAGCCACACAGCATTCCCACACATACAGCAAGTCTGAAGCTGCAACTGAACACTTTGCACTCAGTAGCCACATCTACAGCAGTGATACATACTGAGGAACATTCTTGGGCAGTGGAAATCATAAGACCTGACCTCATTTTGGCCTGTAACCATTATGACATTCTTAGACAATTCCTGGGACTCTTCAGGGACATTCCCAGCAGGCAGTCTGCAGGTAGCTATGAGCTGTTGGTGCAATCACCTATAACCCTTGCCATCAGCTGATAAGAGTTCAGTAGTCTGGATAAAAATATTATATATCAGTCTGCTTTGGTGCAAGAAGACACACTGGAACATTTAACTTCCTAACATGGCTGTGGCTTCACTGCTTAGATTTCGTGCAGGCACAGAACTATTAGTACCTCTACAACAGTGCTATTGGAATAGGTTAAATTTATGGAACATCAGAGGACTAGAAGCCGCCAGATTCTTGGGCAGAGAGGCATGTGTTGGTGGGAGGCAGAACACAAAGGTAAGATTAAAAAGCTTGCAAACTAACCATTGTTCCCATTAATTTCCAAAACATTCTAGATAACTGCAAAACATGCCCATGAAGAAGATCAACTACCTCAGGAGGTTCTCTGAACCATACCTGTAAGGATGTTCTTGAAGGCTTCTTCTACATTTGTTGAATCCAGAGCGGAAGTTTCAATAAAAGATAAGTTATTTTTTTCTGTAATAAATAACAAGTGGTTTGGTTAAGAACTTTAATAGCACTTTATTTCACCTTTACTTTGAGGTTTTCACCTTTATTTTTAGGCCAAATCAGCGGGGGCACAGTCTTTTTTAATTTTTATTTCCTCTTACACTCAGAACAACTTGGCAGATCATTCCTTTAGCAGCTGGCATTTCAGCAGCGTCACCTTTGACCACTGCCTTGCCATAGCATGAGGACATTTTCCTCACTGCAGCCCTTGTTCAGTCAAGCAATACAATATTATTCTCATCTGGCTACATATCACTCCTAGAAGTACCTTCAGCAAGAGCACAGGCATGTTGCTGCAACAGGAATCACAATTCTCCTCTGCAACCCAAAAAAGATAAAACAGACCTACACAATCAGGCCCCACCTCCAAATCACAATAAAACCTCTAGTAATACAGTCTATTTTCTTCTTTCCTCATACAATGCAAAAGATCTTTTAATTAAAAGATTATGATTAACACCCAAACATCACACCTAGAATGGTACTGTACCACCTGCCCAGAAATAGGCAAATTTCAGTCATAGACCTTAAACAGCAACACCTGTTCTATTACTAGCTATTTAAAACAGCCTTAGTAGGAAGTCAGGGGCAAAAAATAAGACCTTGAACCAACTGACCACAGTAGTGCACTATCTAGAGTACCTACTAACTCATTTTACTTCTCTTATATAACCTTCACTCCTCATTTGTCTGAGAATTTAAAGTGGTTTTACTAACCACAGGGTACATGCATACTAGCAAATTTCAGAAAACATGTTTAAGCAAGTGCTAGTAATATTCCCAGAAGGATTTTAAAGGCTATACATTTAAATTCAACCTCCAAGCTTGATAGCCACATAAAAGTAAGCTGAATGCCCCTAGTCCTATATGGGCAAAAAGAATATTTGACCAGTGCTCTGCAATATAAGGAAGAGAGAGAAGTAATGCAGTGGCAGCAGCTCACATGTTGAGAAACATGAAAACCCACTTGTTTTCTCCCAACAATTGATAATCTCCAAGCCTGATGATCACTGTATTTAAACTAGATGATGATCCCAGAGTCCTGAGGGAACTGGCTGATGTAGCTGTCAAGCCACTCTCCATGATATTTGAAAAGTCCCGACAGTCAGGTGAAGTCCCGGGAGACTGGAAAAAGGGAAATATTGCACCCATTTGTAAAAAGGGTAGGAAGAAGGACCCTGGGAACTTCTGACCCGTCAGCCTCACCTCTATGCCCAGGGAGATCATGGAACAGATCCTCCTAGAAGCTATGCTAAGGCACATGGAGGGCAGGGAGGTGATTTGAGACAGCCAGCATGGCTTCACCAAGGGCAAGTCCTGCCTGACCAACCTAGTGGCCTTCTGTGATAGAGTGACCACGTCAGTGGACAAGGTAAGAGCTACTAATGTTGTCTATCTGGACTTCTCTAAGGCTTTTGACACACTCCGCCACAACATCCTTCTCTCTGCATTGGAGAGATACGGATTTGATGGGTGGACTGTTGGGTGAATGAGGAATTGGTTGGATGGTCACACCCAGAGGGTAGTGGTCAATGGCTCAATGTCCACATGGAGATTGGTGACGAGTGGTGTCCCTCAGGGGTCTGTACTGGGACCTTTAATATCTTCATCAGTGACACAGACAGTGGGATCGAGTGCACCCTCAGCAAGTTCGCAGATGACAACAAGCTGTGGTTGACACACACCTGAGGGACGGGATGCCATCCAGAGGGACCTGGACAAGCTCAAGGAATGGGCCCACATGAACCTCATGAGGTTCAAGAAGGCCAAGCACAGGGTCCTGCACCTGGCTCGAGGCAACCCCCGGTATCAGTACAGGCTGGGGGATGAAGAGCAGCCCTGCCAAGAAGGACTTGGGGGTCCTGGTGGATGAAAAGCTGGACATGAGCCGGCAACGTACGCTTGCAGACAAGGCGGCCAACCGTATCCTGGGCTGCCCCCAAAGTAATATGGCCAGCAGGTCAAGGGAGGGGATTCTGCCCATCTACTCCATTCTGGTGAGACCCACCCCTGCAGTGCTGCATCCAGCCCTCAGCACAGGAAAGACATGGACCTGTCGGAGCAGATCCAGAGGCGGCAACAAAAATGATCACAGGGATGGAGCACCTCTCCTCTCAGAACAGGCTGAGAGAGTTGCAGTTGTTCAGCCCAGAGAGGAGAATGCTCTGGAGAAACCTTGTTGCAGTCTTCCAGTACTTAAAGGAGGCTTATAAGAAAGATGGAGACAGACTTTTTAGCAGGGCCTGTTGCGATAGGACAGGAGGTAATGGTTTTAAACTAAAAGAGGGTAGATTTAGACTTGATATAAGGAAGAAATTTTTGACAATGAGGCTGGTGAAACCCTGACCCAGGTTGCCCAGAGAGGTGGTAGATGCCCCATTCCTGGAAACATTCAAGATCAGGTTGGACAGGGCTCTGACCAATGTGATCTACTTGAAGATGTCCCTGCTCCTTGCAGGGGGGTTGGACTAAATGACCTTAAAAGGTCCCTTCCAACCCAAAGATTCTATAATGCTACTATACGCATCAGTGCTCTGGAGCAGAAACTACACCATCTAAGAGAAGGTTCAGTATTCATTTGCAGCTGTCTACGTTGATATGTATTCAGGAGAACCAGGCCTCTAGGAAGGAAGGAAAGACATTTTGTGTTGTGATATTTTATATTTATGTTGTGACATTTTCTCTTCTAAACGTTGCTTACTGTTTCTAGCATTGCTAGAGGAAGTATTTAATCTTCAGCTATCAGGCAGCTCAAGGACAATGTTTCAAAAACATGTACTACCACTAGATTTAAAAACAACAACAAAAAAACCCCACTCAACCACACACGCTATCTTAAATGCCTTTTTTTAGGGTCAAAAATAAAACTGGAGGTGAAAGTTCAGTCCTGAACAACAATAACACGATTACAGCTTGCACCAACATCAAGTTCAGAAAGCACCAACCCAGAACACACTGTCTACAGACCTGCAAAAGCCCGGGCCTCATCAGTAGGCACGGCTCTCAGATGGCGGAGGTCACTCTTGTTACCCACCAGCATGATGACAATATTGTTGTCTGCGTGATCTCTAAGCTCCTTTAGCCAGCGCTCCACATTCTCATAGGTGAGATGTTTGGCAATGTCATAGACAAGAAGAGCCCCAACAGCACCACGGTAATATCTGAAACCATAAGGCACATTCCTTTACAGAGAGCTCTGTCTGAGTTACACCAACAAACCCAGTATCTGGCTCTTCTATACTGGTTACTACTAAAAAGTTAAAAACATGCCCCCCACTTTGGAAAAAGCTGTACTGTTGTGGGGGTTTTTTTAAACCTAAAACCAAGTTCCAAATGCTGGAATTTTTTTAATGGCATTCCTAAAAAATTCCAACGTATGTAACAAAATGCTGAAAAGACTGTGGAAGCCATGACATTTTTAGTCTGCTAAAACAGTGTGCAAGAAAACTCACAATGCATTTCAGAATCAGTACTGATAGAAGGTTTTTGTGAAGTTATAACTTATCTTCCTACTAGGAAAATAGTCCTTAGTAAAACGTCAGTATTTTTTGCTGATCTTTCAAATGCTTCCTGTCCCTCTTAAGGGACTCTGGGCTATATTGACACTTATCCACGTGCCCATAAGCCAAGAATAGAGTTTGCTCCCTCAGTGCAGGTTTGAGCCCATTTCAACTCCAGCCAAAGGCTCAGGACATCACAAACCAATCATCAGTTCTATAATGTCGATATCTCTCTTCCACATAATCTTACCATTTCTCCTCAGCTCCACCAGCACCTGTCCAACATGTTGCTGAACCAATTCAAGGCACCAAGTCAGCAGAAAACATTCACTTTTTACTGCTGGTTGGCATTCTGCTGGCTTAGCAAGCTGAACTGGCCTAGTGATGTGTCAAGCAAGAGCTTGTGCCAGCACAAAGGAGAGGCAAGATCACAGGACTACAGATGCACCAATTGTCATTGGCCAAGCCTGTTGTTGAACCAGACTCAGCCAGCAGTTTTTCTGCTAAGCTTTTACAGCAGTAAGAACAATTTAAGGGTCACAAAAAAATTTCTGAAAAAACACACCAACAATTATGGAAAAGATGCAATTTCAAATCACCACTTACACCTGCTTCTGCATTACTTTGTTTTTGCATTCCTTCCCTATAGATTATTCCCTTTGGGCTCCACACTCTTCTATTTTTCCCCCACCTATTCTGCATTACCCTATTTCACCTCAATGAAAAAAGTTCCCCTTACATTGAGTTTAATACAAATGGCTCAAGCTGTGCATGATTGAGAAACAAGTTTATAGCTTTAAAAATAGATATATATCTGTAACACTAACAATTTTCAACTCTCTAATCAGAATATGCCCTGGATAACTAAGCCTGCCAACAGGGTTTTTCTTTTTTCCTCTAAAAGATACTTTTGCCTACTACCTGCATAGAAGCAGATACACCCAGAGGTTACATCTTAAGGCACTGTGTGGATTAACAAGGTGCCATACATGAAAGCTTCTTAACACCATTGTTCTAAATAGGGATGTGCCCAATACTGCAGAGTCAGCACTATCACAGTTGCCTTCCTACTTACTGGTTATTCAGCATGCACTCTTGGACCCAATTTTCAGGGCTGTGACTAATTTAAAATCCTTGACATTTCCAGGGAGCTTGCGGCTGAAGACTGTCCTAAAAATACCCTCAATCTCAAGATTGAGGGGACAATGAAGACCAGAAGTCACTGGTGTTACAGTAAGACACCGTGCCTAGACCAAAACGTGATGCCAAATAGTACTCAGCTTCCATCAGAAATGACACTCATTCCACATAATGAAGATAGCATACCCAGGGCAGGTAAAAAACCCCAAATCACAAGACTTAGAACAAAATTTCCCACACTTCATTTAAGCTGTCATTTTTTTCTATAACAGTATCATTAGAATCTAAAAGTTACTTTCATTATATTAATCAAGGAACACAAAAATATTTGTTATCTTATGACTTGGATGTACACTGAAGTCGGTCATAACAATTTTGTCATGTATCCCAAATACGTTTCATTAATTCTCTACTCATAAGTTTATCTGTACCTTCTCTGCTAGAATTCTGCTGTTAGCCTGAGCAAAGACATAGTACTCACGCTGAGGTAATGGCACGGTATCTTTCCTGTCCTGCAGTATCCCAGATCTGTGCTTTTATTGTCTTCCCATCCACCTGGATGCTCCTGGTGGCAAATTCCACCCCAATGGTGCTCTTACTCTCCAGATTGAACTCATTACGTGTGAAACGTGACAGAAGATTACTCTTCCCAACTCCAGAGTCTCCAATCAACACAACTGAAAGAAAAGACATTATTTTTGAAATTAATTCTTCATACCAACATTTACATAGTGCAATGGTGCTACCTGGCCGCTATATTGCCTTACGAGGCAGGACCCAGGAGTTGTGCAGCCAGATAAACACAGGAGAAAGCTACGCTGACACCACCTCAGGCTTTACAACTCATAGCTTGCTTCCCCAGCCCCAAAAACAGCCCCAAGCCTTTTTGTTGCTAGCTGCTCAGTTCCTCAGAGATGGAAATGAGAAACTGCTACAGCAACTGTCAACTGCTAAACACTGCTTTGGAGGCCCCAAGCCACCACCAGAAATTAGAGGTAACTGGATGTCCCTTGCATACTTGACCTTTTGCAGAGAAAGGCTGCAACCCACTTTAAGAACCACTCCAGTCAAGAACATGGCAATGAGCTACCTGTCAAAATCCTGGGTACATTATAAGCCTAGTCTATTTTTATTAAAAAAAACGAAAACAAAAAATCACAGTAAGTAAACAATTATTTGCAGTCCCTGTTGGGGCCATATAAGGTGTTTTATTTAAGTAATTTAATTCATAAATATGTTCACCACAAAAAGGGGAAGAGATATTTCATACTACAAACAAGGTACAAAACAAAGCAGAACTTCATCCAGCAAAACAAGTTCTAGTAGATTGCATGTGAAGTAAAAGATGAGCTAAAAATCTCTGCCTCCATGCAAGGTGTTGCCATGTTAACAGAAAAATGTTAGTGCAGAGAGATCTTTAGCACACAAACCCCAGCTTTACCAAAAGGTATTATGAAAATAAAAGGTACATTTTGTAGTAGGAGCTTCCCACTACTTTGGGGCTGAAACTCTCTCAGGCTGCTGCTTCATATCCAGCCACACTAGATCAGGCTCTCCATGAGACCTTCTCATCAACAACTCCAAAGGCAAGATTTGTCCTACTAGGTTCTTTATTATGCAGCCAATGCAACTATACACATTTTCTTAAATCCCTGTATTACTGACTAGAGCAAGAAATAACTAAAGGGAAACGAGACTAAAAGCAATTAAGCCATCCTCCCTTAGTCTCAGCAAATACTGTATCACATATAACTTTGGTATTCAAGCTAACAGTATCCTGGCTTGAGCAGAAGGAAGAAAGGCAGTCTCAGTGAGGTTTCTTCAACTTTGGGAATATTTCTTACTTCAGTTCAAAGTACACTGTTGATCTTACTCATTCATATGATCTGTTTTTCCTATAGAAAAGCAGACATGGGCAGAAAACATTCCTGATCCCTCCGCAACAAATTACAGACGACTCTTCTCATTCCACACTTCCAGAATGAGCTCACCAGCATTCTCCCAGGGCCAAGGATCATACGCATCTTTAGAGCTACTACAGATTTTTTTCTGCTTAGGCTATTGTTTCAGGATACAGCTCTGGCAGCACACTGCTCTAGTTCATGCACCTCCCCACCCCTGCCAGCACATTCCCAAACTTCTGCTGTAGCCCTCTGCTGCTCTGCTGCAACAGCTCCCAAACTGCATGGGGAGATTGCTGAAATGCTCCGGACTAGCCCCCGCCCCCCCCCAGCATTTCATCCAGCTGACAGCACAGATAGACAGACAATTGTGCTAGCACAGCTGAACAGTCAAAATACAACAGAGGCACGAACAGGCAGCCAGTGAATCGTGGCAAGGCGCCACAACTCCCCACCCGGGATAGCTCAAATCAGCTCCTCACAGTGCTCTGCCTTCACTGGCAAACAGCCTAAACCATTTTTTTAGGGTATGAAAACAGATATATAAAAAAGATTTTATTATGAGTTCTAACTCTAGGATTTTGTTAGCTTTATTTTCCAGACAAACAGTTTTTCATCACTAATTCAACAGGGTGTTCCAAGAATGGGCCAAAGGTCACCCACCTTGCACAGTGATCTGCTGGCCTGGAGTGGGCTGTACCATACAGCAAAGCCCTGACCATAACGAGAAGGAGGTAAGAACATCAACCACACAAGCTAGACCAGCTTGGAAAAACCCTGAGGCTTCCAACTATTTCCAAAGGAAGTTACCTTCTCGTGAATCTGCAGCTCGAGAAAGCACAGCTGTGTCTCCAGGTTCTAGATACCTCCTATCCTCTAACATTTTTAAATTATCAGCTTTGTGCATAAACCATGCAAATGGATTTCAGGTCATTAACTACATCTGTCACAGGAAGAAAATTCAGGGATCCTGCGCTACTTTAGCTGGTTACTCGCCTCTGCTGCAATCGGGCAGCAAAGCACCAGACTCCCCTTTACCGGGCTGCTCCACATTCTAGCAGAGCTTTTAAGAGAGCATTTTTAAGAAGTTACTGGATGCAGAAATAACAGAGGAAGGCAACAAGATTCCAACTGAGTAAGTAATATTCCCTCTACCTTACAGTCTCCAGTGCTTCTTGTTAATACTCAGTCTTGAGCATTAAACAAGCATCTTCACTTTCAGAAGAAAGACGCAAAGACTGGAGGCCCACATGCAGGCAGAACCCACAAACTTTTGTTTTCTATGGAAATTGAGCAAGATACATTCAAGATTCTTAGATCTTGAGAAAGTTCCTAAATTCGGGAACAGGCCACCAGGCAGCATTGCCTGTTCAAATGCAAAAGTCTCGACAGAGTAGAACAGAAAGTTCAAAGTCAGATTTAAGAGCCTGAATACTCCCTAAACACATCTCACCAGAATCAATGAAGTCACACTCCCTAAACAGCCTTTAGGGCCACACTGGTAAAGGAAAGATGCACTGGTTTTAACTTGGAAGTGACTTGAACCAATAACCAGCACCAATCATCATCAGACAGCTCTAAGTACACAAGCAAGCCACGCTTAGTGCTCTGTTTAAATCCTGAATTGTGGTACTGCTCCTCCAGTCTTTCCTGATTTTCTCTCTCCTCCATCACACTGTGCCAGCCTGAGGGTTACCTTTCACCGTGTTAGCTATCTGTCAGAGGCAAAGCATTCAGATCTCAGTCATCATCATCACCCTCCTTCCCTTGTCTTGTTACGCCTCACAACAAACAGCCCTACAGTGAGGAGAGCACAATCCCACCACCTGGACACCTGCTTCATGCTGTGGGATCCTGGTACAAAGCAAGTGAAAGACAGAATTAAAAATACAGGGCAATACATTGTTGGTAAGAAAAAAAAGATCAAATTTATTATAGAATTTTAAATACACCAGTTTATTAATCTGACAAAAAGAATACATTGTTTTAAACAATGAAGATTAAAACTCTCTCAGAGAGAGACCACATAAGCAGAGTTCATTTTAAATATTAAGTACATAAGGTTGACAGACATTAATGACTAACATGACACACATTTGTTTTTAATATGCACAGCCTTTGTTAGGCTTAAGTTCTGACTAGAGTGGCCTAAATTCCCACAAAGGTAACAGAAAGTTCTTTTTTTCCGTCCTTTTTCATGAGCCAGCACACATCTGCACAACCTCAAAATTAATTTTTAAAATAAACACTGATAATAGCTGATCTTCTTGAGAGGAAAATTAATGTGCAGATCACATTTTAATAGGTACAAGGCTTCCAATATTTTAACAACTATTAAAAGGTCATTAATTCAGTTCCATATCCAACCCATTCAAAACTCATCATGAAAAGTTCCTGCTTTTTAACCATCCCAGCTACAAAACTAATTGGAAACAGAGCCCTGAACCACTGGCTTTGCTTGGGTTACATCACTGCAACGCATCTACAAGAAGATCCTCACAGCGTCATTATTTTGTACAGCTCTGCATACAGAATTCAGCTTGTTCTCCCAAAGGTTGGCTCAGTCATTTTGTTAACAACATTTTGTTGTGATCAATAAAATAAGCAGTTCTGACTGCTGGGATGCACATAGAAGAAAGGGAAATTGGGAATAAAGATAAAGAGGCGCTAGTCTAGCAGAGCAGCTTTGACTATAACCACACTCACATCCCCAGAGTGTCGCCAAACCTTAAATTACTTTTTGCCTACTGAGTGCTAGACCTGATAACCCAATATAATGTTCATCTCTCCTGCAGCCCTATTGAAATGGCCGGTCCTAAAGCACAAGCTGATGGCCGACATGAGCAGTCATTCACGAGGGAACACCAAGAACAGCGAGCCAGCTACACACAGAAACCGTTGCTCCTTGGCCATTTTCACCCCTGAACAACTGTTTTATAAGCAGTATTTCACACAAAAGAGACTAAATGGGGCTCTTTGCCTTTTAACTTTTTCATAAAGCTGGTTAATATAATCTATGCTAAGTGACAGAAGTTCCTATACAAGCAGTTCCAGATCTTCCACTATATAAAAAAGTAAATATTGTGACTTTAAAGCAGCACTGCATTCAACTGGAGTCATCCTAAATGATATTACAATGCAAGGATGGAGATTTCTTAAGCAAGCGCCAACTGTAAAAGCTGAAATCAGTGTCCAACCAAATTTCCTTTGGAAATACATGGTAGGGGAAATGGTCAAACCTTAAATTTAATAAAAATAATCCTTCACAGATTGCAACCCTCCTCCACCATTATTTCTACCTCTGACCACTACACATGCCTTACAGAAGTGAGTTCAAAAGCAGTTTGTGTAGCTAAGAAGGGGCGAAACACGAAATCAAACCCTGGACATTATTTCTTTCATTATGTCAGTTCCCCCCATTATCGTAGGGGGCAGATGGGAAAGGAAGGGGAGTTGGTCCTACAAGCAGAGACCTCATCCCACTTGGTCCCATTTATATTCATTATTTCTTGCCTAGTCCCAAAACGCTTAGAAGAAAGGGAAGGAGGTTTTTGTGGGTTGGTTGGTTTGTTTTTTAAAAACCATTCACACAACTACCCCTACCCAAAAGGATACACAGAAATGGACAATTCTCGCCCCCAGTTTTCATTAAGTGCTACAAAGTATGCCAAGTTACTTTGCAGTATCAACACAACAGCATGGTTCCTGACCAAATAGCTTTAGGTTAAGTTTCACTCCAGATAAAATTAAAAATGCATTTCAAAGCAACATAAGTATTTTTAAAGATGAATGCAGTTTTGCCTACCAAATTGTTCACAGAAAGAAAAAAGGAAATAAAATTTTTAGGCTTTCAAGTTCCTGGCTATTAAACCACTTGGGAAATAGACAGTGGAACGACTTCAGAAGGAAAGTAGTTTAGACCCAGACAGTTTCACATATTTTTGGAGCATAGTCTTCTGCTTTATAGGCAGAGAAGAAATAAGAGCTTTCCCCCCCGCCACTACCTTGAAGACAATACACCAGACAGGCAAATACATCCATAAATTATTTCCAACAGATGAGTAATTGCCCTTTCTTTTCATCAACAAGCAAGTGTGGAACTGCTGCTGCCCTTGTTAGAGGCCAGGCATGTACAGCATGCCCTGACATCCAACTCCTGGGGGATTTTCATGGCAGCAAGCACACACCCACACCCCTGCCAGACCACCCTGCCCACAGACCGCAACGATAGCCTTGCCTTTTGTAAGGGCAAACTCCTTGGATGAATCTACGGATTGCAGCCATGCTACCACAGAAGACCACACATAAAACAGGCTGGGAAACACGAGGCTGGACATTTCACACCAGCGCACATTATTCCTTAGGCCTCAAAGGCAGAGCGGTGGGACGTCCCGGGGAAAAGGTCAGCCTGAGCATCTTTACACATGCGGGACACCACCTGCAGCAACATTTACACAGAACATCAACGACAACAAAAGCCACCTGAGCCAGCACAAGAACAGCAGCACTAAATCCACCCAGCAGTTATCTACTTTCTCACACAACCACTGCCCGCACAAGTATGGGGAACGATTAAAATAAGCCCAGGCAAAGCCAAATTAACCATGACGCTTCCTAGCTTCACGTCTCCGCGTTCAGTCAGTAGCCCGCCACCGAAGTTTTCTCAGCTCCGGCTCGACGCCGGGGGAAGATTCCTCGGGCGGCCCATACGAACGGCCCATGCCGTCGGGCGCAACCCTCTGCTCGGAGCCCCTCTCTCCTCCAGCCCGCGACTCAAGCCTTGAACCTCTCCCCCACCCCAGCCCGCCCTGGGCCGCACTCCCAGCACGGCCACGGGGGATCACAGCCGCCCGACTGCCAGCGCGCAGCCCCCGTCGCGGCGGTGCGGGGCAGGCCCGCGGCGCTCCCCCGCTCTCCCCGCGCCGCTGCTCCCCCGCCGCAGCCCGGCAGCGAGCCCGACACCAGGCCCGGCCCCGCCACGGCCGGGGGCGGCGGACGCTGCCCGCAAGGCCGCCCCACGCACAAAGGCCGCGGCGGCCGCCCCGGGCCCAACGCAGCGCGGCCTGGCGGGGAGGGCCGGGCCAAGCGCCGCCGCGGGCCCGCCGAGGGGCGCGGCCGCCGCGGCGCGGTGCGGCCCGCGGGCGGCAGCGATACCTTTGAAGAGGTAGTCGTACTCGTCGTCGCGGGTGCCCATGGCGATGGCGGCGCCGACCCTCTGCCTGCCAGGCACCGACCGCGGCCCAGCCGGGGGGGGGGGAGGGGAGGAGGGAGCTGCTCCTGCCGCGACCTATCAGCGGCCGCCAGAGCCCGCAGGAGGCGGGCGGCGCGCCAGACCCATCAACGGTGCCCAGTAAATGACGGGCGCGCCTCTGACTGGCGGACGGCGCTGTCCAGTCGAAGGAGGGCAGCTGGGGAGGGGCGGTGCTTGGGTGCCCGAGCAGGGACCCTGCGAGTTGAGGCGGTGCCGGGGCTCGGGTTGGGGCGGGGCCTGGGGTCGGGGGGGCGGTGTTTGTGGGCGGGGTCTTGGCGGGGTTGCGCAGCGCCGAGCACCGCCGGGACGTGGGGACGGTCGCCCCCGATGGCCGGGACCCGGCTGGCCCGGGCGTCAGCGCAGCACGGAAGCCAAGGGGTAGAAGGCATAGAGGGGGTTGCGTGTGTCCCTTAAAAGCACCCCCAAGCGATGCTCGGCGGCAGTTCAAAGCCACGGTGCCCTGCACGCCTGTGCTTTGCTTTTCTCTTCAGGCTGTTCCCCGGGCTGGGACAGATCCTGCCCCACACAGTGCTCAGGATCTCACCTTCCTACACTAAATACCAACTGAAAAAGCTGTTCCAGTAAAAAAGCCCCGCACGGTGACACAAATTGTTCTAGGAAAACATTTCCCCTTCTTTTTTTCTGGCATGGCTTGAGGCAATTTCCTGAACGAATCAGTGATAACAGTAAAAGGCCGTTTCGCCACTTGGGGAGCGCTGGCCACTGCGTTGGCTTGGAGCAGGACACTCTTCGCCTTCCCAATGGCAGAGCTGTGGCCATTCACCCTACGAGCACAGCCCAAGTGGCAGGGCCAGCCTCAAAGAGCTGTTCGGAAAGCCCAGGGATGTCCCCGCTGCCTTGGTGACCTCCCTTCAAGTGTTCGCCCTACACAACGTGCCCCCACGCATCATATGCACACTGGCGTTGCATCTGCTGGTTTAATGTGTTTGATTTGTGGTTGCAACAAACCCTCATGGGGAAGAGGATGGCTCCCTCTCTTCTCTCTGCCATGTGCAGGGAAACGCGCTCTGCTCATTAAATGGATTTCTCGCTTTCCTGGGCTGTGTTCATCACGGCTCATCTGCCCTACTTTCCCCGGAGGAGTCTTTAGCCAGCTAAAGGATTAGTGGGTCTCCAGTATCATATGCAGCAAGGCTGAGACAGTGGGGAGGAAAACGATGGCTTTGGACTTACCTCTGCGAGCCTTGCAAGATACTCAATGCATGAATGGGGTCTGGGAAGGGGGGGTTGGCAGGTCAGACCCTCCAGGTCTGAGTGCTGATCTGCCTTTGACTTCCCCCAGACACCTGAACACCCTGGGCAGGCAGGAACGTGGTTCCTAAGGGGTCCCATTTCCCAAATATAAGTGCAAATAAATGTGTGGGAGTATGGAAAGAGGCAGCACGCAAACTAACAGCTATTTATCAGCGGGGGTATCCAGCTCCTGCTCAGTGAAAATCATCCTTTTTATGAACCAGCCTCTGAAAATGGGGTGAGAAACAGAGCGTGCTGCAAACACATTGCAATCTCACTGCCCTGCTGGGAAGCCATCTAGGCATCCCCATTGCAGGCAATGGAAGCAGCTGGGAAGGAAAGCCAAAAATTCATAGAACCAGGGTTTAGGGAAGATGCTAACTCCAACCAGCAATGGGTCAGGCCAGTTGCTCCTCTCTGGCAGACAGGGATTGCTGAAGAAGTGGGGAAGGAAATCTTTATTTTCACCTTTTCTTTGCAGTTTTCGTGCTCACATACAGCATGGGGCATTGGGCTTTTAACTCTTCCCATGCTGAAGGACGATTTAGCAACCAGAATCTATGGGAGGGCATTATCACTTTCTCCCGCTGATGCTGTTCATATTCCTGCAGGACCACAGAAAACGGCTCTGTTGAGTAAAGGCTAGAGCATACCCAGGGGTGCTGAGCATTCAACCGATGAGTAGCATCAGGAGGAGCAAAGCTGGAACATGTTGGATGCAGAATCTCCTGGGAAGGGGAATTACCCCACTCCTCTGGGAAGGGGAGTTTCCCACGCTTGGTAATGCTGCATCCAGTGAGTGGATGGCTGAAAGGAGGGAGAGAAGGGTGGCTCCTTGCTGGTCTTGCAAATGAGGCCTTAACTTCCCTCGCTTTGTTTTGGTCAAAATGGGCACAGCAGAGGTAAAACATCTTATTTTTGTTATCACAACTAGCTTAATTGGCTCTGAACTAAATATTGGTTGTGCATGGAGGGAGTAAAAAAAAAAACCCAAAGCTATTTTTTATTGGTTTGGATGGAAATCGCTTTCTTCTTCCAAGGTCTGGGAATTGTTGCCATAAGTTTTAAAGAGTGATATACAATGGAGCTATCCTCGTCAGTTCGTCCAGCTCCGAAATCCCCTGGGGCAGAGTTTTAAGGAGGGCTGCAGGGAGTGAAGATGGTGACGTGGTGTTAGAGGAGGGGCTGCTGCCCCAGGGCGACATGGAGTGAAGCGTGAGCCCAGAGTCCCCGCATTCTTCACCCTCAGGAGTCCCCCAGGCTCGTGGTATATTTTGCATTGGAGAATCAGCGTCATGTCGCGAAAACCAGCCACATGTTGCTGATGAGGCACCGCATTTGCAGATCCTTTCTGGAAATCCCACAAGTGTCCTCGAATTGGTCGCAGGCCATCAAGCTGCAGGGAGCCGCAGTCCTACAAGACCCAAATATTTTCTTAAACTATGCTGGGTCACACACCCTTAAAAGCAGACAGGCCTATGACATCTGCTTCTTTTTTTACATGATAAAAATTTGCTCGAAATGATAACTCAAGATGCTGCCTCTTGTCCTGGGTGCCTCAGCCCCTGTGGTGCCCCAGGGCATAGCTGCCTGTCTGGAATGCTTAAGCCAGGAGATCCCTTTTCCACCTTCTTACTGGGGTCTGGTCCTCTGGGTGTCTGGCTCCCTTTAGGGAGCCACCCTAAAATGCTCTGCTTGGGACCTGTCCCTGGTAAGGGTGTGCAGGTGCTTGCAAAGCTGTGACAGACACGTCCATGGGAAACTTGATTTGTGCTTGATGCTGCTGAGCTCCAGCAGAAGAGCTGAAGTTACTGGGAGGACTGGAGAGTCCTGATGGCCCAGTGTGTCTGCCAGGCACCCTGAGGCATTTGGAGCATTTGAAAGTGTGACTCTTGCTGGTGCTGGTGAGGCCAGGGGCTGGGGGTCAGGCTGGGGGGTGCCTGAGGAGTGTTGGTGGGTGAAGAGCCACAGAGAACTCATCTCTTGCTATTAATTTGCTGTTTTCTTGGCTTCGCACCAGGTTTCAGATTCAGTTGGGGATTTACTTTTTGTGTTTTGTTGTGGTGCTCTGCAACAGCCGTGCTGGCAGCGGGGGGCTTGGGATGATGCCTCTGGCTTCCCCCCTCCAGCATCTTGGTGCCACCAGTGCAGGGGCCTCAGCCTGTCCACCCAAGCTGGTGCAGCTCTGAGTATGCACAAATACCCTCCCTTTTCTCCAATCTTTGCAAAGAGTAATTTGGACTCGCTGTCATACAAAAAAGGGCCCGAGGTCCCACTGTCGGATCTCCCAACAGTTGCTTCTGCCATTCAGATGCAGGCTGGATTTGGAGGGGCCTCTGTACAGCGGGTTGGGGCTCTCCTTGCTTTCTGGGGCCACCAAACATGTCTGGATTCGGATGTTGGTACCTGATGTGCACTATCTTCTTGATCTAACGATGCTTTGAGGGAACCCCGGGTCCAAAGCAGCTGCGGTTCAACCCGCTTCTGCTGATGAGTCCGAGCTCCGCACTGAGGTATGTGCCAGCACTGTGTCACCCCGCTGGACCACCAGCCCCACAGCACTTCAGGCCCTGAAAAGCCTCGTGCCACCACGTCCAGACCCCGCAGCCTTTATCTGCCTGACACGTGCTGAGCTCGGACCCCCGTATGGCCGCCGGCACAGCTCCTCAAAGATGCGAAACCAGCCGCAGCCCGTCCTTCCAGCTGCTCCGTGAGGTTTTGCTGGGAGGACTCGAAGCCCGGGGTGGACCATCCTGGCAGGACCTGCTGTGGGGCCACGGGCTGGCACAGCACGTCACGGCCCGTACGGGAGCAGGGGCCTGTTTCTGGGAGCAGCGTCATTCCGCCACCCGAAGGGCGCTTTCGGCAGCGCGCGGTGCCGCCGCTCCGGCTGTCGCTGGAGGGAGCTGCCCCACCCTCCACCGGCCCGCCCGGCCTCAGGGCAGGCCGCAGCTCGGTTGGTTGGTAGAAATGAAGGAGCTGGAGGATTGAAGAGGGATTTCAGACGAAAACAGAGACCCAGAACTGGCTTCTTCTGCTGAGGGACTTGGAAGGACCCCGGGGTCCAGCGTGGGACCTGTGGCCTGGGGGCACGGCGTAACATTGACATCGATGGGACCTGGAGACTTGGACAGCAGAACAGGGCAAGACTAAAACGCAGGAGAAAGCAGCAGCTGTAGTTCCTGAGCTAGGCAAGGTTTGGGGCATTTACCCTTCCCTTGGCTGGTGTTTGGTACCGGCTCACACTGGTACTGGCTGGTGGTGTCCCCCCGGGCACCTCCTGTGCTGAAGACCAAATGCACCACCGGGGGGCAAGCCCCAGATCTGCCAAAAAAAGAGCCCCAGCAATGAACACATGTGGCATGGGGCATAGCTCATTCACCAGTTTCTATTTGATGCATAAAAAACACCTTACTGTAATCACTTTAGCATCCAGACTAAAACACAGCGCTCCAGTATCTGCTGATGCACCCAGGGACTAAACAAGCTTTGAATTAAGCAAATGGAACATTAAAAATGGATTTCTGAATGCGAAAGGGAGCAGATAGGTAGCACAGAGCCAGATATAACGGGCTGTTTGTGTAATTGTGCTTGGGGCTATCATTAATCCCAGGTTTTTCCCCAGGGAAGGAGGACAGACACAGGAGCTGGGGACACATTTAGGTACATCAGGTATTCACACAGCTGTTCCAGGGCACTGCCATGTTTACTCTTGCCTCTTCCTTCTGCAATTAGCAATTTTTGTCCCACTTCCTTGACCAGCTAAAGCAGCACTCACTATTTTCTTCAGCTCCAGTACCAAGCCACACACCTGGGATCATGAGCACAGCTGGAGTTTACCTCCACCACCTTTAAGGCTCCTGCTCCATCCCCAGCTCATTTCACTCCTACATATGTAATCGTTCCCCAAAAGTTGCAATAAATGCTTTTGGAGACGCATGTATGCTATGAGCAAGTAAAAGGCCACTATTTGTTGGGGTTTGTCCTGAACAGCTCTGACTTTAATCCATCCAGATAATTCAGACCACAGGCTCTGCTCTTGTTCAAGGAGTTGGCACAGGGTTTTCCAGCCAGCTACAAGGAATATCTCCCTGGTGCAAATGTCAGGGAATAAGAAAAGCCAGTTCATCATCACTTGTAAACTTGCTGCCCCAGGGCCCAATTTCTAGAGGGAAAAGATATTTTGAAGCCCATAAACTTCAAAGAGACTAAAAACTACTGCTGGGGGCTACAGCAGGGATTTCTCTGAGGTCCATAAGGCTACAGCTGAAAATTGAGGCCAGAAGGAAGCAAGTGCAGTTTCAGAATCCAGAGTCCTCACATAGCTCCCACACATTTGCTATCAGTAAACCATTAGGCAAATAATCCAGGCAGGACAGTTACAGGCTTGTTTTTATTAAAAGACATCTTCAGAAAAGATTTTAGTACAAAAAAAAGCTTAAAATACACAAACTACAGTTGCTTTTTTCCCCCCAGCATCAACATTTATAAATTACACCACATTGTTATTAACACTGCATTTAAATACAGAAACAAATTAAAACAGGAAATTCATCAACAAGATCCAACATCCTACAAATGACTATTTACAATATTTAGCAGCTAGGAGCTCTAGCACAGTAGTCAATATGACTTCAATAGGGCAGGATGCTTGGGAAGTCCCAAGACGGCAGCTTGGCTCGTAACAGTTTTTGGGGACCTGTTTTGCCCACCTCCCTCCAACACCCAACGCAAAGGCAGAGGCAATGCTGTATGTCAGGATACACACCTAACAAGGCTGTGAGGCTCTTGCAAAGAAACCCTGTTGTCCCCTGGCCTTTTAGAGCAAGTTTTGGGGCATGCATGCAGGACAGTGCTATTCAGTCTTGCAAAGTACAGGGGGTCTGTCAGGAGAAGTCAGCCCTCCAGGCTTCAGAGGGATTTACAGCTGACAGCAGGGTTGGTCCTGCCCAGGGACCATGACTGCTCTGAACCTGCTGTCCTACTGCTTGTCCTAACCACCCCCAGCAACACTGGTAGGCTCCAGGCAGAGCTTAAGACTCGGCCCACCAGGATCCAGCCCTTGTGCAACCGGCTGGAGGATCCCACCCATCATCTCCTAGAGCTGGAAGCAGTTTCCCCAGCTCCCAGCAAATGCCAGCACAGCTAGTAAGTACGGGGCTTCAAAGATGTGGGGACCAGGGAAGCCAAGTGAGCCTGAGGTCCCCTTCTGTACAGGGTGTCCTTCAGCCTTCCCACCAAAACCCATATTCTCAGCAGGCTGAAATCACCGGAGCAGGGGCTGCGCAGATGGAGCTGCCCAAGGCTCACGGCCCCACAGCACCAGCAGGGGAAGGAAGTTCCAGGGCCTTTCACAGGAGGGTATAGAGGACATCATTTGAGAACAGTGAGACAGGACACAGTGGTGCTCCATACCCAACACTTGGGTCCAGGGTAGCAAAACACTACACATGCTCCCCTTCCCCCTCAGTTCATCAAAACCAGCACGGAAGTGTTCAGACAGGACAGAAAGCACCAGACAACTTGAACTTGCCAGAGAAGCACATGGCAAGCTGGAAGACCTTTGTGCATGCTCTGGAGGTGGATCTCCCTGCTGGTGGCTCCTCTTCTAGTTTAGGAGCTCCCATCCAGGGGTTTCAGCAACATGGAGCTGTTTTACTTATAGCTAGGAGCTGTGTCAGGCCACTAAAGGGCTGCTAACCAAGAGAAACACTCCTCGGGGGACTTCCCGGGGAGGGTGGTTTTGTTTTCTGTAAACACCAAGTGACAAAGCTCATGTCTGTGCTCTGCAGAGAAGGTCAAGTCTCAAGTGGCAGCTTTAGGGCTCCGATTCCAGTGCTGCGGGTTGGATTTTCATGGTGGTTGACTTCAGCGGGTAATACCTCCCTTTCCATGTCTTCCAGAAGATGCCCTGCTTGCGCTCATGCCTCTGGCGGGGGATGGAGCGGAAGTACTTCCCATTGAGGTTGGCATGGCCACAGGTGCTGAACCACCAGCCACCTACCAAGGCAACACAGAGGCAGGTGTAACCCACAGCACTTCTCAAACCCAGGTTCAAGGCAGCCACTGCGCCTATTCTCCCCACTTTTCCAGGGCTTTTGGACCTTACTAGACCACCTTGTATACACCTGAGGAGTCCCATGTACTGGGAAGCCTCTGCACAGACACTATGGCTTCAGGATGCATCTGCAAATCCCTGCTGCTCTTTCTGGCATGTAAATCCCCCCAGGCCCCTTCAGCAGCTGCATCTCAGGCCTGGGGACTGGCCTCTGCTTCGGTTGAAGGGTTTCCAAGCAAGGTGGCAGCCAGCAAAGCCATTAAGGAAGACAGATGCTTGGGTCAAGACCCAAATCATGAACCCCTCCTGGTTTCAGCTTCTCTCCCCATTCCCTGCACTGCTCCTCCCAAGGATGCAGCTTTCCTGAGGAAGCAGGGGACAAACCGGCCTCAACACCAAAGGGCTCTAATCTTGCCAGGTCACTGTCCCACTCACAGCCATCACCAGACAACAGAAGGCTGAAGGGAAGGCACACACCACTGCAAAGGAGGAAAGGAAGAGCTCATACCAACCTGAGAGGTGTTTGGCACAGTTTGTGTCAGCTTTGAGATCATGGTCACGGTCTCGAGTGGAGAAGGGCAGCTGCCTGAAGTCCCCGATGGCGTTTTCCAGCTCTCCAGACAGAGGTCCCAGCAGGTTGAGCATGTAGGCTGTGCTCTCGCCACCAAGGCTGAAGACAAACTGAACCACCTGGGAATTTCCCTCCCAGTCTTCCAGCTCAATCAGAAGACTGTATCTTCCCTCTTGGACAAGGTGATGTATCTTCTCCAGGCCTAGCCAGAAGTCACCTGAAACAAGACACATTGCATTGGCTGCTGGGACACAAACATGCTGTGCAAAGCAGACGTGAACAGGCTCCAGAGACAAACAGGGACAACACAGGGCACTGCAGCATTTGAATTGCCACCATCTGGCATGTGCAGGACAAGTCAGAAAGACCAAGGACTCTTGCTCTGCAAGCAGTGTCCTCCCCCTCCTCAGCACAACACTGTGCTCTGGCACACAGAGATCTCCAGGGGCCAGCAACAGAGAATAGCTTGTGCTAAGATATCACTTATCCTATGGTATGATAGACACCATCATCCACCTACCATGAAGGTCTCCAAAACCATTCTTGTAGGCATCCCAAAGCCGGTCAAAATCCACAGAGCCATCTGTGCGCCTCTGGATCACTGTCCAGCCACCTTCTGCAGGGAGGGAAAACACTGTCAGTTTGGGGTACCAGCTGCAAGACCACCTTGCAAAGTGCTGCAGGACATCTCCACCACTTTACCTGTGGTCATGTCACAGTAGACTTTGAAGGGCTGAGACCCTGCAGGATGCACCTGGAAAATGCCGCTGCTTTGCTGCCCAGCCAGGAAGAGCTGGTGGCAATCCTCTGGGAGCTCTGCAGGGGAAGGAAACAGTGACTGAGACGATGGCCCAGAGTCCCACTTTCTCAGCAGGTTGCTCCCATCACAGCCCCGGCACTTGCAGCCTTGGCCAAAAGCCTGGCCAGCTGTGCACAGTGGTGGCCGAGGCTCTGGACACGTGCTAGAGATGACAGCCCCTGACTCCAGCATCTTTAAACACTGTGACCGCATATCTTCCCATTTATCCAAACACAGCTCCTTGGGCTTCCATCCAAGGCAGAAGCCAGGCATCAGGCCAAGCTGGGGTGACCTAGGCTGGAGAGCATGGCTCCGCAGTGACAAGAGACCCAAAGAGCTTCCCAGATCCCTCTGTGCCTGCAGCAGGCAGGAGCAGCCCATTTGGGCTGGGGTAACACCAGGGCCAAGCATGCCCACCCCATCCCAAGGCTGAAGCAGTGTCAAAGGGCCTCGGGGGCAGAAAGAAACCCCAAGTCCTGACGTCAGGAAGGCGCCCGAGCATCCAGCACACGACCTCTGGCTCCCGGCAACTGTGGTGGCCCCAGCCAGACATCCTGCTGGGCAGCCGGCCACCAGCAGGCATGGGGCCAGGGTGGGGTCACCCTTTTGCCCAAGACACACCAACCCGGGCAGGGAAGGGGTGGGTGGACCCCAGGCAGCCCCAGCTCATTGCACGAGTGGATTGCCCGAGGTGAGGCCACCCCCCAGCTTGCCCCTCTGCATCCCCGTGCCGCCCCGGCTCCCACCTCTCCTTCCGCCCCTGCGGGGACTTTGCCCAGAGCTGCCAGCAAAGCACCATTTCAACAGTGCTGATAAAAGTCCACCCAGGAACCACCACCCGCAGCACGCGGTGAGAGGGTTGGGGGGAAACCTGTTACAAAACCCAAGTCAAAAGGCCACAGGAGGATGTGCAGGGACTTCAGTCCCCAGGGTGTCGGCACAGTCAAGGGGCTCTTTGTCAGCCAGGACAGGTGCCCCCGTCACCCCCAGACAAAGGGGGTCTGTTCTCCCCGCACGAGGGTGGGATGGATTTTTGGTGGCTCACAGCTGCTGCCAGCACGACCCCAAGACAGAGGGGTAAAGAAACCTGAAGACAAGCCGCTGGCCGCCCTCACAGCCTCCCCCTGGGGCTGCCCTGGCCTTAGCTGCCCCTGGGGGGGGCTGGCCCCGTGCTCTGGAGCAGCAGCATGGACAGGGGCCTCCCCCACAGCCACAGGGCTTCGTGTGGGGCAGAAGGGGGGAAAATGGGGCCTTTGAGCTGCTGAGGGCAAGTGCAGCCCCCCGCGGGGCACTGACCCCCGTCCCTGTGTGCCTGGGGAACCCCAGTGCTGCATCAGGGCGAAGACTGAAGCCACAAATGGAGGAAAGGTCAGTGTGGGGGAGACCCAGGGGACTGCAATGTGACCCTTGCCACCACCTCTCACCCATTTCCCCCCCAGTTAACTCTCCCCTCCTTGGCACGGGCAACGGCTCTCCCACCACCCGCAGCAGGACAGCCCCGCAGCCAGCACGGCTGGACTCACACTGCCATTAGCATCCCTCACACCCCCTGGCCGATGCCAGCACAGGACTGGTGCCACCAAGCCCATCAGTGCACCCACGGGACAAATGAGCTTAGGGGAAGGGAAACCCACAGCCTGACCTCACACCCACAGCTGCAGCGACCCCGGCTCACAAGCACAGCAGCAGGGAGGCTGCTGGGCTCGCCCGGCCTCGCAGAGCTCCTCGCCTCCTCTCCACCGTAACTCCCAGCACTGGCAGAACAGTGCCGAGGCAGATGCTCAGTGGCCCCAGTGTGCAGAAGTCAACCCCATCCCTGTTTTGTTTTTGTTTTTTTGAGTCCTGGCCACACTTGCTGCACCCAGATCTCTTCTGTTTTCCTGGTGCAACAGGGACTTTCAAGCAGCTGAATGAGATGCAGCTGCTGTTCCTCAGCTCAATCTTTTTGTTTGAGGAACACGCTTGTTAGTTCCAGTTCATGTTGCACATCCGTATGGCACCAGCAGAACAACGAGACCTCCTGGCTGCTCTGGATGTTTTTCTTTCCCTCCCCCTTTATTTAGCCAAACAAGATGAAAGAATCAACAAGGCTGGTTGGAGCTGCCCCAGGCATGGCACCCTATTTACCCAACAGGATCTCCAGGCATGACAGGAGGTCACCAACCTGGCATAAACATACTTTCTTGCCAATAGCAGGGCATGCCTGGAGCTGTCTGCATCGCCTCCCCCTCACCCTCCTCAACCCAGTTATTTTGGAGTCCCAACGCCACAGGGAGAGAGCTCTACCTCTCCCCTACTCGGCCGGCTGCCAGAGAGCACAAGCTCTGCCTAAAGACGTGATCCTCTTTCTGCAAGCAATTAAACCTTTCACTCTCCAGGCTGCCTCAAGCCTTCAACTTTCACACGCTTGGCCCCGTGCCATCTCTGGCCTGAAAAAACTTGTGTTCACTGGATGCAAATAAAAGCGTCTTTCTGAAAGGGCTCCTGGAGGAGTTCATCACTGCTCCCCAGGGCCATGCCGGCACTGCGGCTCTGCCTGACAATAGGCAGGGAGCCGCCGGCACAAGCCTTCCCGGCACTTGCCTGCTCTAAAAGCAGCCACAAGCCTCCCCAGGCAGAGGGCATGGGGCTGGCCTGCCAGCGTGCTTTAAGATTTGCCAGAAAACTCACTCAACTTGCTAATGAGAGGAAGCCAATTTGTTTTCTGTCAGCAATATCAGCATCGGGGATTAGGCGAGAGAAGGGGGAGCTCACAGCTTGGCCAGGTGGGAGGGAATCAGGATGCCCAGGGCACAGGGGATGCTCAGGGTCTCCCCATCACAGACAGTGCAGCACAAGAAGGTGCTAAGCTCTCACACACCCCACCTTCACAGCATCCCCAAGGGCTGGGGGCCCTTGCTGTCTCCCACCATACTTCACATGGGTTGCTGCACCCAGCACCCATCAGCTAGTGCAGAGCTGACAGCACATCCTACATCTGCCACCAGCAAGTACCAAAGACCTGAACGCATCTCCCTGCACCCCATTTTCAGCATAACCTCAGAGTGGAGCGGAGAGGTGGACTAGTTGGTTGGACTGCATTACCTTTAAAGGTCCCTTCCAACCCAAACACACTTCTAGGATTCTAGGATTGTAGGGTTCACGACTGAAGGCAAGTCACAAAGCAGAGCTGGGAAAAAATGGGAGGGAAAGAGGTTTTGAAAGTTTTCTGGCTCACTAGCACTGCTCTGACCAAGGGACACCTCATGTAGCCCTGCTGCAGACTGGGCAGCCCCACTGAGCCAAGCACCCGGAGTTTGGAGCCACACCCCCCATCTCCTTCCTTGTCCGCGTCAATTCTGCAGCTCTTTGTTCTGCCCACCCAGCTTTCAGGTGCACCAGTGACAGCTCCAGGCTCCACATACAAATTACCACGTGTTTTCCCACAGCTATCCCTGCGCTCAGCTCTGGGCAGGGTTCCCCCATGCATCTTCACCCTGCCTGGCTTGTTTGGCTCACACTGGACATCCCCAGACAGCTGCACAGACTGAGCCAGCACCATGATTTAGCTGACATGAGAGCAGCTGCTCCCAGCCAGCAAACCCTGCGGGGACACCAGTTCCTGCCTGGGAGGGAGGCTGCAGGACACAGCGCAACCAGGGACACCCACTCTACTGCTCTTGCTCTGTGGGAGCTCCTCCAGCCCCCTTGCTGGCAGAGAGGATGCTCCAGGCAGAGCCAGGAGCTCCAGATGCAGCATCCACTCTCCTGCTCTGGTGCGCATTTCCCAGGAGCATCCGGTGCCTTCACTGCCCGGGCATTTGCTGCAGCTCAGCACCTTCCACTAAGGATAGTGCAAGCTGAGGAACTTGCCTTTCATGTATGAGCCCTAAATATGAGCTAAGGGAGACCAACACACAAGGATCTAGCTCTCCTCTCATGGTCCAGGGCTCCCTAACCCTCCCCTCTGCCAGACAGACTGAGCAGCAGACCCTGCCCAGGAAAGTGAGAGCGGGTGAACAAGAGTTAACTCCAAGTAGCAGAGATCCTCCTCTCTACCTGCACTGACCCCCCCACCTGCCAATCCTCTTTGACAAATACCTCCTAGCAGCATTTCTCCACTCCCCACTGCATTCTTGGTATCAGGCAGAAAAATTCCTCTTCTAAATAGTTAAATTCCTGCTGGACCAAGAGGCTAGGATCCTGCCCGTGCTCCAGATCCCCCCAGTCTGGCTAAACTCCCAAGCTCTGGTTTTGCAAGCAAATCTCACATCCTGACTCAGAACAACTGAACCTTTTGTTTCCAAACAGTTGCAACTGCTGCAGGTTTGCTCTGGCCAGAGGAGTGTGGTGGCACAGGCAGGTACTCACTCTGCATCAGCACAGGTTCCCCACTAGCGTTCTGGCTCTGGTTGGTGAGACTGAGGCTCTTCTTCAGGTTTATCTTCCACTTTGGAGACTGTGTTTTGTTGTCCTTCAGGTGTAAGGGGATCAGTAGATTGACCTAGAAAAGGCACAAGTCAGAACGATTTTCTCTCGGCTCATTTTCAACACTGGTACTCGGGGAAGCTGATCAGCCAAGGCGCCAGCTGCTTCCCCATGACCAGAGATGGCGCTGAACTTGCCCAGAAACCTCAAGGAATGGGAGATACCCAAGCCACATATGATTGTGGTTTTTCACACCCGTGCCAACAAGTTTATTCTGCAGATAAACTGAAAGGAAAAACCCAGAGAGGCTCTGCTCCCACACACCTATTCCTCCTATTGCTCTGTGCAAATACTCGGGAAGCTTGCAGTTTGCTATTTTTGCGCCAACGCTGCAGCACCAGGACCAGGGCCATGGCCTTTGTGGGGTGCCCAAAGCTGGGGAGCAGCAGCACAGCTGGTTCTCCTGTCACCAGAACACTGTGCCAGCCAAGCTGCCAGGGCAGTTCATGCTGGGGTCCCCGCAGCGTGGACCAGGCTGCAGTCCCCCAGCCACAGGAGCTCACCTTGCTCTGCAGGCTTTTGATCTGCAGATTCTGCTTGTCCAGCTTGTACTGCTGCTGCTTGATCTTCTGCAAGAGTTCCTCGATTCGCAAGTTCTGCGCATCCATCAGGGACTGTGGGGGGAAGAGGCAGGTGAACCTCGCAGCTCCAGGGAGATCCGGCTGTGCCGCACGTAGCGAGGTGGGCCAGTCCCCCGGCGGGCCTGGTCTCCACGGTTGCTCCCCGGGCCCTTCCCCGGGCCCCCCGCCCCCGCTCTGCTGAGGCCGATCCCCACCCGCTGCTCCCCGTGCCCCGGGAGGGTCGGGTTCCCCCCCGTCCGGGCGGTCCCGCGTGTCCCGGGAGGGCTGCACCCCACAGCTGCCCCTTCTTCCAGCCGCCACCGGTGCCCCGGGGCGGGGCGGCTGCCCCCGGTCGCCGCTCACCTGCAGCGCTCCCAGGTCCTTGCCGCTCTGGTTATCGGCCGGCCGCGCCTGCAGCGCCTGCCGCACCCGGCCCTCCAGCTGCTCCAGCCGTCCCTGGATCTCGGCTTTGTCGGCCGACACCTCCTCCAGGCGCTGCCGCAGAGCCTCGGAGAGGTTGAGGAGCTGCCGGCCGCGGCCCTCCAGCTCCCGCACGCTGGCCCGCAGCCGGTCGCCCCGCTCCTGCGCCTCCCGCGCCTGGCGCAGCAGCCGCCCCATGGAGCTGTTGTGGGCGCTGAGGCGGCTGCCGAGCTCCCGCATCTGCCCCTTGGTGCGGTCCACGTGCTCCTTCAGGCCGTGGCCGAGCTGCAGCAGCCCGTGGGCGATCACGTTCACCTCGTCCCAGGAGGCGAACTGCGCTCGCCGCTCCTTGCCGGCCGCCGCCCGCCGCTCGGCCCCAGGCCGCCCCGCCGCGGGCCCCGGAGCCGGTCCCGCCGCGGCGGCGGCGGCGGCGCACAGCAGCAGCGCTGCCCCGGCGAGCTGCATGGCTGACCGGCCGCCCCCAGTGCGCACCCCACTGCCGCGCCCCGGCTTTTATCGCCGCCCGCGCACCGAGCGGGGAGGGCCCCGGGACCGGCCCCTCCCCGCCTGCCCGGCCCCGCCGCTTTGTTCGCCCTCCCCCGCCGGCCCCGGGCTCGGCCGCCCCGCGCCCGCCGCCCCCGCCGCCCCGGTTCCGAGCCCCGGCCGCCCCCGCCCGGGGCCGCCGCGGTCCCCCGCCGCTGAGCGCTGCCCGCGCCCGTCCCCGCACCCTGTCCCGTCCCGTCCCCGCTGACCGCCCCGCCCCTCACCCTTCTCTGGGGACCCTCATCCCCGCCAAGCCCTGCCGCTTGGTCCCGCCCGTGGAGCCCCCAGCCATGGTTGCTGCCCCACCACACACCTGCACCCGTGTCGTCTCCCCAGGCCGCGCCCCGCGGGGAGACGCTGGCCTTGGGGTGGGTGTACGCCGCAGGCGCAGGACTCCCAGGCCATGCCCTAACGGGTGCTGGGGGCCCTGGAGTGGGTGCCCGCCGTGGTGGGTGGCCCCGGCCCTGGCACGCTTGCACGCTGCGGCCGCAGGGCTCCCGGGAGATGTCCCGCAGGGTGCTGCCAGCCCTGGGGAAGGTGCATACTTGGGGTCAGCTCCTCTATGCACCTGGGGGGAGCAGGACGTTCACTTCTCTAAACGCTTCCTGTCTCCGAGAGTGCCAAGGATGAATTGCTCCCCCCTCAAAGGCTTCAGTCATCCCCCCCTGTGAAAAATGTGCATCTCATTTCATTTGCAAGTGTCTTGGACTCCAATTACCAGCTCTTCCCTCTTGTCCTGCCTTTTTCCACCGACTTAAAGGGATTTTCAGTCTCTGTTTTTTCTCCCCAATGAAGGAATTCACACACCGTGATGGAGCCACTCTCGGCTCTTTTCAGATCAGGGAAGATGGAGCCCTTCTGCTCCCTCTCCACTGGGTGTTTCCTCCTGCCACCCCAGCGCTCAGTCCCTCCTCTACAAAGCGCATCCTGGAGCAGGGTGCTGCGTTCCCATCTGCACTGTTCTTACGGGCTAAATCCCCGCTTCGCACCACTTGCTGGGCCCTGCCTGCATGCCTGGCTGACGGTGAGCCCCCGTGGGACCAGGGCTGCAGCGGCGGCTTGCGCTGAGCTCACCTCTGCTCAGCCCCACAGAAGCTCACAGAAGTTCTGACTCATCCCACTGTTGCCACTCCCAGCCCTGCGGTGGGCATGTCCCGCCTGCCCCGGGGGAGAAACGTTTTCACCTTGTCTGAAAACGCCTGGCAGCAGGATTTACCCTTCCAGGAGTCCCTGTGTCATCTGGGGGTGCAGGCAGGGTGGTGACACAGGAGCCTCCCAAGGCCAGTGGCCATTGGGAGCAGCTTTCCCACCCTGCACAGCTCTCTGAGGATTTTCTGCCAAGAGTCTGCATTTGAGATCTGCCACTCTATTCAACTGCAGTTTTGCAGAGCTGATTTTGCAGAGCGCAGCCTCTCCTGTGGCACTCAGCCTTGCTGAAGTGATGACGTGCACACCCAATACTTCCAGCAGCCAAACTTACTTTCCTGTGCCCAAGTAGGCAACTAATATTCAGGGCTTCCCATCTTTCTCCTTTGACGGGAAAAACTCCCGGTTGTCGGGTGTGAGGCATCTCTTCGGTGTAGGTGTGTTTTTGTGCAAAAGCGTAGGAGGCTCCTGCAGGAATAAATATCAGCCGCCAGTTTCTTCTTCTTCGGCCCTGAGCCATCTCCAAGCATTTCCCAGGCTGCAGCTCGGGAAAGGGTGAGTGAGAGGCCTCAGGGCAAGCACCCAGCAGTGACAGCACAGGGAGGAGCCACAGAGGTAGGAGCTGGGGAAGGAGGAATTTGGGAAATTTCAGCAGGCACAGAGTCCAGGGAGCCCCCAGCCTCCTCCACCAGCAGGTGCTTCCTCATTTATTTCATGGTCAGAAGGAATTTTTTGAATGAGGAAAAAGGAAAAGAAGGAAAAAACCCAACAGATAGGAAATGCTGCAGGGGAAAAAGAAACACCAAAAAATGTGGTCATTGCTTTTTCCAAACCTTTGAGGTTTGAGGGCCCCTCTGTGCTCACCCTGCTGTGGTTGCTGGAGGGGGACCTGGGGACATGTTGGGCAGGAGGGGTGATAATGGGGGGGGAGGTCACTCCCCAGCAGGGCGAGAGCATCAGGCTTCTCTGTGGGGCCTAGGGTCTCTGCATGGCACCTTGGGGTGCACCTGGCTGGCCCGTGCCCCCTGCACCCCCAGGTCATGCCAGATGTTGTACATCTGCCCCCCACAAGGGACAGATCTGCTGCTGTACCCACTACCACCCCTGAGTGCTGGAGGGGCAGCCTCAGCTCTACCAAAAATTCCCAGATGACGTTGTCTCCCACAAGAAAACATGAAAATTCTTCTTTTCATCTTGGTCTTGCCAGGTTTTGGCATCCCAGGAGGGAGCGAGCTGGCAGAAACTCTGCACATGGAGCCCGAGGTTGGAGCACCCAGCATTTCGAGAGCCCTCCGAACCGGGAAACACCAACCCCTGCCCTGAGTCACTGGGACAAATAGGGAAACACATTTTCATGTGTTGACTATTGCTCCAGGTTAACAACATCAGGCAAAATGAATCCTGTGTGCAGCTCCACTCCCTGCCCTGCCATTACCCAACACTGGAGCTTGTCCTGGGAAATGATGGGGTTATGCCGAGCGCCGAAGCAGACGTGTTCCCACTGGTTATTTTCTGCATTTGCAGTGTTTGTGCTGAGGCAGGAGAGAGGTAATGTAAGAAGCCAAGGCCTGTTGAGAAGCCACATGATTTATGCATTTTCCTTTGGCTGTGTTTTCCTATTGGGACATCTCCAATTTGCCCTGAGAAATATGAATTCTTAACGTACACAAATGAAAAGTCCCCTGAGGACCTGAGCTACCCCGGGCTGTGAATGACTATGGGTCAATGGGAAAGTGCTGTCCGCAGAGCCGGCTGCACTCGAGTTTAAATAGAGCTTAAAATGGCCTGGCCAGCAGGGACTGATCTCTCAGGGCATTTCTCTGTGCCAAGAGGGAGCCCTGGTCTGCCCTCCGTGGAAAAGGGCTGCGGTCAAAATCCCTGTAGGGTCCCGACCACCCAGCTCAGTTTGGGGCTGGGGAAGGGTCAGGGTTTGCTCCTGGGGGGATGAAGGACCTTTTATTCTGCACAGGAGAGTGCACCCCCAAGAGGAACCCCACAAGGACCCTGCCCCAGCCCAGCAGACCCTGCGGCCCTTGGGAGACTGGAGCAGCCCAGGGAGCAGCAGGACATAGTGGCCCCCGGGTCTCTGCATACTTCATCAGGGTCCCCCCGGCTGGGGTCACCCCTGCTGAGGGAACAGTGGACTCCAGAGGAAGTTCTTTTTTATAGGGGTCTCTCTGCGGGAACAGGGGTCACTCCCATCCCCATCCCTGTCCTTATCCCAATCACTACACCCATTCCCATTGCCATCCCCATCGCCAACCCCATGCCCATCCCCTCTTCCATGCAATTCCCCCAGCCCAGCCGGCCACAAAAGGCAGTATCCCCAGCACGCACCGCAGGTAGCTCCTCCAAACAGTCCCCATGCATCCGGCAATCTGTCCCCATCCCCAACCCCGTCCCCATCGCCATCACCAACCGCATCCCCATCGTCATCCCCATCCCCCTCCCCGTCCCCGTCCCCATCACCATCCCCATCCCCGTCCCCATCGCCATCACCAACCGCATCCCCATCGTCATCCCCATCCCCCTCCCCGTCCCCGTCCCCATCACCATCCCCATCCCCATCCCTGTCCCTGTCCCTGACCCCATCCCCATTGCCATCCCTGTCCCCGTCCCTGTCCCTGTCCCCATCCCCCTCCCCATCCCCATCCCTGTCCCTGTCCCCATCCCTGTCCCCATCCCCCTCCCCATCCCCATCCCCGTCTCCGTCCCCGTCCCTGTCCCCGTCCCCATCCCCGTCCCCATCCCCGTCCCCATCCCCATCCCCATCCCTGTCCCTGTCCCCATCCCCGTCCCCATCCCTGTCCCCATCCCCATCCCTGTCCCTGTCCCCATCCCCATCCCTGTCCCTGTCCCCATCCCCGTCCCCATCCCCATCCCGCTGTCCCATGCACAGCAGGCTGCAATGGGTGTCTTTGTTCTCTGCCTTCTCCTCCTCACTCCTTCCCGGGCTGACCCAGCGGGTCACTGTGTGAAAGTTCAGCCCGGTTTGAACTCGTATGAGTTCCTGCAGCTGCTCAGCCCCGGGCTCACGTCACCGGGAGGGATGGGAGAGATGCCGATTTACAGAAAGGTTGCTCACAGCTTTGTTTTATTGTTGGAAATGACAAACATAAGGGAGACTCCAATGAGAGGGGAATAGGGCATATGTGAATTACGCTGTCACCGCTTCAGGGATAAATTTAGGTTTTCCAAGAGGAACGGTTATTCTGATTCAGCGGAGGTCGGGAGACATCCAACAAGGATTTCCTACCAGCCCCTGGCTGAGTGCAGCAGCACGTCTCACCCAGTCAGGCACTGGCAGCATTCCCAGCCGGAGCAGGCACTCCATCCGCCTTGGTCTTCGCTCAAACCTGGTCCTGGCCCTGCTAGCAAAACAGTTCTGCCTGCTAAAACCGCCACATGCTGAGGTCACTTATTCCAGCACAAGCTTTGCCTGACGAGAAACCCCATCACTTCCTGCCCTGAAGGGGGCCGTGCGGCTCCTGGCCTCGGCACACGGCAGCGAGGGACCAGCCTGGCTCCTGCCACCTGCCCAGACCTGCCTGACAGCCAGGTTGGTCGTACCGACCTTCACTGCCCCGAGGGGACGGGTGACAGCGGAGTGGCACCAGCTGCCCGAGCACCAGCCTCGTCCTTCCTCAGGGCCGAGGACACCCCCATCCCCATCAGCGAGTTCGCAAAAGCTTCTGCTCTTGGTGGTGCTGCTTCTTGAGCAGAGACGCTTCCAAGCAGGATGAGTCAGAAACATGGAAAATTGGTTGCAGCCGTCCACCCCTGACAAGGACCAGCTGCCTGAGGAGCTCAGCCATGTTGCCCAGGCTCCATTCCCATCCTCTCTCCTCTGGCTTTCCCTGCCAGTGCAGGGCAGCCCTGGGTAAACTGCTGGCAGCCCAAGTGAGGGGAAAAGACATTGGTACCCGGGCTGCAATGTCCCCTATGGGCTCCAGAGGATGGGGTGAGGGTCGCAGCCACCCTGGAGTTCCTCTGACCCGGGGAAGACCCCAGGCACTGTTAGCCCAGAGCACGGAAGCCCATTTTCACACTTGAAAAGCCAACATAAAAGGCCCACGAGACTCTCGGTCCAAGCAGCCTCTTTATTTTCCTGGCGGAGCTCGATGAAAGTTATGCAAGTCTTCGCTACCCTTTATTCTTCCTGGCATCCCAGCGCTCCTCAGGGAGTCCAGGGTTACTGTGCGGAAGGTCACACATGCCAGAAGGCAGGAAACCAGAGGGCTTGGGTTAACGTGGGAGGCTTGGCAGCCGGAGAAATCTGACCCTTATTTTTACAGTCACCTCTCGATTCAAACAACATGAGTTTTGAATTAGGGGCTCTCTCTGCGTGGGCTCGCAGCTCATCAGCACAGGGAGCTGCAGGTCCCCAGGGGATGAGGCTGCCCCTTGGCACGTTCGGTTTGCTCCCGAGCCTGTGCGAGAAGGGCCGGACCACCAAAACCAGGGCTGGGCTCTGCTTTCCCAATGAGACAACAGTGGCTTCCCTTTTGTTAGCAACCTGTGGCTAGTGACAGAGACAGTGGCTTTGAAAGAGCCTTTAATGGGCATGGAGGTGACAGGGGATTTCTCCAGATGTTTTCTGAACATCCTTTCATTTCCTTCACTGTTTCTGGAAGGAGATGCCCAGAGCCTCTGGAAGGAGAGAGCCACTGCACCGAGCATGAACGGAGCCCACAGTGAGTGCATCTGCAGTCCCTTCATCACTCCCGGCTGCCTCCCCCTCAGCGATGGGGATGGAGGCTGTTCCGGTAGCGCTTGGACTTAACAATCGGCATCTGCCAGTGGCCGTGACCTCCATCCTGCTGGCACAACCCCTCGCGGGCTGGATCTCCTGACGAAGCACAAATGGCTTTTTTGGCTGCGCCGTGTGATAAACCTCAGGGTCACTTCTGCTGCCCACGAAGGTTTTTAGCCAGCCCAGGACAGGCAGGACAGGTGGCCGCACTGGCCCTCAGGGACTTGCAATCCTGTCCAACACCTTGCTGGGTGAGTGCTGAGTAAGTGCTGCTTGGCCTCCTGAGCTCGCCCGCATGCTACGTTCATCTCTCGCTTTGCTCAGGAGGTTGTTTCCTACTGTCCCCTTGTCCCCTGGCACCGGGCAGGTCCCCATCCCACCAGGATACTCCCGCAGCGCAGGACAGCATGAGCTGCTCGGAGCAGGGCTGGCAGCGCAGGGCTGGCCCCAGGGCCAGGGCGATGCGGCCGCCAGGTCCGGCTGTGCTGCACCCACGTCCAGTAACAGCCACGTCTGTTGAGGGCTCTGCTGGGTCCCTGCCTGTGCCTGCATCCCCACGGGGCCACGGCTGCTTTTCCCCCCAGGAAGGGACCTGCTGGCTCCCAACGTCCATAGGAGAGGGCTGGAGTTTTAGAAGGGGGAATGCTGGGGGAGACACTCCTCATCCAGCCAATGCAGGGGAAAAGCACAAAGGCTTTTGGGCACCGTCCTGAAAACCCCAGCTGAGGATCAAACCTCTCCCCAGAGCCTTCCTGCTCGGTTCATTACTAAGGCAGTGGTGATGCTCAGGCTTCCCGTCCGGCTCCGGTGGCCGAAGCACAGCAGTGGCATGGCCATGCCTCAAGGGACCAGGGGAGGTAGCGGTGACCCTTCTCAGCCCACGCAGCCAGCTGAATCCAAACTGTCCTCAGCTGTGTACTCAGCTACATTAACAGGGTGTCTGGGAATAGCAGCCTCAGGATGCATCTGGGAAGTCGCAATATTTCCTACTGCTGCAGAAGGTTACATCGAGAAGGTACGGGGAAGGGAAGAGGTGGCACAGGCTCTGCTGGGGTGGGATCTGAAAAGAAGTGATGAATAAAAGGTTTTCTCTGTTATGAGTGTTTTCCAATATGGTATATATATGCTATATATTAATCTTTAGCTAGGGATTTTCTGTATTGTCACGCTCAGATGCTGTTTTTTTCCAGATTTTCACACCCCACAGGGCATGCAGGCACTAGGTGATAAAAAAACCCCACTGCTTTCTGTTTACAGTGATGAAAACCTGAAAAGAAACGGATGAAAATACCCCAAAGCCCCAAAAGCTCCAGCAGCCCCTTTCCCAGCCACCTCGCAGGTGAAATGGCAGCAGCGGCTGGGAGTGCAGTGGGCTGTGGGGGGGACTCCAGATCCCCGGGGGGCTAGGAGGTGGGAGCTGGCCCGATTTCTAGCCGTGACACTCTCCTGTGCTGTGACAGCGACCTCGGCTGCTTCTCAGTTTCCTTAGCCGTACAAGGAGCATTTCGCTGCCTGCAGGGCAGATCTGAGCTGTCCCCAGAGCACAGCAGCCCCATCCCTGCTGCGGGGCTTGCTTTCCCCAGTGGGAGCTGCCAGCACACAGCACCCACAAGGTACCTTGCCTGGGTCACCCCGCACCCAGAACCCAGCACACGGCATCGACAGGCATCTCGTCTGGGGCATCCTGCACCCGGCTTTGCCTTATGTCCTCTCGCACAGCTCAGAGAAGGGCGTGAAGTGGTTCTGCTGGCGCAGGGCTGGGACAGAGCAACCTCTGTAGAGTTTGAATTTCTTAGAAAAACAAATGTTGTGGGGTTTTTACCTGGCGCAGATGGATGTTTCAATTTGCAGGACTTTGCTCGGCAGACAGTAACAAAGCTGAAGTGGGTCCAAGTCTGTGTCTGAGCTTTGAGCTCAGATGCTCGTGTCGGACCACCTCACCTGCCCGGCACTGAGCCTGTGCCCTTGGAGCCCGGGTTTGGGATCTGGTGATCCTCTCACTGCAAGAGTTACTAGATTCCTTGAGGAAAAAATCCTGACCCCAAGAACCTGCCTATGTGGCTCAGGGGCACCTGGAAATTGCTTCCTCACTGCAAAGTGCAGAGAAAAGGTAAATCCTGTGCACGGCCCAAGAAAATTCCCCCACCCCAAAAAAAGGAATCCAAAATGGGATGTTTCCCATCAAACACAGTGGCTGAGGCCATAATCATTGCGGCTGGAGATGACCCCCCAAGACCATGGAGCACCGCAACTCCTCCATTTCAGCCGAAAACTAGAGTTTGTGTTGGCAAGTGTCACTTTAAAACTGCAGGTTTGGGGTTCCTTTCTGCTACCTGGCCATTTCCAAAATCACCCAAATCTATACCCTTGGTCAGGCAATACCTTTCTTTGGGAGAACCCCTCCGGGGAAGGCAAGGTCAGGGTGCAGAGGGGAGCGGCGGGGGGTGTCCCAGCCTTGCACAGCACCCGCACCCCGGGCAAGGACAGGGATGGGGCTGGCCCCGGGCCAGTGGCCAGCCTTACACGTATGTAACAGCAACGTGTGACATATTTGGGGGGATTTCTGTTTAACGCTGCAAGAAGGAGTGGTAAGTGGCACAGACGGGCAGGGCAGGGAGACCTCATTGCTGCGGAGCTCTGCTCTCATCAGGAGTTTCTCTGGACCAACAAAAGAAAGCCCACCGGCAGTTCCTGGTGCGTATTCCTCCTCCTGGAGCATGGCTCCCCAGGGACACTCTGTCACGAGCCTCACCCAGGACTCTGCAGAAAATCTGAATATCATCAGGAACGTGGTCTTGTAGTGGGGCCAGACACCTTCCTGGGCCTCGGGGATGCCCCAAGCACAACTGTGCTAAGGAAGAGGGTTTGCCCTTGTGTTGGGGCAGCTTATGGGTTGTGCCAGGCAGCTGCAGCACCACCAACACCGGGCTCAGGCCTCACGACGGTTTCTTCCACCTCTTTCAGTGTCCTGGCAAGTCCCCAGCCACACCTGGGTGCAGCATGTGGGTGTTTGCAGCCACTGGTGACACGCGGCAGCGGTGCGGGGCTGGGAGCCGCTGGCACTGACCCGCTGCTTTCCAGATGATGCTGCGTCTCGCTGAGGTGCTCCCCACACTTCATGGGGGAGACCATCACCGCAGCCTCAGGGCTTTGGTGAAACCCGGCCGCGCAGCCAGCGGGGCTGTGCCGCCACCTCGCAGGGAGCCCGGTGCTGCTCATTCGCGTAACCCCTCAGCGACTGCGTCCTGTCACTGTTTGCAGCCCCCGCTTGGAGCTTGTCGGGGGATTCTGGGGGACGGCAGTGGGAAACCAGGTGGGAGGGACCCTGTGCTCCTGGCTCTGCCCCAGGATGGTTCCTTCCTCACTCCCAAATCCCTCTAATACCCTGAGCTGGTGCAAGGGATGGAGTTGTGCCTGGCTCTGCAGCTCTTTTACCCTTGGACTTCAGTACGTGGTGCAAAAATAGCTGTCAAAAAGGGGAGAGGTGACCTTTGTCATTTGAATAACCGTTTGCTTCGTCAGCGCAAGCGCAGTGTGTTTGGGGATTTTGTGGAAGGTTCCAGCGGCTCTGGGCCAGGACCAGACAATTTTCGCGCTCTGGCAGCAGCCACGAACCACACCAGGAATGCAGGCTCCTGATCCCGGTGCAGAGGAGAGGAGATGCCTTCCAGGAAGTGCGAGTGGAGACCCTCAGCTTCCCTGTGCGTCTGCATGCCAGAAACGCTCCCCTGTCTGGTTGCCTGACTGTGGGATGTGAAGGCGAAGGTGGAAGGGAAAGGAAGGGAGGGGAAGGCAAGGGGTACGCTGCAGGGATGGGATGGGATGGGGTGGGGGAGGCTGCAGGGGTGGGAATGGACTCGGGAATGCCACAAGCTGTTTGGAATTTAAAGGCAAATCCTCACACCATGCTGGCCTTTTAAACCCACAAGAGGAAAAGCTGAAAAATTGCCCCCCTGCCTTCAGGGGCTCGAGGAAGGTGCTCAATCTCTTCTGCCACAGGGCGACAGACGGGGCTCCCAGGGGAGCCAAGAGCCTGGCCGGGGGCCCGGAGAGCTGGGAACGAGGCGGCTGGCTGAGCCGGGACCCCTGGCCGCGGCGGGGACACCGAGCCCCTGCGGAGAGCTGCTGCCGGCGGCCGGGCGCTGCCGGGCCCCGCCAGGTTCCAACCCGGGAAGGGCCGGAGCGCTGCCCGCGGGTAACCGCGCCTGCACCTGCCGCCATGACCTTTCTGCCCGGCTTGGCAAACCCAGCCCAGAGAATGAAATTAGAAGCAATTAAAAATTAAGCTTGGCTCAGGCTCAGATCAAACTTTCTACCAATTTTAGCCGCTTGTTTCTTGGATACGGCATGCGCCAGAGTTCAACTGGTGATGCAACACCCAGATGGGGGTTCTGCCGGCGCGGGGCTCTTCAGGCCAGGAACAGACGCGCTGGTGGCCGGTGGCCGGAGCGGGGATGAGACTGGGTTGGAACCAAAGTACATGCTTAGAGCAGAAAGCAATGGGCAGGTCCTGAAGTACTCAACAACTCATTTGAAAATTGGCAGCTATGTTTTCTGCTTCTCAATTAGTTCTTGCTCAGTTAATTCTTTTCCTCTTCCAGAGGAAAAAAGGAGCTTTGGGGGCCAAGGAGAGAAACAAGACACAGCTTTAATCTTCCAGCAGAGACCCCCAAGCCCCACCAGCTAAGGAGGGACGTCTGGAGTCCCCGCAGACCCGCCGTGACGCAGCGCAGATGCAGGCTGCGGCAGGACAGGTTGGTCAGGCCGGCACCCCAGCAGCACCCAGAGAGCTTCCACGGCCTTTCTGACCCACCTCAGACACACGGGCGGCATAGCTCGACACAGAGCAAAGTGGCCTGAGGTCAGGAGCAAGGATGGCAGCGGGCAGCGATGCTGAGTCATGGCACCAGCCGCCCCTCGCCTCCCCCAGGAGTGCAATCTAGTGGTGACAGGCCCCTCAGCAGCACCCATGGGTGCCGGCCCGCAGAAGCCCCACAGTGAGCCCATCACCACCTTTGCCAAGTTGCAGCAAAGAAGGAAATCTTCCCCCTAAAGCCATTTCCCAGCTGAGGGGTGTTTGCACCCTGGGACGGGGCTGGGTGGTGCCGCAGGGGCTCTGCCGCCATCCTGCAGACTGGCTCTGACTGACCTCAGGGCAATCCCGTCCCCTCTGGCAGATGCAGAGAGACCCTGTCCCAGTGCCACACCATGGCCCCGACCCCGGCCGGGCGAGTGTGCGAGCTGGCGAGCCACTAGGCCATCTGTCACCTGAGGGATACGACAGCCAAAAAGAAATTAAGCCCCCAGCCGCCCATGCCAGCAGGGCTTTGATGCAGAAAAGTGGGAAATTTCAGGCTTTGAAAAGTCCATGAAGGTTTCACTGCCCTCTCTGATTTCATGTGGAAGGGGCTTGGAGAATGCAAGATGCCACGGTGACAGGCAGTCATCAAAAAGCCAGTGACAGCTGGCGGGCTCAGGGTAGACAGCCTGGCTGGGACGCAGCCCTTCGCCTTTGGGTGCCTGTGGTGGAGACGGGTGCGAGCAGCCGTTGTGCTCAGCGGGTGTCTGAGCCGTGATTCCTCAGGCCAAATGTCTACATGGGGCTGAGCTGAGCGGCGTCCTTGCCTGTAGTGCCTGTACCGACCAGGTCGCCCTGACGTGCAGCAAGTGCCTCGGGTCTCAGACACAGCTCCAGCACTCCAGACGGCTGCTGGGGATGTGAGTGCCACCCATCATTTACATTACCCTGACAATATCCCCCATAACTGACCAAACAAATCATGCAGGGCTGGGAGATATCTCTAATTAACACAGTTATTATTAGCCATGTCAGGACAGGTTTGCAAAAGGCAAGTTCAGAGTCCCTGTGCCTGACAGGGCAGCGAGTGGGACGGTGGGACCATCCCGCAGGACTGGGATGTCCTCTGTGTCACTCAGAGGAGGCCTGACGGCACCTGGACGGTGGGACCAGGGACATCCCTGGGTGCCAAATAGGTTGGACAGGCTGGACAGGCACTGGTGCTGGCATGGGAGCCTTTGCGTGGGGATGAGCAGCACCACATTGTCTCCAGTCTTCCCCAATGAGCCAAGTAGCTGCCCTTGGCTCATACGCAGGCAAATCCCGAGGGAATCGGGACCTTTGATATTCGGGCCAAGACTCCTGGTGATCCCAACATCTGGATGTTCAGGGGAGGAAAGGTGAGAGGGTCCTGCTGTGCGGAGGAAAGCATGCCAGCCGGCCTGCCATGCTGCCCCTTCCCCAGCCCACAGATCGCTCCGGCTCCTGCCCGCCAGCCAGCCAGCGGCTCTGCGGCGCCTTCGCCGTATGTAGGGCATCCCCGGGGTGCCCGCAGCAGCTTGCGCTTCGCCAGAGCTCCTGCTGCTCCTGCTCCCCACGGAGCACTTGGAGAGGCGCCTAATTCATCCTCTCAGAGCGGAGATAAGATGGATTAAGGCCTGCTGAACGCTTGCCAAAAGAATTGCCATTAGGCCCTGGAGAGCTTAATCTCCACCAGACTAAAAGCAGACAGGCTGCACCGCAGCCAGTGCTGTCTGCCGGGGGATCAACACCCAGTGCAGCATTTCAGGGAAAGCTTTGGAGGCTACCAAACGCATCCCAAAGTGTGCATGCTGTCCGGAGCACCCAAGGCTGGGTGCCCAGCCCCACGCTCCCCCCCGGCACCCAAGGGTGATGTAGCCAAGCCTGATGCAAAGGACCGTGTAGGCCGCTGGAGTTTCAGACACCTCCATGCCCTGATTCTCCCTTCCCGTGAGCTTGCCTCTGGGGCTCCTCCATCCCGGCAGCGTTATCTTCTGCAGATTAGCTCTCCGAAGCTGGCCTTGCCCACATGCGTCTCAGCTGACTCACATTTGTTATTTCCTGCCTCCTATCTCTGATTTCCTTCGCTATCCTCACGCTACACCTCCCCAAGGCCCAGTTCCTCTCCAGGTATCCCTGACCCCACTGCTGCCTGGGGACCGGCTCGTTCCCCAGCCTCCGGGCTGATTTTGGAGTATGGTGACGTCCCTTCGCATGGAGCTGGAGCGCTGCGGGGGGACAGAGTTCCCTGTCCTGCTGGTGGTGTTGGACAACCCCAAATTCATCCCAGGCGCTGCCTGGTACCCTGCCCGTGGACACCTCCATGGCCACGCGTGGGGCCGGGGGTCAGTGCTCTGCCCAGCACCACCGCCAGCTTGGGGAAGGCAGCGCCGGGCCGGTGACTCACCCTTGCCCAGGAAGAGGTGGGGAGACTGGCCTGGGGTTTCGGACTCTTTGAAAAGCCAGGCCAGGCAAGCCGGTGTTTGCACTTCAGTCAAATCTTGGTGGTGAGCAGCGGGGTGGGCGCCAGGTGCCGGCCACCACAGGGGAACCGGCCCCACTGGCTTCACGCCACAGTGTGAACTGTCCCCGTCAACCGCCTCCGGCTGGAGACCGCCGGCTGTCTGGCCATCCCGCGAAGGGCATTTTTTAGATCACTTTTCTGCCAGAACCTGGCGGCATCCCGGGGCAGCCTGGGAGCGAGGGGCTCCTCGCACCTCTGCCCTGCGAGACATTGACACCGCTGATGCCATTTCCTCTGGGCTTTTGTGGCTGGGAGGGTCTCACCGGCATCCCTCTCCCATCAGTGCCATGTGGTAAGTTGGGCTGTATTAATGAACAGTCACTAAAACCTCCAGCCCTCAGCCCTGAGCCCTTCCCTCGAGTGCCTTGGGGTGCTCCTCGCCCCTAGCTTCCTTCCCGCAGGCAACAAATCCTCCATCTTTACTGCCGTCTCCCCCCAGCCCTCCACAGCCGTCCTCGCCCCTTGCTTGCCTGTCCCCTGCCCTTGCGTCCTGCCAAGCTGGCGGCTCCCTCCGGCCAGGGGAGCGGACGGAGGCTGGGCACCGCTCTCCCCTCTCCACGGGCGTGATGCAACCCAGACTCCATTGGCGGTGACACGCTGTCCCAGCCAAGCAAACACAGCTCGGAGCCTTGTGCTGCGTTGCGACAGCCTGCACGGCCTCGGCACTCACAGCCGGGGCAGCCCGGGCCGGCGTCCAGCAGCAGCCAGGGCTCCGGCCGCGGCGGCTCCTCTGGTGCAAGAGCCGTCCCGGCATCCCCCTGGGGCTGCTTTCTGGCAGGGCTGGGGCCAGCCAGCGAGACAGGCAAGGGAGGGCTGAGCTCTCCCAGATCTCCCACCGCAGCCCGGGATGCAAGGGACCTGCATCCCAAACTGTCCCCGCCCCACTGGCCCGTGCTGAGCCCCATGCTGAGCCCGGCCAGGTCCCACGGTGTCTCTGCATCCCTGCCCGGCTCTGCGCCCGCTCTGCCCTGTCCCCTCCCCGGCCCCCTGCGGCACAGCAGGGCTGTCGGGGACACAGCGGGGCATTAGCTGATCCCCCGGGGGCATTTCTGTGCTGCCCCTGCTGTCCCTGGGGATACGCCAGGCACGTGAGAAGGGGCTGAGGCTGAAACGAAGCTGTGGGGTCCATGTGGCACCGGGCACTGGGACTCTCCCGGCTCATGGAGAGCCAAGGCACCAGCACAATTCAGAGCAGGAGTCGAGGGCACCGGCTGCCCCAGGAGTGGTGACACAGGGATTGGCACGGCCAAAGCCACCAGCCACCGAGCCAAGTCAGAGACGGCAGCAGCCTGGCTGAGGTGTGATGCCAGGGCGCAGGAGGAGCTGGTGTGCGGCGATGGGCAGATGTGGGTGAGAGTTAAGCTCTTCTGGGGAAGCTGAGCCTTCTGCGTGCTTGCTTGATGTAATATTTGTGAGAGCAGCATGTTCCAGCAGCACCATAAACACAGGGAAGGAATAAACTCGCCTTTATCTGCCTGTGGGGCCTTGGGACCATCTAAATTAGGAAAGGAAGAAAAAAACAACAACCCCAAAGGGTTTGTTTTCTAGCTGAGCTGAAAACAGAGCAGAAGCCTGGAGGGGGAAGTTCAGCCCAGACAGGGGCAGGTGGGAGCCAGAACACCTCGCCTGGCCCAGTGCCACCCCGCACCCGCTGGGGACCCTCTCCCTGCCCTAGAGCCAGCCTCTGCCTGGGGACATGCACCAGGGATATGCCTGGGGACATGCATGTCCCTGGTCACAGTGGGTGATGGCAGCTCCAGTATCACCGTCCTCCCAAGGGTGGCAAAGGATGCTTAACTGGGCTGGAGGGCTCCAGTGTGGAAACGATGGGGCTGCCTGCATGCGAACTCCCTGCCTGTACCCCTGTCCTGCTTTTTTGGGCAATCTGCCTGGAGCTGTGTCTCCTCTCCTGAGCCCCTTGCAGCCCCTCGCCATCCCAGTCCTCCAGCAAGGGCCTACATGCCATTGCTTCAGGAGTCTCATTTGTATTACAATCCTGGCTGTGAGTCACTGATCTGGCCCTAACTTGGATCAGTGCTGTCCCCGACACTGGCACAAGCAGGTCCCCAACCCTCTGAACCTTGGTCTAGCTCCTGGCATCTTCCGGGTGTGGATTTAGCATCACTTTACTCAAAATGAACTATTCTGGGTCATTTTCCTCACAGAAGACAGTGGCGTTGCAGAAACTGATGTTCTCACCCAGGAATGATCATGAAAAGAAGTTCTCATCCAGATTTACCCAATGCCCCAGCAGGCTGTCACCCCTCTTCTCGCCCCTTCTATCCCAAATCTAGGAAGTTTTATGGCACCATCACCAACCATCACTAACCTATTCCCATCCCCTTGCCACCAATTGCCACCCATCCCCCCCAACCCATCTGCCAACCCATCACCATCCATCGCCACCCACCACCAACCCATCACTAATCCGTCACCACCAGTACACCGCCACCCATCACTAACCAGTCACTACCCACCACCCCATCACTAACCCGTGACCACCCATCGACAACCAGTGCCACCCAACCTCACTGGGGATCAGACCCAGCTCCCAGCAGTGACAGCAAGCTGCAGATGGACTTGTGCAGTGTTGTGCGGGTGACTATGCGGACAGTGCCTGTGGGTGAGGGTGAAGCGCTGCTGGCAGTGTGCTCTGGGGGAGCCCTGCCAGCCCCCAGGGCATTTTGGGCTCCCAGATCACAGCTTGTGTTATGAAAATCGTAAATTATTAACTGCAGCTGGGAAATGAAAGGCTGCGTGCTGCTGCCTGCACAGACCTGCAGTTCATCACTGGGCTCTGCCTGCTTAAAGCAGATCTCACATTTATATTTCATGAACGTGTCCCTCAGAAGCATGGTTTTACAGCGAAAAGAAGAAATAATTCACGCTCCACACACACAGCCCACGTGGACAGTGCATGGCCCCAGGCATCCTTCTCCATCCCAGCCAGGCCCTTGTGCTGCTGCACAAGAAAACCCTGCCCAGGTGCTGGATCCTGCCTTCTCCTAAAATTTAGGGCAATGCTGTAGGGCTTATCCTAAACTTTGGAGGCAGGTGTGCCAACAGGTGGGTTGGAACAAGCCAGCTCTGTCAAGGCAGATGCTGGGAGCCCAGCACGCAGAAAGCTCAGCTCTGTGGAGGTTGTCTCAGCATGGAAAGATCATGGTCCTGAACTCCAGCTGCTGGCCCATCAGAGCAAATCCACATCATGATATCTGAAAAGTCCTGACAGTCAGGTGAAGTCCCGGGAGACTGGAAAAAGGGAAATATTGCACCCATTTGTAAAAAGGGTAGGAAGAAGGACCCTGGGAACTACCAACCCGTGAGCCTCACCTCTGTGCCCAGGGAGATCATGGAACAGATCCTCCTAGAAGCTATGCTAAGGCACATGGAGGGCAGGGAGGTGATTTGAGACAGCCAGCATGGCTTCACCAAGGGCAAGTCCTGCCTGACCAACCTAGTGGCCTTCTGTGATAGAGTGACCATGTCAGTGGACAAGGTAAGAGCTACTGATGTTGTCTATCTGGACTTCGCTAAGGCTTTTGACACACTCCCCCACAACATCCTTCTCTCTGCATTGGAGAGAGATGGATTTGATGGGTGGACTGCTGGGTGGATGAGGAATTGGTTGGACGGTCACACCCAGAGGGTAGTGGTCAATGGCTCAATGTCCACATGGAGATTGGTGACGAGTGGTGTCCCTCAGGGGTCTGTATTGGGACCTTTAATATCTTCATCAGTGACACAGACAGCGGGATTGAGGGCACCCTCAGCAAGTTTGCAGATGACACCAAGCTGAGTGGTGCGGTTGGCACGCCTGAGGGACGGGATGCCATCCAGAGGGACCTGGACAAGCTTGAGGAATGGGCCCGTGTGAACCTCACGAGGTTCAACAAGGCCAAGGGCAGGGTCCTGCACCTGGCTCAGGGCAACCCCTGAGTATGGGCTGGAGGTGAAGAGCAGCCCTGCCAAGAAGGACTTGGGGGACCTGGTGGATGAAAAGCTGGACATGAGCCGGCAATGTGTGCTCGCAGCCCAGAAGGCCAACTGTGTTCTGGGCTGCCCCCAAAGCCGCATGGCCAACAGGGCGAGGGAGGGGATTCTGCCCCTCTGCCCCGCTCTGGGGAGACCCCCCTTCAGTGCTGCATCCAGCTCTGGAGCCCTCAGCACAGGAGAGACATGGACCTGCTGGAGCGGGGCCAGAGGAGGCCCCAGCAATGCTCCGAGGGCTGGAACAGCTCTGCTGGGAGGCCAGGCTGGGAGAGCTGGGGGGGCTCAGCCTGGAGCAGAGAAGGCTCCGGGGAGACCTTAGTGCAGCTGCCGGGGCTGAGAGGGGTCTGGTAAGAAAGATGGGGACGGACTTTTTAGCAGGGCCTGTAGCGACAGGACAAGGGGTGATGGTTTTAAACTACAACAGGGCAGATTTTGACTAGATATAAGGAAGAAATTTTTGACAATGAGGCTGGTGAAACCCTGACCCAGGTTGCCCAGAGAGGTGGTAGATGCCCCATCCCTGGAAACATCCCAGGTCAGGTTGGACGGGGCCCTGAGCAACCTGCTCTAGTTGAAGATGTTCCTACTCACTGCAGGGGGGTTGGACTAGATGGCCTTAAAAGGTTCCTTCCAACCCAAAGATTCTGTGATTCTATGATTCTGTGATTCTATGCCTCATTAAAAACTTCGGGCTCAGCCCAGGCCCCACCCCAGACATGATGCACCGGAGGTGAGTGGGGACCCACACAGCACCCAGTGGTCAGGGGACACCCTAAGAAGACCTGTCATGAAGAAACACCTCCCTGGCTCAGTGGTTTGGGCACCTGCCAGGTCCTGGGCTGACCTGGGACCTTTGCCTCCCTGCTGCAAGATGTTCTGGGGTCTCAGGGTGATGCTCTGGACACCTGCACAGGACAAGTTGGATTTGTTCCCCACACAGCCACAAGCACCATGTTCCCCCCTTCAGCACCCAGGGACAGGCCGCCTCCTGCGGGCAGTTGTCAGCTCGGTTTAGATCTCCTATCGTCTGCTTCAAGGAGACTGTCTGCTTGTTTGTTCTTGCCTGAACCCTTTAATTAACCTGAATTAAAACGTCATTCAAACTGACAGTGCCTGGCTCCCTCCACGCTTCCTTGAGGCGAGGATGTTCTGTGCCATTACTGCCTGTGCAAGGAAATTATGGCAAAACTCCTGTGCTGCCAATGTCTGGGGATGCTCTGCCAGCAGGACCCACAGCCCCGGGACAAGGCTGCGATAATGGTGAAGAGCCCATTCCCATGCAGCTTGCTGGAAACAGAGAAACCCCTTGAGCCTCTGGGAGTACGGAGCTGTGCCCATCCAGCCTAGGGACTATGGGGACAAACTCCCATCCATGATGCAGCATGGGGCAGTGGCTGCTATTCATGGGGTTCAGGTGGAACCCACCGAAAAGCTCCTTCCCTGGAGGGGACACAGCCCTAGATTACCAGGGTCACCAGATATGTGTGATGTGGGTCACCAGAGCCACTGGCTGTCTCCATCCTTGCCTGGGTTTTCCAGGCCTGGTTGCACATCACTGTAGCCATCCTGACCTGGGGTTGGGGCTGGTCCTGCTCTGATGGGTGGGTATATCCCCTGGCCATGAGGCTCATGGGGCTGTGACAAAAGTTTCCCTCTCTCACCGCCTGCCATCCCCTGCCCGAGATGTGGCTTTTCTTAGAGGTGAGCGGAAATGCACAGAAATCCTTATCAAATGAAGGGAGACGAAGAGCATGGCAGGGTCAAGGACCATTGCTTTGAGCTTTTTGCCCCTATTAGCGACCAAATGGTGGAGGGTACTGCATCATGCAAAGGTCATGCAGCTCCATCCTCCTCCGAGCAAGAGCCCCTGCAACCCCCTCCAGCCCAGGAGCAGCGTTAGGGGTGAGTCCCCATGCCCCGTGTCAGGGGTTTGCATTGGAGGCGAACGGAGTGATGTGCAAAGCGCAGCCCGAATGCAGCCCCATCTGCCCGGGGCTCGCCCCAGCGCTGCGCAGCCGCCGCCGGGTGCTCCCCGCCCCACGCCTGCGCAGCACGGCTGCCGCAGACCTGCGGATGGGCCAAATGCTGCTGCTGAAGCTTTCGGGGGCAGAAATGCCAGGGAAAAGCCAGCCGGAGCCAAATTTTAAAACTAATTTATACCTTGACTTTTTCACTGGCTTTAGCACAAGCTGTGATCCTTGCCAATGACCCTCAGTGTGTCTGGATATATTTAGTCATGTTTGCATGGGGAGAAAACCCACTCTTCAATGTACTTCTGTAGCCCTTTCCCAATGCTTTGGGTATCCCACACAGTTTCTGTGCAGCGTGTTCTCACTCGTTCAACGAATAATCAATTTAACTGCCATATGCACTGCTCACCGAGAAAGAAACTGCTTCTTGTTAAAGGTGTGAAAGTCAGTCATGTGTAAAATTAGCTTAGCCCTTTGCTAAGTCAGATGGGAATTGCTTTCAAAGCAATACAACCCATCTAAATTCCCAAGAGCTTGGCCATTTTCCACACCATCTACTGCATTGCAGAAGAGGAAAATATTTTCCCAAAATATGGGAGGAGGGTGCTGGGGACTCGCTATAGGCTGGGTGAGGGAGAGGAGAGCAGCCACCAGAATGAGATCCCAAGCCATGTCCCCGAACTTTGAAATACTCAGCCAGCTTGGGAGGAAACGTCCCAATATCTGGGGCAAAATGAGGGTGGCTGCCCCCAAAAGGTGCCCGTGGGTGCCCCACAGTGGGTGGCCCGGGGCAGTGGGTGACCCTGGCCAGCCCCACTCCTGGGCTGCAGGTCCCACACACTGCAGCTTGTGTTTCTTTTTGTTTTGAAGATAAATGAACTTCTGGGGTGGGATTTGCCACCACTCCAGGGATTTGGACATTAATTTCTAATGGGGATTAACAATTCAAATCCCTTAAGCAGCTTTTGCAGCCCCATCCTTCGCTCCCCTCGCTGCAGAGACCCCCGGCCGTCCCCACTCCAGCGTGGAGAGTGTCTGGGCACAGCGGCATCAGCCAGCACCCGCTTGCCCCGGGGGTGACAGAGACATGGCTCTGCCCACCCTCAGGGGTGAGAGCAGCCTGGCTAGAGGGTCTCGCTGCCCAGCTCCATCCCCGGTCTAAGCACCGAGTATTTGCTGGGGCTGTGGCCAGAGTAGCGGGAAGGGCTTTTACCATCCAAGATCAACAGGGGCTTTGGTAAAAGCCCTGATACCCCCTTAAACATCTTGAGTTCAGCCATGCCCCTGGAGTCACCCTTCCCCAAACCGCAGGGCTCAGCCTCTGCCCTGCTCTGGTGTAGGAGGCCCTTTAGAAATGGCAGGTTTAGGCTGTTTCCCCCAGCATCAGACACTCCCCCAGGTCTGAGGAGCAAGTACAATGCCTCTGCTGCAAGAAGCTCCTATAAATAGGCTGACCCCATTTCCTTGCTTAATTACCAGGGACTTTTAGGCTATTTCCCACTATATTTTGGGTTCTGCATGTTGCTTTCCTTCTGACTTCACCCTGAGCGAACATCTCAGTGTCATGGTTTAATATGAGCAGAGTTTGCTGAAAGGCAAGGGACAGCTTCAAGAGATCAAGTTCAAGAGCGACAAAGCCAAGAAGAAAGGTTGGCTTCCTGGTTTGAATAGAGGGAAAGACTTTGGGTGTGCTGTTTCCACGCGAAGGCTGCTGGCGGCATGCAGGATGCTTTGCAGCTACCTTGAACGCCACGGCACGTAGCAAAAATCTGGCAGGAGGCAGCTGGCAGGGCTTCCTATCTTGCAGGACCCTCAGCTCTGGGGCTTGGCCTCGGCAGGGGGCTGGGGGCAAGCACGGCCCCTGGGTGAGGGGAGCTGTGTCCCTGGGGCATCCCTCACCCGCTGCCCATGGGCTCTGCACCATGGATGCATGTGGACTCCCTCCAGGATCCTCCCCGCCAGCTCCTCTCCCCAGCCAGGAGATTTGGAGGAGAAAGGTGTGGATTTGGGGGAGCTCACCTTGGCTGTTCCCTGGTAATGTGGCAGGTTGAGCGCAGGGAGGGGTGTGCAGTGCCCCTCTGTCCCCTGGTGTGGGGGGCACTGGTGGGCCATCGGCATCGCCCCGATGAGGGCACAGAGGAGGAGGATGGCCCCAGCTCACGCAAACCCCATCTGCCCGCACCCCACCAGGGTGCCCCGGGACAGCGGGGGCTCCCGTCCCCAAGGGCTTCGGGACACGAGGAGAGGCAGGGGCAGCCCTGAGCCCGCTGCCAGCTGCACCATGGCCTCTCCACTGAGCCATGGCAAGAGGAGGGTGAGCGAGTACCCAGGAACCTTGATAGCCCACCCCATTAGTAACCACCTCAGAAAGCCGTATTGCAGAGCAGCTCCTGCGGGGAGCAGCCCCCCCAGCTGGGCTTGGGCACACTGGGGCCAGGAGGCCGAAGGCTGCGCTCCTCATGGTGCAGCGTGGCTGCTCCCCCGGGCCCGGCAGAGCTCCCCATCATGCTGCAGACAGCCAGAGGCCTTGCGGAAGACCAAGGATGTCTTCACGCCACAGCCCCTCTGCCTCTCTGGCATCACTAATCCCACTGCCCGCTCCCGGGGCGGCGGCTGCTTTGCTCTCCCCTCTGCCTCCTCACATTCCCAGTCTCTGCAGAGATCGCTCTTCAGCCCAGAGTTTGCTGCTGGTCCCTGAAACATCCTCCAAGGCCCCATCAGCTCGGTCCTGTTCACACGTCCCTGCATCGTCCTGGGCCAGCAGCTCCCGTCACTCCCCGCGGCCCCACATCTCACGGCATCTCATTGCTCCCCACCACCCGATGGAGGTTCCCACTGCCTTGAGCCACCCACAGCCACACACGAAGCAAAGCCTGGCTTGGGAAGGGAGAGGCAAATGCGCTGCACACCCCACCGTCGTGCTGCTTTTTGCTGTATCTGCATCCCCCGTCGCTGCGGACAGCCCACCCGCGGGCTCTGTCCTGCCTCTCCTGCAGAAACTCCATGGGATTTTGTAACTGTAGCAGCAACTAAACGATTTGACAAGTCTTCTGCATGATGTGGGGTGGCCGGTGACCAAGCAAGGTGACAATGGGCTGGTGCAGAGCAGAGCCCAGCAAGTGGGGAGCAAGCACGTGCCCACTGGGGGGGGCAGGTTTTCTGTGCCGGTGGCCACAGTGAAGCATGCCAGACTTCACATTAACACAGCGATGAATGTCTGCAGGCACCTCAAACCATGCAAAAACACTCCTCTGCCCACTAGGAAGAAAAGGCGGTGGCTGACTTGGATTTTCTCTGAAAAAATGCAACTCCAGACAAGCACACATTTGAAGAGCGTGCATTTCCCAAAGGCATTTATAGAGCATTTACGGCCCAAGACAGCACAGTTAAAGCCATGCACAGAATCAGTGCTTTGGAGAACAGCTATTATTCACTCACTTCACATCAAGCACGTGTGTAAATGCACCGTGAGATTGGGGCCATCCTCGGCGTTCTTGGAGCAGTGTCTGCTGAGCCCCGGAGCCGTGTGCTGGAGATGATGAGCAGAGACCAGAGGCAACTGCATCGGCCATTTGCTGGCGCAGTGTCCCGTGGCAGTGCTGGGAATGGAAATCCCTCAGGAGCTGAAGCCTGGGCTCACCAGTGAGTTAGCAGCCAAAAAAGGCCAGGCACATTAGGTTCTTCTATCTAAAAAATGTTCCAGATGTTCAATGGCTCTGCCGCATGCTGTGCCAACCAACCTCCCCCCCCAACACAGGGAATGCATGAAAAGAAGAGATGCAAGAAAGATCATCTCTTTGTGGTTTGCACAAGCTCCTACCCCTGTTTCTGAGCAAGGAAAGCAGCAAACTTGAGGAGTTTTGACAATGCTGCCTGGAGAAATTCTCAGGTTCGTTGGAGGCAGTGAAAATCAGCAGCAAAACTGTACACAGGTGGGGGTGGTAGCAACAAGCTGTGCTCAAAGAGGCATCCCTGAGCTTCCCAAAACCCTCCAGGGAACATCCCCACCCCCAGCTCCCAGGGCAGAATCAGCCATCGTTCACCCTCCTTCCCACTGCTATCTGCTGGTGAATCGCTCCTGGTTCATTGGGTGACACTTCCACAGGTCCTGGACCAAGGACTGGAGTTTCTGCAGCATTTCCCCACTGCTACAGAGGACTCACTTCAGAAAGCTCAAGTTGGGGCCAGTGCCTTTGGTCCTGGAAGAGACCCTTCCCTTGGGGTGTCAGGAAGGGGGGGGTCACACTGGGGCAGGGCCAGGGACCCCTCTTCCCACCTGGAGTGAGACAAGCAGCTCACACCAGGACTCCAGGGATGCACCAGAGGTGGAAAATGCACCTGGTTCTTGGCAACACGTTAATGTAAAGTCCAAGGAGGACAATGTGAAAATGAAGTGTGATCTCCCGAGAAACAGTCCCGACTGCCCAGAAGCTGCATCTGCCCATGCAGGGTCCTGGGGCTCGGGGGCTGCGCAGGGGGACGGTGCTCCCTGCACAGCGCAGCCACCTCTGGCCCAGGGGAAGAGCAGGACGCTGCCGAGGTTTTGCAAGCACAAGGCACCAGAGCGTTGTTGTACGTACCTGGCAAACCAAAGGCAAGTACCACCATCAACACCAGTACCAGCTCCCCATACCCAGTACAAGGACCAACACCAAATGCTTATCCCCAGTACCAAGATCAAGACTTTGGATCAATCCTCAGTACCAACCCTCAGTACCAGTACCGATACCCAATGCTGACCCCCAGCATCAAAGCACTGATGCCCAACACCATCCCCAGCACAAATACCCCATACCAGTACCAGTGCATGAGGCACCAGTGTTCCAGCTGTCAGTCCACAAAAAAAGTTTAGGGTTTGACCCATTCCCATGCAGAGTCTCCCAGGTCCTCATCCCTGATGAAGGAAAAGGAATAAATAAAATCCATAATGCAGGGAAAGGGGCTGGGGGTGGGCACAAGCCCCCTGATCACCTGGGGCTGGGCTGGACTGAGGCGTCCTCCCACATGGGTACTGTTAGCAAAGAGCCATGAGAACTGCTACCCCCGAAACACCCTGAGCACCCCGGGACCAGCCGTGTCCTCCCACGCCTGTGCTGGCCGCCTGGCCAGGGTCTCCGGAGGAGACAAGCTCACGCGATAACCCTTCTTCCAGGCACTTGTGCGGTTGCCTTCAGAGCTTTATGAATATTGCACCAAGGCCATTCCTTTCATCTTCGCTCCCTTCCAGGGAGCCCCAAACCTTCTGCACATTCGTTTCCACCTCACTATTCCTCTTAATTATTTAAACTCGCCTTCCCGAAAGTGGAGCCCTTCCATTATCACTCCTTCCTCTGCAGCACATGTGGAATTTGGTGACTTGCAAATCCACTTCATTTCTGTGTGTTTGCACGGAGCGGCAGGTTTCCATGTGCTCCCCTCCCCACTCCCCTCCTGCCTGACCATGGGCCACGTTTGCAGAGGCCTTGGCCACAAAAACCTCAAAGCCAAAGCAGAGCATCGGTGTTTTTTACTGGGGTCCTGGATGCTGCGGTGTTTCCCAACATGACTTTGGTTATTGCCATCACTCTTCTTGCCCGCCGCTCCTCCCCCAAAGCCACGCACGGGCCTGGCTGCCCCTGCGCCATGGCTGTACCGACGCAGTTCACAAGCAGCACGTAAGACTGAAAAAATCCCTTGCTGCTCCATTGCCAGCACTCATCAAAGCTAAAAATACCTGCAAGGGCTCCCTGCGGGGTAGATCCCATCCATGCCCCTCAAATGAGACATCCCCAATTAATTGCCTTTTAACTAGAAGGTAGGAGTGCTGAGCCCAGCTCCCCAGAAGTTAAGGCCTGGAGGCTTGAAAAGCTGTTGGAGAAACGCAGTTTTCAGTAGCATAGATACATAATAATACCCTCTCCGTCTGCTTCTGAAAGGCAGCAGCTGCGTTTGAGCATCCCCAGGCATGCCCTTCCACCGGCACAGCTCCCCAGGACACCCCTGTGCTGCCGGGATCCAGCCACAGCTGAAAAGGGAGGGATTTGGTGGAGCTCTCAGAGATGCTGGTGGGACGTGGGAGCTGTGGGAGGGAGTGACTCAACTGAGTTTGATGCACTTCGATCTTCTCCTGGCATGCCTGAACCTGCCAGATGCTCGACAGCCGGGGCTTTGCAGCTGGGTGCATTGGCCCTGCCCTTGCACTGTGCCGTGGCTGGGCGAGTGGCCTGGCCGGGCCGTTTGCTGGAGCAAGACACCCTCAGTCAATGCTATTTCTTCCCATCCTCCTGCTATTCATGGGTTATTCTCTGGTTATCTCATACCCCGCTAATGGTCTCTTCATTTGGCTCATCTTCTCTGAGGCTACTGTGGGAGGGTTGGGGTCTCCTCAGCCCACTGTAGGGGATGGGGGGGTTGAGGAGGTGCAGTGTGTGCGGTGAGACCAGCCACCTCCACTAGCAGTGCATTATTCCTGATGCTATTATTCATTCATGCATTTACTGGCACACAGCTGCAGGCTGGAAATGGGGTGGGAACTCTGAGGGGAGGCCAGCATGGAGGGGCTGCCAGAGGCCTCAGCCTCCGACACCAACAGCGTTATCACCGGAGCAGAGAGACCACGCTCTGAGCAGCTCCTGGCTTCACACCCCCCAAAATACTCCAACAAGGGCACACGCGACACCTCCAGGGTTGCGGCAGGAATATCCACCAGTCCCGGGGTGGACACCACTAAGTGCCCCTGCAGCACCGCTGATCTGTGGCCCAGTGACACCAGCCCCGCAGGAGGTCCGTCCCTTCCCAGCCTCCTCGCTCTCTTGGAAGCTGGTCCACAGCAGCAGAACCCCCCGCACGTTGCATCCGGGCCTGGCTCTCACCTCCATGCGTCACTCCCTGAATTAATCATCAGCCTTGCTCTGCACCAGGCTCCTTACTTAAAGAGATTTTTATGCATTAAAAATTAACAGCACTAAATGATTGATGTCCAGGCATGCCCGCACCCCGTGCTCTGCAGCAGAGCTCAGACAGCTCCAGCTTTGCCTTCCCTGAGGGCTGCCACGTGTCCTTGTCCCCAGGCATCCGCTCCACTGCTTTGGGCATTACCTGGGGGAGAAAACCAGCATGGCAGTAGCCCCCCCCAAAAGTGACCCTTAGCCTATGTAGAGCTGCCGTTCATCTGCTGGAGATGTTTTAGGTGGTGGAGCATCCCTAGGGCCCTGGGATGAGCCCGTCATGGCAGTCACCCCCGGGGAAGGGATGCTCTGCCCCTGCGCAGACATGGGGGGCTCTTCACCGGCCCCACACATGCACAGCAAAAGGCGTGGTGCAGAGCAGCGTTGCAGGCTCTGGAGTGGGAGATGCAATCTGGGACCTTCTGCTTCCCTCTCCCTCATGTCTCCATCTCTCCGTGTCACTCCGTGCTGTGGCCAGGCATTTGGGAGCAGCCATTGAGGGACTGCGTAGGTCAGGGTGGGAGACAAAAAGCTTCTTTGCGCTGACCTAGGCTGCGTGGCCTCTTGTCCCTCCTGTCACCGTCCCACCAGCCGCGAAGAGGTCTTGCCGTCACCTCCTGGCACGGCCTGGCTGCCTCCTGCCCCCGCTCACCCGCTGCCAGCACCCACCCCACGCACCCAGCACACACCTCCAGCACCCACCCCACGCACCCCCTTCAGCCCCCTCGCCCCCCGCCGCCCCCGGCTCCCGCAGACCGGCGCGGCGGTTCCCGGGGAGGCATCGCCCCCTCCCGGCCGCCCCGGCCCGGTGCTGCGGGCAGCAGCCGCCCCCCCGCAGCCGAGAAGGAGCGAGGGGGACGCGGGGGGCGGAAGGGGGCGGCTGGGGACGCGGCTTCGGGATTGCACCGCCCGAGCTGCGAGCGCGGGGTCACCGCTACCTGGTCACCCCGTTACCCGGTCACCCCGTCACCTCATCACCCGGTCACCCCGTCACCCTGTCACCGCATCACGGCCGCTCCCGCTGGCTTCTGCAACCTTCTCCCAAAGGTCCCTCAGCCCCAGCCCCAGGGGTTCATGCTGGGCAGGACCCCGATGCGCTGCCCACCTCCCCAGCAAGCCTGACAGCTCCTCCCACAGACCCCCAACCCCAGCTCCACCGCGGTGCCTGCTCCCTCCCCCAGCTCCCCCCGCCACCACCTCCGCTCCCCTCTGATCTGGGCCCAGGCGCAGTGAAACGTGGGGCTCAGGGCCCTCCAGGGCTCAGAGCGGGGCTGGACAGTCTGTGCCAGCCGCAGCTCCAGCGCTCAGCAAGGCTTTTGCTCCCCATCTCCTGGAAGCCACGGCAATTCGCGGGACCCGTTCTCAGCTTCGTGCTCCCTACCCAACTTGTTTGGCTTTGACGCGGGTCCGCACCCAAAGGCTGTGTTGCAGCCCCCAAACACACATTAATCGTTAACAAATGTCCCTAATTTCAGGTGTTTACCCTTGCTGGCTGACAGCAACACTGGCTGTCCCATGCTCAGGGGGAGACGTGTCTGGAGGGCACCCATGGGTGCTTCTCCACCCTAGAGCTGTGACGGGAGGGCCAGAGCAGCACCCCTGCCACCCGCAGTGCTCAGCCCGACACCCAATAGCACTGCGGGTGCTCCCCTGCCCCACGTGCTGTGGCTGCAGGACCGGGCCACACTGTCCCTCTTGTCCTGCTCCTTGAGGGAGGAGGGACGCAGGTTCTGCATGCCCGGCTGCTCCCTGTTTTCCCTTGGAGCTGTCCCTGTCCACATGGTACAGGTAGGCTTGGGCCAGCAAGTTAGGAGGCTCTGACTTTACCATGCATCATCTGCAGAAAAACCTCCTGTAGACTGGGCACCTTCTAGCTCCTCTCCACTCGCCAGCAAAGAAAAAAACATCTGGGTGAGAGCAGCGGGGCCATCTCCTTTGCCACCGTAGCCAGGATGCCCGGGGCTCCCCTGATGGACTTGGCCAGGAGGGAGCTCTTGGAGCTACTGGCAATGGTGCAATACTTGGGGAGCCTGTTTCTGTCCAGCGAGTGGGGTGGGAAGTTCCCAGTGGACATTCAAAAGCAGAAAGTAACAGCCAGGAGCAGGGTTCAGGCTCCAAACCAGCCCATGGAGGGGAAGGAGTGGGAAAGCTCATCTCCTTGGCCCTGCTCCACTGTCGACGACTCAATAGCTCGATTGTATGCTGGGACCAGATGCGCTGCTTCGGGCGGTGGCACAGAAAGGCTTTTCTGCTGCCTTTCAATGGCAGATCTATGCCGTTCCTGCCAGGAAGGTCCCATGGCACCACCCTGGCCCTTGCCAGATCCCCGGCGGCTGGGAACCTGCCGGCTGCGGGGCGCCGGGTGGAGAAGGGCGCTCTGTGTGCCGAGACACACGCTGTCTTTCTCGGCTTTGCTGGAAATGTCAAAACAGAGTTGGATGCTGCCAGCTGGAGGGCTCTGCAGCAGGGGTCGGGGCAGAAGGTGGCTGGAAATAACTCCCCATGGAGAGACTGAGAGGGTGGTTTGCTGGCGGCTGTGGTGGGGAAGAAGGGCATCTGCTGGGCAAGGCATTCCCCCTTTGCCCTAAGGACTCAGCTGGCATCTTTGCTGGGTGCTAGAGGCCAGAGAGTCCAGAAGAAGGTGGTATTTTGGGGCTGGTTTGTCCCCCTGGTGCACACCCATCCCAGTCCTGCTCTGCAGGGTGAAGGGACAAGCTGGAAATGGGTGGGTGAAGCTGAGCCCATATCACCCACCAGCTGCTGGGGACATCCATGTCCCCGCACAGGCCAGCGTCCTCCCCTCTTACCGAGAGCCAGGGATCTCAGAGCTGTGCCGGGGCTGCTGCTCCCGTGCAAGAACATTTCCTACAGGGACGGGTTGGCAGCCTGGAGTCCATCCCACCGGTGGAACAACCCTGAGGTTGCATGAATTCATGGGAGCAGATGTCCCTCCTAACTGTCTCCTTGCCAGAGTGCCCCTATTTGGAGAGAATCAGTGTGGGCACTTGTTTTCAAAACACATTTTGCAGCCCGAGGGCTACAGATGGACATAGGGATACAGCTCAGAGGTCCCAAAAGAAAAATGCCCATTTTTAAGCAGTGCTGACTTTAAGCCAAGGTCACAACTTTTCAAGGCACCCGAGGCTGCAAACGCTCTGTGCGCAGCATCACCCAGGTACCTGGAAAGTCCCAGACCCAGGAGCATCCCACCGGCAGCTCCCACCGACCGTTGGGGAGTGTTTATGGCCATGTAACGGCAGGAAGCTGCCGGCCGGTGGGGCAGGTCCCCCCCCGGCTGCTGGCAGGGCTGGCCTCTGGCCAAAGCAAAACCCAGCTGCGGAAAGCCCACACGGCATTTTCCTCAGCCCTGATAAGGCTGACCTGCAAATGCAGCCACAAAAAAAAACCCCGTCCCAGCCTTCCCTGGGCTGGTTGGGTGCTGCGCCAAGCGCGCGAAATATTGCCTGAGATAAAAGCCTGCACCTGCCGTGCCGCACGGGCACAAAATGTCACTGCGGCCGGCTAGATCAGAGGGGACACGGGAGAGGGGATGGGGGTAAAGGGCACCTTGCACCTGAGCGAGGGCTGGTCTTGCAGGGCCATGCTGGGGATGAGAGGGCACCCAGGGTCACACACATCAGGGGGATGTAGGACAGGGTGGCGTGGAGCAGGAGATCCCCAGGGAGCGGGTGACATTGCAGGTGTTCTGTATTTCATGCAGCTGCCACAGCACAGCCCTAAATCAAGTCCAAGGGAGTCCCCAGGAGGTGATGGGGTGGTGGGAGATGGCAAGGGGGGAGGCTGTTTGCAAGGGGTCTGTGGGGTGGCTGTCCTGCTGTTGGGGTATGGCTTCCCCCCAATGGCTTCAACCTCTGGCATCAGCCCCTTCTCCGCCAGCCCTGCCAGGTCTGAGCCCAGCGCGGGCATCTGGTAGCCCCTCAAGGACCCTTGCCTAGGTCCTGCAGGCCCACGCACAGCTGGAGAGCTGGTGAAGCTGCTCCTGCTCTGCTCTTGGGTCTTTTGTTTTGCTGCAGCATCCCAGGGAGGAAGGATCTGAGCAGAGAGGCAACGAGAGGAAACGAGCTTCCTGCCTGCTCCCAAACCTGCAGGCAGAAAACAAGGACATCCTGCCTCCGCCGGGCTGGGCAGGGACAGCCGAGCCTGCCGGGAGGGAAGCGCACTTGGCTGGTTTATTTGTGCAGCGCGGAGGCATTCACACCGCTTTCCTGTGGGGACTGCGCCAGGCAAAGCCCTGGCCAGTCCTTGACCGTGGGTCTCACACCGTGCCTGGCCTGGCCAGCCCCTTCGCAAGGCCACGGAGGGGGCGATGGAGCCGGGAGCTGGGCTCGAGCGGGGATGGTGGAGCTGGAGTAAGCGGAGATGAACTCAGGCAGGCAGGAAACGGCTGGAACACACCCCACCGGCTGCTTTTCCAGGTGTACCCTGAGCACGCACAGCGTCTCCCAGCCATGGGCCACCACCAGCCAGCCCTGGACACCCAGGGCTTTGGGAGCCCGCTGCTCTGGAGAGGACCGAGATGCTCAGGGCTTTGGAAGCCTGTTGCCCATGGAGGGAACCAGGGTGCCCGAGGGTTTGGGATCCCACTGCCCTGGGGAGCAAACGGAGTCATCCAGAGCTGTAGCGAGTGGGACGGCTCATGCTGCAGCACACAGGGCTGCAGCCATTCTCCGCTGGCATCTCCAGCAGCGTTTCTCAGACTCTCCGCGTCCAAGGGCCACCTGAATGAGGCAGGATGACACCAAAAGCTTGCTTGCAGCCAGCTGAAAGCCTGGCCAAGCTTTGTGTGTTTTCTCATGTGCCGACACCACTTGATTTCTGTGCTGAGTGTGGAGGGACATGGACGCAGCCTGTTCTGTCAGTCTGCAGCCACTTCCAGCTCCGGGGGCTCTGTTCCCTGGCACACTGCAGAGAAGCACCCTGCCACGCTGCCTCATGTCACAACGCATGCACACACGTACTCCCTTTCCAACTGCCCTGATGGGGAAACTGAGGCACAATCACATGCACAGTCCCCGTTGGAGCTGGCAGAGAACAAAGGGTTGGGATTCACAGGGAAAGCCATTTTCTGAGACCATCTTCTGGACAAAAAAAAAAGCTTTTTAATGTTTCTGATGGATTGAAAACTCATCAGGTCCCGGAGCTTTTTCTGCAGTCGGATGCTCTTGGGAGGGTCAGTGCTAGTTTCCCTGGCCAGCGTGAAGTCCAGGACCGGGGACAGCTGTGCCCTGCCACGATGCCATGAAAGTCCACAGAGTCCCAGACAGATGAACGACGATATTCCAGCACCAGAAAACCATTGTTTTTTGGCAAAAGTGCCTCTACAACAGAAACAAAAGCCTGGCTAGCCCTCCTCACCACTCCATGCAGGATGATGAGAGAGATGCTGAATACAAGAGCTCAGTCCCAGGCTGTAGCAATCACCAATCCTTACCTGTACCCTTACTGGGACTAAGTATCCGGGAGTCCTTCACCCACGCAGGCACCTTACCTGAATATCTGCAACCTCACGGCGGCACCTTTACTAACTCGAAGCTCGGCACACGCGCAGGTGCAGCAGGAAAGCCAGCAGGCGCTGCCATTTGCCTCCAAGCCAGGGTTCGGCTGCGGCTGCCGGGCGCTGCCGGCCCAGGCAGGCGGGTGCCGCAGCTCGGACCGGTCCTGAGTTGGCGTCCCTGGCCCGAGGTGAAGCCACCGCACCCGCCGACAGCCGAGACTTGGGAAGCACTTTTCTCCATGCCGCCTCCCACATGCAGCTGTGACTTACATGGGGTTAAAACACCGACTGGCTCTTGTGACTTCTCTGGCCACACCTTCGTATTTGAGCTTTGCAGAGGTTCTGCAGAAAACCATGAATGTTAGAAATAAGGGCTGTCCCTTGGGTTTAATTCTTCTCAGTCACCAGAGCTTAAAGCCAGAGGAGTCTGATCAGCGCGTGGAACAGCTCAACACCTCTTGTTCAAAGGCTGCTGTTGAGTTTTCAGCCTGGAAATATCTCTGAGCTGCCACAGTTCTGTGCTCCAACACCAAATTTAGGCAGCCCCGGGACTGTATTTCCTCAGCGGCACTGGGTGGTTTGAGGCCCCCCCACCGTTCCACAGCTCTGTCCCGGTGCCGGGGTGGCAGCAGTTGCGTGGACAAGGTCTGGCACCTGCAGAGCTAGGGTGACATCACTTTCCCAAGCTCATTTTTCTTCAAATCCTCCATTACAGGGTTTTTTTCCTACCTTTGCAAGGAGGAAACAAGAATTGCTGTTTGACGATGGGTGACATTTTTGTCAGATGTCCAAGAGTGGGAGCGAGGGGCCTGGATGTGGGCTCTTTCTGGAGCTCTGAGCCGGGACGCAGGGCACAAGTTCTGCGGTGCAGTCAGCGAGTGGACACCAGTGGGACTTCACTCATCGCACCAGACTTTACCTTTCCAGATCTGGATGGAGAAGGCAAGCCACACGGCTACAGAAGACCCAGCCAATTTCTTTGCCAAGCAGCCAGTGAATTGACAAGAGCGGTGCTATTCTAGACCTGCTTTGGAGGCAGAACGAGGGCATGAAATCAGCAAGTTCATTACCACAGGATGCCAGAGAGGCCAAGTATGTAAATGGGTTGGAGAGTGATGAGGTCTGTCGGTGGAGGTAGATCCATTAGGGCTGTCAAGGTACTTCCATCCAAATGCAAACCCTTTCTCATGAAGTCCCCAAACCGCCAGCCTGCAGCTGGGAGGGATGCTGGGAAGCACATCTTGTTTCTCCTTCTCTTCTCGTGAGTAGCATTCAAGGAAAAATAACTGTGGGGTTCAGCAGCTGAAAAGGAAAGAAAAAGAAGCAAAAATCCTTTCTGAAGGTTTCGGTGTTGAAAGGGGTTGGAGCAGTTAGTGAGGGCAAGCTTTAAAGTGTGAAACTGCCTGGGGTCCCTGCAGGATGGAGGACGGCCCAGACCTTGGCGGCTGAGTGACCGGCGCGCGAAGCAGGCAGGCGGGGAAGAAAGCTGGCAAGAAAAGGAGACAAACAGCCTGCTGCTGGGACAAGGGAGGGCTGCCAAAAACGCAGCGGGGCCAGGCCCAGGGAGCCCAGCCAGGCGAGCGGCACAGGGCTCCTGGCCATGGGTGGGACGAGGGCAGGCGGCGTGCGAGCCTGCGGGGGCCAGGCAGGTGGGGGCTGGCTGTGCTGGGGGGAGGTCAGTGGGGCAGGGAGCTGCACCCCAGCCACCCGCAGGCCCCTGGTCAGCAGGAGTGTTGAGCTCGGGGCAGGGGATACCCCAACGCGGGGGTGACATGGGCAGGTGATCCCCCTTTCTCCAGGGTGACCATCCCTGAGGTGAGCAGCGTAGGGACGTCGCCATCCCCAGGGTGATGGGCGTTGGGGCGCACCATCGCCAGGGGTAACCAGGACAGGGGATCCCCCATTCCTAGGGTTAACCAGGGCGGGGGACACCTCCCTTCCTGGGCTCGCTGGGACAAGGGACACCCCTTCCCCAAGGTAACCAGGACAGGGGACCCCCGGAGTGTCCAGGGCAGGGGACACCCTCCTTCCTGGGCTCACCAGGACACACCTTCCCCCCAGGTGACCGGGACAGGGCGATACTCCACCCCGGGGGGCCACAGGGGCAGGGACCCCCCGTGCTCCGAGGAGAGGTGGAGGTAGGACGTCCGTGCCAGGGGTGAGCGGGGATCCCGCCGGGGACGAGCGGCCCGGGGGCGGTGCCCGGCCCGGCCGGGGCCCGGGGGCGATCCCCGCCCGCCCCCGCCCCGCCCCGGCCCGCTCCCGCCCGGCCGCGCTGCCGGCCCGCCCTCGGCCCGGGGCTGCGGCGGGCAGCGCTGCCCGGCGCCGCGGAGCAGCCCAGAGCCGCCGGGCCCGGGACGGCGGCCCCGCGCTGGGGCCCGGCTGCAGCCCAGACGCCCGGCGGGCAAGGTGAGGGGCGGCGGGGACCGGACGGGACGGCGGGGTCCGGCCGGCAGCGGCGGCTCCGGCGGCTCCGGCTCCGGGAGCGGCTCGGCGGCGGCGGGGCGGGGGCTCGTGCCGCCGGCGGCGCCCCGCAGGGCCCCTGGAACCGCCGCCGCCCGGGGCCCGTCGAGGGGCCGCTCCGGAGCCCCTGCGGCCGCGCCGGGACCGTGGGGCGGCTCCGGCATCCCCCGCCTCGGGGGCTCCGCCCGGTCGGCGCCGGGAGCGGGAGTGGGGCTTCTGCCCGCACCCAAGACGTGCCGGTACCGGTGTCTCCTGGGCTGGGGGCGGGCGCCCCGACGTGCGGGGGCGTGCAGGGTGCTGAGGGCACCTTGGGGTGCTGGGAGTGCTGTGGGGTTCCCCGAGGTTCTGGGGACCCGCAAAGTTTTGAGTGCTGCAGGCTCCCCGGGGTACTGGGGACCTATACAGGGTTGGGGGTGCTGGGGACCCTGCAGGGCTGGGGGTGTGGCAGGGCACCCTAGGCTGCTGCAGGCCCCTCTGGGGGGGGGCCTCTACAGGCGGAGTGCTCCCTGCATGCACATGGGGAACCCGCCATGGGGCTGGGCCCAGTGCTGTGTGTGTAGCCTGACTGTGCCTGTGCACCCTGGGTGTAAATTTAACCATTTCATCCCCAAGCACCTCCTCGCCGCAGGGCGATGCCAGGCCATCGGGGCTTACTGCTGACCCTCTGTGTTGTCACCAGCCCCAAGAGGGTCGGGGAGGTGTTGGTGGAGAGTGCCGGTGGGCAGCTGTGGCGAGGGTGCAGGACAAGTGGTAGATGTTTCCTAGTAGAGATATAGGAGCCCTGTAGAGCTGTAGGTGTGACGGGGCACGTAGAGCTGATCCCCATGTGAGTACATCTACACATGGACCATGCGCCTGTTGTCCAGGTGTGGTGTGAGCTCAAGGAGGTCCCTGAGGTGCTGGAGCGGGTGCACAGCCCGAGCAGCCTCCGCGGCCTCCCGACCAACCAGGCTGACGATGACGACAACTCCAGAAATAACAGCCCAACCCTGAAATTAGGCTGTTGAGAAGATCGAAGCATTTCCCTTTCCCTCCCTGGGTCAGTGCCGGCGCACCCACCCGCACAGGATCTGGCTACTCTGGGAGCAGCCCCAGCCTGGACCGTATGGCCAAGGTGGCCTGGGCGAGTGGGCACAGGGGCAGCGGATGGCACAGAGCATGGGCCATCCCTTATGGCCCTGGGTCGGGGCATGGGGCCAGGATGGATGGCCGGGGAGGTGTGATGAGCCTCAGATACCTCCTGTCCACACCCAGCCTGCAGCACCGGCGGGTGACACTGCAGGTGATGGCCACGCATGATGGCTGGCTCCATGTGTGCCGAATCCCGGCAGGTCACTGGCAGCAGAGGAAGCTGTGTGCTTGCTCAGTGGTTTCCCTTTAACTTTGGAACAGCCTCAGCCCCGAGCTTCGGGGCTTATCGCCTGTGTGCAGCTTTGAGGGAAGCGTGCCTGGCTGAGATAAATCAAAGTCGTGCTGGCCAGGGCTGCTCTGGACTCTGTTCTTCTCACATTCCTCATGACCTCAGTATTTTGGCTCAGGAGGAGAGTCGGGGAGAGCCCCGGCCACGCCGGTGGAGTTGCTCAGGCTGCACAGTGGTGCGTGGCCGAGCTGGGGCGAGGGCTGCCCCATTTGGACCCCTGGCAAGGGAGACAGCCCAAAGGAGTCCAGAGCTTTAAAAACAAATCCCTCAGGATCCCCTGACAGCCCGGGGTCTTGGGGATCCAGAGTGGGGATCAACACATGGACCAGGAGGCTAGGGGTCCCAGGGGGCTGCCTGGGCATGGGGCATGGGTACCGGATGGTACCTGAGCTGTGCTGAGGTGCCCAGGCTGCCCCATCCCTGACGTGACTTTTTATTGTAATTGAGCAGAGTGGCTCCAGTTTTGGCCCCCAGTTTCCTGTGTTATCAGTGGGGCTGCGAGAGCGGGAAACAGAGGTGTGATCCCAGGGCAAAGCGTAGCCCTGCCTCCCTGGGGACGATTGGGTCCCTGCGCATCCTCCTCCTCTTGCTGCCGAGCCTCCCCAGCGGTGCTTTGCTTTGTACCATCTTGCTTTTCTGTGGAAACACTGGGACTAGAAACAATGCTTTCATTTCTTCTGAAGGAAGCTAGGATCGTGTGGGGTCCCCTGCCTCGGGCACCCAGAGGTCCCTGTGCCCAGCAGCACCCAGCCCCGGTGCCCAGGGGAGTGGTCAAAAGTGCTGAAAATCAGCCTTTGGCACCAAAGTGGCCAGCACGGTTTTCCCCTCTGGGACTTCAGCCCAGGTGGAGAGCGACTTCTCTTTGAACCAGTGCTGTGGTGATGGTGGCCGGCTGGGGACAAGGCTGGCTTTGTGTGGCTGGGCCCCAGCAGGTGCCGGCAGTGGCTGGGCCGTGGCCTGGGGACTTAACCCTCCCACCGCTGCTGCGTGCCAGGGCCGTCAGCCTCCATTGCTCATCCCCGCCAGCTCAAATCCTGCCTGCCACTCGCCTCGCTGCCCAGCCCACCGGCAGCCCAGGGGCCGTTCGCACGTCACGGGTAGCCTGGGGCGGGGTTTGCACATGACAGGGTCCCCAGGAGGGTTTGGACATCGTGAGGTCCCCAAGGCAGTTGGCATGTGCTTGGGAGCCTGCAGGTCCCATCACCTGGCCCGGCCCTTTGTTTTGGAGCTGGGTGAAGGAAGAAGCTTCTGCCCTGGGTCCAGGCCATCCTGTTGAACCAAAAGTAATGGGGGCCAAGAGCTGCAGGGGAGCTGCAGGAGGATCTCCCCTGGCTTTGAGGATAGGCAGCGCAGCCACGTGGTTGACAGCAGCTGCCGGCCTCGGCTGGAGGGGCAGGGCGAGGTGGCAGCAGGGACGAGCGGTGCATCCCTGGTCAGCGGAGGGGACAGCGGGGCAGCGCTGGCGGAAAGGGCACCCTTGCCGCAAGCAGGAGGAGCAGTGTGAGAGACCTCCCGGCAGGGTCCTGGCGGAGGCGGCTTTTCCTGGCACAGCCCCAGGCAGGACAATACCCAGCCGGGCGGCCGGCGGAAGGGAGCTGCCGGCCGCTTCCCCCGAGGAAACACACCCGCTGGCTCTGGCTCCTGTTGCTCTCCCTCTTCCTCCCGTTTGATTTACGGCATGTGTGGAGCCCGGCGGTAAGTTCGTCCTGGCCCTGGCGCTGGTTAATTACCTGCAGCGAGGGCCGTACGGAGGAGGAAGTCAGCCGCTTCCCGGGGCGGGAGGGATTAGAGGTGGGGGACGTGTGGGCCCTTTTATGCACGAATCCGGCAGCACAGGAATGGTGGGGTGCCAGCATGGAGCCGGGATGTTCCCAAGGAAGGTGGAAGGGGTGCCTGCACAAAGCTGGGATGATCCCAAGGGAGATGGAAGTTGGGATGTGCATTGGCTGTGGATGGGCTGGGAGATGAGCGGGAAAGCCCTGGGATCCAGCCTGGTGATTGATGGGAAGTGTCTCATCCCTGCCTGGTTGGACTCAACCCCTCGACCCCGTGCGCTGGGGCCGGTGCTGGGAGGCTGCCACGTCGCCGGGGTGCCCAGCCTGAGCCTGGCCTGCCGCTGCCTGTGCCACGGCTGCTCCTCTGGCTTCTGGCAGTCGCGGGGCCAGGGCGAGCTGGCAACCGCAGTGGCACGGCTGGGGCTGGGGAGCAGCAGGCAGCATCACCGCAGGCAGCGGGTGCGAGCCAGGGGCCAGTGCATCGTCCCAGGCTGGGCCGTGTGACGGGGGCGGCCACAGCATCTCTGCTAAAAAAGTCTGGATCCTCTGGCTATCACGAGCAGGGGATTTGGGGATGGATGCGGGTGTTTCTCCACAGCCAAGGCCAGAGCCTGCTCCCTTCTCTGGGCAGTGCTGACCCTGGCGTCCCATAGGGCTGCATCTGAGCTGCCTTTCCTCTGCGGCACACTTTCTCTCCTGCTTTCTTCTGAAAATAGCCCAGTGCCAAATGCTTTGCCACTGACAGCTGCACAGCCCCACGGCCACCCACGCTCTGTGGGCAGGGCCACCGTGTCCCCACCACACGGGGACCCCGCGCGCAGCAGCAGTGGGTGCTCCTGGGGTACTGTTTGCCCCCATCCCACTCCCACCAGGAGCGCTTCCCACCTGGGCCCTGGCACACAGATGCTGCCAGATGTTGCGGCAGGTCCCAGCTGAATGCTCACAGCCGGCGGCCCAGCTTACCTGTGGACCACAGTGGCATCCCGCTGGCTCTCCTCCAGCGCGCCCGTGCCTGGCTCCTGGGAAAACCAGGCTCCCATTTCATTCCCCCGCCGCCTCCTGCCATGCCTTATCCCACATCGTCGACAGGGAAAAGCAGCCAGGTCCTGCCTGGGGGTTGCTGGCCCGTGGGACACCCCCGAGGCAGCACTGGGCAGCACAGGGCACCCCGGTCTTGCTCAGCCTGGGTGGACAGACGTCACACCCGGTGACCGACGCGTGCTGGCAGCTGCCTGCGGTCGCGTGGCGTTGCAAAAGCATCAATTCCCTTTCTCCGAAGCAAACTTCTCCACTGAGAATCGCACCCATAAAAGCTGCAGCCTTTTTTTTTCCAGCCCGCTCCCCCAGTGCAGCCGAGCTCTGACTCATGACTCTGCGCGCTCAGAGCTGGCAGCACGACGGCCGCCGCGGTCCCAGCCCGGGCTGCGAAGCATTCCTTAAATGTACAAACAATCCCCAGCCCTGCAGGCAGCTCCGCGGCCGGCAGCCGGCTCGAGCTTCAGCCCCGTGGCACCAGGGCTGGGGGGGGCCCGGCAGGTGGCAGGGGGTGGCCGAGGGGTGCTCCCCGGGTGGGGGGCAGCAGTGTGTGGCTGCATGGGGCTCACTGGCCCCCGATTTGCAGGGTTTTGCTGGACGTGGCCTGGTTGTTGTTGCAGGTTGATGGTCCCCTGGTCAGCGGCATCCCGGGGAGAAGATGGCTCAGCCTGCACCCCTTAACCAGAACCTGCCAGGTAAAGGGACCAGGGTCGTCACCGGGCAGGGACAGCAGAAGGAGCGTGAGGGGAGTGACAGGGCTGAACTGTCCTGTGCCATCCTGGGGGATTTCTTCACCCCAGCACCCAGCCCTGTGGTACCCGATGGCACTCAGGGTGCCAGGTCAGGCCATCTGCCAGGCCCACTGCCAGCAGCATCACGGCAGGGAGCGGGGCTGCAGGCTGCAAATCCCAGTAAACCCAGTTGGAAAAGCCTTCCTGCCTCCACCAGGTCCCTGCCTAACCATCCCTGCTCCTCTTGCAGATCTCGGGGGCCCGTTCTTGTATCGGGACCAGGACGATGGGGAGAAGAGCTCGTATTCAGTGGAAACCCCCTACGGCTTCCTCCTGGACCTGGATTTCCTGAAATACGTCAATGACATCGAAAGCGGCCAAACACTCAAGAAAGTGCCGCTGCCTCGCAGGGCAAAAGGGGCCCGGCAGCCACCCAGCGCTCTGCGCAGCCCCAGCAGCCATGCCAGCGCCTGGACCTCCACCGAGTCCCTCGCCTCCACAGCCAGCGAGGAGGGCAGGACCGCACTGCTCCTGTCCCCACACGGTCGGGCGCCCCGGGAGCCCCCAAGCAACCCAACCTCCCACCCCACCTCGCCGCCTCCACCCGTGCGCCTGCTCCCACCGCCCACCCGCAAGTGCCTCGTGCGAAACCTGCGGGTGGAGAAGACCTTGCTGGAGACGAGCAGGAGGCTGGAGCAGGAGCAGGGCCACTTGCAGGATATCAGTGGTCCCTCCCGCGGCGGCCCGCTGGGTACCCTGAGTCAGCCACCCCCCTGGGTGCCGGTGGGCACCGAGGGCCCGGCAGGCTGGGGTCGGGCGAGCCCTGGCAGCTCGGGGCGCAGCACGCCGGCAGCAGGGCTCAGCGCTGCTCCGCTGCAGCACGTGCGGGAGCAGATGGCTGCAGCCCTGCGGCAGCTCCGGGACCTGGAGGAGCAGGTGAAAACCATCCCCCTCCTGGAGACGCAGATCTGCGAGCTGAAGCGGGAGAAGGCGAAGCTGATGGAGAAGCTGTCAGCAGAGCCTGGCAAGGCTTTCGGCCACCCCCCTGGCTCCGAGGTGGGGGTGGGGGGCGAGGAGCCACCCCGAGTGGGGATGGAGAGCGAAGCGGAGCTGGCAAAGGGGCGAGCGAGCAAGATCGCAGAGCTGAGGAAGCTGACGGAGAAGCTGGCCGTGCCGGAGCGGGGTGGCAGGGCTTGGCCAGGCAGGAGCCCCAAGGCCACCGAAAGGCCGTGCCGCTCCGTGGCGGTGGGTGAGGACCGGGCCATGACCGATGCTGTCTTCTACTACCGGTCGCAGCAGGAGGGCGGTGGCGTGCCGGACAGCAGGGCGAGGGAGCGCAGGGATGTGGCCGTCTGGGTGCTGGAGTCCTCGCTGGGGCTGGCCAGTGAGGCGGAGCGGGAGCTGGAGCTGCTGCAGCAGACGGTGGCCCACCAGAAGGAGGTGATCGCCCTGATGGAGGGGCACCTGCAGGAGGCCACGCGGGAGCTGGAGGAGCTGCGGCAGGAGGTGTGCGCCCGCCGGCCCTGCAGGCAGGCAGACAAGGAGGTGATGGCCAAGCCGCAGGTGGCCGAGATGCTGGTGGAGGCGGCGGTGGTGACACAGAGCCGGGCAGCTGGCGACCCCCCGGAGACGGCAGAGGCAGGCGTGGAGTGCTGCCCGCCGACCACCTGCATCGGGGTGGGCTGCCACCCTGACAGGCAGGACATGGCGGTTGGCCCCGATTCGGCTGCCGAGTGCAAAGACAAGGGCAGCCAGACTGACGTGGGCAGCCCTGTCCTGGCAGGCGAGGAGACGGAGCCCGGCACGCGCGATGCCCCAGGCAGCCCCTCAGCACAGGGCACAGGAGCAATGCAGGGCATGTGCCAGGGCAGCCCAGCCCCCGCGGCAGCCACGCCAGGGACGACTCACGGCGGCCGGGACCCGTCCCCAGCACTGGATGGCGGAGCTGCTCCGAGCCCTGCGGCCAGTGAGTCAGTGCCAGGGATGACACCAGGTTGGGATGTTCCTGCGGAAAGGGAGAGGCTGGCCCTGTTGGGAACAGTGCCTGCAGGGCCAATGCTACCTGTGTCACAGCAGCTGCCTGTACTCTGCCCACGTCCTTCCCGTGCCCACCCTGGTGTCTGGCGGGTTTGGGGTGCCCGGGCAGCCCCACGGGGAGGTTCCTGCTCACTGACCCCTGACACCCATCTCTCTGCCTGCAGGAGCCCTGAAGTCCATCATGAAGAAGCGGGACGGTCCCCCCCGGAGCGAGGCCGAGGGCAGCAAGAAGAGCCTGCAGTTTGTGGGCGTGCTGAACGGGGAGTATGTGCCGAGGGTCTCCTGCCACACGCCTGGGCCAGCCCCGGCCTCTGGCGTCCCCATCCTGGGCTGGGGGCAGGGGCAGCGGCGATCCTGGAGGGGACCAGCTGGGTGCCATGTTGCCACTGAGCATCTTCCCTCTGTGTAGGTACGAGAGCACATCCAGCGAGGAGGAGGAGGAGGAGGAGGAGGAGGGAGACAGCTCCTCTGAGAAGGCTTCGGCTGACAGCTCTGACAGCGAGGAGCAGGGGGACACTGAAACCTCGGACGAGGACACAGGGGAAGGCGAGCACGAGCCAGGATGGGAGCGTGAGGGGGCTGGCATGACCCTGCCGGAGCCCCCTGAGGTGAAGGAGAAGTAAGTGCCGATGGGGAAGGCTCCCTCGCCCCACACAGCTGGGAGCCACAGGCTGGCACTGGCCTTGCTGACCCGTGGCATCTGCCTGGGTTTTGGTGCAGCCAATGGGAAAAACACATTCAGCTCCTGCAGAAACCATTTGGCAAGAAAAAATCTTTCCAGCTTCTTTAGTCTGCTAAGGAAAGGGTGAGACCGAGGCCCCAGATGCCTCTTTGCTGGAGAAGATAGTTTGGAGAGGGAGAAAAAAACCCCACAGCCCTTAATGGCATATTTCAACAAAAGGAAAAAAATTGGCCTAAAAATGGGTAAATCACGCCTGAGCATGCCTGTATAAGGCTTGGCGCAGCAGGGGTTTGCAGAGGCTGAAGCTGCGACGTTGCGCCATGGGGAGCTCGTGGAGACTCGCAGACATCGGGGAGAGGAGCAAAACCGCAGCGGGGGGACTCGGGGTGCCCCTTGCCAGCATGGTTTTGGTGGAGTGACGCAGCCCTGGACCGCAGACACCCTTGTGCTCTCCCCAGGTTCGAGCTGAGCCCCAGGATGCGGGAGGCCTGCCTCATCGTCAAGACCCACCTGGGCCACCCCAGTGCCACCAAGAGCAAAGAGGTGGTGAGTGGGGTGCTGCGGGTGGGACGGCTCGCCTGGCCCCTGCCGTGGTCCCCCCTGGGTCCGGCCCTCCCAAAGGATGGGCCAGCAAAGCCCAGCTTAGCGCCTTCCCCCAAAACACAGCCCTTTGCTCCAGGCTTTGTCCCATGCACCCCAAAACCTGTGTGGCCTCAGCTCAGGCCGTCCCAGCGTGGTTTTGGGTTTCAGAGTCCTGCCTTCACCCAGTCCCCTCTGGAGCAGGATTTCTGCTCCCCGCTGGGGCCAGCAGCAGCGGGTGGGTGCAGGGGGTGCCGGGGTGGGGGGGCTGTGCGGGGCCATGCAGAGGCTCACGGGGAGCCACAGCCTCCCAGCTCAGCACCACTCGCCGCCCCCAGCTCGCCAGCAGCAGCCTGGTCCTGCAGGAGTGGTTCCGTCTGTCCAGCCAGAAGCTGTCCGTCCCCGACACGGTTGCCAACCACCTCCTGGCCTTTGCCGAGGTCTCACCGGCTCTCTTGGCCCACGTGGTGAACCTGGCAGATGGGAATGGCAACACGGCCCTGCACTATAGCGTCTCCCACTCCAACTTCCACATCGTGCGGCTGCTGCTGGACACAGGTCAGTGTCCCCCACCTCCAGAAACAGCCCCTGGTGCCACCATCCCACTCTGTACCCTGGGTCACATCCTGGCCGTGCCAGGTATGGGGGGAGGGCACTGGCAGCAGAGGAGCAGGGAGAGCTGCCCTGGGCTGTGCCTGTGCATGGGTGTGGGGGTTCGGGCAGCCACCCCAGCCCTTCGGGAGCCCAGATCTGACGGGGGGGATGCGTCAGCAGGTCTGTGCCCGTGGAACAGCTCGCAGCGCCCTGGGCAGGGCAGGAGTCTGGCACGTGGCTCAATCTGTGCCTCCCACCAGCCCCACAGCACCCTGAGCCCCCCCGCTCTGCCCATCCCCACAGGGGTCTGTAATGTGGACCACCAGAACAAAGCTGGCTACACAGCTCTCATGCTGGCTGCGCTGGCAGCCGTCGAGCAGGAAGATGACATGAATGTGGTCAGGAGGCTTTTCAGCATGGGCAATGTCAACGCCAAGGCCAGCCAGGTAGGTGTGGGCTGGGGACCACCACATTCTGACCCTCTCCCCCCACCAGCAGCCAGGGCCACAATTGGCTCCTCCGAGGGCGGAACTGTGGCTCCAAAACCTGGAGGGGCCAGTACATGGGGAGGGCATCACATTAGGAGGTCCTTCTGCCTGGCATCAGGGCTCTCAGGTCTTGCCCACACCTCACCTCAAGCCAGGGAGATGCTCAGAGTCCGTGCGGGCACTGGGGACGGCAGTGGTCCCTCCCCAGGGCAGCGGGAAGAGCGGGCGGCACAGCCAGGACGGGAGCAGCCTGGCAGCATCCCTTGCCTCGCAGGCTGGCCAGACAGCGCTGATGCTGGCCGTCAGCCACGGTCGGCAGGAGATGGTGGAAGCCCTGCTTGCCTGCGGAGCTGACGTGAACCTGCAGGACGAGGAGGGCTCAACCGCACTGATGTGCGCCTGTGAGCACGGCCGCATGGAGACGGTGAAGCTGCTGCTGGCTCAGCCCACCTGCGACATCTCCATCGTGGACAGCGTAAGCCTCTGCCACCGGGGCCTGGGCACACGCGCTTGCCCTGCGTCCCATCCCCATGCCTCTTCACAGCTGCTCTCCCTTTTTAGGATGGTAACAATGCAGTCGCCATTGCATTGGAGGCTGGCCACAGCAACATCGCTGTGCTCCTCTACGCCCACCTCAACGGCACGAAGGCACAGCTGCCTGTGAGTACCGCAGCCCGCCCAGCTCCTGCCACCTGCCCTGTCCCACACAAGGGCCACGGAGGTGGCACTGTGCCACCGGCTCAGCTGCACGGTGGGCAGGTGGCCCCGTGGGAGGGGACAGGGCTGTGACACAGCGGAGCATTGCAGGTGCCACATGCTCAGTGCATCCTCAGTAGCAGGGAACCAGCCTGGCTGGCCCTGACCAGGAGTCACTGGAACAGCCTGGTGACAATTCATGACTGTGCTCTTTCTGCAGCAGGGGCCATCACAACCAGCCACAAAGAGCCCTGGGAGCCCAAATTAGAGTGACCTTCGGATCCAGCCAGCGGCCAGTCGTGCCAGCCAGCCACCAGCAGCACTAGGCTGTAATTTATGTCCCCTCTCCTGCCACTCCTTTGTGTGCTGAATCGCTCTCTGTGGCTGCAGATGTTTTAATTCTCCTGTCACCAGAGCAGGAGCCATCCCTGGGCCTCACTTGCCAGTCTCCACTGCTGGAAGTGGCCCACACATGGCCACCTCGCTCCACCAAGTGATAGAGGAGCCAAGCATCAAGTGACCTTGGGATGGGAAACACAGCAAGCAGAAGCCGGCCCCATCCCATCTGCTCCCCACCGCTGGAGCTGCACCACCTCAGAGCCTTCTGCAAGTCACTAACACACTGGGACAGCAGAAATGGCACCTGGTTTCTGCTCTCAGCAGCTCCAGGAAGGCAGTGGAGCCGGTGACGGGGAGCAGGGCTGCAGGAGGGCAAGCGTTGGCTTCTGGACCCTGCTGCACTGCATGGTGCCAGCGGGGAAGCAGTGCTCAGCAGGGAGGTTCTGCACCGCAAGGGGAGGGGACACAAGCCAGCTGGTTAGCGCTGCCTCAGACACAGGCTGGGAGCACTTCCAGACTGAAATACTTGCCCTTCTTTTGTGGCATTTCCCTTCCTGGCTGAAATCTGAATTTTTTTCTAGCACACACACACAAAGCAAAAAAATTATATTGCTTATTCAAAGGATGGAGTTCAGCATGACTTGGTGATTTAATTTACTCAATGTGAGCAAAACTTCCAGGCCCCTGGGGCTGTGACCAAGCTGACAGAAGGGGGCCACGCCATGAATGCAGTTAGGGACTGAGACTGCCCAGCAGATACCCCAGACAGGGAGCAGGGACCTTCTCCCAAGGAAAAGACAGCAATTACCTCCTAAGCATTTCCCATTTTAAACAGTCTCACAGCCACTGACTGTGAAGGCAACCAGAGCCCACAACCAAGTCCCTCTCTGCCTACTTTCCTGCCCAAAAGGGAGGACAGCAGCTGAGGATAGCTCCAGGAAAGAGATCAGCAAGAAGAGCTCAGAGAGCCTAGGGCCCATGGAGGTAGACACGTATGTCGGAGGATGTGTGTGCATCTGTGCAAGTCTGCGTGCGCCAGGCGGGGTGGGAACAGACAAGGTAAGGACTAAGGACCGGGAGGAAGATGAAAGAGGCTTTTGCACTCAGCTCCGCTCTCTGAAGCCTTTACAAAGGTAACGCGTGTTGCAGCCCCCATTTCTGCTCCTTGGCCCAGCTTCCCCCACCATCACTCTTGCCCCACACAGGCCTGGTCTGAGCCATACTGTAAGCTGGGAAATGCTCCTCAAGAAACTTACTCTGGGCAACATGCTGCTGTCCTCACAGTGGGCCCGTTTCAGCTTTGCACTGAAGTTAACATACGATGCTCACAGCCACTCTCTAGTACCCTGCTCTGTATGTATTCTGTAATCACTGCTTTGGTTTCACAGGTTTGTTTACTGATATTTTAATACTGATGTTTATTTTTAAGATAAATAAAATTTAAAATAAAATAATTATTTTGAAACATTACAGTGACCATCAGCAGTCTCCTGCCTCTTTGCCTGGCTCAAGCTAAAACCCCCAGAACAGCTTCAGCCAAGGGACAGCCTGGCACAGCCTTCGCCCCAAGCAGTTGCCCGCATGTTTCAGTTCACTCCCTGCAAGTTTATGAACTAGCTACATCCATTAGTCTGGTTTTCTTCCAGCTGAACCATCCCAGCCAGGAACTGGGCTTGGGTACTGTGGCATCTTCTGGACTGTTTCATTCGCAGGACCAAGGAGGACCCTTTGCTACCCCTGGTTCACCCTGGTGCTCCGATACCAAGCTGCATGATTAAAGGGTAATCATCAGACTCGAGTGGGAATGCAAAGTCACCTCCCTCCTCACATGGCCAAGGGCTGTGCTGACCCCACAGGGATATTCGGGAAGGGCTGCAGCTGCTCTGAGCCACCCCCGCTACAAGTTTACCTCTGTCTGGCCACCAATTCACAGCTGATGCCTCCTGCCTTGGTCATTTAGCACAGTCAGGGCTGGCAGCCGCCAGACCAAATGCTCTTTGGTCATTGCTAAAGCTGTGCAGGGAACAAACACCAGCCAGAGAGTAAACTCCAAGGTGGACTTCTTGCACTCAAAGCTCCTTCCTAAGAGCTCTGCTGCATCACACAAATCAGGGGAGTGCAGACTCACCCAATACTCTGAAACTGAACCACCACCAAGGAAGAATGAAGAACTAGATCAAGCAACAGCATGAGCACATACTGACAAGGGCTTTCTCTAGAGCACAAAATCCACCTCAGGCTGCCCATGGGCTGACAAATAACATCCACAGGAGGGAAAAAACCCACACACACACCAGCCCTAACAGAAATCCTCACTATCTGCCTAAATTCGGTGATTTGAACACCTATTCCAGAAGTGCTCTCCTCAGCTTTAGGATATTCAAACCCTCAATCCCACCTGCCATGAAAGTGCCTTAATCGAGTGCAGGACATTGAAGGCTGAAGAACGCTCCCACCAGAGACCACAAGGAGCCATCAGGAGCTGCAGACCCGACTTGGTTCAAACACACCACAAACCAGTATCACTCTATTACCAGATGGAAAATACTAGTACTTAAAACCAGCCCTTGAACCGTGACAGTTTTCAGACTCATTCTTAATCTGTTCAGCTTTACTTTTACTTTATATAATGGCCTAAAACAATAAATCTTCTAGCTGATCGTGTGGTGGAAGGGAAAGCTAAGGAAGAAGGTAAGTAAGATTGATTTACTAACTCCTCTAAGGGGATACAAGCAGTCATTCTCTCTGGGTGACTGCCAGGAAAGACAGCAGATAGGTGTATTTATAGCAGCATTTACAGAACAGCTTACTGAGGACAGAAAGACAGAAGCAGCAGGCTGTTGCTTTGCAAGATAGTACAAAGCTTGAATTTCAACTTGTAAAATTCTACAGAAGTCCAGTAGGTTTAGCAGTGCTGCTTTACCAGTTACATATAGAAAAACACTTACTGGAAAGGTCAGGATTAAGGTTGCTGTAATCAAAACATGATTATTTTTGTTGCAACAGGTTAACAAAAATGCAAGCGGACACTAGTATTACAATGAAAGCATTACACAGCCTCAGTAATAAGCAGGGTGTGCTTTCGTCCTCTGCTGAGCCCAGCAACAAAAGGCAGGTGCATAAGTACCCAGAAGAACCAGAGCACACATGTATTCAGTAAGCGAGACCTAGGCAAGGGACTACTGGAAAAACCCTTTATTGTGGTAACGCAAGTGCCACATTCCTCTCCATCCGTGACCCGTGTCCAGCCCAGCAGCTGCCAGCTGGCCGCTCCGAGGGAACTCCATAAGGCCTCATCACCTGAAAGAAAACACCGGAGGCCACACCGGTTTAGATGACGGCGCCGTGGCTCCACAAGCTCCACAAGCGCGGGGAGGCTCCGGGCTCACCGGCTCAGCGCAGCCGCCGGGCCTCGCGCTCCGACTCCAGCAGGGTGAGGACGTCGCCCTCGCGCACCGGCCCCTTCACGTTGCGGATGATGGAGCGGCTCGTGTCGTCCATGAACTCCACACGCACCTGCGCGGCGAGACGGCGTCAGCCCGGCCCGGCGGCACCGCTCCCCGCCCAGGTCCGGCCCACTCACCTGCGTGCACTGCCCCTGGGAACCGGTCCGGCCCAGCACCTTGGTCACCTGTGGGGACAGAACAGGGGGTCAGCGCACGACCCCAGGCCCACCCCCCCCAGTCCGACTCCCCCCGGCCCGGCACCCCCACCCTGGCCAGCTTGATAGGCTGCACGCGGCTCGTGTCCATGGCGGCTCCGCGGCGCGAGAAAGGGGCGGTGCTACTCCCGCGCAGCTTTATATAGCGCCACCTCTCGCGAGACCCGGCATGCACCGCGCGTTCCCGGCAACCCCCGCGCCTCGCTGCCCTTCACAGCGGCCAAGATGGCGACGGCCACCCGCCTCATCCAGCGCTTCCGCAACTTCTTGGCGGGGGTAAGGGCGGCCCTGGCCCACAGTACCACCGACAGTACCGGGCGCTGTGGCCGCTGCGGGCTGCTCCCCTGCACCAGCGGCTTCGCGGAGCCTCCGGCGCAGGGTAGTGGCCCGCGGGGGTGCGTAGCGCCCGGCATCATATGAGACGCTTTCGCCTTGCCTTGCAGCGGGACCTCCAGGCCAAGCTGCCGCTGCGCTACACGGAGATCTCCAAGAGGTGCTGGCGGGACGGGCTGGCCTGTGGGTTTCGGCGCGAGCGCCGAGGCTCGCCGGCTGCGACTGACGTTCTGGAACCGTTCTTTGTCTAGAACCCAGCCGCCGCCTCAGCTCCCTGTGGGTCCCAGTCACAAACTCGCCAACAACTATTACTGCAGCCGGGACGGACGCCGAGAGTCTCTCCCGCCCATCGTGGTCGCGGCAGCACAGAAAACCCTTGCTGCGGGGGCTCAAGCTGGCAGGTAGGTCTGACCTGGTCAGTCCCACAGCTCTGCTGTTGTCGCTATTTGAGCTGAGCAGGTTTAAGCCTCGTTTGACTTATGCCAGAAATGCAGAACTCTTATAATAAGCAGTATTATATTTCCCAGGTTGGTAGGAGAATGCTGAACTAATTCTTTGTGTCAGTATTGTGTCTTGAATAAGTGAGGTGTCTGGAAGTTAACCAAACCTCTAAGCACTAATAAAACCTGTTCTCATTAAATTCAAGTCTGTTTTTCATGGTGTTGGTAAAGCCTCTTCTTCTATCCCAGTTCAGGCTCTGCAGTGACAACAGCTGAGAAAAAACCGGTGACACCAGGACCAGTACTTAAGAAGTGGGAAATTTCAAAAGACCAGCCCTATTTATGAAAAATAAATATGATGAGGGTGGATGTGCAGGTCACAAAGCAATGGGGAAGCCTGCAGTGGATTTTGCTACAGCAGGAACTTGTCCTAGTGCTGCCGATGCGTGACTAATGAGTATGTTTAAAGTTGTGGTTATTGCCCTTCTTCCCATTTCATCTGTTTTATTTGATTTGTCCAAATTACTATTCTTTACTACTGTTTCTTGAGGGAATAGCAACAATGGGATGTACATTTGAGCTTAGGCTCAGTGGATTTGTAAGCTAACTGTAAGCTACTTCAAGGGGAGACCCAAAAATACACCTGAGATACGACTTAAGGACAGAGCCGAATAAAACACACCCTAGCCAAAAAGGACCTGATGTTCTAGTATCTGATTTTGCGGTAAGAGACATGAATGAAGTAGCCTGCGGCGCTCTTCCCACAAGCGCCCGTTACCGTGGTCAGCCCGCCACACGGCAGCTACGTGCTGAGCTGAGCACCATGGTCCAGTCCCTCCCCAATGACAACTGGTCACGCTGCGGTGACCTGGCAATTGCAGTGAGCTGCACTGGTTACTCCTCGGTGAACTGCTAGAGGGCCCGCCTGTTCCCCTGGAGCTGCTGGAGGACGTGGGAGGAGTGCCCGCAGTTCCACGGAACCTCTGCGCGGTCAGCTGCCTGCCGGCCGCGGTGTTACCCCACCGCCTGGAGGGGAAAGCTGGAAAAGTCACAGAGCAATGCAGGCGCGGCTGCGGCGGCCGAGGCCCAAGCGAGCTGGGAGCTCGCTCTCGGCGAACCACGCTACTGGAGCGGGGTCGCGGCTGCCCTCCCGCGAAGCCCGAGTGAGGCGGCGGTGACGTGGCCTGTCGGCTGCGGGGAGCGCGTGCTGCCCGCGGAGCTCCGCACGCGCGAGGCCGCCGCGATGGCTCCCCCGCCCCCAGCAGAGACTCCCTCGGGCGGGCGCGAGGGGAGGGCGGGGCGCAGGCGCGTGCCCTTGAGGAGGCCCCGCCCTAGCGGGCAGGCCATTGGTAGAGGTCATAGCCGTGCGCATGCGCCCTGCCAGCGCGCGGACGGCTTTATAGAGGCGCGGCGCGTGCTGGGGGGTGGGGGGCTGCGGCATGGCGCGGCTGCTCCCGGGGCTGCTGCTCGCGCTGCTGCTCGCGCTCCCGCCGCCTCCGCCAGGGAACGGTGAGTGGGAGGGCGGGGCCGGGGGCGCGCGCGGCCGCACCGTTTCTCGATCGTGCCTATTGGCTCTCCTGCGCACGCCTTTCGCTCTCATTGGCTGGCGCTCTCGTACGCCTTGCGCGCGGGCTCCCCTCAGCCAGGGGCGCGGGGAGGTCCCGGCGGGCAGCGGCCCGGGGCGAGGGGGATCCCGCGCCTCCCCCGCGCCTCCTCACCCCCTGTCCCTCTCTGTCCCCGCCAGCGTCCCTGGCCGGCTGTCCCCTGGGCCAGTTCCAGTGCGAGCCCGGGGCCATCTGCTTCCCCTGGGAGTGGCGCTGCGATGGGCACCCCGACTGTGAGGACGAGGGGGACGAGCGGGACTGCGGGACGGCGACCCCGACGGACCCGGGTCCTGACGGCGCTTGGGTGACCCCGTCGCGGATCTCGGCGGTGCTGCCCACCGGCAGTGCAGGTGTGGGAGCGCGGCCGGCGGCACGGTCCCTTCCACCGGCCGGGAGTGCGGGGAGCGGCGGGCTGAGCCTGCGGGAGGCGGCGCCGGAGCCCCGGCTGGCGGCGGCCGTGCTCAGGGGGTGACAGAGGGGCTCCAGCCTTTCACCTCTGCCGTTTCTAGCCTCTCTGAGCCGTGTTCACCACAACTTGCCTTGGGCACAGGAAGCACTGTAGGGTTAGCCCCACCGTAAGCTTCCTCCTGGGGAGACGGTGTTTAAAGACGGTGTTAGCTCCCTCGGGAAGTGCCTTTGAAGGACCTTCTTCCAGAACTTCCATTCTGGCTGCTTCCTTCCAACACGTCAGTGGCGTTGCAGTCTCTGTCCACCCTTCTGAGCTCCTCTGGTCTCTGAGGAATGGGCAAGCTGAAGGGAAAAGGATGGGGGAAGCACTTCTGGGCTGTGCAAGCAGGATCAGAGCAGCGGATGCCAGTAGCTGTCAAGCTGAAGGGTGTGTCTGCATCCCCAGGACTGTTTGTGTCTGCTGCTCTGCTCTGAGATGCTCTGGAGCTTCCTTTGTCACAGATCTGTTGGCTGGCTGAGGTGCTTGAAAGCGTGGTTCCAGCTTCCCTATCCCAGGGGTTTCTGTGGCATCTGGGAGCTGAAGCACTGTGGATGTGGAGGGGTCGATTACTGCAGGTGTGAGAGACTGTATTTGGATTTGATGCCTGCACCAGTTCAGTTGCTAGGTGGGGAGATGAGCTGTGTTTTGGTTGTTCCATGAACAGAGGTTAGGTTGCTGCAGCTACAGCTGGGAAATTTCCCAGCTTGCTTTATTATGCATTTCCAGTTGGATTTTTTTTCCACTGATGTAGTCTAATCACAGTAATGACAGATAAGGTTTTGCTTAAATTGGAAAAGGCCTGTTGGCACTCTTGAGGTGAACTAGGAACCCAGCCAAGTTTGGACTGGAGATTGCTTTGAATGCTGACCACAAGATGAGTTGGAAGCCTGATGGACTTCTTGCTTTCATTGCAGAGGCTTCAACTACACCTGTGCCTGGAGGCTCTGTGCCATCACGGAGTCAAGGCCACACATGGACCTTGATTATTGCAGGTATGTGAGACTCGGAGTGCTGCAGGTGGTCTTGGTCCTGGCTTGGGCTATAAATTGAGTATCCTGATGGGAGTTAATTCCAGACCTGTATCAGTAGCCGCTTTTGCTGGGCGGGGAGGCCTTACACTACAGCTTCATCTTTCCTCTGGCTTGGGCGTACTATGTCCTTGGAAAGGCCATTCCATGCGTTCTGGCACTAACTCACTTTCTCTGTCTCTGTCCCTTGTCCTTGAGGGAAGCTGCTGACCTCTAGCTGTTGGCTAATGCTGTTGAGAAGCAGAGCCCAGTACTGATGTCCAGACCAGGTGCAGTGAGTGGTTCTCTGCTTGTGCACTCTCCTCTCCAGTGCTCCTGAGCATGCTGGTAGCTGTGGGTTCTGTTGCTGTGTGGGCCCTGTCCAAAGCAAAAAGCAGATCTGACATCTTCAGCCTTGAAAAAGCATCTAGGGAACAGCTGATGCCTGACAAGTGCCAGACGGGCTCATTTCCCTGAAGGGTAAGTTTCTTGCATCCCAAGTGCCCTGTATGCATGAGGGGGAAATGCGTTCTTGCCCTGTGTTTCTAGCCTCTACAGCTTTCCCCTCTGGAAATAGCTTTTCCCAGCTGTTCCTGCTGTTGGTCAGCCACATGCTTGGGGTTTCAGTCTACCCTGGAGCAGCAGAACTCTCCCCTTACCTTACTTTCTCACAGTCTGGCATGAAGGCTCTTGCTTGACTGCAGGGATAGTTGCATAGTCTAACGTGAGAAGATGCTGACTACTTTTGATAGTGAAGTGCTGGTCTCTGTCCCTCCTCTGCTGCCAAGGACACTGAGCACTCATGCTAAGATACTAATCTTCTGGTGTGGATTGTTTTCCTCCACATTGCACAAACTGAAGTCAAATCAGGTTTTTGCCCAAAGGACTGTCAATAACCATATGCTTTTCTGTTCTTGTAACAGGTGATAACATGGGACTAGCCTGGTCTCTTTCCAGCTCACCACAGAGGCTGACTGAATTGGACACAAGCTCTCAAATCTGGGTTATTACACTGGAATAACAAGAGGATGCTCCCCTTGGAAATGGGTCTTAGTTTGTGGGACTACTTTGGCACTGGAAATAGCACAGGACTTTCCCTGGTGCTGTGAAATCACCCCTCACAAAGGTGGTAGAAATTTCTTCATTGTTCTTGCCTCCAGGGGTTATTGATGCTGATTCTCACTGGTGTGGCCTTGGACCCAAAGATTTTATTCTCCATTAAATGACAGGTGCTAGGTGCTATTCAACTGTTTTCTTCCACTTCGAGCCAAGAGACTTTTTTCACCTGCCCCATTCTTCCCCCTGTATTTTGTCACGGAATAGGGACTTTCTCATCTGTTTCAGTAGAAGCTCACTGACTCCACGCAGATCAGACACATACTCCATGTTTGTGCTAGTATTTCGATGCTGCTCAATCCAATGTACAGGAAGCTTTTACTGACAGGTCAGCCACAGGGGTGGAGGTTGAAAAGTTTCCTGTCTGCTCTGGCTTTGTTGCGCTGCCACCCTGAGTTAGCATGGGGCAAGCAGCTTCTTGGCACACTCCCTTCCAGAAAGGATGTCTGCCCTTTGCAGAACTGCACTTTCCACCACAGTGCTGAACTCTGGATGTTGCTTCTCTAACACTGTTTAAAGGTGTACCCATTAAAACTGTTTTGACATGAGTGCTGTCCCTTGGGTCCGTACTAGGACCAACGCTATTAATATCTTCATCAGTGGTGTGTATAGTGGGATCAAGTGCACCCTCAGCAAGTTTGTGGATGGCAACATGCTGAGTGGTGCAGTTGATTCTCTTGAGGGAGGGAATGACATCCAGAGGGACCTTCAGACTAGATGAGTGGGCCCATGTGAACATCACGAAGTTCAATAAGGTCAAGTGCAAGGTCCTGCACCTTGGTCAGGGCAATCCCTGGAGAAGAGAAGGCTCCAGGTAGACCTTATTGTGTCTTTTCAATATATAAAAGAGGCTTGTAAGAAAGATGGAGAGGCTTTTTACCAAGGCCTGTAGTGACAGGACAAGGGGCAATGGCTATAAACTGAAAGAGGGTAGATTTAGATTGGACATAAGGAAGAAATGTTTTATGATAAGAGTGGTGAGGCACAGGACAGGTTGCCCAGAGATGTTGTGGATGTCCCATCCCTGGAAGTATTCAAGGCCAGGTTGGATAGGGCTTTGAGCAACCTGATCCTTGTGAAAGATGTTCCTGCCCAAGGCAGGGGGGTTGGACTAGATCCCTTCCAACCCAAACCATTCTGTGTTTCTATGATGTTTTGAGCATTTGGCCTTTTTTTTTTTTTCTTTCTGCTTGAAATAACTTATGTATTGGATCAAACACTATCTGTGTGTCAAGGCATGTGTAGCTCTTTCCGAACAGCTCAGTGCTGTACACTTTTCAGAAGAACTGGCAGTGGGGGGAGGAGAATACTGACCAATGCCTTTAGTTCAGTGTTGACCATGTACTCCTTGGACAAGTGTTCACTAACTGCACAAAAGATAGAAAACTGCTGCCTTGGCTACTGATCTCTGTGCCTTAAAGCTGAGAACTTGGCTTGCCAAGCGGACAATGGTCATCAGCCCTAGAGCAGGAGCGTGCCACTCCTGGATAGTGTGTGTGCCACTGTACCCCACAGGAGAAACTTCTATATGTGATATAGAGTACTGGGTTATCCAGTGCTGCTATTCTTAGTACCAAGAGGTCATTTGCAAGGGTGCACACAACCTTGCTTCTGTTTCCATAGGGACAAGTGGAGATAGCTGTTGGTGAATGACACAGGAGATTAAAGCACTTGAAACTAATGAGTTCTGTATTTTTTGTTTTTCTTGGATTTGTGCATTTGCTTGAATTCTGTAGTTGGGAGACCAGGGA